>NC_080468.1:1906987-3106987 GCF_030265055.1 Doryrhamphus excisus
GGCCACACTATAGTGGAATATGTATGTATGTGTCCTGGCCACACTATAGTGGAATATGTATGTATGAGTCCTGGCCACACTATAGTGGAATATGTATGTATGAGTCCTGGCCACACTATAGTGGAATATGTATGTATGAGTCCTGGCCACACTATAGTGGAATATGTATGTATGAGTCCTGGCCACACTATAGTGGAATATGTATGTATGAGTCCTGGCCACACTATAGTGGAATATGTATGTATGAGTCCTGGCCACACTATACGTAGTGGAATATGTATGTATGAGTCCTGGCCACACTATAGTGGAATATGTATGTATGAGTCCTGGCCACACTATACGTAGTGGAATATGTATGTATGAGTCCTGGCCACACTATAGTGGAATATGTATGTATGAGTCCTGGCCACACTATAGTGGAATATGTATGTATGAGTCCTGGCCACACTATAGTGGAATATGTATGTATGAGTCCTGGCCACACTATAGTGGAATATGTATGTATGAGTCCTGGCCACACTATAGTGGAATATGTATGTATGAGTCCTGGCCACACTATAGTGGAATATGTATGTATGAGTCCTGGCCACACTATAGTGGAATATGTATGTATGAGTCCTGGCCACACTATAGTGGAATATGTATGTATGAGTCCTGGCCACACTATAGTGGAATATGTATGTATGAGTCCTGGCCACACTATAGTGGAATATGTATGTACGAGTCCTGGCCACACTATAGTGGAATATGTATGTATGAGTCCTGGCCATATTATAGTGGAATATGTATGTATGAGTCCTGGCCACACTATAGTGGAATATGTATGTATGTGTCCTGGCCACACTATAGTGGAATATGTATGTATGAGTCCTGGCCATATTATAGTGGAATATGTATGTATGAGTCCTGGCCACACTATAGTGGAATATGTATGTATGAGTCCTGGCCACACTATAGTGGAATATGTATGTACGAGTCCTGGCCACACTATAGTGGAATATGTATGTATGTGTCCTGGCCACACTATAGTGGAATATGTATGTATGAGTCCTGGCCACACTATAGTGGAATATGTATGTATGAGTCCTGGCCACACTATACGTAGTGGAATATGTGTGTATGAGTCCTGGCCACACTATAGTGGAATATGTATGTATGTGTCCTGGCCACACTATAGTGGAATATGTATGTATGAGTCCTGGCCATATTATAGTGGAATATGTATGTATGAGTCCTGGCCACACTATAGTGGAATATGTATGTATGAGTCCTGGCCACACTATAGTGGAATATGTATGTACGAGTCCTGGCCACACTATAGTGGAATATGTATGTATGTGTCCTGGCCACACTATAGTGGAATATGTATGTACGAGTCCTGGCCACACTATAGTGGAATATGTATGTACGAGTCCTGGCCACACTATAGTGGAATATGTATGTATGAGTCCTGGCCACACTATAGTGGAATATGTATGTATGAGTCCTGGCCACACTATAGTGGAATATGTATGTATGAGTCCTGGCCACACTATAGTGGAATATGTATATATGAGTCCTGGCCACACTATAGTGGAATATGTATATATGAGTCCTGGCCACACTATAGTGGAATATGTATGTACGAGTCCTGGCCACACTATAGTGGAATATGTATGTATGAGTCCTGGCCACACTATAGTGGAATATGTATGTATGAGTCCTGGCCACACTATAGTGGAATATGTATGTCTGAGTCCTGGCCACACTATAGTGGAATATGTATGTATGAGTCCTGGCCACACTATAGTGGAATATGTATGTATGAGTCCTGGCCACACTATAGTGGAATATGTATGTATGAGTCCTGGCCACACTATAGTGGAATATGTATGTATGAGTCCTGGCCACACTATAGTGGAATATGTATGTATGAGTCCTGGCCACACTATAGTGGAATATGTATGTACGAGTCCTGGCCACACTATAGTGGAATATGTATGTATGAGTCCTGGCCACACTATAGTGGAATATGTATGTATGAGTCCTGGCCACACTGTAGTGGAATATGTATGTATGAGTCCTGGCCACACTGTAGTGGAATATGTATGTATGAGTCCTGGCCACACTATAGTGGAATATGTATGTATGAGTCCTGGCCACACTATAGTGGAATATGTATGTATGAGTCCTGGCCACACTATAGTGGAATATGTATGTATGTGTCCTGGCCACACTATAGTGGAATATGTATGTATGAGTCCTGGCCACACTATAGTGGAATATGTATGTATGAGTCCTGGCCACACTATAGTGGAATATGTATGTATGAGTCCTGGCCACACTATACGTAGTGGAATATGTATGTATGAGTCCTGGCCACACTATAGTGGAATATGTATGTATGTGTCCTGGCCACACTATAGTGGAATATGTATGTATGAGTCCTGGCCACACTATAGTGGAATATGTATGTATGAGTCCTGGCCGCACTATAGTGGAATATGTATGTATGAGTCCTGGCCACACTATAGTGGAATATGTATGTATGAGTCCTGGCCACACTATAGTGGAATATGTATGTATGAGTCCTGGCCACACTATAGTGGAATATGTATGTATGAGTCCTGGCCACACTATAGTGGAATATGTATGTATGTGTCTATGGTGGAGCAAAAAGATAGTATTTGCCACGCTCACATTCCTCATATACATCTTTGTCCCTCTAAACCTGTGCTGAGTGTGTTGACTCTATTAACAGGCCCATGATGAAATCTTACACCTTGACTGCAAATACTAGCGTGGACCTCCTGCTTGCCTCTCCTCCGTTTCTCATTCAGATGAACCCAACCACAAATAGTAACTTCAATTACCTTAACAATTGTTTTAGAAAGTAATATTCCATCAGGAAAAGCGCTTTTCATTTTTATGGAGAGTGTCTCATTGGTAGTTTGTTGGTAGTTTGTTGGTAGTTTGTTGGTAGTTTGTCGGTAGTTTGTTGGTAGTTTGTTGGTAGTTTGTTGGTAGTTTGTTGGTAGTTTAGTTTGTTGGTGGTTTGTTGGTAGTTTGCACACGGACAAGCCCAGTGACACTCATGTTGATATTGGTCCTATATTTAATTCGTATTGGATCCATTCCAAAATTTGAAGTACGGCCCACCAGGGTTATGGACTTGCGTCATGTGACATGGACTTGACTGACAATTTTGACGACTTTGAAAAATCGACTTGAAAATATCATCAAAGTCTTGCAACCTGGACTCGGACTTTGAAATCAGTGACTCCGGACTTGATTTGGATTTTAGTCTGATGACTTGAACATCAGATTTTCACTGAGTGTGTTGAGTAAAGGGTTACACGGCGGTCGAGTGCTGCGTGTAGGTTTTCTCCGGGGACTCCGGTTTTCTCCCATATTCACCAGTCCAGGGTGTACCCCGCCTCTCACCCGAAGACAGCTGGGATAGGCTCCAGCACCCCAGTGACCCTTGTGAGGACAAGTGGTAGAAAATGAATGTGTTGAGTAAAATGTGTTTAACATGTGTTAATATTAGGTTACCCTGATGCCACAGTTTTATACTCTACAGCAAAACCTCCTCTCCTTTCACACAGGACACGACCTGTGCCTCCTGTCACTCAAATTCAAGAATCAGGCATTGTAGAAATCCTCCCCTTGAGGACTCTATGTGGGTTTCGAAAAGAAGATAAGGGAATCTTAAAGAACCAAATTATAGAATGAGAACCAGATGATTTATTCCTGACAACAATACCTAATACAGACGTCCGGGCTTATCTGAAGTCCCTGTATGCCTACAAGTAAGCGGGTCTGATGAACAGCACAGCTGCAAAAAGCACCCTTCCTTTCCCTGCCCGGTCTTTTATACACTCAGGGCTGGAGTCCTCAGGTTGGAGTCCTGGACCAATCAGCTTTCTGTGCCACTGCCCTTGCTTGAACCATAGGGGCATCAAGGTGTCTTTTCCTTTGCAGGGGCATCAGGGCGTCTGGAACATTCTGCTTTTCCTTTGTTGCAAAGCAAGCTGTCATATGCGTACTCCATGTTTCCACCTGAACTGTCAGATGTCACGTTAGTCCTCGTTTTTGTGTGCGGGTGCGTGTATCCTTTATATCCAAAGTATCCTTTGGATTTGGGAGACTATGCGTTTGCTTTTATCTTTAGCTAGCAAAATTGAGCAAATACCTTCAGCATAGAGTCCAGTAAGTACAGTAAGTCAATCCAAGGATGGTGTAATGGTACAGCTGCTGCCTCTTAAGACTGAGTGTGAGTTTGAAAACTGTACCTGCTCTTATTTTCCGAGAGTCATCATCATCATCAGCTTTCTAATTTTCTATCCCAATTCTTGGTGTTGACTTTGAAAGAAAACTTTATTGTTAAACAAAGATTGTGATATTCCTCTGTTGTTTTAGTGTGGAGCTTCTGGTTATATTTTCCTGAAGGATCCTGTAGTAGGTGTTGAAGGAACATGTCATCTTGGGGTTGAAGGTGTTTGGAGAGTTAATGGGGAGGGCTTAGATGTTATCACTGTGTGTGAGTGTGTGTGTCTATGCTTGTATTCGGGGTTATAGTATGTGTGTAGGCTTTGCCCTGCAGTTTACCTTTGGGCACACCTCCACGTCTTCATCCCCTCATCTTTCTTCTCCTCCCACTCCTCCTGGTGCCCCTGTAAGTAAGTCACTGAGGTATTTCCACAGCAGTGTGTCAGTGTTAATATTTACTCTCATCTCACGGTTGGTCCGACAGAGTAGCGTCTCGTCCGCGTCACACCGCTCTTACTTTGTAGACCCTGTTTACGACCCTGAAAACAGACACTCACCTGTCAGGTTATTAGGTATCTGTCACTGCCATTAGAATTCACATCTTCATTAATAATAATAATAACCCGTGGCTTCACTAACTCTTCACTCCATCATTCTCCATTGATGGAGCTGACTCCTTTGCAAATCCAAGCAAAAGCAAGAGGGTTCAGTGTCTTGCTGAAGGACTAGACTGGTTTTACAACCTTTTAATGAGACCAAGTTCTAATGCGATCC
Source organism: Doryrhamphus excisus (assembly GCF_030265055.1). Classification (NCBI taxonomy): domain Eukaryota; kingdom Metazoa; phylum Chordata; class Actinopteri; order Syngnathiformes; family Syngnathidae; genus Doryrhamphus; species Doryrhamphus excisus. The sequence continues at coordinate 1,912,013 of NC_080468.1, forward strand.
GTATCCGGAAGTACTCCGTAGTGTTGGGAATTTGACCAATAGAGGAGGGGAGGGGGTGGAGTAAATTAACAGACCGTTGGGGATGGAAGCAAGAAATCCATGGAAATACTGCAGAATCTAGAAGATCTAGAAAGCTGTCTGCATGGATTATTGTGTGTAGCTGCTCTATAAGAGTCCACAACTCAATACAAAGCGCCAACAATTAGCATAATAGTTCCTCTGTAATGGTAATAGTGGCTTGGGGGCCGAGAAATACAAAAAGTTGACAACTTTTTATGGCCCGAACAAGAAATAATTGGCAATGCGTTAGCTCATTGCAATCATCGGCTAAACATAGAAATGGCTGGTTTTGGTCATGTGCCATAGCCAAAAGATAGATTCTTCTACCAACCGCTGGCCTGGCATGAACACTACGGCAACGTCAACTTTACGATTGGATGTCATTGAAAGAAGTCATAAGAAATGATCATCTGTTTGTCGAGTCCCACGACCAATAGTTGATGAGAAGTGAGCTGATGGACAGATGAGCCCGATGGGTCATTTACAAGATTCCGACCTTACAAGATTCCAACTGTCAGGTGATAAAGCATCAGGCAACATGTGAAACGTTTCGGTTCTAGGAGTGAAGGAATAATGTGGCCTTCATTTGAAGAGACTATAAAGCAGTGATTTCCAACCACACTAGTGTACGTTGAGAAACCGTCAGGTGTGCCGTGAGGAATTATCCAATATCACTTTTTATAATTAACATTTATTAATCATCATTTGCAAATATGATGTCAATAGCCATTATGTCAATAGTATACATGGACCCAAATATTCCAATTCACTTTGGTTTATTTGCTCAAACGGAAAGAATTGAACAGGGATGGAATATTCCTTTAACCAATCCCATTGAGGTATCTTGTACCCGCTCAAACGGAAAGTTGTCAGGGTGCCTTCTTCTTCCTGGTGTTTTTCTTCTTCTGTTGTTTATTGGCGGTTGGCAAGCAGCTTTCGTATGCATTATCTAAACCCTTCTATACGCCATTCACAAGTGCAGTTTTATTAAAAAAGAAAATATATATCTATATAAAACATGTCCTGAGTTTAATTATAAAATATTAGCAAGATTGAATTTGATCTTTTCCTGTTTAAATTGATCCCGGGTGCGTTCTTTCAGCGCATGCTCAGATATGACGTAACACGCAGATCCAGACGTTGTTCACTTTTAAAAATGGAGGCCAGCAATCGGCACTGGACTAAGCAAAGTTTGTTTTGGATTCAAACTCAATTTCAAGACTGGACAGACGAAAAACTGGCAATACGGAGTTATTCCAACAAGTGAAAGAAAAACTCGGGGAAGCCGGTATCACGTGATGTTGATGTTTACGTTTTACTGGGCATGCCCTATTGACTATTCTGGTTGATTTTCACGGCGCATGTAGACAAGAGATTGGAATATTCCTTTCCATGGATACCATTGTTTCCCGAAAGGTGATTGGGAAAGAGAAAAAGTGGTGATGTAAAAACGTGGCTACTGTGGAGTGTCTGTGGTGTAAAGACTGGCAGAGCAATGGAATATTGGTCCGTGTGGCAACACCTACCTTGTTCCTCCCATAGACTTATTGATGCTATAAAGAACATTAAAACAACACAGGCAAGGGCAGCAAGCCTGCATTTCTGGACGTTGTTGGTATCTCGTGATTGTACGCCACTGTGTTCCTCTGCTGTGTGTGAGAGGTGAGAGTGTTTAGTTTTTCAAAGCAGCGTCTCCATGGAGCTCATTCATCTCGGTCAAAGCTGTGGGTCAGCGGGTCGTGAACTCTGAGTAAACTTCAAGCTGCCGCCTCCCAGTAGGAGGAGCCCCTTCGGTGTGTTCAGCGGATCAGCTCCAGCTCAGCCACAGCGCTGAGAAGGAACACGTTGCGCTAGAAATGACAGCACTTGAAAGTGTTTCGGGTCGTGATCTCATAAATGTGAGATTGTAATCTGGGATCATGTGTTTTCTTCATTCCACATACCAAGTATAAGATATGCACTGTATGTAGAAATACAGTGACAAGACTTGCTTGGAGGTTCTTATCACACATGCATGCAAAAGAGACTCAAACCACTGTAATTTGCATGTCAGACCAATAGGGGGCGATGTTACTGTGCAAAGAAAAACTGCTAGCATGTGCGCTAATGGCTTGTTTATCGTGGTACCTTGATATTAGTACCCACTGTTTCCGCCATCCATCCATTTTTGATGCCGCTTATCCTCATTGGGGTCATGGGGGTATGCTGGAGCCTATCCCAGCTGACTTTGGCCGAGACACGGGGTACACTCTGGACTGGTCGCCAGCAAATTAAAATATTACAATATTAAATGAAAATATTGTTAGGTAATCGTACGAACTAGTCCGTTTGCAGTCTCTTGCCATTTTGGATGGTTTTGACTGATATTTCAAGGCACATAGAATATGGTGTTGTTGGGCATGACATGGAATATAGCAGTGATTTTCAACCTTTTTTGAGCCACGGCACGTTTTTTTACATTGTAAAAATGTTGTGGCACACCACTAACCAAAAATGTTCCAAAATGTCACCACGACCTCACACGTGCATCAATAAGTCTATGGGAGGAACAAGGTAGGTGTTGCCACACGGACCAATATTACATTGCTCTGCCAGTCTTTACACCACAGACACTCCACAGTAGCCACGTTTTTACATCACCACTTTTTCTCTTTCCCAATCACCTTTCGGGAAACAATGGTATCCATGGAAAGGAATATTCCAATCTCTTGTCTACATGCGCCGTGAAAATCAACCAGAATAGTCAATAGGGCATGCCCAGTAAAACGTAAACATCAACATCACGTGATACCGGCTTCCCCGAGTTTTTCTTTCACTTGTTGGAATAACTCCGTATTGCCAGTTTTTCGTCTGTCCAGTCTTGAAATTGAGTTTGAATCCAAAACAAACTTTGCTTAGTCCAGTGCCGATTGCTGGCCTCCATTTTTAAAAGTGAAGAACGTCTGGATCTGCGTGTTACGTCATATCTGAGCATGCGCTGAAAGAACGCACCCGGGATCAATTTAAACAGGAAAAGATCAAATTCAATCTTGCTAATATTTTATAATTAAACTCAGGACATGTTTTATATAGATATATATTTTCTTTTTTAATAAAACTGCACTTGTGAATGGCGTATAGAAGGGTTTAGATCAGGGGTGGGCAAACTACGGCCCGGGGGCCACATCCGGCCCGCCAAGTGTTAGAATACCGCCCGTTCTTTCCAAAGTATTTCATTTAAACTTAATGGGGTGACAGGGCCTTCTCCATTGCTGCCCCCACCCTACTGGAACTCTTTGCCCCATTCGCTGCATGTTTGCCCTGACCTTCCCAGTTTCAAAAAAACAACTAAAAACCCACCTCTTTAAATCTGTTTTTAATGTCTAACTTTTTATACTGGCAGCACAGGGTCGTGTGGTTAGCGCGCAGACCTCACAGCTAGGAGACCAGGGTTCAATCCCACCCTCGGCCATCTCTGTGTGGAGTTTGCATGTTCTCCCCGTGCATGCGTGGGTTTTCTCCGGGTACTCCGGTTTCCTCCCACATTCCAAAAACATGCTAGGTTAATTAGCCACTCCAAATTGTCCATAGGTATGAATGTGAGTGTGAATGGTTGTTTGTCTATATGTGCCCTGTGATTGGCTGGCCACCAGTCCAGGGTGTACCCCGCCTCTCGCCCGAAGACAGCTGGGATAGGCTCCAGCACCCCCCGCGACCCTCGTGAGGAAAAGCGGTAGAAAATGAATGAATGAATGAACTTTTATACTTGACTGCTGTGCCCCGCTTTTACCCATGTTTTAAGTGCGTATAAACGAATGAATGTTTACATTTAATGTATCTTTTACTCTGTTTACTTGCTTTTATTCAAGTCCATTTTTCTGTAAAGCGTCTTTGAGTATTTTGAAAAGTGCTATACAAATAAAGTGTATTATTATTATTAATAATATGCAACCTGGGATCATGACTTGAGCCAACTTTTTGATGGTTTAAGTAGCTGTTTGATTTTTGAATTTTTTGGTACATTTCAGCAAAAATATCAGTTCAGGAGAAAATAATGGCTTTTTGTGAAAGCATACATTTTCAGCATAACTTTCACTTTGACACAAATTTAGCCTTATATTTAGCCAAAATATCTAAACCTTATATATCACAACATAAACAACACAAAAATGGTTGTTTTACATGAAAATATATATTTTTACAAGTATACCACGACAAACTATTTCCAATATTCACATTTGCCACTGAACTATGTGTGTGTGGATGCGTTAAAATTTCCCTTCAATGTGTAACCTCCTTGGCGGAACACGGTGGAATGCCTTTTCACTTCCTGGTTGCTGTGGAGTGTGTATTTCAACGGGAAAGATACACCTCTGCCAACTTAGGGACGTTTTTTCAGCTTAAAACTGCACCAAACATGCTCTCTTCTATTGTGGAGTTGCATCATCACCTTTTTGTGCATCTCGTTCAAAAAAAAAAAAAAAAAAAAAGTAGGGAGCGAGCAGTGGGGTTGACAAAACTTATAAGCTTTCAGCTTACTCCTCAGCACTTTTTGATGTTGGCATGACGATATCTGCTTGAGCTGAACGTGTCACCCTGAAATGAGGAATGAGGCTGAGCGGAGAGCTGGTTCACCATGGGCACTGCTGGATTTTTGAACGTGAACGGTAAGTGAGCAAAAATGACATTTCTAGTGGCGCCCACTATAAATGTCATTTTTGCTCATTTACCGTTCACGTTCAAAAATCCAACAGTGTATAACAGGGGTGGGCAAACTTTTTGACTCGCGGGCCGCTTTGAGTTAACAAAATTGTCCCGGGGGGGCCAGAATATATATTTAATACACACTATTTTACGCTTATAATTCTGACAGTCCGCATTGAATTATTAGTCTAATTTTATCTGTAAAAGTGTCGTACTATCAGCTGTCACTATCAGACCACAGCAAATTACGAAATTGAATTTTACAGTTTTGTTTTTTTCTGAATCATACATCCGACTTGACTTATGTTGCCAGCTGTTGTATGTTAAAATTTGAAATAATTAGAAGCAGTTGATGTTTGCAAAATAATCACTAATAAATACAATAAATCACTATATTGACAGTTACTATGGTACCCATTATGTCATTGTATGGTCATATCACCTCGTACTTCGGTACGTGACAAAAAAAACCTTACACCATATTAGGAAAGCAGGAAGTGATCAAATTATTATGTCATTGTAGAGTCACATCACTTCTGTACGAGGTACATTATAAAAAAACAACAAAAAAAACCTTAAACTGTATTATGGAAAGCAGGAAGTGAACAAATGTAACAGTTAGTGATTGTAAAAGTACCAGATGGAGGGGTAGGATTTAATAAGATTTGCTTCTTCCTACTCCTTTTGGACATGTGGAACTGGGAACTGATTATGTGATGCATTCAATTGTAATCTGATGCATGTTCAAATGAAATGAAACCATTACCATTACTATAGAAAGCAACTGGCGGGCCGGATTCAACCGCTTAGTGGGCCGCATGTGGCCCCCGGGCCGTAGTTTGCCCACCCCTGGTGTATAACATAAAACAAACACGATACGTACAACATATTTACGCCAAGTTGATGACCCTTTGAGGTACTTTCCCTTCCATCAGTGTCTTCTCGATTCTTTGTGGACCATCAAACTTTGAATTGGCCACAGTCAATAGAATCCACCATCTTCATTAAAGCTCAATTTCTTTTCACCATTAGGCCAGAAACGGAAAAAACAAAGAGCTGGCAGACTGCTGATTGAGAACAGGGATGATTTAGTTCAAGAGAAAATCCAATGGCGACCTCCCTCAGCCTGTGATCAGCTCCGAAAAAACACCTTCTATCCAGTCCATCCTACAGGAGAGAAAAGAGAGAAAAGCTGGCTCTCTCTCTTTATCCCCAAAGCAGGATAACGGGCCGCGTTAGGGGAATATCCACGCCTGCCAATTGCAGTAATGGCCCCTAATTCCAAATGAAGTCAGTCTAAATGAACTGTCAGAGGGAGATTGATTTGTTGGAGCTGCTGTCTTGATGAGTGCTGTCATGGGAGGGGCTGATTAGACACCAAGGCCTGCGTCGCTCTCCCACAGCCTCAGGCAAGGTTTTTTTTTTTTCCTCCTTTCGCTCTTCCTTTTTAGCCGAGTGTTTTCAAGTCCAGCTGTTTCTGCTGTGGCAGGTGAGGAGACAGGAGACCGCTCGGGGATGACGTCCACCGAGGAGGTGAGACCAACCCATCAGTGGGATGTTTTCACTTGAAAATTGATAGGCCAGTATTGCGCTTTGGGGGGAGGTTGGCGACGGGTTGGCGACGGGTTGGCTGATGGCGCTCGTGCAATGAAGCAGAATCTCATTTTCAGTCTTTTCCTTTTCGGTTGTGTGCTTGATGCATCAAATACATTTCACCTTTCATCACAGCAAAAGGTTCCATGTGTGTAGAGTTTGAAGACAAGCTTATTAATAGGCTCTCATGAAAGTTAATTAGCTGTGGAAACGAGGCCAGGGGCACCGGCGTTTCTACCCCAGCGGACTTTGCTATCCCTGTTGATTCGCGGGCTAGGCTAATTATTTCCCAATAACCTTACTTACTGGCCATGCTGCCTCCTCTGGGCCTTAGCCTAACAAGCGTCGCCCTACGAGTCGAGCGGCTGTTCTGCTCGGAAGTTTTTAGCGGCGTGCCGCCCTGCACGCCTGCCACCTCTGAGATGATTTCCTCCTCTTCCTCCTGCTCAGAGGAAGCCGGTCCAGAGCCCCAACACGCCGAGGCGAGAGGGTGCTGGCTTTCTAGAGGCACCGCCGTTTGATGTTGGAAATGAAATTCCTTCAAATTCGCCATTAACGCTATTACTTAAAGTATTGGACACACCGCCGAGTAACCCAACAGCTTTACGTCTGCAGTCATTAACTTTGCCCTCTCCTCTCCTCTCCTCTCTTGCCGCAAACTACCTCAGCCATTTATTTGGACTGTTTATTTACTTTAAAGAGTTTCACACTCCTGACATGCTGCACATGAAAAATAAATAAATATGGGCCTGACAGAAAAGCTGTTTATCATGCAAAGTGGCAACATCAGAGGCTCCAAGAGGGGAGGCGGCCAACAGAGGCTGCGCTATATACTGCGCCAAGATATTCAAATATATTAGACATCTAGAGTGAACTTCTCATCCTTTGACATACTTGCAGAACAAAGTATCAATAAGGAAGCGTGATGGGCATATTGATGATTAACTGATCACTGAGAAATGAGTCAATTGTATGAAATTTATTGTTGAAGGAATACAGTCACCCCTCGCTGCGCCAATATCGCTCCCTCGCTATATCACGCTTTCCCAAAAAACAAACAAATGATCATCAGTAATGTTACCAGACATGACGTTCCATTACATTACCTTTCACACTGTGTGTAAACTCTCCCCTGAGCCTGCAGAGCCGTGCTGACATGCCATGGCAAGTTCACCTCTCATTCCGCGTGGAAGTGGTAAAGTTTGGGTTTCTTGTTTTTAGCTTCTTTGTTCTTCTTCCCCACTTCCTTTGAAACATTTAAAGGGATAGTTTGGATTTTTTTCACATCAACTTGCATGACACCCCTATAAGTAGTGAAGTCCGTCAACAGTGACTCACTCCCCACTTTTTTGTTTTGGTCAGATTTCAGTGCTGAGGAAACTAGTTCCAGCTAGTTGCTGTTATGAGACAGTTATGGAAAGAGTTTGGCTTCATCACAAAAATGGCTACTTGAAAAAAATCAGACCTCACAAATCATATCAGTATGTGGCCCTCGGTGGAAACACTGTGGACCCAACGCATTACGTACTCACCCAGGCGGGAAAAGAAGCGCTTCCCACTAACCATGTATCATTTAAGTGAGTAAGCTGAGTAAGGATATTTGATTTAAGAGTCGACTTTAAAGCACAAAGCTCTGGTAGCGGGAATGCTGGTATATCAGTCCCGATATCACTAATGGGTTATTATAAAGAACCTACAACAGAGGTAGGGAACCTATGGCTCGGGAGCCAGGTAGGGCTCTTTTGATGACTGTATCTGGCTCTCAAGCATTTACCACAATAAAAATGTATTTTTGCTAACATTTTAAAGTAAACATCACGGAAATCACTATTAAAAATAATATTAAAAATCAAAACTTTCTTATGCATTTTAATCCGTCCATCTATTTTCTACTGCAATACGGCCGACCATATCTATCTTTCCTGATGATATTTTCCAGGTCAAACACCAAAACTCGATTATTACTGCGGTAGTCTACCTCGGTCATTAAGATGTAAATGTAAACTTTCCTCCTTTAGTCAAATAGTCACCTAGCTAAAGCTGCAGAACCAAGCCTTCTGACGAAGATGGCCAAAAGAATGAAATATACTGAGTACGGTGCAAAACCATGCAGCAGCAGAAGTTGCATTAATGGCAGCAAGTATTAGATTTATTATTAGACACTGCGCTGCTCACATAAGTATGCTGGCCACACCCCATTGGCGTGGGGTAGTGTGCCTGGTCTACGTAATTAGAGCCCATTATATCTAAAACTGTTGGTCTTACATAAAAATGCACACATTTTATTGCATTCAATGTTTAAAAAAATGTATATGGCTCTCACAGATACACATTTTAAAATATCTGGTCTTCATTGCTCTCGTAGCCAAAAAGGTTCCCGACCCCTGACCTACAACATTCTAATTGTAATAAATATACCTTACAATTTGGTATATCAATCTACGTATATATCTGTATCCCATTGAGATGCATCCATATAAAGTCGTATTAAGACTAAACAATGCTTTCAGCAGCATGCAGCCTATCAATTACTTAATGTGTTTGTTTCTTTACAGGCTGTTTTTCTCATTTGGCCATACTGCATTAATCCCCCCCCCCCTTAAAGCTGTGCCATTACAATCCCCACTAAGCACACTAGCCTGAGGCCACATGCACACAAGCTGCACACAAGCTGCACACGTTCACTAATAGGCCAGCAACACTAAAACATGTTTTTCTTCTTCATTGACACCGATGATGATAACAGATTACATGCAAACTTTCTTCATAATAAGTCAAAGATGCATGACACTAATCTTTTTGAAGAGTTGTTTTTGTTCCTGCAGAGGGCTTAAAAGGCATGTTTGTCACATCCTAATTTGACACGAGGCGCTACTTTGTCATTGTAATCGCATTGCTGCCGCTACAACATGTTTCCCTTAGATTAAGCAGAAAGTATGAAGTCAAAGTGAAATAACACCCAGATTTTGGAAAAATATGCCAGATTCTTTGGACATATAGGTTATCAGAACACATTTTAATCAGGTCAGATGGCTTTAATACGTTACTGAATATTGAATTTACTTAGTATACTTTGTCGTGTGTGACAGTATAACACAATGTCATATATTTTCTCCCATGAAATGCAAAGATGACAGTAATTATTAAAAATTAATTATTAAAATGAATAGAAAACAGTGCAAATAGTTTTGTGGACAAGGTATGTACTACAGTAAACCTCGGATATATGGAACTCGGATATATCGGAAATTCGCTGATAAAAAAAAGAACCGATTTTTCTGTAATGCATTTCCAATAAAAATTCATTGCATATATCGGATTTTTGATAACAGATTTCGCCTATTTCGGACAAAATCTCCAGTCCCGTTCCAATGCATTTCCATGAAATTTCCCTGGCATATATCGGATGGCCGCATCGTGGCGCTCCGATTCGCCATTCGCTCCGATTCAGAACACATTTTAATCAGGTCAGATGGCTTTAATACGTTACTGAATATTGAATTTACTTAGTATACTTTGTCGTGTGTGACAGTATAACACAATGTCATATATTTTCTCCCATGAATGCATTTTCCAAGTGTACAAGTGGACTGTCGGTTCATTTTGCCAGAACAGATTGGCATCAGTCACAAATTAACATTCACTGGAATTGGAGTCCGGATGGGGGGAGTTGAGGATGGGCAGCGAGAAAGAAGGGAGTGAAATACAGCTACAAATCATTTGCTATAGAAAGGAACAACAACTAGGATAGCCATCATAATAGTAGTAGTAGTAATAATAATAATAGTATGGTAAAATGACGATATGATTGCAACTCACATTAAAGGCAGGTCCCATGCCAGGGAAGCTAATAAAATAATTAAAAGAAAAAATACATAAATTCAATTATTATAAATTATTAATAAATTATAAATTAATACATTTTATTTTTTTGGTTTTTTAATTTTTTATATTAATAAATTATAAATTAATACATTTTATTTTTTTGTTTTTTTAATTTTTTATAAAAATAAAATAATACTAAAAGTACAAGATGATGCTTCAACAGCAACAGGTTCTACTATGAAATGAGGTGTATGTGAATATATAACCAAGTATTAGGGTTTTCCTCTTACTTCAGGCAAGCTTTTATTTATAATGTGGCAGCAAAACAGAGCACTGCAAAAGACCGCCATCACCCGACGAGATCCCAAACTTTCCCAGAACAAGACACATTGTTTTCAGGCCAAACTTTAGCTGTTCTTTTAAACATCATCCTTCTCCCCCCCCCCACCCCGGACCACCACACTGACTTATCACTCCATGACAACACTCTTTGGCTTTTCGTTCTCCTCTTCCTCCTCCTAAGGACTCTGTTGAGCGCTAGCACGTTAGCACGTTCCATGATCAATACAGAGTGGAGCGCTCTGACTGCATACATTCTGCACCTTGGCAGCTTAGCCTATCAATACTATTTAAATTCTCCTTATGGGCCCAAACAAGCCTTTGCATTATTTAGCAGGTCTACAGTCAATGGTATATTATCTACACAACATTAACAGGAAAATGGACTTGGGGTGGAATCTGTCTCGGAGTAGCCGTTGAGCAATGTGGCCCGTAGCATCTTTGTCACGGCAGACAGTCAATATGGAGGCTTTTGAGCCACAATCCAGTATGTAGATCTCCTTATCTGTCTATTCTTTATATGACATGTTTGTAATTCTGTGTGGCAGACACAGGAAACGTTATCGACGTGTACGTTAGTAAAGAGACACAAAGAAACTGCAGCTTTTTATTACAACGTAAATGTCCTTTGTCTTCGGGACAAAACGGGCAGATGTTCAGTCTATAGCAGCTGCGTGTGTGGAATGTACTCAAATGGGCTACAGTACAAGCCGTGTGTCATTTGGTGGGGAAATATCGTTCCCCATCTCCACTGTTGAAAATATTCATTAAGGAATAAATCAAATGAGGCATGACGGCAGCGAGGCTGCGGTGGAAATTCAATTTGTATTCATAAGAGCCACAAGCAAGGAGGTGATCATTCACACAAGTTGTTTTACTGAGGCTGTTTGCTACTTGTTATTTAAAAGCCCTCCATTGTATGTGCACGTACGTATGCTACGTGTGTGTGTGTGTGTGTGTGCGTGTGTGTGTGTGTCGTTCATCCCCTCATCATACAAAGAATCATTCTTCAAGTATTGCTTAAACTAGAAAGTCATTTCGGGTTAACAAGTCCTAAAGCAGGGGTGCTCATTAAGTCGATCGCGATCTACCGGTCGATCGCGGAGGTGGTACTGGTCGATCGCTGGTCGATCGCGGCGTGACATTAAAAAAATATCATCCCAGCATCAATGCCGTCACTTGATTGATATACAGGGCAGCCATTCAGATGACAACTGAATGTTGCCCTTCGGGCGACCAATCAAATCAAACAACGTCTCTAAGTGCAGCAGAACTTACGATGTCAGCCTATCATCCATCCCCGTTACTTGATTGACATACAGGACAACCAATCAGATGACAACTGAATTTTGACCTTTAGGTCACCGCTCATGCGTAAACAACGATGCAAAGTGCTAAGCTAGTCGGCGAATTGCGTCAGATTTCAAGCCCTCGCTAAAGTTTATGGTCACTAAAATGAGTGAAGGAGCTGGACCAAGTAAAAAGGCAAAAACTGGACCAAGTAAAAAGGCAAAAACATATCACTTCCATATGGAATGGGAGGTGGACTTTTTTTTCACAATGTACATGAACATTTGGAAGTGTGCTTGAGGCTGGCTATCAGCAGCTACTGTCCGGACTATGCATCCCTGGCTGGTTCAATTCAGTGCAAGTCATCAAAGTAAACTCAGGTAATTACAAAAAATGTTAATAGTTAATTATGTGTGTTTTGCAATATTGGCTCATTTGGTTATGTAAGGTACATCAACATACATTGTACGTACAAATAATCCTCAATACATTTGAAAATAAATAGATGTTTTGCATTTTTGTAGTGGGTAGATCATTTTGACTCGGTCATTTTAAAAGTAGCTCGCATGCTGAAAAAGTGTGAGCACCCCTGTCCTAAAGAATCAGGTCTTCCCTTATTAACATCTGGAAATTGGTTCATCCGTCACATATTGGTCATAATACAGTAAACCTCGGATATATCGGATTCAATTGTTCCCACTGGTTTTGTCCGATATAAGCGAGATCCGTTATATGCGTATCCCGGAAAATGTCCGTTTTACGCATATATCGGATTTATATCCGGTATATGCGTAAATGGGATTTTATCCGTTATAAAAAGGCACTTCCTTGACTATGTTTCCAATGTACCTGGACGCGCCGGCAACGCTGCAAACGCTGCAAATGACGTCGTATAGCGGCCTGTCACGATTCGGCGAATCGGAGCGCCACAATGCGGCCATCCGATATATGCCAGGGAAATTTCATGGAAATGCATTGGAACGGGACTGGAGATTTTGTCCGAAATAGGCGAAATCTGTTATCAAAAATCCGATATATGCAATGAATTTTTATTGGAAATGCATTACAGAAAAATCGGTTCTTTTTTATCTGTCCGTTGTGAGCGAATTTCCGATATATCCGAGTTCCATATATCCGAGGTTTACTGTAGTACATACTTTGTCCACAAAACTATTTGCACTGTTTTCTATTCATTTTAATAATTAATTTTTAATAATTACTGTTATTACTGTTCAGCCGTTTTTGCCCAGTGTCTTTCTTATGGTGGAATCATGAACACTGCCTGAGGCAAGTGAGGCATGCAGTTCTTTGGATGTTGTTGTGGGGTCTTTTGTGACCTCTTGGATGGATCATCGCTGCACTCTTGGGGTCATTTTGGTTGGGCGGCTCCTGGGAAGGTTTACCACTCTTCCATGTTTTTTTTGCCAATTGTGGATAATGGCTCTCACTGTGGTTTGCTGGAGTCTCAAAGCTTTAGAAATGGTCTTTATCGCCTTTTCAACTGAGGGTCATGTACATAGGTTTGGATTTTTTTTTCTCTTTTTAACATTAGTAATTTTTCATTTCAGACTTGAGAGTTTCCCAATAAAATCACTTTTTAGATGTTGGTTATGTAAAAATTCTCCGTGCTTGCAGTGGATCAAACTATACAAGGGCAAAAATGTTCATGAAATATGTGATAAACAAAATAAAAAGCCACATTGTGGTAGTGCAGTTATTTCATTGTTAAATGACATAACGTTACATGGACTTATAGAAATGATAAATATACAAACATTCTTCTAGATATCATCTTATGCCTTTACTGGTTACAGACTAGGTATATTGTTTAATGTATATTGTTATAATTAATGTATAATTAATGTATTGTTATATTCAATATCCTGATCAGAGAAGTATATTTTTCTCCAACTGACGCAGCAACAATACTTGGTAAATGTAAAAAAAAATATTTGTTTTCTTTCCTCCAAGTAAAGCCTTCATCCTTATAAACAGATGGAGTCATTTTCTCCATCTGGGGGGGGGGGGGGGGAGAACAATAAACATATTTAGAGCAAAGAGAAAGGAGTAGAGATGGGAGATGGAAAGAGGATGAGTTCTCGCCTGTGCTGGAGAGTCTGCCAAAATCCATTACCTAAGTGTTCTTTATCTTTTCCATATGCTTTTGTTGTCTAATCTAGCCCAGCAAATCCTGGATTCACAAAACAAACACAAGGATCAGCCCTGTCACTTGGAAGTGGCGCACGGTCACAGCGCTCCATAGTGGCCAGGAAGAAGAAGTGCGGAGATGGATGGATGGATGGCCGGATGGATGGATGGATGGATGGATGGCCGGATGGATGGATGGATGGATGGATGGCCGGATGGATGGATGGATGGATGGATGGATGGATGGATGGATGGATGGCCGGATGGATGGATGGATGGATGGATGGATGAATGGATGGCCGGATGGATGGATGGCCGGATGGATGGATGGATGGATGGATGGCCGGATGGATGGATGGATGGATGGATGGATGGCCGGATGGATGGATGGATGGATGGCCGGATGGATGGATGGCCGGATGGATGGATGGATGGATGGATGGCCGGATGGATGGCCGGATGGATGGATGGATGGCCGGATGGATGGCCGGATGGATGGATGGATGGATGGATGGATGGATGGATGGATGGATGGATGGCCGGATGGATGGATGGATGGATGGATGGCCGGATGGATGGATGGCCGGATGGATGGATGGATGGATGGATGGATGGATGGCCGGATGGATGGCCGGATGGATGGCCGGATGGATGGATGGATGGCCGGATGGATGGATGGATGGATGGCCGGATGGATGGATGGATGGCCGGATGGATGGACGGATGGATGTATGGATGGATGGCCGGATGGATGGATGTATGGATGGATGGCCGGATGGATGGATGGATGGATGGATGGATGGATGGCCGGATGGATGGATGGATGGATGGCCGGATGGATGGATGGATGGCCGGATGGATGGATGGATGGATGGCCGGATGGATGTCTCTATACGTTTGAGATAGAGGATGATTGGGAAGATAATCAGACAGCAGCCAGAGGAATTGAAGGAAGCGGGGACAGAGACGCTAACTATACTTTCTGTTCCGTCGGATCCCCTACTTTGGCCCTCGTATCCTTGATCCTCTCAGCTTTCTCTCCCCCTCCTCCAGCCTCCCCTTCCCCTTCTCTGCTCTCTTCTTTTAAGGAGGATTGGAGTTTATTCCAGACAATCCACCCCAGTTCAGGAAGTGGAACGAGAGGGACTCAGGAAAATGCGGGATCATGGACGGACTTCCGTGGGGGGAAATCGTATGACAATAGTGCTGGGACTCCTATCAGATTTAAGTGACGGGCTTAAGAAGGCAGTAGCTCGGGCTCAGTGGTAAACTTTTACACTGCAGGGAGGACGGGGGTGGGGGGGGGTACTGTTGAATGAGTGAGGAGGCGTCAGAGGAGTGCACTCACACGCACCTCTGTAATTGACGATACTAAACCAGCGAACTCT
Source organism: Doryrhamphus excisus (assembly GCF_030265055.1). Classification (NCBI taxonomy): domain Eukaryota; kingdom Metazoa; phylum Chordata; class Actinopteri; order Syngnathiformes; family Syngnathidae; genus Doryrhamphus; species Doryrhamphus excisus. Next base: position 1,927,339 of record NC_080468.1, read on the forward strand.
GTCACTTTCCAAAGTAAAAAAGGTATCAGTCCTATTTCCAAAATTATAGTCCAAACTAGCCCTCATGTCCGACAAATGAAGTTAAAGGTAATGTATAATAATTATACATTATAATGACCTCATCCCAGCAAGGCACGCATACACACATGTACACTTCCTTAATGCACCCTCCATCCCCACAGCGGTGGGGTGACGCTGTAGGCTAAACTATGTCGTGATTGGACCGGCCCATTAAGCTGAACAGCAACAACACGCTGTGTGAGCAAACATCCCTAATCACGGTTTCTCAAAGACTCCTAATGAGCCTCTGCTAATTAGCCTTCTCTCCCCACGTCAATTGTTTCTCTCTCTCTTTCCACTCCGTTAGTCCAGCATCATTTGTCTGCTATAGATTAGTGTGTGTGTGTGTGTGTGTGTGTGTGTGTGTGTGTGTGTGTTTGGAGTTGTGATGACGGGGTAATCAGGCTATTGAAAATCATCAGTAGTTAAAGTGAGGGTTTAGGATGGAAAGTCATCAAAGATTAAAGAGATTTAAAAAAGAAATAGATCCAAAAAAGGCCGCGTCACACTGGAGTTAATGAAACCTTCTTTGAGAACGCATTTTTGGGGGCCTTTTTTCTGTTTTTGTGATCTGCGTATCATTTTTTGTATACTATTCCAACTCACCTGGAGCTGCAAAAACAAGTAACAACATCGCAGTAACAAAATGTCAAACAAGAACAGGAATTCTGGGCCCCGTGAAAATAGTTAGAGCACATAAAACTTGATTACGGCTTTCTAAATACAGTTTTAACCTTATTAGAGCCCTCTAGACCAAAAATAGCACCCCTATCATCACCTTCACGCTAATATTTTACAGACATCCATCCATTTTCTATGCCGCTTATCCTCACTAGGGTCACGGTAGTATGCTGACTCCGAATCACAGATCAGCCAGTGGAGTAGCAGCAGATCAATGATAATGACCTGACTGACACGAGCACAGTTCTAACTTTACAGGATCGCTAACAAGGAGGGAAGGAGATGAAAAAGGAAGGGATGAAGAGCTCTGGGCCACACTTAGCTGTGAGTGGATCGATATGCCGTGTGAGATATGGGCTGTGACCAGCCTCCAGCCCTGACCAGTCTTAGGGCGGCTCAACAAGCCATTAGCTCCCTCCTTCACCAGCCCCGCTGCTGCCTGGAAGTCCATAGGAAGAAAGGAAAATAGATCTTGGTTTCCGGGAAACACACATAGATAATGGAAACTTTTTTTTTTTTAGCTGGTTTCAAGTTCAAACATGAATATGAAACAAAAAGTGAAAGAAGACGAGTTGAGTGTGTGGTCAGTGAAAGCCTGAGGCAACCATCTTCATCTCTAACACACACACACACACACACACACACACACACACACACACACACAGGACGATGAGGGGTCTTCTTGCCGGGATTTGTATTGTTCAAAAATGAAAATGAATCTGGGGCTTAGGGTGTCCACTGGATGTCTTCTCTCTGTGGAGGTGAAGAGACAGCATGGATGACCTAGTTAGGATTTTCAGAAAGGCAAACATGCTAAGTACAACAGAACCTCCAAAGTCATTCACTGTAAAGGTCATACCATTTGTACGCCTTAAAAGTTCCACAGAATGTATGATCCAAAAAAACCATTCTCACATGTGGAAATCATTCAAATATGTATTTAGGAAAAAACGCTATAACTAATATATCATCAAAGTCATCCATCATTACAGGAGAAGACATTCTAAAAATGCCTAGAACTTTGATTGAACTTGTCCACTGGAGCTGTTGGAACTCCCATCCGTCCATTTTCTACCTCTTATCCGAAGTCGGGCAGCTCAGACTTCCCTCTCCCCAGCTATCATCTAGCTCCTCCCGGCAAATCCAATCCCAAGCCATTCCCAGGCCATTGGAGAGACGATGTCTTCCCTGAGGCCTCCTAACCTTGGGACATGCCCTGAACACACAGGCGAGGGTAAGAACAGAGATCCATGGTAAATTGAGAGCTTAGTCTTTTGTCTCAGCTCCCCATCACTACAGCGACCGATGCAGAGTCCGCATCGCTGCAACTGCGCCAATCCGCCTGTCAATCAGCGATTGTTGAGGGTTTGGATGTGGAACTGCCTCCAGGTCACATGGTCGAGCCCAAAAAGGGCTGAAAAAGAGAAACTAACAGCTGTAGTTAATCAGATAGTTCATGAAGAAGTAGTTCATAGGTCTTGGCCTCGTCAAATGAGAACAACCACTGATTTAAATATTTTTGATCAAAGTCTTTCAAGCTGACTTCATGTACATCATGCAAGAGGTCAACATATTCGTTCAAATCTGCGCTTGTATATTGTGGTTTGTTGGGGGTTTTTTAACAAAAAGCTTCTAATCCCATAATTTCCTATGATGTTTTATTACCAAACAAAGGAGAGGTCCCACTGCGTACCTAGAACTGGATACTAGGGGTGAAATGATTCCTTTTAATAATCATTCCATTTGTATCATGATTCAGGGTTTCAGATACAATTCAAGGACCATATTGGTTCATTTAAAACAGGGGTCTCAAACTCAATTTACTTGGGGGCCACTGGAACTCGGGTCTGGGTGAGACTGGGCCGCATCAGGTTTTCAAAAAAAAACAAAAAAATGTAAAAAATTTCGCTTTGGTTCCAATTTTCTACAAAAAAAGCTCTGATAAAACATTCCACAGTTCTCAAATATCTTACTTTTTATTTTTCTACACAAAATAAGATGAAAAATAAATAAACAAATCAAGAATAAAGAAAATCAATCAATCAGTAATAAATAAATAAATAGAATAATAATAATAATAAAACGGCAAATAATAAAAAGTTAAGAAAGCACATATAGTTGGTGGGTAGACAAATGATTTTTTTCATATTAAAATGAACAAAGCATTATTAGAGGCCTGTAGACATGACAAAACACGACTATAGTCACATTTATACTCTTTTTATTTACAACATATTGCGCAACTGCAGGGTCTTAAATAGCCAAAAACTTACCACTTCCACACGGATAGGGAGGATAACTATTAACAGTTATTTACAGCATCCATATCAAACTTGCGCGGGCCACACTAACATTAAACTTTCATATCAAGGCGGGGGCCTCAAACTACCGAGTTTTTGCCTCCACAACCCCCGAAGCTGCGAGCCGTTTGGCCTGACGGTACCGGTTAGCTGCTTCCGTAGTCCCACAAGCCATCATGCGGATGCAGGTCTGATGATAGACTACCAAGTCGATTATAGACCTGCGGCCTAGGGTGTCCTGGTGCCAAGTGCACTTATGGACATCCCTATGTTCGAACATGGTGTTAGTCATGGACAAACTGTGGTTCGCACAGAAGTCCAGTAACATCACACCGCACGGGTTCAGATCAGGGAGGCCTTTCCTCCCAATCACGCCCCTCCAGGTCACACTGTCATTGCCCACATGGGCGTTGAAGTCTCCCAGTAGAATGACGGAGCCCCTGTCGAGGAGTTTGGTTCCAGAACCCAAACTGTGGGTCGAGGTGAGTCCGACTATGTCTAGTCGGAATATCTCAACCTCTCACACAAGTTCAGGTTCTTTCCCCACCAGAGAAGTGACATGCCATGTCCCAAGAACCAGATTTGTCCGCCGAAGACCAGGTTCGCCCAGGCAGCCGCCCTTGACCGCCACCCAACACACAATGCACCGGACCCTTATGCTTGCCCCCGTAGGTGGTGGGTCTACGAGGGGGAGATCCCGTGTGGCTTCCCACGGGTGAAGGCGCTCGCCTGCGAGCCGCTCCCCCGGGCCTGGCTCCAAGGGTGAGGCCCCGGTATCCCACATCTGGGCGAGGTATGGTTCCTCCTCTTGTTTTTCTTCATATGGGTCTTCTGAATTACTCTTGGTCTTTCCGTCACCTCGGACTGGTTGGGAGACCCTACCAGACAACATAGCTCCTCGGATCACTCGGGCACTCAAAACCCTCCCCCACAAAAGGGTGGTGACTCATGGAGGAGACAGTTTGATGACAGGAATATAAATCTGTAGTGAATGAGTCGTTAAACATCTACTCTATGCTGTACGCCTACATGACCCTGCATGGAAAAAAGATATAAAGACATTTCTAAAGTGTTGGGACTCCAGCAAACCACAGTGAGAGCCATTATTCATTAATAGCAGAAACATGGAACAGTGGTAAACTTTGTATACATTATTTGCTCTATTTCCACAATAAGGAAGCAAAAGTGGCTCCTAAATGCAAGAAAAATGTTAAGCCCAGTTTTTATATGTAAGGTGACTCGACAGGAGCAGTTTGTCATGGGGCTTAGCACTTCTTCCGTACAGTCAGGAGAGCTGGATTGGAATCTCAGTTGGAGCATCTCAGTGTGGAGATGGCATGTTCTCCTTGTGCATGCGTGGGTTTCCTCTGCGTACTCGGGCACTTCCTACAAACAATGCAAGTTGGGTTGTCTCTGATTGGCTGGCAACCATCCATTACTGGGATAGACTCCACAAAGTTCCTTCCTCTTTATAATACAATTCAGCTAGTCCATCAAATAAATCTGCCATTAATAAAGCTACACCACAGTTTCATCCCACTTAGGTGGCAGCGGGTTCATCTTCACGGAGAAGCGTGTGGGTGGTGTCACACGGTAACAAATTAGGTGGACAGGGCAACAGGGCGGCAGATTGGTGCATTCATCACGAGCGAAATAGATCATGTCAGCGTCGTCTGTTGGCCTCTGTGCTGCTGCTGGCCTGTGGAGGGGTGCTACATCAAATGCAACTGTAGGAAATGAGGCCTTCATGACACCTAATAGGTTTTAGTAGGAAGTGCAACCTGAGAGTCGGGAAGGTAGAGCACGTCTGTCTGAGTGGACACGCATCAGCCAATTCTCTGTGCTTTGATGATAAATGACGTATAGCCGTTACATTAGGTACTTCTGCATGGAGAGAGACTTATACTGTATTCATGTCATATATTTATAGAATATGTTCATAGACGCTTACTATAGTGCCCCGATATCGTTGATGGGGCCCCTTTAATCAAGTACTGTATTATTATGCTCCCATCAGCACACGGGGTGTTTTCACACCTGATCCTTTATGCCAGTGATTTTCAACCTTTTTTGAGCCACGGCACGTTTTTTTACATTGTAAAAATCTTGTGGCACACCACTAAATGCTAACATGCTAACAGCTACATGCAAGCACCTAGCAAGAGGGCCTCAAATTTAGAAACTGCCAAGGTTGTCCTATAACCTCCCTGCATCATGCCATGGGTGTATTTGCCTTTAAACATGAGTAAATTAGCTTAAATGCTAACATGCTAACAGTCATCATGCTAGCACCTAGCAAGAGGGCCTCAAGTTTAGAAACTGCCAAGGTTGTCCTATAACCTCCCTGCATCATGCCATGGGTGTATTTGCCTTTAAACATGAGTAAATTAGCTTAAATGCTAACATGCTAACAGTCATCATGCTAGCACCTAGCAAGAGAGCCTCAAGTTTAGAAAGTGCCAAGGTTGTCCTATAACCTCCCTGCATCATGCCATGTGTGTATTTGCCTTTAGACATGAGTAAACTAGCTTAAATGCTAACATGCTAACGGCTACCATGCTAGCTCCTAGCAAGACAGCCTCAGGTCCCGAAAAGTTTGGGGCAGTCCCATAGTGTCCCCACATCATGCCACGTGTGTATTTGCCTTTAGACATGAGTAAATTAGCATAAATGCTAACATGCTGACAGTCATCATGCTAGCATCAATAAGTCTATGGGAGGAACAAGGTAGGTGTTGCCACACGGACCAATATTCCATTGCTCTGCCAGTCTTTACACCACAGACACTCCACAGTAGCCACGTTTTTACATCACCACTTTTTCTCTTTCCCAATCACCTTTCGGGAAACAATGGTATCCATGGAAAGGAATATTCCAATCTCTTGTCTACATGCGCCGTGAAAATCAAACAGAATAGTCAATAGGGCATGCCCAGTAAAACGTAAACATCAACATCACGAGTTTTTCTTTCACTTGTTGGAATAACTCCGTATTGCCAGTTTTTCGTCTGTCCAGTCTTGAAATTGAGTTTGAATCCAAAACAAACTTTGCTTAGTCCAGTGCCGATTGCTGGCCTCCATTTTTAAAAGTGAAGAACGTCTGGATCTGCGTGTTACGTCATATCTGAGCATGCGCTGAAAGAACGCACCCGGGATCAATTTAAACAGGAAAAGATCAAATTCAATCTTGCTAATATTTTATAATTAAACTCAGGACATGTTTTATATAGATATATATTTTCTTTTTTAATAAAACTGCACTTGTGAATGGCGTATAGAAGGGTTTAGATTCTGTTCCACAGATGGCGCTAATGCACACGAAAGCTGCTTGCCAACCGCCAATAAACAACAGAAGAAGAAAAACACCAGGAAGAAGAAGGCACCCTGACAACTTTCCGTTTGAGCGGGTACAAGATACCTCAATGGGATTGGTTAAAGGAATATTCCATCCCTGTTCAATTCTTTCCGTTTGAGCAAATAAACCAAAGTGAATTGGAATATTTGGGTCCATGTATACTATTGACATAATGGCTATTGACATCATATTTGCAAATGACGATTAATAAATGTTAATTATAAAAAGTGATACGGCACACCTGACGGTTTCTCAAGGTGGTTTCTCAAGTGGTTGGAAATCACTGCTTTATGCAATGGAGGCGCAAGCTGCAACCGCAATAATAAAACGACGCACATTATTAAAAGGCTTTTGCGAGCCTAATAAAATGTTTGACATTCCCTATTGAGAAGATGTATTTGATATCACGCCAGGTGAACAGACATACATTATTCCCATAGAGCCCGTAAACCATCACAGTAGTTTTATCACCATGCCCCCCTTGCCCTTTCCAACGTGTTAGCATTTATCACCCAATCAAAGTCTAATAGAGACGTGGTCTCAGTGTCAATATATCCACACGTGATCACTTGCCTTTATGCGACCCCCGCAGGGTTCAGCGGCCGCGTTCAGTGACAGTACGAGAGAAAGTGACGAGGACGAGCGACAGGCAATCATTTCTGAGCGCCAGCGCCGTGGCGGTATGAAAGCCCATTTTCCTCTGATTAAGTCGTGGCAAAATATTCCATTTGTCAGTGCCACAGTCGGCTGCAAAACAGCCCCAGAACATCACACTACCACCACCATATTTTACTGTTGGCATGATGTTCTTGTCCAATGTCTTTCTTATGGTGGAGTCATGAAAACTGACGTTAACTGAGCCTGCAGTTCTTTGGATGTTGTTGTGGGGTCTTTTGTGGCCTCTTGAATTAGTCAGCTGAGACAGGCCCGGCTGAGACAGGCCCGGCTGAGACAGGCCCGGCTGAGACAGGCCCGGCTGAGACAGGCCCGGCTGAGACAGGCCCGGCTGAGACAGGCCCGGCTGAGACAGGCCCAGCCGACTGTGTCTGTTGACTGTCGCCGCCATTGTTCACATTGTTCACTGACAGCATCATCATTTGCTGCCTTAATGTCCACCTTCACTTCTGTCTCCGCCCGCCTTCCCTCCTCCATCCCTCCTCCCACCCTTCATTCCCCTTCCCTCATCCTCAACTCCCTGCCCCACATCACCCCCCCCCCACCCCCCCTCCCAATAGCCTATTTTTGTTTGATCTGCCCTCATTGCAAGGTTGAGTGCTACGGAAGAAGGCAGAGCAAAGAGGGACCTGGCTCCGTCTCACTCTCCGAGTCATTTTCAATGTCATCAATTTCAATCTTCCCATGTTTGTCTCTTCCTTCCTCTTGTTCTCACCCCCTTCCCCTCCTCCCTCGCCTCATCCCCTTGTCTCCTGGCACGGCCATCACGGGAATTTGTCAATTCCGTGCCCCGGTGTTGTTCTCGGCCTCCCAAACACGTATTGGCTATTATCCTGTCTCATGTCTTTGCACGCTTGTGCCGCACAAAAAGGCAATTTTCCCCCGGCCGCATCTGTGATGAGATCCAAATGAAAGATCATTAATAGTTGCTTCCAAAAGAAATGGAGTCGTGCCTCCTATTTTAAATATCATCATTCCTTTCATCGTATAGCTCACATCATCACATCGTGTCTCTTCTCCGCGTACGGGCTGGGGGAAACCCTAGAGCCAATCACGGGGCCACATCATTAGGTACACATGCACAATATGATGATTTTAATGATGCTCCGTTTTGATTGACACTCTCGGAGAGACACCTGTGTAGGTGTCATTAGATTATATACGTTAGGTATACTTAAACTATATACAGTGGTATACAGTTCCCTCCCCAAATGGTATTTTTTTGCACGTTTGTCACAACATCATTAAACCAATTGCCATAATTACCATATTAGTCAATGACAATACAAGTGAACAGGAAATGCAATTTTTAAATCAAACTTTTTATTTAAAAAAAAAAAAAAGCTCAAACCTACATGACCCTGCATGGAAAAAAGATATAAAGACATTTCTAAAGTGTTGGGACTCCAGCAAACCACAGTGAGAGCCATTATTCATTAATAGCAGAAACATAAACCTTCCCAAAATGACCCCAAGAGTGCAGCCATGACTCATCCAAGAGGTCACCAAAGACCCCACGACAACATCCAAAGATCATGGTCCTGAAGCAGCAAAACAGCCCCAGAACATCACACTACCACCACCACATTTTACTGTTGGTATGATGTTCTTGTCCAATGTCTTTCTTATGGTGGAGTCATGAAAACTGACGTTAACTGAGCCTGCAGTTCTTTGGATGTTGTTGTGGGGTCTTAGTGGGGTCTTAGTGGGGTCTTTTCTCCCCTTGGATGAGTCGTCGCTGCGTTCTTGGGGTTTTGTTTGGCCAGCTTATTTATCACAACATTTATCACAACAAGATTCCAGGTTCTGATGCAGCAAAACAGCCCCAGACCATCACACTACCACCACCATATTTTACTGTTGGTATGATGTTCTTGTCCAATGTCTTTCTTATGGTGGAGTCATGAAAACTGACGTTAACTGAGCCTGCAGTTCTTTGGATGTTGTTGTGGGGTCTTAGTGGGGTCTTAGTGGGGTCTTTTCTCCCCTTGGATGAGTCGTCGCTGCGTTCTTGGGGTCGTTTTGTTTGGCCAGCTTATTTATCACAACATTTATCACAACAAGATTCCAGGTCCTGATGCAGCAAAACAGCCCCAGACCATCACACTACCACCACCATATTTTACTGTTGGCATGATGTTCTTGTCCAATGTCTTTCTTATGGTGGAGTCATGAAAACTGACGTTAACTGAGCCTGCAGTTCTTTGGATGTTGTTGTGGGGTCTTTTGTGGCCTCTTGAATTAGTCGTCGCTGCGCTGTTGGGGTTGGCAGGCCACTTCTGGGACGGTTGGCCACTGTTTCATGGTTTGCCATTTGTGGATAATGGCTCTCACTGTAGTTTGCTGAAGTGCCAAAGCTTTAGAAAGGACTTTTTACTTATTATTCTTGCATGTTTATCAATGTTTATATCAAAAAGCAGCAAGCAACAAATAATTGTTCAAAGCACATCTCTGTCAACCCTTAATTAGTCAGTCATCAAAATCCCTAAATTGATCTACTGCTGGTCAATAATATCAATAAAACCAACAATTGATTTTATCTAACCTGAATCAATACATCTACAAATAAAATGTACTTATTTGTTAAGTCCTTTATAGACCAAAATGTTACCAGTAAGCTCCAAATTATGCAGGGACAAATGTAAGGGTATACAATATAAATGTAAAAATTTGTAAAAATGTATACATTTAAATATGTTTAAATGAAACAAGTATATGTGATAAATGACCAAAGCGGAAAAAGTGGTGAAAAAGTCATTCAATCTGAGTGAAATGACTTTTAAAGCCACGACAGGACATTGATAAGCAAAGAACGTGATTGAACAAACCAAGCATTGTCAGAGGAAAACAAAGCCATAAAGTTAGGAATTAATCAGCATTCATTAGCCCACGGGGTCTTTTCCACCCCCCCATCCCCCATCCAATGTCTGGTCTGCGCAGCTCTCATATCTCCTCGTGGCTTAATGTTCCCGCTCTCATCCAAGCATCATGGGTACTTGGATCACTGCTCAACCGAGCGTGGCCCATTTCAGCGCTGTCTCGGCAGCTCGCTCTCTAAGCAACTTTGCCTCCTACCTGGCTGACACGCACCCTCGTTAGCACCCTATTAGCATTTCATTAGCATTGTGATTCCACTTCAAAGTGCACACAGATCATCCACTGTCATTTCCCTCATGGAGTGGAAGAACTTTGGAGACCAGCTCCATCTGGACACACTTGTTTTCAAGCTCAAGCCATATTTTCTGGACTGGCCAACAAGATTTCACACGAGATTATTATACATATTTATATTCTTGAGATTATTCTTATGACTAAACCTCAGCATACAGTGAAACCTCACTTAGCATCCACCTTGGTTAGCATGGTTTTTGGTTAACATCAAACATTTAAACTTTCTTTTTGCCTCGGTTTGCGTGCATTTGCGTCCATTTAGTATACAATATGGCCAATATTGTGTTATTAATACTGCGTGAGTCCAACTGTCTATTTTTTTGTCAGCATCCTAATAGCCAACAAAAAACAAAATGGCAATTGGAAATGACGTCACCTGTTTATGATGTCATCAGCTGTTCTTCTCAAACTCTTAACACCAAACACGTTTTCATAGTTTTGCAATGTGTGCATAAAATAATTCTCCATGCATATACATGAAGACTAAATGAACATTTAAGATGACTTTTATGTGCTTGTTGCCTTCCCAAAGACACAATGGGGCAGTAAGATCCACCACCACCTTTCTGTTTTTAGTCACACCAAGAATCAGTCTTTCCTTCATAATTTAGATGTATTTATATGCATTTTTATTTGGTTTATGTTTGTAAAACTATAATTATAAAAGTATAAAAGCAGGTTTTGTGTTAACGTTTTTGGCTTTCTGGAATAGACGCATTGGATTTACATTATTTCTTATCTGAAAATTGTATTAGATTATTATTTGATTCGGCTAGAGTCTGATCTTCTGGAACCAATTAATGACGCTAACCACTGTAGAACTGTAGAACCACTGGACAGGTTCCACTGTATTTTCTTTGACTTCAGTTCGGGGTCGCAAGGTCAGTCATTTTATTCTTATTTTGTTTTATTGCACTGTTTTTTCCTTCTTTTGTAAAACTACAAGGCAGATCATTATAAGCAGCTGGTGGCAAACCTTCTGCTGCTGAGTAGCGTCCTTCAGATACTGAATTAAGGGAATGTTGTTGTTTTAAGTGATACTTTAGCTTGTTTTTCATAAGATATTTGATCACCAGAAGTCTTAAGACAATATCTTAAGACTTAAGATATTCCTTGTTTTGTTCTTAACGGAGAAATAAGCGCAAAATTTCATTCATTTTCTACCGCTTATCCTCACGAGGGTCACGGGAGGTGCTGGAGCCTATCCCAGCTGTCTATTAGGGCGAGAGGCGGGGTACACCCTGGACTGGTGGCCAGCCAATCACAGGGCACATATAGACAAACAACCATTCACACTCACATTCATACCTATGGACAATTTGGAGTGGCTAATTAACCTAGCATGTTTTTGGAATGTGGGAGGAAAGCGGAGTACCCGGAGAAAACCCACGCATGCACGGGGAGAACATGCAAACAGAGATGGCCGAGGGTGGAATTGAACTCAGGTCTCCCAGCCGTGTGGCCTGCGTGCTAACCACTCTTCTGTCCAAATCTCTATCTACAGTATCATTAAATATCTTGCATACATTAGCATAGTTTTCAATGGATTTTCAGTTCATCTTATGAAAATCGATGATATTTTAGCCACATTTATCTTGGAAGCAGATCGAGTCCATAAATTATTCAATCTTTCTTTTTTCCCCACTAGATCACCTTAAAGTGACACTTGTTAGAAAGTCTCAGGGTGTAACAATCACTTGAAGGACAAAGCTGACAATGCCCCCCCCCCCCCATGAATGGAATGGACTCACATTTATTTCAATGTCTTGGCTAGAGAGACACAGTAATTAGCCAGGTGAGCAGAGCGGGGTAGGGTCACTCTCAGGCAATTAACAAAGTGACAGCCCATCCAGTGCAGTGACAGGCCTGCACATTCGCATGGACACACACACACACACACACACACACACACACACACTTTTGACATCCACGCTACGATGCCTGACTGTTTAGAAAGTATTTGCTTCCAGGCTAATTAACATGAAACCACTGGATATCTGTCATCGACTCTCATGTCTGTCTCACATCCTAACGAGGGCACCTCCATCTCCAATTAAAGACACAATATGTAATAGTTTGGTAATCGTATTTATGCAACATTGGCTTTTAAAGATGAGAATCGTAGCTCTATCGTTGCCATGGCAACCATACATCACATTTTTACATGAACACAATTTGGAAAGGAGAGAAAGGAGAGAACAATCATCATCAGCTGGTCTAGCTCCCTTTCAGGTACTCCATGTGTCTTACACCCTTTACTTACCCACTTTACTCTGGAATTAGCCAAAAGTCCAGAACTCTGCGGCACGGCTTTTAACAGGAACCAAAAAGGGGGAGCACATCACCCCAATTCTGGCCTCCCTTCATTGGTTGCCTGTTGGTTTTAGGATTGATTTTAAGATTTGATTGTTTGTTTTTAAGGCGTTGAATGGGCTGGCCCCCAAATACATCTCGGACCTCATCCAAGTTTACTCTCCAGCTCGGTCACTGAGGTCCGAGGGCCAGCTCCAACTCGTGGTGCCCAAGACGAGACTTAAGACCAGGGGGGACCGAGCCTTTTCTGTGGTCGGCCCCAAACTATGGAACTCTCTGCCCTCCCAAGTAAAAAAGGCCCCCGATATCGAAAGCTTTAAGTCTCGTCTTAAAAGCCACTTTTATTCTCTGGCTTTTAACTCAGAGTGAGTCGTATGGTCCTGTGTCTTTTCTCTCACACGACCCTCGTGAGGATAAGCGGTAGAAAATGAATGAAATGAATGACTGGCATGATGTAGACTGGCAACATGGAAGTGGTGAGGGACGCTGTTGGCGTTCTACCTGTCCACGCCGGCGGCCGCTGTTGGGCTTTGCTTGGCTTCCTTTTTCCTTGGCTGTGATGTCAATAAGGTGACGCTTAACTCATTCAATCCCGGATGTTTTCCGATCCTTATCCTCGCTAGGGGTGCTGGAGCCTATCCCAGCTATCTTCACCCTGGACTTTAGAAATGGTCTTTATAAGCTTTTCCAGACTGATAGATCTCATTGTAGTTTTGTTGAAACAATAACACTTTTTCACATAGGACAGTAGTTTGAATTTTTTTCTCCCTTAATAATAAAAAAGGTCAGTTGTCAGTTGACTAATATTTACACCAGCCAATCACAGTGCACATATAACCTAGCGAGCTATGCTATGGTAGTTAGCCTCTCTCTTACTTCATCTAAACGTAAGAAAGTGTTTCAAATGGAGTGGGGAAAAAAAAACAAAGCCCAAAACTTACCACTTCCACACAGAATGAGAGGCAAACTTTATTTTTTGCTCAATCTCAGCCATGGCATTCCTCAGAGTCCCCAACGTGCGGATGCTTTGTTTTGGCACTTGATGACTTTGTTAGGTGTCGGATTCGTGTTTCACAGAGACATAGTTTTGGCAATAACAATTTGACCATTTTAATGATTTTAGTAAAAAAAAACTGTCTTTTGATTATTGGTACATATTTTGAGAATGGAGCTGCCAACAGTTTTTTAACATTCCACCATTATTACCTGGATGCATGTCTTCGTGTGGACATTTTGGCCGCTCCACACCAGGAAAACACTAGGATGAGCTCAGCGGGTGTGTGTGCGTTTGTGTGTGTGTGTGTGTGTGTGTGTGTGTGTGTGTGTGGCGAAGGTGGTGGGATACAGTTATAAATGGCCATCATTTCCCCAACCACTCTGTCGCTTTCCATTGTGGAGCGGACGTTGCCGGGGGGCGTGAGGGAGGTGATGTGTGTGCGTGGAGGGTGGGGGGTAATAGAGGAAGCAGGGGTGTCGAGGGTCCCACAGGAAAACTGTGACAGCTGAGAGTCGCACTGCAAATACGATGACGTCGTTGTGTGTAGATGAGGACACAATTGGCTAAATTTGTGTGATTTCATCTTCTGGTATACAAAAATTTGGAATAATAATTTTGTGATCCACAAATGCTTGATGACATCAAATTGGCATAGTATTCTTATTTTTCTAATTTATTATGAATAATTATTTCATTTAGTTGGATTTTGGGGTGATTCATTGTGGAAATGCTTCATTCAGTTTTATGTACCGTAGATAATACCAAAGACATTTATGAGTAATGATTTGAATATCTCCATCTGAATGTCTTGTCAGTATTTTCCTGAAGGTCTTGGGGATCATCAAGATGTCTTCTGGCAAAACTGAGTCTTAATCTTCTTTTTGATCAGCAGTGGTTTTGGTCTTGGAACAAGGTGTTTTTTCTTATGGTGGAGTCATGAACACTGAGCTTAACTGGGGCAAGTCAGGTCTGCAGTTCTTTGGATGTCGTGGGGTCTTTTGTGACCTCTTGGATGAGTCGTCGCTGCTTTCTTGGGGTCATTTTGTTTGGCTGGCACCTCCTGGGAAGGTTCGCCACTGTTCCATGTTTTCGCCATTTGTGGATAATGGCTCTCACTGTGGTTTGCTGGTGTCCCAACGCTTTAGAAATGGTCTTTATAAGCTTTTCCAGACTGATAGATCTCATTGTAGTTTTGTTGAAACAATAACACTTTTTCATATAGGACCGTGTACAGTAGTTTGATTTTTTTTCTCCCTTAATAATAAAAAAGGTCAGTTGTGTTATCATTGACTAATATTTACATTTGTTTATGATCGGACAAGCATGACAAACATGGATTTTAAGAGTAGAGAAACTAAGGTCAAAAGTGAGTTTCTTTAAGTTGCTAATATGGTGAGCGTGCTGTTCACCCCCCCCCCCCCCCATCTTTTGTTTGATTATGTCTCTCAGAGCATCCTCCACACTCTCATTTGTTTCACTTAAGAATCTTTTCTTAATTATACTTTGTCTTCTCTTGGCATCCGCATGCTTCAGATTGAAAGTGTTAATGACTTTTGGCTGTGTGCACCAATTACGAGCTTATACTTTATCTCCTTTCCTCTGATGGTCTTAAAGCTGTAGTTGGGTAGCAACGTCCAAGCACGGCGCGGAGATTAAATTGATCTGTAAAAAGCATGCGAAGATAAAGATAAACACTCTGACCAGCGTACAGATTTATTGTGGAAAATGTGAAATCTCTTTAGGATTCTTTTAGTCAAATAAAGTAGGACTCTTCTCCGAGGCGCTCTGACACATTTATGTTCATTTATTACACTCAAAGCACAGCGACCGACATTTTGACAACGTTTGACGTGGCCGTTGTACCTTTCCTCTCGGTAATATACCAAAGCACTCCATCTTTGCCCGTCCCCTGTTAAATGAAACGGCCATGGAGTGTGTGGAACGCTCCAATATATTAGACATGTCCTCCAATCAGGCCCCGTTGAAGCTGATAGAAGAGACAAGTGAGGGGAAAGGAGAGAGGACAGGAGGCCTTTCTAAATCCCACACTCATCCATCATAAGTGGCGTTTGTGCGCTCTGAAGGCCTCATAATAGCCTTTTGCATTTTGTGCCTTCTGGATTCCATCGAGGGAGAAGAGAACACAAAAGGTGAAGATGAAGATGAAGGTGGAGGTGGGGTTTCATTCATTCCCTCCTTTTTTAACTCATCATCATCCAACTCTCTCCTTCATGGTCTTTTCCCCACATTTTGGGCAAAATCACTATCTGAATTGGAAAAGGGACCCTGGGGCCACGAGGCGCGGCGCCCATGTTTTTTTCCGCCCCTCCTTTTCTTTTGGATAATTGACTCCTTTGCCTGCTTGCATATAATTCATCAGTTGAGGAGACGCTGACGACCTCGCAACCTTGCAAACACGCACACACTTCCTATCTCCTCCACCTCACGCATTACTCACTCTCACACATATATATATATATATATATGCATGCACGCTTACATAAAAACACACACCTCCTCCTCCCTCCACCTCCACCTGCCCCAGAGGAGCCAGCAGCCTGGAATGAGAAGAGGGAGCAAGCGGCAAGTTAGCGGATGAAAAAGCTGAGATGATAGATGGGGAGCATTGTGGCATTATGAATGAATTAGACCTCCCAAATACGTTGAGCAGTGCAGACTGTCAGACGCTGTCTTTGCTAATCTGAGAGAAAATACGGCCCCTTTCTACTATTAGAAGGGGGAAGCTGAAAGCAGCCACAATTAATTGAGCAATCAGGCTATTAGAGAGAAACATCCGCCTGAGCCCTTTTTTCCTCACGTAGCAACATTCATCAGTGCCTCAACGCAAGTTTGATGCCACTCCGCCTCCAGTCGTCCACTTCTCTTCTTTGCTGCATCATCAAACAGATGTGGATGATTGTGACAAGACACGGGTCGCTGTCGTCTTCTTTCATTCTCCATCATCTTAAGGCAGGGGTGGGCAAACTTTTTGACTTGTGGGCCCCATTGATTTAACAACATTGACGGGGGGGCCAGACTATAATATTTTACACGTAACGGTCAATTTTTACACGTATATTTCACACACGTTTTACATGTAAAAGTGTCATGCAATCTGCTATATGTGCACTTTGAAATTATTTATTTGATATAAAGTGTTAGAAATTAAATGTATAATAACAATAATAATGATTATTATTGTTATTTAATAATTATTTTTATTTAGTACTATTATTAATTAATATCATTAATATTAATCATTATTTTTAATTTATTATCATTCATTAATATTATTAATGGTAATAATTAATAATATTTTATTGATTGTATTATTAATATAATTATTATTTATTTAATATTATTGGAAAATATTTATTTTTTATATTTATTATTATTATTATTTTTATTATTATGTGCTTGTGTCCCTTTTTTTAGGAGCATTTTGTAAACAACAGACCACATCAAATAACAAAATTGATAAACCAGCTACTTCAACCATCAAAAGGTTGGCTCAAGCCGTGATGCCAGGTTGTATGCTGAGTTTAAATGAAATACTTTGGAAAGAACAGGCGGGCCGTATTCAAGCACTTGGCGGGCCGGATGTGGCCCCCGGGCCGTAGTTTGCCCACCCCTGTCTTAAGGCCTTCATCGCAGGTACTTTCTTTGAAAATCATTTGATCAAAAACACACACTTGCGTCTGGCGAGCAAAAAATGTGGATTAAAATCACTCCATGTATCTTGATGCCAATAGCTATTAATAACACAGTGCTTTGTTCTTATATATATATTATATAATATATATATATATATATTATGTATATACAGTCATCCCTCCTCTTTTGCGGTGAAATTTCAATAAACTGAATATATTAGGGATGCACGGCAGGTGAGTGGTTAGCGTGCAGGACTCACAGCTAGGAGACCCAAGTTCAATTCCACCCTGGGCAATCTCCGCTAGGTTAATTGGCGACTCCAAATTGTCCATAGGTATGAACGTTAGTGTGAATGGTTGTTTGACTATATGTGCCCTGTGATTGGCTGGCCACCAGTCCAGGGTGTACCCCGCCTCTCTGTCGCCCCAAGACAGCTGGGATAGGCCTGTGACCCTCGTGAGGATAAGCGGTAAAAAATGAATGAATGAATGAATTTGAATTTTTTTGAAAGGAGTGGCAAAGAAGAACAAAGAAGCTGAAAATGTACCACTTCCACACAGAATGAGAGGCTAACTTTTTTTGTTTGTTTCAGCCTCCATGGAGTGTCAAAGCTAATCATAACATTACTGATGCCCACTGATGACCACCATATAACATATAACTTATTTTTATATATTTTCTGCCCAATAATAAGTCATAGTCAACCACAAAACAGCAGTCCTTTATTAGTGAATTATTTTTAACAACTGCAGTATCATGAGGGAGCAATATTTTAATCATGATATAGCAAGATAGTATATACAGTATATATATATTTTTTACATTTTTTTGCCTTTTTGCAAAATGTTCCCCACCTCACATACGCTATCTGTGTAACATCATCACCTATTTAGCTAAGTATAGGAGCAAACGCATTAGATTTAAATGACTTTATTGTAAGCTGCAATCAAATCCAATCCATTTTGTCAAATTGAACTGGATACATAAAGAAATACATATTCATGTATGCATTGCATACTATCTATACTATATTTTAGTAAAGTGGATTATATTTGTGTTTTCTCCATTCTTACGTTTTACATTGAATTTAAATGATTTTATACCATCCTTGAGTTATTTTGCAGGTGTATGTACCCACTGTGGGATCTTATATTTGAAAACTAGGCCAAAGGTGTGCAGTTTAACGTGACAGTCCTAAAGGTGACTTTTAGCTGAGATATGGATATGAGTTATGATATGGAAAATCATACCTGACAATATACAATGAGTGATGCAAAGATGATGCATCACTCAGTTGAGTATCTACAGAGCTTCTGAATGTATTTGGATGATTGTATATTTAAAAATACTGTTTGTGCATTTGTAGTTAATCCGTTATATGGGGAGCAACAGATTATAAACAGATTAAAAAATCCAAGTGAACCTCATCGCAACACTCCAATGCTACTAACTACAGTAGATATTACTGTTAATATCAGGCGGATGTCTCCCTCTGGTGGACAAGTTTGGGAACAACGCCAATTATGGCAGGCTTTAAAAAAAAATCACAAAACCGATATAATTGTTTATAATGTTAAAATACATGCTGGATTTATTATTATTATTATTATTATTCCACATCCAAGTTGAGAAGGTTGTTTTAATTATATTTATATTTATTTAGTATTTCTCAATAAAATATTCAGTCATACAGTATAAGCAGGTCATCACACGCAGCTAATAACTTTATTGTTTACATTAAAGCTGCAGTATTAGAAGAGATTTGTTGAAAATAAAAATGTCCCACTTCTTACTGGAGATGGGAGAATGTGTCAGACTTGTTCACTGACTTACTGCCATCTGCTGGTGTCATCAGCACTCTCAGCCTCTGGAAAGAGGAAGGGAGACTATGGTAAACACCAGGGGTCGGGAACCTTTTTGGCTAAGAGAGCCATGAAGGCCAGATATTTTAAAATGTGTATCTGTGAGAGCCATATACATTTTTTTAAACATTGAATGCAATAAAATGTGTGCATTTTTATGTAAGACCAACAGTTTTAGATATAATGGGCTCTAATTACGTAGACCAGGCACACTACCCCACGCCAATGGGGTGTGGCCAGCACACACTGAGCAGCGCAGTGTCCAATAATAAATCAAATACTTGCTGCCATTAATGCAACTTCTGCTGCTGCATAGTTTTGCACCGTACTCAGTATATTTCATTCTTTTGGCCATCTTTGCCAGAAGGCTTGGTTCTGCAGCTTTAGCTAGGTGACTATTTGACTAAAGGAGGAAAGTTTATATTTACATCTTAATGACCGAGGTAGACTACCGCATTACCCAGTAATAATCGAGTTTTGGTGTTTGACCTGGAAAATATCATCAGGAAAGATAGATATGGTCGGCCGTATTGCAGTAGAAAATAGATGGACGGATTAAAATGCATAAGAAAGTTGTTGATTTTTAATATTTTTAACAGTGATTTCTGTGATGTTTACTTTAAAATGTTAGCAAAAATACATTTTTATTGTGGTAAGAAACGCTTGAGAGCCAGATACAGTCATCAAAAGAGCCCTACCTGGCTCCCGAGCCATAGGTTCCCTACCTCTAGTGTCAAACTAACTGTCAAAAAGTTTGGTCATTTTCTAGATTTCCCTTTATAAATCACTGGTTGTTTGGATTAGCAATTTCATTGAAATATATCATATGGCAGACACAGACACTGATAGATGAGAAGTGAAATGAAGTTGATAGGATTTTCAGAAAGTGTGCAATAATTCTTTCAACTAAAGTACGTACAGAAAGCACAGAAAGAACACATGGACGTGTAAGAAACCTGAACGAGAGATCCTGGCGTTGTAGCAACACTGTAGAGAGCCCACAGTGGAACCATGACAATTGAAGACAAAGCGAGCAGTAGTCCTAGGACGTGCCCCCACCAGGGGTACTGGTAGGTGTTATTGTACTTCAGAGAGGTGAAGCGGCCAATGAAGAAACATAATACCCCCTATGAAAGCAAGGAACACTCAGTGGTTAATGTCATCTTACAGTAAAATGAGTACTTAGTTTGCTGCATTCGAAAAACTTACTGTACACAAACATGGAGTCATGTACTTCCAACAGTATTTCATGTAAGGTGAAGGCCGATAGCCAATCATATCCTTGATTTTGTTGTAATAGTTGTCAGCGCCTTGGAGACAGACAGGCATATAATCTGACCAATGGAAGTGTGATGGTACATGAATGATACTTTAATGGACGCTCACCATATATCCATCCTATGCAAAGGGACTCCAAAATGGCGAAAGTGATCAAGGGGATGCCACTGCAGGCATAATAGTCAAAAAGCTGAAAGACATACAGTCCTCCCTGCCACGCATACAATAAACATGAGTAATTGTACCAGAAAATAAGCATTGAATCTAATAATCCAGTGAACTGTGGACTGGTCCACACTGACCTCAGTGACCATGCAGAGGCCCACAGATAAGCAAATGACACACAGGGCCAAAAGCAGAATTTGACGTCGATGCCCAGTGAAAAAGATGGCTGGGTACATATCTGATATAGATGTCACCAAACCTTCGAGGTACACAAACTGGGTGGGGGGGGAAACATGTTAAAAGCACCATACAGTACACATGTACATATATATACATATGTACCATTTGGTGTGCTGTACAGTGGAACCTTGGTTAGCGTTATTAATCTCTTCCAGAAGGTCCAACTCTAACCAAAGCGGATGTTAACCAAATTGTTTGACCCATAAGAAATAAGGTAAATGTAATGAATCTGTTGCAGAAAAATGTGAACACAAAACACAGTTTTGTCTGAAGACAGCTGATAGGCTCCAGTACCCCAGCGACCCTCGTGTAAGCGGTAGAAAATGAATGAATTATCAGTAAAGAAATATTTCAAGACAAAGGTATATGTAGTATGTAGTATTCTGGCCACTAGGCGTCAGTAAGGTTCTATTATTGAGACATGACATTACAATATGACAAAACAGTCACCTTGCATGAACAGCCATGGCGTATCTGGCATGATAGAGTGAAAACAAGTTCTCCTCCCATTGTGTGTGGAAGTGGTAAGTGTTTTGCTTTTTTTGTCGTTCTTATTCTAATATTATATAAAGCTATGCTAATGTTTAAAGTTTCTTGCATAACAGTTGAGCAAATAATAGGATTTTAAAGGCAACTATAGGGGTGTTATTTCATGTCTGCTGGGCTCTAATAATGGTAAAATTGTATTTACAAAGTCATGAACAGGTTTTTTATGTGCTTACTACAAAGATTATCCATTTATTAATATTGAATCATACTTTACGGAAATGTGTTTATTGGGGTCAAGTCCGGAGCCAATTAACTGCGATAAATGAGGGATGGCGGTAGTTGGATTTGGTCTTAAATGAAATGCAGATAAAGTCAGTGAAATGATTATTGACAGAGAGAGAGAGAGAGTAGAGTAGTTCCTGAATGTGTGCTATACGTAGTTTTACCTGACTGTCCAGTCCGAGGAGAATAATCATGATAAAAAAGCAGGCAGCCCAGAGTTGTGGCAAAGGCATCATAGCGACTGCCCGGGGGTAAGCAATGAATGCGAGGCCTGGGCCTGCGAGGGACCCATAGTGGAGGGCAAGTCATGTTAAAGTAGATTCAGTCATGAAATCAATCATGAATCCCAAGCTGTCATACCTGATTCAGCCACCACTGCGATGTCAACACCCAGCTCGTACGACATGAAGCCGAGGACTGAGAATATCGCAAAACCAGCGACAAAGCTTGTTGAACTGTTGAGGAGGCACAGTGCATACGTGTCTCTGGAGAACGTAGAAAGGCACATTTGGAACACGCATCATTGGAAAACAAAGACATGACAATATCTTCCTGACCTGTAGCAGTTGTTGTTGTATTTGTTGTAGCTTCCCAAAGATGACAAACAGCCCGTGCAGACAGCGTAGGAGAATAATATCTGGCTGGCCGCATCCATCCATACCTGTTTTATATTTAATACAGAGCACTGAATGTGTAATCATTGAGCCTCGGCAGTGGTCTGTGCTAGATGAGATTATATTGCATGTTATTGCACACAAAAACATGCATCTTCACAATGTAATAACTAACTGTATACAAAATCAACATAAAATAACATCTAAAATACCGACATGAACTATATGCAAAACTATACAAATATAATGAAGTTGGGAAGACTTTGTTGTGATACCAATTGAGCATTGCGATACATTTCAGTCAGTGTGAGCGTTACCATTTCAGTAATAATAATAATAACTGCTTTTATAACATATAATAACATACAGTCGTCCCTCGTTTATCGCTGTTAATTGCTTCCAGACCAGACCGCAATAAGTGAACTCCCATGAAGTAGGATTCAAGATTCAATTTCCTAGTTAGAGCATAGAAGATCTTTTTATGACTTGAATATGAGTTGTAACATTATTAGAGCCCTGTAAACATTATTTAACAGCCCTATAGTCACTCTTTTTACATCACATTGCGGATCACTGCAAGGACATAACGGACATAGCAAGCTAACTAGTTAGCCACTCTGATTTACTTATTCTAAACTTAGGAAATTGTTTCAATCGGGGAAGGGACAAAAGATACAAAAACTTACCACTTCCACACTAAATGTGAGTATAACCTTTTTTTTTGGCTCAGGGGCCACTCTCCATGCAGGGTGAAAGGTCATGTAATCAGACGTCTTATAACTTGTCTTTTTGTATTTTGGACTAATAGGCATAATTGTTCTTTGAAAAATAGTCATAAAGTGGTATTTGAAGCGTGATGTTCAGTAACAAGGGACGACTGTAATTATATTGAAGGTGGATTGTTTTGCCTAATGGGCCAGCCGGCTCTGGTTACACACTGAATTAATCAGCAGTCTGTCACAGGGCACAGACATGCTAAACACTTTGCCACCATGCTGCACGTAACCCTGGTGGTTCAATATGTTTGCCTTACTTGTGGATCAGACAGACGTGACGGGTCAGGAGAAAGGTAAAATCTGATTCCATCCATGGCTCCCGGCAAGGTCAGACCACGAATTAGCAAAGCGATCATCATCACATAAGGAAAGGTGGCGGTGAAGTAGACTACCTGGAACAGGAGCTCACCGTCAGCACTGAAATTACACTTAGTTGTGCTTTTTGTCTCACCTTTCCTGAAGACTTGACACCATTCCACACACACAGGTAACAAATAATCCAACTGAGCAGAAGACACCCAGCCAGGTCCCAGCGAATGCTTCCCATCTCTTCAATGCCTCCAGACAAACTCAGGACCCTCCTCCTAAATAAAAACAATACACTCCAAAGTCTTTAACACAAGAACCAGCCTCACTAAGCAAGAACATGAATGAATACTTACTGCCAGAATTCTTCAACAGATGATGTGGAATTTGCAGAAACGCTTCCATTGGATGAACGGCTGTGTTGGTAATCAACACAGTCCCCTTATAGTAAAAATGAATTCATGATAAGGTTAGACAATAACAATAATAACCAGACTGTTTACGGTATTATTTATTCTATTCAGATATTCATTCATTCATTTTCTACCGCTTGTCCTCATGAGGGTGGAGCTGTCTTCGGGTGAGAAGCTGGGTACACCCTGGACTGGTGGCCAGCCAATCACAGGGCACATATAGACAAACAACCATTCACACTCACATTCATACCTATGGACAATTTGGAGTGGCTAATTAACCTAGCATGTTTTTGGAATGGGGGAGGAAACCGGAGTACCCGGAGAAAACCCACGCATGCACGGGGAGAACATGCAAACTCCACTCAGAGATGGCCGAGGGTGGAATTGAACCCCTAACTAGCTGTGAGGTCGGCACGCTAACCACTCGACCGCCGTGCAGCCCCATTCTCAGATTCTCAGACAACTTTATTCCAGAAAATATTTCATATTACAACAAATATTTCAACTTTATGCTACTAAAATTGTGTTTTTTTTCTTTCTCTTGTTAAATTACAATCTATTATTAGAATAATGAGCCAGTGCACTTTGTACACACCCCTGTGCTATATCAACACAAGAAACCCTCCAGCCTAAACCAGCGATGACTTTGTGACTACATACTGAGTAAGCAGTGGTGATGTCATCCATGAATGAAAGCTACCTGTGTTCCAGGTGTTATTGCAGCTGGCCCAAGGGAGTTCAGCGTGGAAGGACGAGAAGAGGTAGAGAAAGGCCCAAGCCAGGATGATGATGTAATACATGAGGGTCAGCAAGATAATCACTTGACTGCCGTACCCTAAACCTTTGCATTATTGAACAATAACAATAACAATAACGTAAACACATTTTCCATCACTGTATCCAATACTTGTATTGAAAAGTTTTACACCTTCAAGTAAAGGACATATTTTCCTCCAACACGTGATTCCACCCTGACCGGTTAACTGTCCCAAAGACAACTCCAGAAAGAAGACAGGCATCCCACAGGTAAGCAGGAACACCACGAATGGCACCAAGAAAACACCTAAAGGAGACATTTGAGTGACATATTGGTGTGATTTATCTGGTGTGGGTTTGTTGCATCACTCTCCACTTACCTCCACCATTCTTGAAGCAGAGATATGGAAATCTCCAGACGTTCCCCAGACCGATGATTTCTCCCACCACTGCCAAAAGAAACTCTCTCTTGTTGGCCCACTTGCCTCTCTCTGCGTATTCCAGCAGAGGATCATCGTGGTCTCGTTTCATCGCCACATTCTCCTCTGGAATATTTGGAGGTTCCATTTGGATTTTGTTACTTCTACTGAGACAACACAGCATATGCTTCTTGGATCATTTTACATACAATCATTCTGTGTCATCTGTCAACTGGTAGCCATCCCACTTCTGACACCATTGGGCGGATCAATATGATATTGTTGATACCAGGATACTAAAGGTATTGGATTGATACTAGCATGATGATATCTGTATTTTTTACTTTTGTTGTGTTCTTCAAATATATTAGTATAAGTATATTGTTTACAAATTCCAAGAGCAAATACTAGTTTTTAGCAGTAGTACCTTTGTACAAACTATTGATTATTGTTTGTTTATTATTTCGATTATTATTATCTTACATTGTCTTCTATCATTGGCTAATACAGTTGTAATTAAATATAGTTCACAAATAAGCGTGTTGATACGAATATTTTTTTGTCGGCCTAAACTCTTTGTCTTGTGTTTTATTCTGGTTATAACCATGATCAACAAATTATAGGGGGAAAAAAATCACAATATTACTCAAAGATCTGGAAGTGTGTCCAAGTAAAAATGACCATGATATCGCTGTGTTTACTTGGTATCACATCAAAATTTGTAGTATTATCTATTTCTAGCAGCTTGTTTATATACACACTTTTAAAAAATCACCTCTCCCAACCAGAGGCGGAACAAGTTCTCCATTCCAACACAATTTTTCCCAATGTCAGATGGATTTCATGTTGATCCCACTTCTGACACCATTTTTTTTTTTTTACAAAATCAACCAATTTGAACCCTGAAAAATTGATGAATTGTGGGAAATGGGATTTTGAAAATTTCAAGCCTATGACTTCGGACTTGACTTGACCAGTATTGTCTTTACTTGAGATTTGACTCGGGTTAAAGACTTGAGCATGACTTGAGACTGACTTTCTCCCACCCCTGGCAGTTTCTAATAGTTTTCTTTTTTTTTTTTTAAAAAGTCATGCTGTATTTATCCAAAGCCCCTGCTTATATATTGCAAGCATTTTAAAGTTAAAAGAAGACTTACCCTTGAGTGAAACTTTTCTAGGTCTTGCTGTCACAAGTAGTAACTGCCTTTGTGAGCGTTTTTTTGTTCATGCATAGCCAAAAGATTTGTTATTAACTCTCGATAAACCATTTTAACCTGGTGGTTTATTCATTGACTGTACTCAAGATGAGTTACTTACTCAAAGTTACTTATGATTATACATTGTACATAAGGAGACCTTCATGTCATCATAGGATGCTCCCTGTGAAAACTGTATTGCATTGCATTGAGACATTTATTGGGGGAGAATTAAATACTGAATTATGTGACATCAGCATGTTATATTCCTAAATAAGTAACATCGTAGCAATAGTTGAATGGCAGTACTCTTGTCAGGGAGTCTGAGGCTAAACATTTTATCTCCTCATTAAATAAAAAACTAAAACATATATGTATACACATTATCATTATTTGTTTGTTTGTGTTTATGTGCATTTTGTTTGTCATTTGTGAACAAATAATACTGTACTGTACAGTGCTATACTGATTTGTCCCCCCGAGGGGGCAGCAAAAACCCCATAAAGTCGACAGTATAGGTCCCTAGTTTTGGTGCAGCTTTTGTAAGAACCAAAATTCATAAACATAAAGCATGTTTGATCAAAGTTGGGGACATTTTAAATGCATTTTTGCACGTTGGAGAGTTCTGGTTGGAATAGGAAGCTGTTATTTGATCAATATTGACATCATTTGTGTAAATACGCATTACTACAGCCTCATTTTGCAAGCTTATCTTCGGTGGCTTAAGCAACAACAGCAAACGTAATGAAATGATTGTAATTTTGATTAGTTATGATGGGTTATGGTACAAGTAAAATAATTTATTTGGAAAATACAATACAACAAGTATACGACAATCATGACTATGAACAGTTTGCTGTACACAATATATGTTAGCATAAATGAAAATAAAACAGATAGCTATAATATTAACAGAATGCAAGTAACTCATTCATTTAGATAAACATCTGTCACATTTAGAAAATTGTATTGCTGTATATCACATGTATCTTTGTTATTCTACCAAATAAAACGACAATACATACCGAATTTGATCAGAAATTGTTTTTAATGACTACTGTTGTGATTTGTCGGGTCACATGACTATCCGTCTCGCGCCGGTCCTTTCGATCTCGCGCGCGCTTTCGGATTGGTTTCTCCCCAATTGGAGCTGACCAATCAGAGGGCTTCCTCTGCAACAAGCGTCCCGTTGCTATGCAGTTAGTTACCTCAACCATCTTGTCTTTTAGTCGTGAACTCCTTAGGTGAGCTTTGTCAAGTTCACGTCATTCGGTGTGTTTAGCTCAAACAAGTGAGTAAAGGCGTGTTTTAAACACATACAAGTTGTGTTTTACTGTCATAATATTGAAAAAAAGAATTATGTGGAGCATTGACTCGTGTAAATGTTCTAATCACATGACCGCATGTACGTTGCAGATACTGACAGTTTATTTTGTAGTAGTAACAAAATGGCTGCAGTTCCACCAGCCGTCCAGCTGGAGACGGGTCCGCCTGCTGTAGTGTGTCTGTCCCAACCTCGCTAGCAAAGGAATTAGCATAGGACCAATAGCGACGGCTATGCAAATGTCCTCCATAACTAGCATTGTCCCTCACACACTCTTGACGTGAAGCTGCTAGACTTCCACCTCAGTTGCACCATTGCCGCTGAAAGGTGTGTGTGAGGACGACAAGCAACTGGCACTTCGCTCTAAGTTGGATTTGGATTTTATGTACAACATGACATTTGAGGAATTAAGTGGGGATTACTCTCAAGAAAGGTATTTTCACTTGATATTCGCCTTCTGTGTCTGTGTGTATTTTGTGTGTGACGCTGCAAAGTCTTTGAAAGTAGAAAAAAAAACAAAACACATGACCACTTTCAGTTATAGTATGACACATTTTACGTTGTACGCATCAAAGAGGTTTTAAATGTAACGGTCAAAAAGACGGTTGTACCTTTCATCCGTCGTCCGTCCTCGACCACGGCTCAGTGGAGAGAAGACGCCGGGAGGGAGGATAAGCAGGACGGGCTTGCAACTTGTCTTTTTTTTTTTGCCACTTTTAATAACTTCTTTTTTGGGTGGCGGGCTGTGTTGTTTTGTAGAATGGATTCAGTGGCGAAAGCTTTAGAAGAAGTTCTGAGCAGAGCCCAAGCCAGAGGCTGCACGACTGTTGGAGTCTACGAAGCTGCCAAGTCCCTCAATGAGTGAGTATATTAGTATTAGTATTAGTATTAGGACATATATACATATATATGCATGTGTACTATTCAATAGACGGTATATTTAGCAAAGATTGTCAGCTAATGTACGTTAAAAAGTTTGTTAGAACTTATTTACTTACGAGGGTATATGCACAAAACATATAATACATTTATAGGTCTATTTTTATGTAATATGCATGTTTTATTGTATGTGTTGTGCTTAGTGTATCAGGTTGTCTGTTGTGCATGCGTTGCTGTCCTAATGTATGCACAATGGAGTTGTTTAGACGTGTCATAAGTAGCTATTGTCTCCCTCCAGGGACCCTGATAACGTGGTTCTGTGCATCTTGGCCACGGATGACGAAGATGAGGAAGACGTGGCCTTGCAGATCCACTTCACGCTCATTCAGGCTTTCTGCTGTGAGAATGACATCAACATCCTGAGGGTGAACAACACCCGGCGCCTGGCAGAAATACTGGGTGGAGGAGGTGGAAAACAGAATGGCGGGGAGCCCCTGGACCTCCACTGTGTCCTTGTCACTGTAAGTTTGTTTTTGTTCAACTGTTGTCAACATGTAGCACACACAAAGGCCTATTCACCTGAGTGAAACTAAGGGAAGAAACCTGCTGTAAACCGGCACAGGGCTCCTCCCGCTTATGACTCGTGAGGAATGTCGGTAGAGGAAACACCTCACGCTCACACAACACTACACAGAGGCTGCTTGTGCATAAATATGGCAGCCGTATGACTCATTTGTGGTCTTTTCCAGACCCCGGAGGAGTCATCGTGGCAGGACACCGTTTTGAGCAAGGTGAACAGCTTCTGCAGCGAGAGCCGATGTCTGGATCAATGGGTGCCAATCATCAACCTCCCTGAACGATGAACCTGTCAGCACATCCCCAAAAAAACCCAATCTGTGAAGAATCAGCAGGAATCAGCAATATTATCAGAAGCAAATCAAGCTTCGAACCACTACTCGGGGTGCAAAAGACCCCCTTGGAGTAGATGGGAGCAATTAAAAAGGCAAAAAAAAAAAAAAGTGGGATGGGAATTTCCACTTGTTTTGGAGTTTTGTCTATCAGTTGTGACAATGGAGACGACTTGTGTTGTCGTGATGTCGTGGACGCTTGAAGGGAGCTTGTTTGAAGCCGGACGCAGCGGAGCGGCAGAAGGATTACATCATTCGTGTTTGTTCACCGTGACGTGTTCAGGAAAAGTGGAGCAAAAGCAGAAGTCGGGAGGTGTGGAGTGGAGTGGAGTGGAGTGGACCACGGCCTCAGCATCTCTGCTGCAATAAAGCACTTGCTTAAAAACACTGGACCTTTTACGATTTCACTCACTACATTCAAGTGTTCATATTGATGTTGCTACCATTTAAAAAGGGAAGGGCTGTTAAGACATCCGATGCCAGCAAAGTACAATTGTTGTGTTACAATTTTAAGTTATTTTCCAACATATTTAAGTATATTTATGTTTCATTTTTTTACATTTGCAGACTTAACTAGACATGTACTGATGTCAATAAAAGAAGTTGGTTTTGAGCCACGACAGTTTCTTGTTTCGTTTGTGGAAAATGAGCAATGTGACCTTTAGCATGTAGTTGTAAAGCGCCGTCACGTGCCCATCACGGGGGTCACGTTGGCCTCTGTGGCCTCACTGTCGTCTCTGAGCTAAAGAGAACAATAATCCTCCACGTTCTCTCTGCACGGGCTTCTGCCTGGGTCAGCAGGACCCTGCTCATTCATCCAAACGCTCGCCCTTTTCCACGGCTCTCTCTTGACTTGTTGCTGGACGCTGCCTTGCTCCTGTTCTCTTACTTCTGTTACTCCTGTTGCTCCTGTTACTCCTGCTACTTCTGTTACTTCTGTTACTCCTGTTACTCCTGCTACCTCTGTTACTTCTGTTACTTCTGTTACTTCTGCTACTTCTACTTCTGCTACTTCTGTTACTTCTGTTACTTCTGTTACTTCTGTTACTTCTGCTACTTCTACTTCTGCTACTTCTGTTACTTCTGTTACTTCTGCTACTTTTGCTACTTCTGTTACTTCTGTTACTCCTGTTACTCCTGCTACTTCTGTTACTTCTGTTACTTCTGCTACTTCTGTTACTCCTGTTACTCCTGTTACTCCTGCTACTTCTGTTACTTCTGTTACTCCTGCTACTTCTGTTACTTCTGCTACTTCTGCTACTTTTGTTACTTTTGTTACTTCTGCTACTTCTGCTACTTCTGTTACTTCTGTTACTTCTGTTACTTCTGCTACTTCTGTTACTTCTGTTACTTCTGTTACTTCTGCTACTTCTGTTACTTCTGCTACTTCTGCTACTTCTGTTACTTCTGCTACTTCTGCTACTTCTGTTACTTCTGTTGCTCCTGTTGCTACTTCTGTTACTTCTGTTACTTCTGTTACTCCTGTTACTCCTGCTACTTCTGTTACTTCTGTTACTTCTGTTACTCCTGTTACTCCTGCTACTTCTGTTACTTCTGTTACTTCTGTTACTCCTGTTACTCCTGCTACTTCTGTTACTTCTGTTACTCCTGTTACTCCTGCTACTTCTGTTACTTCTGTTACTCCTGCTACTTCTGTTACTTCTGTTACTCCTGCTACTTCTGTTACTTCTGCTACTTCTGTTACTCCTGCTACTTCTGTTACTTCTGTTACTTCTGCTACTTCTGTTACTCCTGCTACTTCTGTTACTTCTGCTACTTCTGCTACTTCTGCTACTTCTGTTACTTCTGCTACTTCTGCTACTTCTGTTACTTCTGCTGCTTCTGTTACTTCTGTTACTTCTGCTACTTCTGTTACTTCTGTTACTTCTGCTACTTCTGTTACTTCTGTTACTCCTGCTACTTCTGTTACTTCTGTTACTTCTGTTACTTCTGTTACTTCTGTACTTCCACATGCTGGTTTCCACCCCAAAGCCTGACTTGGACTCACCTGCCCAAAGTTGCTCGGCCCTCCCCCTCGCTCTGCACCCCTCTTTCTTCCAGCTGTGCCACAAGCCGGTGATGTCACCAGGTTGGCGTCAGGCAGGCAATCCCCTCTGGACGTGATGAGTCACGATCACGGGGAGAGAACCTGCCCTGCGGTTGCACAAGATGTCATGTGACAACACTTGAGGTCGCAAAACAGGAGCGGTAAAGATCCCATCCGTTGAATAATTTGATAAGCCGTCGGTGGCATTTCCTGTTGTCACTTCCAACAATACTTGCTGCTGACAGGTCAAGGAAAAAGAAATTCAAGAAATGGGATGAGCAAAGAGAATGCTGCTGATATAACAAACGAATTGGCAACTCATGGCAACGCTAACTTCCTTGTCCCACTTGTCCCAAACCTTGTCCCAAAACTTAAAAACATACTTTTTCACCATTCAATTAAAAAAAAAACTCAAACAAAATGAAACCCTGCACAAAATGTCAGTGATAACAATCACAATGACTGGACACCACATGATCGTTCAATGTATCAATACATAATTGACTTAATGACGTTTTACTCACGTGAAGTAATTTGGCCGCCTAACAGGTTACTTTGCTGCTGGTGGGGGTTCAAAGCAAAACACAAGGTGCTCAAGGCACTTGCTAATTAATAACGCATGTGATGGCGGCGGACATGAAAGTCCATGATTGCTATTGGATTTCCAAAGTTGCAGTACCTTGTTAGTATTATCGGTGTAGCACAAAATGTGTCCGTATTTTGTAAACAGCCCATCAATAATGACTTTTGCTGCAAATCATTTTATAGGATGCAACAACAGTTCATATCGGATGAAAAACATGTCAGGTTTTTGTGTCCTTTTATTCAACCCAATGTCTAACATTATTGATCATCAATCAAAAAAAAAAAAAAAAAAACCTTAACCTAGATTTATATTACCGTCACAGAAAAAAAATAATAAATCCAAACCTACAGTACATGACTTTGTGTGAAAACGGGAGTGCCCCCTAAACCTAATAACCACCCTTAGCAGCAACAACTGCAATCAAGCATTTGGGATAACTTGCAATGAGTCTCTTCCAGAGGAATTTTGTCCAACTCATCTTTGCAGGATTGTTGTCATTCAGCCACATTGGAGGCTTTTCCAGGATGAAGCTCCTTTTCAGCATCTCAATAGGATTCAGGTCAGGACTTTGACTAGGCCACTCCAAAGTCTTCAGCCATTCAGAGGTGGACTTGCTGGTGTGTTTTGGATCATTGTCCTACTGCAGAACCCATGTTGGTTTCATCTTGAGGTCACCAACAGATGGCCAAACATTCTCCTTTAGCCAGCAGAATTCATGGTTCCATTTATCACAGCAAGTCTTCCAGGTCCTGAAGCAGCAAAACAACTCCAGACCATCACACTACCACCACCATATTTTACTGTTGGTATGATTAAGATTAAGATTAAGATTAAGATATGCCTTTATTCGTCCCTCAGTGGGGAAATTTGTATTGCACAGCAGCAAGAGTACAGAATCAGTTAAGCAGTACAAAATACACAATATAGAAAAATAAACAATATAAACGACCCGAGTATTAACAAAAATCAACAGTTTTTCCCAGAGTTATATACAATACAGTATGTAGATAATATGAGACGAGATGAGATATATGACCAGTCTATACACCGAGATCTTGTTAGAGAGTTAATATGAGGCATTATGGAAATACTTCACATAGAACTTAGTCATTTAGAGCCCTTAATATTGCACATGATGTTGTTTTCTCAACTGTTCTCTCATTGTCCTCCTGCAGAACCCAACTTGGTTTCATCTTGAGGTCACCAACAGATGGCCTTCATGGTTCCATTCATCACATCAAGTCTAGAGGCAGCAAAACAACCCCAGACCATCACACTACCACCACCATATTTTACTGTTGGTATGATGTTGTTTTCTCAACTGTTCTCTCATTGTCCTCCTGCAGAACCCAACTTGGTTTCATCTTGAGGTCACCAACAGATGGCCTTCATGGTTCCATTCATCACATCAAGTCTAGAGGCAGCAAAACAACCCCAGACCATCACACTACCACCACCATATTTTACTGTTGGTATGATGTTGTTTTCTCAACTGTTCTCTCATTGTCCTCCTGCAGAACCCAACTTGGTTTCATCTTGAGGTCACCAACAGATGGCCTTCATGGTTCCATTCATCACATCAAGTCTAGAGGCAGCAAAACAACCCCACTACCACCACCATATTTTACTTTCTTTTTCTACTTTTACGGCAGATGTAATGGGACACACACCTTCCAAAAAGTTTTGTTTTGTCTCACCCATCATCAAGATGACAAACATGTGAAAAAATAAGAAATCGGGAAGGAGGCCAACACATTTTCACACCACTGCAGGTGTGGAGAAAGTGCCATATTCATACGTTCCTTCTTCGGCTCTGAATTCCAGTTTTAATCCAAAATATGAGAAGACTACTACGCCTACTGGTATATGCCAGCATATACACCCATCATTCACAATCCTTATGTGAAATATGAACACATATTTCTTTCCTTCTCTGTGCATTATAACATGAGACTAGTTAACTAGTTAATATGAGCTAGCTAACAATGCTGTCATTGGGATACACCTATTTCGACTATGAATCCCTCTAAAAAAAAAGTGAACAACGTTTGATATCCATGCTGTGATCATGCATTAACACGTGCACTGATGATAACATGGAATAGTTGTGATTTATGCTGTGACTTATGCTAGTTCTGTAAACAACAACAGCAGCGACAACACTTACAATGACCGCTCTCCATGGGATGGCTGTATCTTCCAGCACAAGACGTGTGCTTCAGTCCTCGGGTGAAAAATGCAGACGGCAAACAAGATTGTTGTTGAGTCTTTGTAGCGAAATTGAGAGCTCTTCCGTCTGGGAATGACACTGAGGCTAGCGATTAGCGACACATCGTGCTAGTCCACAAGATAAAAATAGTTTTTCATGTTAGCTGCGGCAATAATAATATCGCTGTACAAGGGCTTTCGCATCAAAATAGGTATTTCCCATGACGTCCGTTGCGAGCTAGCTCATATTAACTTGATTTCTCACTCTAGAAAAGGGAAAGAAATATGTGTTTATGTTTCACATAAGTTGAAAAATTTTGCAGTGTTGAATCTCAAGGAGGTTCTGAGAAGAGCTTCAAAATAGAAGAAGAAGAAATGGGAGTGACGTGACACAAAAATGTTTTGAGAAAGCAATTTATTGCAACAAGCATTAAAGCGAGGAGGACCCCAATGACTGGGTTTGCCCCGGTCCCCCAAATGACTAAATACGCCCCTGGATGGAAGCCTGCCAGTTGTAACCCAGCTTTTGTGTTGCTAATGATGAAAAAGGACGTCATCAGCCTGACCCGCATACGTACTTTCCCAAAACGTGGCAGGCATGTGAGGTTGTCGTCAGATTTAACAACCACCCCCCCCCCAAAAAAAAAAGTCCCAGCAGAATGAAGTTTCCAAACTGTGCCTTTCACACATTCATCCACGGTTGCAGTACAAGAGTGAGAAGTAAGGAGTAAAGTAAAAAAAAAAATCCTTTAGACGTGTTTTAAAAATAACTTCAAACAGCCAGTAGTAGAATTCCAAGTACTACACCTCCCCCCCCCCCCCCCGCCCTCCACGCTGGTGAGTTCAGTTGGCACTGTGTGAAAGGTTGCGTGGCATGTGACTCAATGCCGGATGACGTGGGCCCATGTGACGACAAATGGAAACGGCTCCTTTCAAACTGGGGCAGCGGAGGTCATCCCACTCGAGGCGGGCTTCCAGTCCGGTCCAGTCACTCACAGAAAACTTGTGTAGCCTTTATCGCTCACATTCTAAAATAGAGAAGTATTCCGTTGTGTGAATTGCCAATGGATTGCATGAGCCTGACTGCCGTAGAGAACGTAAGAAATCTCACGTTGGAGTCAAAGGTAAACATTAGCTGAAGATAAGCCACAGAAAGAAAAATGGGATGCTGCAAACTTTTCCCACCTAAGGAAAGTTGAAGGCATGCAGGGAACACTTTCAGACATTTTGACACTAAAAGCAATCTAATGTCCAAAGCAAAGGCCAAAGCAAATTCATGTACTCTAATCCTTCGTTTATCGTGGTTAATTGGTTCCAGACCCGACTGTGAGGATGCATTATTTATAAATAGAACATGTGTGGACATGTGTGGAATTCATTTCTTCTAAACTTAGGAAGCCCAAAACTTACCACTTCCACACGTAATGGGAGGGAAACTTTTTTTTCATTCTATCTTGTGGGACATGCCATGGCCGAGTCCACACAGAGATGCCTGAAGGGGGGAATCGAACCCCATGTCTCCCAGCTACGCGCTAACCACTCATCCCACCGTTACACTCGTATTACTCAATTTATTATTATTCAGACATCATGAGATCAAATAAGCCCCTAACCAAATTGTGTGATGTGTATGTCCAGTGCCCCCCCCCCCTTTTTTGTTTTTGAGTGTGTTTGTATTGCTGTTGACGTTTTGTTTAGAAAAATATAAAAATAAATAAAAATAAAGTATAAAAAAAAAGACTGCAATTATAGCCTGTTGTTTTGGCAATCAAGTCTGGCATTCATGTGTCTCACTGAGGTGTACAGCAACTTTACTGACACCTAGTGGCTGTGTAGAATATTACACATCATACACTGTCTTATACTTGTGGGCTTTTTTAGATTATTTTAGTCATTTTGATGCTTAAAATGCTTAACAATTCAACATTATTAATGAATATATTTTGGAAAAACAGTCATAGAGCCCCAAAATTGGAACCGCAAAAATGGTATATGTATCTCTCAATTGCATTAAGAGCAAATTCAAAATGAGCTACAGGCACTTTGTACACTTTGTCCACACCCGTTTTATGGGAAAACTGCTTCACAAAGTTTCTAAAGCCAACGATTTGGTGTTCTCCACCCAAATGACTTTTAATGCTACTCCCTAATCACAAAGCGTGCAAGTCTATTGCAATAATGATGCCCTTTATCAACACTACTGTGGAACGTCACTGCAAATTCCATGTTAGGGCGGACTTTGACATGTCGTTTGCAGATTACAGTCGGCAAAAACTAACTGAGATGTTACGTATATACGTAGTACATAGTAAATATTCATTCATACTAATTGCAGTCCTGGCAGCTTTGACATCATCTATGATTTCTATTATTGAAGCCGCGCAGGCAATGTTTGATTAGATCTGCCGTGTGACTGTGATGCTAACTTTCAAGGAAATGGGGCACCGCTGAATCGCAGGCCTGTTTTGTAGGTTTCCCACAGGAACCAAGGTGCCACTGCAGGCAAATTGCTCACACCCTCCCCCTGCTTCTCCCCCTCATCAGCACATTCCAACACAGTGACACTGTAACTGCCACGCTGGATTTTCATACAGTGGCACATTGCTGCGCATGTGCGCTCCGCTAAGGCACCATGTTGCACGCCTGCAGGGCCTCACTTGGTGAGGCACGCCTGCGCTACCTGATGCCATCCCTTTCGAGAAAATCTGCCTTGAAGGAAGTCGTATTGGTTCATTCCATCATCAACAGTCGTTTTGCACTGCAATTGATCATGTGTTGCCAGAAATGATAGAAATTCAGATGTAGCAAACTTCCATTTTGGAAGTGCAAAAAGTGCATACGTGATCAGGGTTGTCCAACCTGAATGAAAGGATGCAAGGGTCACATTGGTATTCTCTTTTTCTCATTCAATCCCAGCCATTTGTCAAAAGGCGTCCCTCTCGGCAAGGGCCATTCCTGATGATTTTTCAAGGCCAACAGAATATTGTGTATGTATGGTTATATAGAGTATACGTATGTACTATGTTGTATACCAAAATTACTATTAGACTTTCATCTTTCATCAGAAAAAAAAGTGTTTCTACCTTTTTCTGTTCTTTAGTCATCAGCAGTAGAACATCAGGAAGTTTCACAAATTTTGCCGAATGATGCCACAACACAAAAAATTGTTGTTTTACATGAAAATGACCATCATTGTACACCATGAACTACTCGCAATCTTCACATTTGCAACTGTGTGCATGCCTCAAATGGCCCTTCAATGTTTCCACTTTCTGGTTGCTGCATAGCATAGCATCTATTTCAGTGGAAGAAATGCAGGCCGAGCTTTTATAAAATGCACTTCTGCCACCTTGTGGCCGTTTTCATCTTGTGGTATTACACATGACGTCTTTGTCCCTCTCACACACAAAAAAATATAATAAAAGATGTCTAAATATATCTTTGGGAACAAACGACTTGACTTAATATTTTGAGTATATACATTTTTCTGTTGTTTTTTTAGCTTTTTTTTTTTTTTTTACAAACGTGCCCCAGGCCAAACAAATACAACTACGGTTCACAAACGGCCCCTGGGGCCGCACCTTGTACACCCCTGCAGTTGATCCTGCTTGGTGGTTGCGTCCCAGGGATATAAAATGTTTATATTTATGACACAAGGTTCTCGACGTTGACATTCTTTGCAATAAAAGTGACTGTAGAAATGAATAGAATAGAATCAGATTCAGAACCCCGCCCTTTTCTCTACAATTGCCATTGTTCACTCGCTACTCAATCTGTGTTTAAGCCCTAAATATGCCCCATGCTCCACTTTTCTAACCAATAAACGTTGTTATTATCCTGCTAAATAATGCCAAAGTATCACATAATGAGGTTGGCGTATTTGGATGTGAGCCCTGAAAGAAGTTTGGGATGTTTTTTCTAACACCGGCTCGTCCTTATATGGGCGTGCCCGGGTACAAGCTGTTGGCTGTACAAGCTGAGTGGGCGTGCCGTGGGTGGGATAAATTAAAACAGGTTTTGGAAACCCGAGGAAACACAGCTGGGATGGGTGCAGACTCTGGAAGATCAAGAAAGGTTATTGGGGGGTTATTGTGTGTAGCTGCTCTATGGGAGTCCACAACTCAATACCAAGGGTCGAAAAATGAGAATACAGCAGGTCCCCTTTAAACTCATTTAACTATGACAAGCCAGCATATAACTATGGTGCATTCAAGGACCGCCAAACAAAGTGTGAAAGCTCAATGCGTGACAAAAAAAAAAGACAGCATAAAGACTGGTTCACTGGTCAGTGAATGCACCCAGAGTGTAACCAATGAAGGGTATTGTCAAGTACCAAAAGGTTCCATTCCTATTTTTATTTTATCCGGAGACACATTGATGAGGACAACCTGAACAGCATGTTGAAAAAGTCCGGCCAACGTCTAAGTATGACTCTCGCTTACGTCATTTCTATGCCCGTGTTGTCTTCCCACTGGAAAGTGCATCATCTCCTCCAGCTGGACAGAAAGTGAAGAGTGAGAAAGACCCAAGAGGCCACCAAGAGAGAAGGAAAACAAAGCAGGCGTTTTCCCAAAATAGTAACGCGACTCTCCCAGAGCTAAAAGCGGCCTTTCTAGATTGAAATGTCTGCTCTGTGGTTTCAAGCAGCCAGCGTGAAAGCCCACATTTTTTCCACTCCTGAGTCAGATACGACCAAGAGGGTTTTTATAGTTTTATTTAGGTCTGAAGGTCTGAGGTCTGACTTGGACTGGGAATTACGGCTATTTTGTGTCATTGCTGATAAACAAGCAACAAATGAAGGTGGCTGAAAGGGTTTCCAAGAAGCCAAAACGTGCCACTTCCACACCGAATGGGAGGAGAACAGTCGGAAGGTCACCAATGTAAACATTACTGACATCTAGTGACCAGAACACAAGTTGCAATGCTAGGCTCCAGTCAAGCACGAAGCAGGTATCCTCTGACACACCACATCTTTATTATTTATTATATTAGATATTAGTACAACGCTGTACTGCAGGAATGCTTCATCACCATCATCATCTTCATACAAAGGTTGGTCAATTCATAATAAAGACGTTGTGGTACGGTTACACAATCGATGACATGGCAGTGGGAAACCTCAACTTTTCTTTAGCGGCTGACAGGAATTATTGCAAATAATTGGGAGTGGTTGACTATTCCAGACAATGAGTTCAAAAAAAAAACCAAAAACTGTTAACACTTAGCTGATTTGAAGGTATCCTGTGTAGGGGTGGCGACAAAACCGCGACTGCAGAAAAGAGGAGCACCGGGCAACACGATTTAAGAGGTTTTACGACACACACACATACACACACAAAGATGGCACAATATTGTTAAAAACCACTTTTATCCAGCCGATAAAAATATTCCGTAGAAACATAACATAGTTCTCCCAGTAAGTGTTCTTCATAATACAAGGCAAGCGTAGTTAAGGCTGGGTTTTTTTCCACCAAAAAGCACACTTCAGCTCTTTATATGTCGGAGGGTACCAAAAATAGCCCCCCGTACGACTTTTTGGCACCATGCTAGCAAAGATGCTTGGTTGAAGCTGAAGCGTACCAAATGGTGGAACCGTAGGTGGTCTTCAAGGCTGCTTTATTGGTTTGTTCCAAGGAATTTCAGTGACTTCTCTAGAAGAATCTTACATACTGTATAGGTCGAAGTGGACTGAAGACGAGATTCCTCGGTGATGACTACATGGAATGTGGATTGTCGTGGACGCTACACTTTTAAGTGTGCAACAGAAACCCTGAAGGAATCCATCTAAAGTGGATATTGTAGGTGAATTACTGACTTGAGATGGATAACAGTCGCTACCCAAATGGAGAGAAACCACTAAACCGAGGGCCTCCGGTGACTCCAGGATGTTAGTTCATGCAGTGGCACAGTGATTAGAGACTGGTCTTGGAGCCTTGGAACACGTTCTTTACTCAATTTTGGAGACAATCATGTGATTTGTTAACAGAAAAGACAAGCGCGCGGTAACGATACGATCACAGTCCACCCCTCACTGCTCCCGACAAACAGAACACGGCAACATTAACACGCAAAACCCGTTAAGGCCGAGGGAAGGCCACTACAATATAGCGCAGGGTTTTTTGTCCTTAAAGGGATTGTCTGAAGCAGGTATGCCCATAAGGAGAGGATCGTTTCTGGCCTGCTCGCTGCAGTAATTCATAAGGTCCACAGATGCCTTGGATACCTGCAGGATGAGAA
This sequence comes from Doryrhamphus excisus, assembly GCF_030265055.1. NCBI lineage: Eukaryota > Metazoa > Chordata > Actinopteri > Syngnathiformes > Syngnathidae > Doryrhamphus > Doryrhamphus excisus. The sequence continues at coordinate 1,967,532 of NC_080468.1, forward strand.
AAAAAACAGTGAGTGCATGACAACGCATACAAACGAGCAAATGTTAGCAGTTAGCATCAAAAGGTACCTTTATCCTCTCAATGCTCGCCTCTATTCTCAGCTGCTGCACCGTCCGCCTGGCATGGGCGATGTTATTGGAGCTGGGAGCCTTCGAAGACATCCTGGACAATCAACACTGTAAGAAACAACACGCAGAAAGACTTTTATCAGCGTGGAACGTAAGGTACACAATACAAAGACGATAAACCAGGACCGACGTTGTTTGCTTAAGGGCTTATTGACGCACGTACAAGGGAAAGGACACCGTACCAATATGCTTCCTAATGCACAAGACTAGACACACACAAACTAATAAACACGTCTAAAAACCTCAGGTAGGGTTTAACAAGAAGAAACTGATGTTTGGGTTGGTCACCTGTCCAGACACGGTCTCAAGTTCTTGTTTTTTAATGCATAAGATTAGACACATGCAATACAGTAAATAAGTAAACGTCACAAAAAAAGTGGGCTAATAAATTGACACACAAAGACTGCAGATTTCAGAAAATAACAGAAGAAATCTCTACACTCTACAAGAAGCAATGAAGTCTGTAAAATTAAATAATTAAAAATAAAAAAATCACAAAATTTTTAATTATAATGATGAAAATGGTAATATTAATGATGATTATAATGATAAAGATTATAACAACAATGATAATAATAATAATAATAATATTACAATGAAAATAATAACAGGGGAAACAAGACAGTGGCATGAACATGATTATATCCTGCAAAAAGGGGTAGGCATTTATAAGCTTTTGCTTCAGCCTACTCCTTTTCGGCTTGGGATCAGATAGTTGAATACAAATGTAAATAATGGAAAGTTATATTTTGATTGATGTAAGAAATGCACTGTAATGATTCACATATTTGCCCAAATAAAGGGAAAAAAAAAAAAAAAAAAAAAAAGAACTTGCAATATGGACTAAAGTATCGGGTCGCCTGGCCATGACACATCCTGTACAGCAAGTAGAAATGGAAGATAACATTTTGCATATTGTATAAAGATTTTTTTGTCCATGCATCCTTCAGCAAAGTCTGAGGTCAAAGATGTTCACCACCAAAGGTGTTTCTACCTGAAATGATGCTTTTAAATACGACCGACTTTCTACATCGGACCCTTCAGATTCTTATCCCAAGTTGGTAGATAATATGTACTCAAATCGGAGGTATGCTTCTTGAAATCAATACAATAATCTGCTCACACAGCGAACCAAAGAAGATTAGGACTCACCAAAAAGTCATTTTACTTGCTTCAGGTGCTTCGGCAAGTCTGATTTTCTTGTTTGGTTCGAAAATTATTTTACTTTGTACATATTATTTCAATTAAGCAAATTGGTCTACTGTAATTTCAGGTGTATACGTATATTTTATGGCTAAATTATCATCTCATGTCATCTCCTTTACTTCACAACTACTGCACACCGTTTAAATACTGTGCCACTCACGGTGTCATCATACAAAGATGGCTAAACTCATCACACAGCAACTTGACACTCAAAGGGTATCCCTAAGAAATATACAAACAAGTACCAATAAAATATATTGAATCCATCATGCCTTGTGTCTGATCAAATCACTCATTCTGCATTGATGTCAGCCTCCCTCTGGGATCCCTTAGAGGCACCGTTGAGAGGCACCGTTGCAGCACCTTTTTGAAAAGCTTTTCTCAGATGCATTGCATTATGGGAATAATAAAATAATAAAAATATATTATTTCTTATATTTTGAACTCGTATTGATACATGTTTGTATATTTACTAGGTAAGCATTTTGAGTGCTGTGTGATGAGTTTAGTGTTGTTTGTAAGATGACACCGTGAGTGATATTAATAGTATTCAGTATGTGTGCCACAATATGCCATTTTATGACATGGGCATTTGTGGCTTATAGTTGGATGAAGTTTATATTTTTATTAAATGTGTAAAAATATTTTTTTAATTTAGTGGGTGTGGCTTAAACGCCATAATTTACAGTAAGTAAGAAAGAAAATGTTGTTTGATTTCCGATAGAGATGGTCCACTATGGCACTTCGGTGTCCCATGTATGGGCGTCCCCAGCTGATACCGATAATGAATATCAGTCAAAGTGTCTGAAGACATGGGAAAACTGACCTTTCTTAATCATCTTAAAATCTCATGTAGACCCAATCCATCTATGTCTCATCTCCTGACACCCCTGTAGAGTCTGTATGAGTGCTGATATTGGACCAATATCACATCGGCTAATATTCAAGGCTGCAACAAGTTTGTATTGCATCGGGACACCCTCATAATTTTGGTATAAAATCCAACTTACACCCAAACTCAACTGACATTATCATGGCATGGGGTTGAGGTCTGGTCTCTCATGTTCTTCCACACCAAACTCATCTAACCGCGTATTTTAGTCCCGAATGACAAGTAAGATTCCGAGACAATCAAGGGTTAGGGTTAGGGTTAGGGTTAGGGTTAGGGTTAGGGTTAGCAAGCCGTTTTGCTTTAGGATGGAATGAACTGAACAAATGACCAGAAGATAAGGACCAAGATCCTGCCGGCTTGTGGACCGATGAACGTCATGCACAACAGGTGAAGGTCATAAATCACACGGCTCATTGTGGAACAGAACAACACTGCCGGGCGAATGAACGTCAGCCACTCATCTTTCATACTTCCTCTTGCTTCAGTGTTCCCAGAAGTGACATCAGCTTGCTGGCTCTGCACCAAACACACACTGGCGGACACTTCATTCCGTATTAGCATAGGCAGGCATAATCATAAACATCCCATATGGAAAGTATTGTATAGCTAGCTACCTGTCTGGTACCACCCCCATCGAAACTGAAGGCAAGGTCGAGATTCCAAAGCGATTGAATGGCGGATGTACGTATGCCGGTTTAACTTGTGATTCCACTTGCTGCAAATCATTTACAGTCGTGATGGGAACAGGCCGGGGCATATCCCACACGGGTCATGTGACAGCAGTTCCACTGCGCCTGCAGAGCTGACTTCCTGTCCATGACTTTTAGTTTCTCAACACATTCACGCACACAGTATTTCCTCAAACCCATTCTGCAACACAGTTCCTTCTTGAGACACTCCCCCACTTACGGCAAAAGTCTTCTCAGTAGGAGAAAGGAAACTTCAAGTACAAATCCTTCTCAGCCGTTTCTTGAGAAATTTTGCTCAATAGTTCATGTAAAAGGAGAAAAGGAACGAGAGGAGAGAGACACATTGTTCCATCAGTATGTTGTTAGCTATTTGTCCAGACATAGTGTGCATAGTTTTGGAGTACACCAGGGGTGGGCAAACTTTTTGACTCGCGGGCCGCATTGATATGACAAAATTTACGGGGGGGGGCAGACTATATATTTTACACGTAACAGTCCACCTGGTATTATTGTATCTGTAAAATTGTCATGCAATCTGCTATTATTATTTATTATTTTATATTTATATTTAAATATTTTAAAAATAATAAAATATTATAATAATTACAATAAAATTAAAATAATAATTATTATATTATTATTATGTAAAAATGCAAATATAACAATAATATTATATATAATTAATATAATAATTAGCATTAATATAATAATTATGATAATCATAATAGTTCTAATAATAATTATAATAATCTAATAATAATAATAATAATAATAATAATAATAATTATTATTATTATTATTATTATTATTATTATTATTATTATTATAATTATTATTATAATAATAATAATAATAATAATAATAATAATTATTATTATTATTATTATTATTATTATTATTATTATTATTATTATTATTATTATTATTATTATTATTATTATTATTATTATTATTATTATTATTATTATTATTATTATTATTATTATTATTATTATTATTATTATTATTATTATTATTATTATGTGCTTGTGTCCCTTTTTTCAGGAGCACTTTGTAAACAACAGACCATGTCAAAAAACGAAATTGATAAAACCATCAAAAGGTTGGCTCAGGCCATGATGCCAGGTTGTATGTTGAGTTTAAATGAAATACTTTGGAAAGATTGGGCGGGCCGTATTCAAACACTTGGCGGGCCGGATGTGGCCCCCGGGCCGTAGTTTGCCCACCCCTGGAGTACACGAAAGCTGTAGTTGCAATAAATGTACAAAAAAGGAAATAAGCAACACGTGTGACATGCACACACTTCATTTGGTGCCGGGAATGCAACCTGCGACACGAGGAAACCAAGGAAACTACGTTTACACTTCAGAGTTTTTTGTTCTTTTATCTGATTTTTTCATGTCAGTGTCTGATTTTTTCAAATGCGACTCAGGCCTTGTAGGGGCACAACATCTCATTTCATAAAATCTTAGGAGATTAGAACATGACAAGGTTTCTCGTTCAGGAAAAAAATACTAGTGGGCACTAGGCCTGGGTTAATTGGCAATTCATTAGCCACACAATAAATGACCCGTTGCCGGGTTTAAGAAACTGCAATGTGCATACTTGTCTCACATCTCCAAAAGGTCAGGAAGACGATTCACTCTGGTGTGTTTGTTCCACAGAACAACGGCATGAACAGAGTGAGTCTTTTTTTTCTCAGTCTCTTGGTGGATGGAGGCGAAGCATACCAGAAAAGTGTAACGCAGTAAAAATGTCTGTGCAATACAACACAAGAAAACCAGTTAATATGAGCTAGCTAGCAATGCCGTCATTGGGATACACCTATTTTGTAACAACATGCATGGCCACTGATGACAACATGGAGTAGTTGCACATTCTTGCCCTATTTGGATGATTTATAACACTAGCAAAATGTGTTACTTATGCTAGTTCTGCCAACAACAACAACTTATGATGTCTGCTCTCATTGGATGGCTGCGTCTTCCAACACGAGGCATGGGCTTTTTTAGCGAAATTGAGAGCTAGGTATCCACTCTTCGGTCTGTGAATGACGCTGAGACGAGTGGTCAGCGAAGCGTCGTGTTAGCTACTTAGCATCAATGTGCCGGGGAAAGAAGGCATCAATTCATGTATTCCTTCATTTTCTGCATCAGGCGAGCTAGAGCCTATCCCAGCTGACTTGGGGATGTAAGGAGTGGTTTCCGAGTGGGCCAAATCAATCAGTGGGCATCAAAACATTAGCTGATTCAGCCTATGTGAAGAACCTGGAAAAGGCATCAACCGTGTCCCGACGACTGAGGGAGACATGCCGAACACACATCCGGTTCTCCAGGTACCCAAATCCCCCAAAGAAAAGCGACACATTTCTTCCCGGTTGTCAACAGCCTGTTTGTCCCACAGGATGTGGCCCCTCCACACCAGCCTCTGATGCTGATGACTCCATCGTTGTTCCAGCATAACAAGAATGACATGAAAATAAAGGCAAAGCGGAGAAAAAAAAAAACAGGAAGGGAAGGAAATTCTCTGTGTACTGACTGATTAAAGAGTTGTATTTGTAGAAAGACCCCTGAGATTAGGATGGTTAGACATGGGTGGGACAAGGGTGTGACATGGGGGGCATCTAGTGTGCAAGTGTGCATAGCAAAGTAAACAGTCATCACAAGGAAATGCACCACGCTTAGTCATACAGGCGAGGCGGTGGAGGTGAGCAGGGTACTGTGATCCCTTTCAGCTACACAAGATGAGTGAAGGAGTCCGTGTTGTCATGCAACCTTTTTTAAGAATTCATGACTTGTTTTATGTTCAATTTCTACAACATTACCAGGAACTGGCCTTTCATCTGCCATCTGCAGCCTTGGCATGCAGCCTTGGCATGCAGCCTTGGCATGCACTTGACAGCCTGCAAATACTGTCTTCATCTTTTGACAATGCCGTTGGTGTGGATTTATTATTTTTCACCCTTTGCAGGAACATTTTTTTGAATTTCGGATTTTAGAAATATTGGAACATTTTCCACACAAAAGACATCACCGTCAAAACACTGCAATATGCATGCCAGGCCACTAGTTGGCGATGGTATTTTGTAACGTATATGAATGAAGACAATAATGGGCCCAGGTGTAGCACATGTACATTTTTGTTGGGGAAGTGCGGCAATCACAAGCACCATAACCGCTATAACCGTAAATTCCTCATTGTATATATCAGGGGTCAGCAACCCGCGGCTCCAGAGCCGCATGTGGCTCTCCAGCCTCTTTGTTGCGGCTCCCTTTGCAATGCTTGAATATTTTTTAGCACCCGTGTGGTGAAAATGCACGTCTTTGTTATGAGTTTACAAAAATCCAACTTTGTGTGAGACCATGAATGCATCCTGACTGAGTTCTGACTGGTGACTGAATGAGCAGACAGGATGCTATCCAGTTCTCTCTGACAGGTTAACATGAAGGGAAATGAGTATACTTTGAGTTATTTGAGTTATTAATTATTATTAATGAGTTATTTGACGATTCTAAAAAATAAATTAGAGCTCATTTAAAAACAAAAGTTTATCTCCAGTACTAGCAAGAGTACTCCAACTCGTCTTTTTTTTTCCCTCCAATGTTGTTTTAAACATACAACGTTTTGCGGCTCCAGGCTATTTTTCTTTAGTGGGCAAGTGGGTGAAATGGCTCTTTTCATAGTAAAGGTTGCCGACCCCTGGTATATATTATATTATCATTATGTATATATATATATATACTCATTATATTGGCACCTCAGTTCATGTCTGCGCCGTTTTCGTTGTTTGACACCAGAATTTCACCACACTTTGCGTCCATTCGCCGTTCAGCGTACAATATGAGGGGCGTCTTGTGTTACAATATGTGACCCCAAATGTGTTCTTCTATTTGTGTATTTTTAGCTGCATGTTCTCCCCGTGCATGCGTGGGTTTTCTCCGGGTACTCCGGTTTTCCTCCCACATTCCAAAAACATGCTAGGTTAATTAGCCACTCCAAATTGCTGGGATAGGCTCCAGCACCCCTGTGACACTCGTGAGCATAAGCGGTAGAAAATGAATGAAAGAATGCATGAATGAATGAATGAATGAATGCATGAATGAATGAATGAATGAAAGAATGCATGAATGAATGAATGAATGCATGAATGCATGCATGCATGCATGAATGAATGAATGCATGCATGCATGCATGAATGAATGAATGAATGAATGCATGAATGAATGAAAGAATGAATGAATGAATGAATGCATGAATGCATGCATGAATGAATGAATGAATGCATGAATGCATGCATGAATGAATGAATGAATGAATGAATGAATGCATGCATGAATGAATGAAAGAATGCATGAATGAATGAATGAATGAATGAATGCATGAATGCATGCATGAATGAATGAATGAATGAATGAATGAATGCATGCATGAATGAATGAATGAATGAATGAATGAATGAATGAATGCATGAATGAATGCATGAATGAATGAATGAATGCATGAATGCATGCATGAATGAATGAATGAATGCATGAATGCATGCATGAATGAATGAATGAAAGAATGCATGAATGAATGAATGAATGAATGAATGCATGAATGAATGAATGAATGCATGAATGCATGAATGAATGAATGAATGCATGAATGAATGAATGAATGCATGAATGCATGCATGAATGAATGAATGAATGAATGAATGAATGAATGAATCAGGAAGATGTTCACAGCCACGGGTGTTAATGACATGGCCTTTATCCATGTTCATTTCAAAAGCACTTGAAAAAGCACTTGGGTCAAAGTACTTTCCAAGCAGTACAGAACAATAAAAACCAAATTCCAGCTTCTAGTGAATATAATAATAATAACTATAATAATAATAAAAACTTATAATAATAAGTTGATCACCTTTCATTTGATTTCCCAGCAAATAGTCACATCATTCCGCCCACAGTGTTTGCTGACCAAAGAAAAAGGAAACAGTATTCTTAATCATTGTGCTGGAGGGGGGGGGGGGGGGGGGGGGGGGGGGGGGGCTGGTGAATGTCCTTTGTGATACACGGCCTTGCGTAAGATGAGGGAAACAATGGGATCAGGAGGCGTTGAACATAACCTAAGTAACTTGAGACAACATGAAAATAGTTTTCTTCTCCCTGGCGCCAAAAGATGGAGGAGGATGTGAAAGTGCGGGAAGACCTGTCTTAAATCTCCCCGGGCACGTCACCTCAGTCTAAGTGTGCCGCCCTTCAGATGTGATGCCAGCTGCTGCCGGAACGCTGCTGCGGGAACGGCTGGTCTGCCTGCAACTGAATGGGAGGGCAGCGAGACACCAATATGTGCATGAACAAGAAAAAAACTCCAAGGATCAGAAATAGACCACCTCTTGCAGCCCACCCTATCACAACACACACACACACAGAAGTCAAGACCACCAGAGCAGCACTGCCACACCGCCATGCTGTACCTAACACACACACACACTCACACACATGCCATTCATTAGGTGCTGGTTCAAAGAGCTAAGAACAGGGAAGCCTTATGACTCCATGACTCCAAAGAAAACTCTTAAATTTGCTGCTGACGAATACAAACAACATCCACTACAGTAAAAGAAGAGTCAGACCCGTCTCGGGTACAGTCTGTGTGGTCCTGCTCAGGGAAGAAAAAGAGACTTTACAAACTTTTGCCATAAAGAAGCACGGCTGGAATCAGACTGTGAAGGCTCAAGTACTGCTTGATGCCTTCACTTCAGACCTGACCCACACAAGACACACAAAAGGTGGGAAACCTTCAATGACTCGCTTCAAATAAACAAGTGAGACATGTTGAATCAGCCGCTTTGTGCATTGTGAGGCTGGGAGGGTTCAAACACAGGGGCAATTAACCTTGAATCAGGTGGAAGACGTACAATACAAATGATGCAGATTCCGATATTAGGCTGGGTGTTGGGTTTCACCCCATTAATATAAGCCAGCGTTTAACACTGGCCGCTAACGACACGCAGGTTAAAAAGAGCTCCTTTGTCGAAACGCATTCTCAACACACTTCCGGTTTTCAAAATAAGAGTCCTGTTTGCCACATCTTGTCTCATTGTGTAGCTCAGGGGTGGGCAAACTTTTTGACTCGCGGGCCGCATTGATATAACAACATTTCCGGGGGGGGGGGCAGACTATATATTTTACACGTAACAGTCCACCTGGTATTATTGTATCTATAAAATTGTCATGCAATCTGCTATTATTATTTATTATTTTATATTTATATTTAAATATTTTTAAAAATAATAAAATATTATAATAATTAAAGTGAAATTAAAATAATAATTATTATATTATTATTATGTAAAATATGCAAATATAATAATATTATTATATATAATTAATATAATAATTAGCATTAATATAATAATATAATAGTTATAATAATAATATAATAATTATTATTTTAATTTTTATTATTATTATGTGCTTGTGTCTCTTTTTTCAGGAGCACTTTGTAAACAACAGACCATGTCAAACAACGAAATTGATACGACCATCAAAAGGTTGGCTCAGGCCATGATGCCAGGTTGTATGTTGAGTTTAAATTAAATACTTTGGAAAGATTGGGCGGGCCGTATTCAAACACTTGGCGGGCCGGATGTGGCCCCCGGGCCGTAGTTTGCCCACCCCTGGTGTAGCTCATTCATTCATTCATTTTCTACCGCTTATCCTCACGAGGGTCGCGGGATGCTGGAGCCTATCCCAGCTGTCTTCGGGCACCCTGGACTAGTGGCCAGCCAATCACAGGGCACATATAGACAAACAACCATTCACACTCACATTCATACCTATGGACAATTTGGAGTGGCTAATTAACCTAGCATGTTTTTGGAATGTGGGAGGAAACCGGAGTACCCGGAGATGCTCGAGGGTGTGGCCTGTGCGCTAACCACTGGACGTCTACAATTGTGTAGTTGTGTGCCATAAAAATGTCATATCAATGTCAACATTAATAACATAATTGGAATGACTTCCCCAATGACAAGCACGGGCAAATGGGCAGTTCTCCACCATTTGGAAGCACTGGGTTAACTTTCAATATGTGCTCTATGACTGACCAGGACAAAGCGGAGTCCAACAAAGTGTTGGCGACTTCAAAATAAACCAAAAAACATTGTGACAGTTTTTGTAACAGGACAGGTAATGGGTATGATTACTGATTTTAACAGGGGGACACGGATCTGATTATTGACGGGTGGTGCGGTTATGGATCTCTACAACCAGACCCATGCGGGGCTCTGCAACAAAATCAGCTATGTGATAGGCTCCAGCTCAGCAGCTACCGTGGGCGGATAAGCAGTAGAAAATGCATGAATGAAAAAGAACAGAGTAGATGACGACAAAAGGCACTCCAGGTATTGTCAGCACATTGAATGTTACATATGTTGTCTTTGTTCACTCATTTGTCAAAATGACATGCTGTCACGCTCTGGTATGTTGTGGTCACAGCGTGGACGTAGTCGCTGCAGCTCAGCTCCACATTTGCATAAGCAGACGTCATCGGGGTTTACTTCACCCAACAACAAGTTCACTTATAATAGCTGAGATGTTTTGCATGAATGATATGTTCTTGAAGTATTTTGCACAATACGCAAAGACTCTATCAAGCAGGATGTCCCAACTATTTCCAATGGGGGCCACATAATTAAAAAAAAAAATGAACGACACTTTTATGTTTTCTAAAACAAAACAAAACATGTAGATATGATAAGAATTTGCATATGATAAGAAAAATGCATCACAGCGTTGTGACTAAAACGCCAATTTTTGCTTTAAGAATCATTCATTCATTCATTTTCTACCGCTTTTTCCTCACGAGGGTCGCGGGGGGTGCTGGAGCCTATCCCAGCTGTCTTCGGGCGTAAGGCGGGGTACACCCTGGACTGGTCGCCAGCCAATCACAGGGCACATATAGACAAACAACCATTCACACTCACATTCATACCTATGGACAATTTGGAGTGGCCAATTAATGTTTTTGGAATGTGGGAGGAAACCGGAGTACCCGGAGAAAACCCACGCATGCACGGGGAGAACATGCAAACTCCACACAGAGATGCCCGAGGGTGGGATTGAACCCTGGTCTCCTAGCTGTGAGGTCTGCGCGCTAACCCCTAGACCACCGTGCCGCCCGCTGTAAGAATCATCCTAATAATATTACACTCCGGTTTCCTCCCACATTCCAAAAACATGCTAGGTTAATCATAGGTATATGAATGTGAGTGTGAATGGTTGTTTGTCTATATGTGCTCTGTGATTGGCTGGCCACCAGTCCAGGGTGTACCCCGCCTCTCGCCCCAAGACAGCTGGGATAGGCTCCAGCAGCCCCCGCGACCCTCATGAGGAAAAAGCGGTAGAAAATGAATAATATTATTACTTTATTTTGCATAATTTAATTTTTGTGACTTTTTCCATTCATTTTGAACTTAATGCTACTAAAATGATTTTTCCTCATATTATGTCGTTATTCTTGTAAAGTTACACGCTTTTTTGGTCTCGTTCTCTCATATTATGCATGCATGGGTGCTAAGAAGTCAAAACGGTCCAACCTGTCAACGAAGCCTCGCCGCAGGTCGTCACCAGGTTTCCACTTTATGACAGTCCTCTGCACATCTGCACTTACTTTATTATCGATGTGAGATGGAGCAGCAGGCAGTCAATTAAGTAGACTATAATTCAGCCAGTAACAGACACAGTAACAGTTCCAGCCGCCAAATACTTTTTACTATGAGTACTTCAAAGCGAGTTCATGCTCATGTCTCTTAGCGGCTGACACAAATCTGCTAAATGCAGTTTGATGCATATCATGCAGAATTATTTTCTTGTTAAATACTCATTAGAGTTGACATTTTAATGCGTGTAACATGACTGATAATGCACGGCTAACTTTATTTTAGCCAAAAGTGAAGACGGAAAGCCGATACTTGCAGTCTAGACAGACGTCTGCAGCTTTGAACAACAGGAGAGTTCAAAGACCTGGACTCCAGCCACACACCAGTACACTGGTTGCTGCTTCTGGTGTACCCGTGTACACACACACACACACACACACACACACACACACACACACACACACACACATCCTACTCTCATGTGCACCCCTCCCAATGCAAGCAAGAGTTTCCCAGTCTGAAGGCCAAGCTAACAGTAGCCTTCTCATGCTCCTTGTCGCCAGTCAGCACTTTTCCAGCTGAGTGAGAAACCGTCGCCTGCTCCGCCTTCGACCTGACCCCGCACTGCACGTCGCTTCTCTGCAACCCTCCCCCGTTTCATAAACACTGACTTGTTCTTACTCGGGCACCCTGTTTATCAAACGCAGTAATACTCAGTCATCAGTCCTGCTGGGACCGTGTTTAGGAGCCAGAGGGGTTGTGGGACTTTTGCTGAGTTTCTGTGCGGGACAAAGGGTTGAGGCAGGAACTAAATTGTGTGGACAAGCACTTGTTCGTGTTGTGAGAACCACCAGTGACATCATTACTTTCCCACCGGCAAAAAAAGAAGAGTTGCTATTTATTGCTGGCACTTGGATTTATCTGATATTAGAAGTTGTGTGTGAGCTTCTAAGGTCAAACCTTTGCATGTCTTATCATATGTGGAACTGGAACTGAACAAATCCTTCATTTGGCACGGTGAAATGATTCCAGACCCAACTGTGATAAGTGAATTTCTGTGACATTCATGTTTATTATTAATAAATGTAATGTTTTCATAGTTCCAGCATAGAAAAAGCCAAAAGCCATTGTCACATATCTTCTGGAAGACTGTTCCAGATTTTGGTAGCATCGAACTGAAGCGCAGCCTCACCCCGTTTAGGAGACCTCATCATTGTAATATTACTGACATCTAGCGACCACAATACTACACATAACTTGTCAATCATTTTGGACTGATAATGCGTCATATGATCATACGTTTTCCTCACGAGGGTCGCGGGGGTGCTGGAGCCTATCCCAGCTGTCTTCGGGCGAGAGGCGGGGTACACCCTGGACTGGTCGCCAGCCAATCACAGGGCACATATAGACAAACAACCATTCACACTCACATTCATACCTGTGGACAATTTGGAGTGGCTAATTAACCTAGCATGTTTTTGGAATGTGGGAGGAAACCGGAGTACCCGGAGAAAACCCACGCATGCACGGGGAGAACATGCAAACTCCACACAGAGATGGCCGAGGGCGGGGACCGAACCCTGGTCTCCTAGCTGTGAGGTCTGCGCACTAACCACCAGACCGCCGTGCCGCCTTAACACTAAACAATATTCATTTATTCTTTTTTGCAAAATTGCCGTAAAGGCTGCACGGCGTTAAAAAGTGGTTAGCACACAGGCCCCATTGCTAGGAGACCCGAGTTCGATTCCATCTCGGCCATCTCTGTGTGGAGTTTGCATGTTCTCCCCGTGCATGCGTGGGTTTTCTCCGGGTACTCCGGTTTCCTCCCACATTCCAAAAACATGCTAGGTTAATTAGCCACTCCAAATTGTCCATAGGTATGAATGTGAGTGTGAATGGTTGTTTGTCTATATGTGCCCTGGGATTGGCTGGCCACCAGTCCAGCTGGGATAGGCTCCAGCACCCCTGTGACCCTCGTGAGGAAAAAGCGGTAGAAAATGAATGAGCTGAGCTGGTTTCATAATTATACCTTTTGAGTGTTAAGTTGGTGTGTGATGAGTTTAGTGTTCTTAGTAAGAACATTAACACATTCCAAAAACATGCTAGGTTAATTAGCCACTCCAAATTGTCCATAGGTATGAATGTGAGTGTGAATAGTTGTTTGTCTATATGTGCCCTGGGATTGGCTGGCCACCAGTCCAGGGTGTACCTCGCCTCTCGCCCAAAGACAGCTGGGATAGGCTCCAGCACCCCCGCGACCCTCGTGAGGTAGAAAATAATAGCAGTGGAAAATAAATGAATGAAAAGTGCCGTGGAGTGAGACAGACAGAATACGAGTATTCTGGGAAATTGGCAGAAATGATGGCAGGAAATGACGTTTGAACCGAGAGACGACTTTACAGTGGAACCTCGCTTTACATCGGTTAGCATATTTTCCGGTTCATGTTGAAAATGTGGAGATTTTTGGTTATTAGTACAAGTGAGAGTCCAACTGTGTTTGTGACATATTTTCACCACAAACGTCCATATTAGCAGCGTCATTGCAGTCCCTCGGCTCTAATGCCCGCCTATGATGTCATCAGCGGTCGTCTATGTAGTTTGTTGCCAACTAACACAGTTCCGCAAGTCTGCTCTTCTTATTGATCACAGCTGCAGAATGATGCACAATGGAGGCTTTATCCCTTTCATTCATCTTTAATATGTATTTATATGCATTTTGAAATCTGGGGGAAAATAATTAGCATAATAGTGAGCACACATTTTGCAGAACAGCTTGACACTAACCAAGGTTCCAATGTATGTTTCAAAACACTGGATAAAATTGAAGGTTGACAAGCATCCCAGAAGAGAAAATGTTTGTCCGTTAGAGGTTTTGCCCCAGAGTGGATGCATTGTAAGTGTTTATCAGCTGAGGGTCAGCTGAAGGAAGCAGAAAACTAGATGGCGATGCGGTTTGGGGGAAGGAGAGCTATGATGAGAGCCAGAGCTGCAGCACCACCCCACCAGAGAAGGTATGGCTGCAGAGATAAGTGAAGCAGACAGAACCCCACCCAGGCTGCATATTCATGTGGAACAAAGGGAATGCTCTCACTCCAGTCTGCAAGAATGCTTACGGCTGATCAGCTGAGAGCTGAAGGAGGGATTTCTCGGAAAAGGGAGGGTACTGTAAAGGTTAATGTGAAGTAGGTTAAACATGTGCCAAGGCAAAGAACACCACTGTGTTATTCCTACATTGCCATGAAGAATTTCCAGTTCAACTTGAAATCGGACAGTGGGCTTTTAGACACTACAGTCTTGTACATTCTGCCTGTGGCGCAACAAAATAATGAAATGCAACAAGTGCAGCAGTCATGCATGAAGTGTCTAGACCAGGGGTCAGCAACCCGCGGCTCCAGAGCCGCATGTGGCTCTTCAGCCTCTTTGTTGTGGCTCCCTTTGCAATGCTTGAATATTTTTTAACACCACAGTGGGGAAAAAGCATGTCTTTGTAATGAGTTTTAAAAAATCCAACTTTGTGTGAGTCCATGAATGCATCCTGACTGAGTTCTGACTGGTGATTGGATGAGTACAAGGATGAGCAGACAGGATGCTATTCAGTTCTCTCTCACAGGTAAACATTAAGGAAAATACTTTCTAAATACTTTTCATACTTTCCCAAAGCTATTTGACAATTCTAAAAAATAAATTAGAGATCATATAAAACAGCGACATTGGAACTTCAGGTATCAGGTAAGTTTACAGTAATTTACACATATATTTGTGTACGTTTATATTTAATATAATACTAGCAAGAGTACTCCAACTTGTTTTTTTCTTATCTGAACTACTTTGATAGCCCCAAATTCCCTCCAATTTTGTTTTAAACATACTATGTTTTGCGGCTCCAGGCTATTTTTCTTTAGTGAGCAAGGGGGTGAAATGGCTCTTTTCATAATAAAGGTTGCCGACCCCTGGTCTAGACAGAAGACTCGATGAGTCTCATTTCTAAATCCTGCATTCATGCGCAATTTCTTGAGGCGCGTTCCTGTCCAAATGTACCATGAACCAAGTTGACTCTCACCAGGACTACTGAAATTCTGCTGTTGCTCAAACAGAACGGGTTCTGAAAAAGTCAAAGCAAGACAACTTGCTCACTTCCAGAAGCAAAGCGGCGTGTCAAATGAGATAAGCCGAGCACATCCGTGTGATAGCTCCAGCACGGGAACTAATCAGTGTCCTCAAACATGCTGATGTTCAGAACAGGATTAGGAACAGGACTGACTGCACATGCAGTGGAACGAGACTGACAAGGAGCAGCATGTGTGTCAGGGACTGCCTGACATCATGACAGATAACTGTGATAACACAGGGCGCGGGAAGCATCCTGGCATGTAAGGGTTAAACGGAGGCTACTACCATTCACACACGCTCAAATAACGACAATGCACGCTCGCTACAACACACAAACTCATCTACCGAGCTCGGATGGCTAAGTTTGGAGTTTGCAGCAGGGACTGGTCGGGTTTGCAGCCGTTTTAGGGGTGCATCTTCTTGTGGCCGCGTCCACAAAACAAATTGCAAATTGACATTTTGGAAAAATGATGACAGGATACTGGCATGCTCATTGCTCATTCCAACCTTCTCGATAAAGTCTCAAGAATAAATCATTTTTGCATAACGTCACAATGTGCACCGTTACATTTTATTTGCTTTATTTTGACCTTCATTAGAGCCCTCTACACATGAAATAACACCCCTATAGTCACCTTTACACTCCCATTATTCTTGTCACTGCAAGGACATAAGAGACAGCAATGGCGTTATGCTAGCGAGCTAACTAGTTAGCCTCCAGTTTATTTAGTCTGAACTTAACATAGGGCTTCAAACGGAGTGGTGAAGAAAGACAAATGAAGAAGCCAAAAATGTACCACTTCCACATGGAATGGGAGGAGAACTTTTATTTCACACCGACTATACATGTAGTGTGATGTAATGCCATGTCTCAGCAATGAAACAATGATCATTTATTAACAATTTTGGGAAAAAAATAGAGCGACGGAGCAATGTTTGAACCACAATGTAGCAACAGACAATGTAAACCAACATTTTGTAGGCGCTCAAAAGACTTCCAATGTCATGGAAAATATGACTAGACCACCCTTCTTTCTTCAGTTTCTTGTTCATTTTAAGACCGGAGGCAACTAAAGGTACCTTTTTTGGGACAAATATAATGATAACAACAAAAATACTTGATGCAAGTTTATTTTTTGGCAGTACGGTGCCATAGTTATTGATGTGATGAACTGAAGTGATTTTGGTTGTTATCAAGAAAACCCCCGGAAATGTATATATATAGGCTAAAAGTCCTCATTATATCTGTGGAAACAAATGTACTTTTAGTTTAGAGCAGGGGTCGGGAACCTTTTTGGCTAAGAGAGCCATGAAGGCCAGATATTTTAAAATGTGTATCTGTGAGAGCCATATACATTTTTTTAAACATTGAATGCAATAAAATGTGTGCATTTTTATGTAAGACCAACAGTTTTAGATATAATGGGCTCTAATTACGTAGACCAGGCACACTACCCCACGCCAATGGGGTGTGGCCAGCACACTTTCGTGAGCAGCGCAGTGTCCAATAATAAATCTAATACTTGCTGCCATTAATGCAACTTCTGCTGCTGCATGGTTTTGCACCGTACTCAGTATATTTCATTCTTTTGGCCATCTTTGCCAGAAGGCTTGGTTCTGCAGCTTTAGCTAGGTGACTATTTGACTAAAGGAGGAAAGTTTACATTTACATGTTGACATCTCAATGACCGAGGTAGACTACCGCATTACCCAGTAATAATCGAGTTTTGGTGTTTGACCTGGAAAATATCATCAGGTAAGATATTGCAGTAGAAAATAGATGGATGGATTAAAATGCAAGAAAGTTGTTGATTTTGAATATTATTTTTAACAGTCATTTCTGTGATGGTTTGCTTTAACCCTTGTATTATGTTACGGGTCAATTTGACCCGTTTCAGTTTTTGTGTTGACCAAAGTACTGGTTATCCTTTCTTTTTCTTCATGAAATTTTGTGACTTTTCCTCATCTAGGGTCATGAACACAAAAACTGAAACGGGTCAAATTGACCCGTAACATAATACAAGGTTAACTAGCATGATTTGTTAACAAATCATGCTAGTTATGCTAGCATGATAACAAATCATGCTAGTTATGCTAGCATGATTTGTTATGCTAGCATTAGCATTTGTTATGCTAGTTATGCTAGCATGATAACAAATCATGCTAGTTATGCTAGCATGATTTGTTAACAAATCATGCTAGTTAAGACCTGGAAAATATCATCAGGAAAGCTGGATATGGTCGACCGTATTGCAGTAGAAAAGAGATGAACGGATTAAAATGCATAAGAAAGTTGTTGATTATTTTTAACAGTCATTTCTGTGATGGTTTACTTTAAAATGTTAGCAAAAATACATTTTTATTGTGGTAAGAAACGCTTGAGAGCCAGATACAGTCATCAAAAGAGCCCTACCTGGCTCCCGAGCCATAGGTTCCCTACCTCTGGTTTAGAGAGTTGTTACAGTCCGCTTGCCGTGACGAACAACCACAAATGCAAATGACTGCCACCTGCAGGACCGGGGTGGGAAAGTATGGCTTGGCAAATATACAGTAGCATCACGTGTTTTGGCATGCTAGCAAATACATTTTCATGCATCTATTCGACCCTGAAGTGGGTGAAAAATGTCCCCCGACTTGCAGCTATGGCCTGCCTTACACAATCAGTGATCCGGGTATTAAAATATAGCTCCTGAACTGCTGAGTGGGACATTACAAGCTAACAGCGTCAGGAATGCCATTTGGCTATTGTTGAATTTGCAAATGATCGGTTGTGTAATCCTAAAAAAAAAAGTGGGCTCAGTCTGGTTTAAGAGGGAATGTGGTGGCGAGTGACGCTACGTGTACAGCGCTGGGCCAGCGTATTTAGGCCACATTTCAAAGTGTTACGAGCAACTTCCAAATCATGTGTTTGATATGAAACTGTGACCTTGTATCACCGTCTGTAATGTGTGCTATCACACTGTTTGTACACAAGCCAGACAAGACAAACAGGGAGAGACGGAGTGAGAGAGACATGGTGATGAGAATCATCAGAGTTGTTATTCCTTGCATTCCTCGCATAGGAGGGGCCGACACTTAAGCGTTTGTTGATGCTCAATAAGTATTAGACGCTTCTTCTAGCGCACGATATACCAGGCGTGTAAGAAAAGGCGCCAAGGCGGTACCTCTACTATGACACCATTAGCAGTTCTAGCGTGTTCTAAAAATAGCCAACATGTCGCTTATGTTGTTGCTGGCTACTGTGCAGCTGGTTTCAGCCTTAAAATGTCAGCAGCTAGCCACCGGGGCGGGTGCCAGCTGGGTATCATCCAAATGATCAAGGTCCCTGCACTTTGCAGCGAGGTGCCTCGGAGCCTCTGGTTCACCAGAAATGGGTCAATATGAAACTTGGAGCAGCCCAAAACAAACACAGGCCTGTGGCAGATAATGTCCTTGCGACGTCACTGTGACATGCAGCAGACAAAAGGCAACCAAGGCGGAGAAAGGTGACGGGCGGCATCTCTGCTCTGCCCTCACAAAACAAATAGTATTGTTGTCAAAAAGTGCACAAAGGGCAGCTGGGTGCAAATTGAGTGGAGGTTGCTGGAAATGGATGCAGGACAGCACTGAATGGTGAGGCGCTGTAAAAGGCTGCCACTGGGGCCAGATAAGAGTTTATACCTATGTGTGTGTGTGTGTGTGTGTGTGTGTGTGTGTGTGTGTGTGTGTGTGTGTGTGTGTGTGTGAGAGACAGAGAAGTCGTGCAAGTCGTGCAGCTGTGTGCATGTTGCATTTGGGCACAAGCCAAGATTCTGCAGCCGGCGACAGGAGCGCCATAAAACTTAAAGCTATTGTGCGTCTTTTGCCTTTTCGCCTCGACACCCCCCCCCTGCCTCTGAAAGCTACTATTCATGACGAGGACAGAGGGACACTACACAATGGATCTCACTTCTGCCCTGCCTGTGCGGAACAATAAACAAACGATTTCAGTCTTTCCAGCCGCATGCACGTTACAAGCGCTGTATGCCAGCCAAGGTGGAGCACAGGAGGCCAAAGGTCGACTGTGTTGCTAGTCGCCCATCAAACTGTCTCTCTTCCCAGTTGGATATGAAGTAGGGAGGGAGAAGCGGTTGCATGCGTAGATGGAATAATTGACAATGGCCTTGGACGTCACACAGCTCGTTAAACAAAGGAAAGGTAATAAAGGGCGGTCTGTTTTTTCAAGTAATGAGAAAACATGATTGGTGATATAACTGATGCTTAAAGTGTTTGCATCTGGTAAAAGGATTACATGTATGTGTTTATGTGTGGAGGTGGAGGTGTATAATCATCAATTATTGATGAATTATTTGGATTTAATTGCTGATTAATTGCAAAAAAAGGCGCTGTTGCTTCCGTGTCATGCATTCCATCCACTGTTTTACACATGCATTCATGATCATCATGATCATCAAGAACAAGTAACCTGAAGGAATGTTTAATTCTAAAACAATAGTGGTACAAAAACATTATCCCTTAAGTAAAAAACAATAATAATTTTGTTAGGCCTGTCGTCAATTATTGATTATTATTATTACAAGATGGAGATTTGATGATGTTGATGATTTGATGTTTGACTTAAATGATGCTTTTTCCACTTTTCTGACCCCTAAATGTACTTTGAGTGTTGTATTCTGGTGTTAACAGAGGGCTACCTCGGACCTGATCACCATGCCCAGAACCATGCCACTTCACTGGGCAGACGGTGCCCATTTTTACTGCCCACGATAACAGCACCGATATTATACTAGTTTATAGTAAATAGTTTCATTTGCACTGCATGTCGTTATTACCAGCTCACTGTGATCTGCAAATAAAGCATGACAAGCTGCTGTTTTGTGGAGACATGAACCTGGAAGGCTACTTTACAACTTATATCTCAAGTTGCACGCGAAATTGGTCAGTGTTTTGCCGCCTCATTAAACCACAGGATATTTGAAAAAGTGCCCAACCTGTCATGGTGAAACGTATTTCCCTACAAACTGCAGACCTTTGCCCTAACAGATCAGAGTTCATCGGCTTGGCCGGGATAGTGTGGATTTCCTTTTTACTACTCATGTGTGATTTCTGCAAATGCAGAGATGGAGGTAGAGAGGACATCAGATACTTGAAACTCTAAACTCCTTCCACTGTGGGAGCTGGCTTTGTAAGTCATAAACTATGTCCAAGACACAGCAGGACTAATTTGGACAATAGTGCACACTTCAAGTGAGCTCAACAGTTTGTCAGTCGTCCCATCGAGTCAGGATGCTGGAGAAGAAGCCGCTTTACTCCCAAAGAGAGCAGCGATAACTGCAACTCTCACTGAGTCTTTATCTCAGTGTAGTTAAGTCCAAATTATCTTCAAGCAGGAAGAGACGTTTCTGAAGCAGGACAAGAATGACATGCACGTGCTTTGCAGACGGGCCGCTGCATGTGACCACCGGCTAACGTTCTAATCTGCCAAGATACAGGGGAACAAATGCACCAGTCATTCTGATAGATGCACTCTGCTAAAGGTTACTATCTACACTCGCAAATCCCAAATTGATGAACACAATCTAGGAGTTTTCTTCACTCAACACGGATTTACAACCAGGGCTCGACAATAACGATGTACCGATGGCCCGGGGCAAGTTAAAACAAAATTGGGGCAAGTAAATCCAATCATTAATATTCCCGTCGGGCAAGTGTACTTTAGCATGCCGTACTGCCAAGAGTTTTTTTTTTTAAAGCGGTTCTTGTTGGGTGTTGGTAAAACACGGACACGTAATTCCAATGGTAATTTGCAAACCAATCCTTGCAAATCTAGAAATGGACCAATCAGAATCCTTTATTTAGACCGCGGTCCGTAATCCACAATCCGCGTTTTACCCACACCCGTTCTTGTTCGCGATCAACCAATCAGCGATGGTTTTACTAGGAAAACATCTATCATGGCGTCCCTGCCAACATGGTCTAATTCTTCAACAACTTGTGAAGGAAAAGAGCAAAAAGTGATGAAGCAGTGCCTCCTAAACAAGTATTTTATTAGCGGTTAGCAAATCAAATGATGGCACAGGTGAGTGAATCACATTGCTGTGACAATTTGAAGTGGTCCCAATGAAACACCACCCATTAGATCCAATACCAAGTGCTGATTTTGCACAAGCTGCAAAATCTAGCGCTTCCATTTCTCTGTGGATTTTTATCACCTTTGCTTCGCAAATTATTGTTTGACCATTGAGCTTTTTTTTCTGGATTAAAAACACTTTACTAGTACACAAATGTGTCTATTCAATAATGTTTCATTGTGGTGCACAACTTATAAATATCACTGCTTACTACGACTACCATGTGTAAGGTAGCATGGCATGCCATGTTAAATACATCTCCACAAATTTTCAGACATTCCTCCAAATACAATGCATCAGTACTATTATCTGATGAATTATCAGCATATATTGATATATGATATCATTATGGCACTTTTCATTTTACATGGGGCAAGTTGGGGCAAGTAGTTCTCACCTTAAGGATTCCCCATGGGCAAGTCATTTTGGTTTTTAACGTAGAGCCCTGTACAACACGCTAGTTTCAAGAAGCAGGTAATGGATTTTATGATGATGACAATTTATGACGGAGGTGAACGCCTCAGTCAGACTGAAGGCCAAGAGCAGAACTAATGAGACGGTACAAATCAGCGGCAAAAAAAACGGATGGTGGTGTTTCATTTTCTTTCATGTGACAGTCAGCAACAGAAATCAAAGCAATGACATTAAAAGTCACTTAGAGTTTGGAAAAACAACAATAAAACATTCATTCACATTCCGGAAAAAAAAAAATAGTGTAAAGAAAATGAGATCTTGTGACACTGATTGGAACGTTGCTACAGGAAGCACGAGGCCGACGTAACACGAGCCAAACTTTTACACTGGTTTCAAGTCTGATGCATCAATAGTGGGGTCAGACAGCCGCTCAGACAAATAACGCTATTAATCAGGGGGGTGTGGGGGGGTCACATTAACGGTGCCTCCTCCCTCTCCATCTAACACTTTCAAAGACATGTCCGACACAGGAAAGACACTGTGGGTCACACTGAGGCCACTTCCTTTGCAGCCCACCCTTGAAAAAGTTATGTCGCCGCCTCCTCATCCTCCCTTCACTTCCTTTCTCCTCATGCACTATGACCATTTCTCATGCTTGCATTCACTATTTATTTATTTATGTATTTACTTCTGCACACTGCATTCACGTTGTGCACACACGTGATCAATGCTGTCCATGTCAATGGGAATGAAACGCCAGCAAATGAGGATGGTGACATCACCGCATGGAATAATACACACGTGAAACATACTGTATGTGCTTTAGCATTTTCAAGTGGTGCCAAAGTTGTCGTGTTTAAAAGTATATATGTTGTGTCGGTATGATGTATTGCTGTTGCAGAGCCTGCAGCTGATTGCCCTTCACAAAAGACAAACGCTATCAGATAAGTGGAGGAGGCCCAAGGAGAGGGAACATTGCCTTTTTGTTCAGAGTTCAAGAGGTAACCTGCACAAGGAGTCACTGTAGACCAGGGGTGCTCACACTTTTTCAGCATGCGAGCTACTTTTAAAATGACCGAGTCAAAATGATCTACCCACTACAAAAATGCAAAACATCTATTTATTTTCAAATGTATTGAGGATTATTTGTACGTACAATGTATGTTGATGTACCTTACATAACCAAATGAGCCAATATTGCAAAACACACATAATTAACTATTAACATTTTTTGTAATTACCTGAGTTTACTTTGATGACTTGCACTGAATTGAACCAGCCAGGGATGCATAGTCCGGACAGTAGCTGCTGATAGCCAGCCTCAAGCACACTTCCAAATGTTTATCAGTCATGGATAATATCCGTATCACAATATCCGTATAATATTCCATATCCGTATGGAAGTGATATGTTTTTTGCCTTTTTACTTGGTCCAGTTTTTGCCTTTTTACTTGGTCCAGCTCCTTCACTCATTTTAGTGACCATAAACTTTAGCGAGGGCTTAAAATCTCGCAATTCGCCGACTAGCTTAGCACTTTGCATCGTTGTTTACGCATGAGCGGTGACCTAAAGGTCAAAATTCAGTTGTCATCTGATTGGTTGTCCTGTATGTCAATCAAGTAACGGGGATGGATGATAGGCTGACATCGTAAGTTCTGCTGCACTTAGAGACGTTGTTTGATTTGATTGGTCGCCCGAAGGGCAACATTCAGTTGTCATCTGAATGGCTGCCCTGTATATCAATCAAGTGACGGCATTGATGCTGGGATGATATTTTTTTAATGTCACGCCGCGATCGACCAGCGATCGACCAGTACCACCTCCGCGATCGACCGGTAGCTCGCGATCGACTTAATGAGCACCCCTGGTGTAGAGGCACAGTTCCTTGTAAAATGCAGGGGGGGATGGGGCTTGTTCCACAGTGCACCAAATAAGAATAAATGACTTTAAATGAGAGTGATAGAACGATGTGGAGGATGAGACTGTGACTGTGACTTGGACACCTGTTGGGACAAAGACGTATAGTTTTGCACGGGACAAAAACGCTTGGGGCCCACGGATGTACAAACAGACGCCCATTGCCGCATCTTTGGATACTACAGGTGCCCGATACAAGGCCACAGTCCAAAAGTCCACAGTCCAGTCCAGCTTCATTCTCATAAAAGTGCATGAAAATGTCACTCTTCACTAAAATAACTGCATCATGTACTCAGGATTTTGTGGAAGTCACAGCCTTCTCTTTTTGATACCCGTCTGACAGGAAGCTGGGTTGTAATGGACTCTCCAAGCCTAACAGGATATGACCATATTTAGGCAAGTACATCATTGTGTGTCCCAATCAGAGGAAAGGTACAGTAAAGTAAGCTGCGGGAGGCGTGCCTTCCTGTGAGTGGGTGTACTTCAAACAACTGTCAGGAACGACTGCTATTTGCACATTTCTGTATCATTTGACACCAGCCATAAGATACTTTGATGTGTTATCATATTGAAATGAACTTTGAATGAATATTTGAAAGCATCAGAGTGTGTATTTGACCTACTATGTACAGGAAACAGGCAGTCCAAAGATTGGACGTGTGCTGCTTGTGTTGGTTACTATAGTACCCTCCCAGTAAATAATACAGATAGCAACGTGATCTGCAGGTCCACACACACGCAATCTACCAAGCAGGATGAATAACCAAAAACTGACTCATGCCTGCAAAACATACCTCTGCAAGAAAGGCCTGTTTGCTGTCCCAGTCTCATTCAAACAATGGACGGAAAACACAATGGGCGCCATTAGTAAAAGCTTACAGAGAGGTGGGCCCACCTGGCAATGCCACAGACACAGATGGCGTTATTTGTTCTGCGTGAGAAAGGCTGTGCTTCTGTGCTTGGAGACCAAACAGCAGCTCGTTGGTCTAAATGGCTCAGAGGGAAAAGCAGTCAGACACCGCCACCTTGTGGCCTACAGAAATGACTGCACATTTGTACTGCATTAGGTGGACGCCTACTCAATGCCTCATTCATTCTTTCATTCATTCATTTTCTACCACGTATTCTCGCGGGGGTCGCGGGGGTGCTGGAGCCTATCCCAGCTGACTTCGGGCGAGAGGCGGGGTCAATTTTTATTATTATTATTATATATTATTTATATATTTTTTTATATATTTTTTATATTTATTATATATTTTTATTTTTATTTTGTTAAGTTGTCTTGATTTACAACATATTTTTGATTTTCTTCATATATAATTTTATTCTATATATTTTTTATAAAATACATACATTTATCCCATTCTTCCTCTTAATATTTTATTGAATGAAAAACTTTTCGTACAGTGCTTAGCAAATGGTAAGTTATCAATATCACTAAATCACATTTTATGCAGATGAGAACAAGTAAATAAGTATAAATTCAAAACTTAAATCAAGAAATATGTTTTTTCTGTTTATTTGTACAACACTAGTTTTGAAATTTCATGGGCAAAAATGCCCATCACTCAGAATGGCCCTTTATTGATCATGTCGCTTACACAGAAGTAGGGCTGGACAGGACAGGATGATTGGGCGATGGAGGGGGAAGGAAGGGGAATGACAAGAGGAGAGGGGAGGGGGAAAAATATAATTCCAAACTAAACTCCTATAAAAGGAGCACAGTGTGGGACTGTTAAAAAAAAAACCCATAGCATACACTTGCACAAGTAAGCATATTTTTATACAACACGGAGACTAGCGCCACAGGGGTAAAGGGAAGGTTTTCAAAAGTCAAAGCTGACTGTTTTGGTTAAAACACAAAGATAAGAGGTCTGCTTTCATGGATGACTAAGGAAGTTACAAATATTTACATTTGGGAAGCTGATATCAGACAATTTTAAATATTTTCACAATTTGTTGGAAGAATTGTACATAAAATTATGTACAAATTATGTATAAATTATCACATGCCAAGGAGGGGATACCCACACACTATGGATAACATGTTGTACGAAAGAACCGGTTTCAACTGGAATAGTTAAACCCCCCTTCCCCTTAGCAGTTGAAACCTCATGTAACTGGGGCGTTCCGAACTGAATAAAAGGCAGGAGAATAGAGACTGTTTCAGAGTTGGTAGGAGGATTGTAACTGTGCAGTCTCCATCACTCTCCTTGCAAGTAAAAAGAAACTCGCCTCTCTGTGTCTTCCTTTGTACAGGCAGTGTTTTGGTTTAAACCAAAGTGTTGGGGTTTAAACCTGACAATTAATTTTTGCAGCTCTAAAATGTATTAATACTATTAATACACCGATATAAGACAACCTTACACTGGGTGGTGATCTAATACATGTTTTCAGCACAACAAGCGTGTGTGCTTGTGCTTTAAAAGATAAAATACATGCATTTTGGGGGTTATTTACAATAAATAAATAATATTTATATAATAAATAAATATATAATAAAACTGAATAAAAAAATGTGTACTAAGTTTTAACTGAGTTTCGCTATTGCTATTTGCTATTGACAAATAGTTCAAACCAAGCCAAATTGCTGCGAGACACTTACTTCCTTGTTCCTGCCAAAAGCTGCAGGGTAGCTGTCAAAAATCCTACGCTCTTGTGACATGACCGCATGAACGGAAGCAGAGCGTCATACCACACAGCAGGAACGTACGTATCCTCCAGCTGATGACTTGAATACCCGCCGTGAAGATACTTTGAAGACCTCAGATAAAATCACAACTTTGGCCGTAAAAACATCTCCAACCGTCTGATTTGGCTTGCTTAAAGAACATTAATATGAGATGAAGTGAGGCGTTCGAGTGCAGTCAGGTTGTTAGTGCCACCTCCAGTCTGTCTGATGGAGAGCAGCCATGTGAGCAGCAGAGTGGCCGTCTGACCGTGACGGTAAGGCCACAAATAGACTTTCTGTTGTCTCTAGTGATCTATAAATAACCTTCATCACTCTTTTGCTTTCTTCTAAATCATTTACCCATTAGTGTCCTATCTGTCCGGAAACACACACACACACACACACACACACACACACACACACTAATGCACACAGATGGGCTGGACAATGTTTCAACGCTCTGATCCTCTAAGGCAGGGGTCGGGAACCTTTTTGGCTAAGAGAGCCATGAGGACCAGATATTTTAAAATGTGTATCTGTGAGAGCCATATACATTTTTTTAAACATTGAATGCAATAAAATGTGTGCATTTTTATGTAAGACCAACAGTTTTAGATATAATGGGCTCTAATTACGTAGACCAGGCACACTACCCCACGCCAATGGGGTGTGGCCAGCACACTTTCGTGAGCAGCGCAGTGTCCAATAATAAATCAAATACTTGCTGCCATTAATGCAACTTCTGCTGCTGCATGGTTTTGCACCGTATTCAGTATATTTCATTCTTTTGGCCATCTTTGCCAGAAGGCTTGGTTCTGCAGCTTTAGCTAGGTGACTATTTGACTAAAGGAGGAAAGTTTATATTTACATGTTGACATCTCAATGACCGAGGTAGACTACCGCATTACCCAGTAATAATCGAGTTTTGGTGTTTGACCTGGAAAATATCATCAGGTAAGATATTGCAGTAGAAAATAGATGGATGGATTAAAATGCATAAGAAAGTTGTTGATTTTGAATATTATTTTTAACAGTGATTTCTGTGATGGTTTGCTTTAACCCTTGTATTATGTTACGGGTCAATTTGACCCGTTTCAGTTTTTGTGTTGACCAAAGTACTGGTTATCCTTTCTTTTTCTTCATGAAATTTTGTGACTTTTCCTCATCTAGGGTCATGAATACAAAAACTGAAACGGGTCAAATTGACCCGTAACATAATACAAGGTTAACTAGCATGATTTGTTAACAAATCATGCTAGTTATGCTAGCATGATAACAAATCATGCTAGTTATGCTAGCATGATTTGTTATGCTAGCATTAGCATTTGTTATGCTAGTTATGCTAGCATGATAACAAATCATGCTAGTTATGCTAGCATGATTTGTTAACAAATCATGCTAGTTAACCTTGTATTATGTTACGGGTCAATTTGACCCATTTCAGTTTTTGTGTTCATGACCCTAGATGAGGAAAAGTCACAAAATTTCATGAAGAAAAAGAAAGGATAACCAGTACTTTGGTCAACACAAAAACTGAAACGGGTCAAATTGACCCGTAACATAATACAAGGGTTAAAATGTTCGCAAAAATACATTTTTATTGGGGTAAGAAATGCTTGAGAGCCAGATACAGTCATCAAAAGAGCCCTACCTGGCTCCCGAGCCATAGGTTCCCTACCTCCGCTCTAAGGCCTGTATGAAAACATACGTACATTTACTATGGCTGTCAAAATGGGAATTTCCTTTAACGGCAGAACAAGACTGAATAAATACGGAGTAGAAACTGATCAAGAAAAGGGTATTTTGAATGGTAAGTTTAGTTTATTTTGTATCTACTGTCGCTGTGAGCAGAGTTGTCACAGAGTACCTGTCTGCTTGACAGAAGTAAGAAGGTACTCCATTTATACAGCGGTATCTTTGCATACCAGTGTCCCAACTAACCAGTCTTTTTTTTTAGACGC
The DNA here is from genome assembly GCF_030265055.1 of Doryrhamphus excisus. Lineage (NCBI taxonomy): Eukaryota > Metazoa > Chordata > Actinopteri > Syngnathiformes > Syngnathidae > Doryrhamphus > Doryrhamphus excisus. Next base: position 1,996,282 of record NC_080468.1, read on the forward strand.
GAGCCGAGATGCGAGCCATCTCCCGGCTTGTTTTTGCAAGCTAAAATTTGGGTTACGATTTATTTGTGGGCTTGTGTCAATGTCACCATGACTGAAGACGAGAATGACTGTAAATAGCATTAGCATTAACATTAGCATTAGCATGAGCACTAGCATTAGCAATGCGCTGGGAAAGATTTTTCAACACATCAGCAAAAGATACGTACAAACTAAAACTGAACGTCAAATTCTAAGCACAAAATGAATACAGACCCACAATCCACCAGTACTTGCCTAGACTTTGTTTTCCCATTGTTTATGTTATGTTATATTTCAAACTTTTGACAGTCACTTCAGACATTTGAAGCCACGTAGACAACATTTATCAAAAAAGCAAAGCAGGAGGACTTTGACATGATTGTATTTTTCATGTCGATGACAAAGGAAGATATTGTGTAAAGTCAACTTTAGAAACGAGGCCACATCATGAGGCAACGCAACAAACTATTTCTGTACTTTAAAAATCCCCACAGGCAAAGCTGGGTGGAAGCAGTGAAATACGAACCGCTGGGTTTCTGTAAAGAATGCTCTATTGATAACAGTAAATGTGCAATTCATAGAAATGCAACTCAGATTAAAAAAAGGTTCACTGCATGCTCAATGAACCTAGAATATATTATAGGTTTTACAGAAGTCAATTAACTAAATTTTACACAATATTACAATTTTTGGCGTGGCTCTGTATGCTAAGAAGCATATACGTACGTATATTTCAATATAAACATTCACCTCAGCTTCAGGTGACAAAGTCTATAATTAGTATGAACTTTGTTTTTTGCTTTTTTGCTCTTTTTAAAAAGACATATCCAAATAATTTTACTTTCTTCTTGAAATATCGGGACTTTATTCCAAACAATATCAGAACTTTTCCCACCAATCTAATTTTCCAAAAATTGCCATTTTTACTTGTGTTTTTCTTTCTCAAAAATAACATAGTAATATATGTTGTTTAATATTTAAACTGTATTCAACTAAAAGTATATGAATATTTTTCCACATAATATTATGAGTTTATTTTCAGAAAATTGCCATTTTTACTTGTGTTTTTTTTCCTCAAAAATAACATAGTAATATATTTTGTTTAATATTTAAACTGTATTCAACTAAAATTATATGAATGTTTTTCCACATAATATTATGAGTTTATTTTCAGAAAATTGCCATTTTTACTTGTCTTTTTTTTTTCTCAAAAATAACATAGTAATATATTTTGTTTAATATTTAAACTGTATTCAACTAAAATTATATGAATGTTTTTCCACATAATATTATGAGTTTATTTTCAGAAAACTGCAGCTTTTTTCCCATTATTATCCAGTGTTTATGTTTGTACAGCATGACAATACTGTTTAATTCCCAATCCAATCTATCTAGGCAGAGGGAAACAGTCTTACGGAGTATTGAATCAGAGCAACTGGACTAGGATTAGATTTTTTTAACTTCTTGTTTCACTTCTCATCCAAATCCATGTGCAAATGCTCTGATTCGATTCCTCAGATAGGACATGTAATAAAAACCATTCCACACACTTTTTTTCCCAAAATCATTTGTGAATTTTTTAATAAAAACGTAGTTGCTGAACTGATCGTAAAACTTGTTTTGTACAGGCACACCGTGTTATTTAGCAAAACCTCACAAGTTTAAACTGCACTTTAATGTCTTTTTATTAGAGAAACCGTTTCGGCTGGCTCAAAATGACACCACCGGCGGTTATCAAAGGCCCCTGCACATGTGTGGGTCACCTGGGCGTGGCTTACATGCTTGGGGCAGGATGCAATGATGGCAACATGTTCACAAGTTAAAGCTCTCCAGGCAGCCACATCACCGTGGAAAACCGTCTTTTTACATTTAAAATATTTGAGAAGTTCACAACCACAAATGTTTGCAATTTTGATGGCCATAAAAAACACTCTTCCTTAACAAGGAAAATGTTTGAGTCTGTATGGCAGTCACTGAAGTCACATACGTAACTTCGGGTGCGTATTCTTACGGTCTTATGAGCCACAAAAAGATAAACAAAGCCAAACACAAAGCCAAACGCACACCATAGATATTACACCGTGATGTGTTTTCTGGTATTTTATTTTCCTGATGGCAGCATTTATAAGCCACAACCCAGCAAAGACAACAACAACCATAAATCTGGATAAAAATGGGGGGAAAAAACAACCAGCAACTATTTCTAGACATGAAATAACACTTTGACATTTGTGTTACCCAATATACTTGACATAACAATAGAAAATAAGACATCTTAGACATGAATTAGACACCGACATAGATTCAGACGTTAGCACTGACAACATACTTGGTGGTTATTATCTGACCACGGTAATACTATTCCTAATACCTAGTGGCCAGTAGTGTAGTACACGTCTACAGTCAACAGTCACACAGGAGTTGCTGTCAGCCACAGTCACTCGCACTCTCCACACTGCTAACCATGCTAACACTCAGCAACACTACTGGCGAGTCAAAGGCCCCACCTCTATTTGTATAGAAAATTCTTAATTTCGGCCAAGAATAAGAAAAATGTGCTTAAATATGTATGAGGCCATACAGGCCGTATTCCACAATGAAACGGCAATCATTAATAAATGAATTTTTGAGAAACCGCGATAGAGTGAGTGGGCGGTGTCCCAGCAGCCCAGCATGTAGCGAGGGACGACTGTACAAGAAACAACAACAACAAAATCATGAGCCCACTTTTTGGCAATGAATAAAACCTAGCCAGTACAGGGCTGGACAATAACGATGTACCGATGGCCCGGGGCAAGTTAAAACAAAATTCAGGCAAGTAAATCCAATCATTAATATTCCCGTCGGGCAAGTGCACTTTAGCATGCCGTACTGCCAAGAGTTTTTTTTTAAAGCGGTTCTTGTTGGGTGTTGGTAAAACACGGACTGCGTAATTCCGGTGGTAATTTGCAAACCAATCCTTGCAAATCTTGAAATGGACCAATCAGAATTGTTTATTTAGACCGCGGTCCGTAATCCACAATCCGTGTTTTACCCACACCCGTTCTTGTTCGCGATCAACCAACCAGCGATCGTTTTACTAGGAAAACATCTATCATGGCGTCCCTGCCAACATGGTCTAATTCTTCAACAACTTGTGAAGGAAAACAGCAAAAAGTGATGAAGCAGTGCCTCCTAAACAAGTATTTTATTAGCGGTTAGCAAATCAAATGATGGCACAGGTGAGTGAATCACATTGCTGTGACAATTTGAAGTGGTCACAATGAAACACCACCCATTAGATCCAATACCAAGTGCTGATTTTGCACAAGATACAAAATCTAGCGGTTCAATTTCTCTGTGGATTTTTATCACCTTTGCTTCCCAAATTATTGTTTGACCATTGAGCATTTTTTTCTGGATTAAAAACACTTTACTAGTACACAAATGTGTCTATTCAATAATGTTTCATTGTGGTGCACAACTTCTAAATATCACTGCTTACTACGACTACCATGTGTAAGGTAGCATGGCTTGCCATGTTAACATACATCTCCACAAATTTTCAGACATTCCTCCAAATACAATGCATCAGTACTATTATCTGATGAATTATCAGCATATATTGATATATGATATCATTATGGCAGTCTTTTCATTTTACATGGGGCAAGTTCGGGCAAGTAGTTCTCACCTTAAGGATTCCCCATGGGCAAGTCATTTTGGTTTTTAACGTAGAGCCCTGCAGTACGTAAGATGGGTCGTGTCATCTTATCTACTGGTGGCCGACAGAGCAAGGTGTCGTTTTTCACACTCTGCCAACACACCCTGCTACGTCAGGTCTCATATATACTTTATGTGCATACCCGTGTTCCACAAGGAGCAGGAAATATGCAACCAGTTTGATATTCTACTGGCAGTGACATCCACAGTCGGGTGCGTGTGTTTGGTAGCTTCATTTTAGTCGCTAGTACAGAACAGATGAACACTACTACCTGGGTCTTTTCTTATGTTTGAGTGAGTTGCTATAGCAACATTTCCTGTCTGACTTGCTGAATGTATAAATCTGTGGTTGATATCAGCCTGATTAGGGCACAAGCTCTACAAACACACTACTTCCTGTGTCGACGTTGCACCAACGCCACTCACTGTGGTTCTAACGAAAGAAACTCAGATAAAGAGCACGTCACAATGCCATATTTCAGCGCGTTGGACTCTTCTGGGTAAAATCAGCGTTCCCGTAAGGCTTGGTATTCCGCGAATGCATGTATTCTGTTGCCAAACCAACAGAAGGGTGTGACCGTATCACCACCACTCCTCTGAGTACATCTGCTCCTGGCTAAGGAGGAATTCAGGCAAAACACAACCACTGGAGGCTAAAGCTTGTGACTCACAACTCAAATAATGCACCACTCTTCACTTTTCACAGAAGCACATCAATTTGCATACGCTGCTATCTAAATACTCCATATTTGGGATTTCTAGCACACACTACGTATACGGACAAAATTATTTCTACAACTTCAGGAAGTGAAAGTGCAAGAAAATGAGGAGTTGTTCCGTCTTTGCAGATTCATCTCTTCTGGGAAGACCACAAGATGAATTCAAGATACAGGAGTGTCTCTATCTCGATCCAGAATACAGAATACAATCCCAAAGACGTTTAATGGGATTGAGGTCAGGGCTCTCAAGATGTTCCACACTAAACTCATCAAAGCATCACTATAGGGATGTTGCTTTAAGGACGCTGAACAGTTTCCACAAAGTTGGAAGCATACAGTTGTCCAAAAGCCATTTCTGCAAACATGGTGTCTTGTGTACTTAATACTTTATGCCAGGAGATGGCGGACATCTGTAACTTTAATCTAAGAAATATTTGTGGGCGTGGTTTTACTATGCGGAGTGTAGGAGTTTAAACAATACAATAGCCACATACCCGGTAGTATCCGAGGGAGAGTCTTGGGCAAAAAATGTACTTCAAATAGACCTTAGAATGACCTGGATGAATGATAATATTCACATACATAATAGATAGATACTTATACTATACTATAGCGGTATAATGATGATGGCTGGGTTTGCTTGAGAGATGAATCAGACATTTTGGCATCGTGGACTGGGATATAACAAATTCTGAGCCTGGTGATGTCATAATATGCTAATTAGATGAGTACATTTACTCCCACTACAAACTTTGGGTCATACTGATGTTTTTTTTCCAATTTACAGTATGCCTTTATCTCGAAACATTTTCAAGCTACAACCTTTTGTAATTGTAACGTCAAAACTGAAAAAAACTCTGGCACCTAAAGGGTTAAGATTCAGGGGGAACTAAGGGGTTTAGCACAAGCCCTGATTAGATAAGAGTTGTGTCACACTCACGATACCATTTTGTACATATGAAAAGGATATCCAGTGTTGATAACATGGGGGTACTAGCTTTTGCATACTATATACTAATAAGTTTACTACACTGTACGTATAACAGGGGCCGGGAACCTTTTTAGCCAAGTGAGCCATGAAAGCTACATATAACCACATGAATACAACTAACAACATACAACCATTATTTGTACTTACGTTGTACTAACAACAAAGCTAACCAATAATAAATCAAATACTTACCATTGCAGGGATGGTTGGGATGTTCTGACATAAAGTTGTATGACATACCCATCAACAGTGTACTGCAACGGTGACCCCCTCCCCGCACGTCTAGTGAGATGACTTGTGAAGTAAAGCGTTTTGCTTCTCAAAACAAAATGCGTTTTCCACTAAAAAGTCGACCTCACAATGCATTCGATTCCTTTTTTCTTCTGCTTCTTATCCAAGTCCAGGTCACAGGGGCAGCAGTCTCAGTAGTGAAGCCCAGACTTCCCAGTCTCTGGCCACCATTGGGAGGACACCAACATGTTCCCAGGTTCCCAACTGTGATACATAATGGTCTGGTCAACCCGGAGGCCTTCTCCTTAGCTGGGCATGCCCAGAACACCTCGCCCGGGAAGCAACCGGACTAGATGCCACCTCAGCTGATTTCTGTCTCTTCACCATCGTGGTCCAGTGCAGCTACCTCACAAATGATTGGCGTTATTTTTTGCCTTGGTTCGTATCATTGCATGCTGCTGCCATAAAGTCCAACGTTTTTCCGTCACAGACATTACTATTGACAACTTTGGCTTCTTGGCATATTTGCTATTAAGTAGAAACCAAAGTGTCCAGGATGAAACAGCTTCACGTGTTGAGAAGGAAGAAACATGTTTTGAAGAGTTCTGCTGCTAAGAACTTTATATACTAGCAAATTAAATGGTGCCTATTAGCACCTTGTCTACAAGCTAATGATATTATTTATTTATGTGTTTATTATGTGTTTCTCCGCTCCTCTCTCTCTCTCTCCGCCCGTTACAACATCAAGGTATTCCTGTTCATAAAAGTATCCATGAGGCTTTGTGCTACAAGGAATGTCGCCATCACTTCTTTCGTAGTCAGACATGTTTACTTTCACTATCCCGGCATTGAACACTGTAAAGCAGGATGTGGAGTGTCGCAGCCATCATCGTCACATCCACAACAATGCGGTGTCCAACAGTGATACGACGAAAGACAAAAGTGAAGCTGAGCGATTTGTCATGTCCGATTTTTTTCAAGGACACATTTTTGTGATGCAAATGTATTGTATTACTCTTTTCTTGTATTACTTGCAGGAAGAACAACCAGCATCATATTTATAATAGTTTTTCTTGGGCTTTTCATGATGCCAGCACACAAGTGTGCCAGTAATTGGGAGTGGTGTGATAATAACACTCCACCTGAAGTGTTATTTACTTTACTTCGTTAAAGGGGAACTGCACTTTGGGGGGAATTTTGCCTTTTTTGTGCATTATAACACAAGAAAACAAGTTTATTTACAAGTTCATTATATACACCTACTTCGACTATGAATCCCTCTAAAAAAAATAATAATAATCTGTGCTGTGCATTAATATGTACACTGATGATAAAAGGTAATAGTTAAGGCAATATCTTGCCTTATTTTGATGATTTAAAACACCACCAAAACTTCTTTTCTCGGTGCATTGATACACAGACACTAGTCAACTAGTCAACAACAGCAGCGACAACACTTCTGATGTCCGCTCTCATTTAGATGGCTGTATCTTCCAGCACAAGACGTGTGCTCCAGTCCTCAGGTAATAAATGCTGAAGGCAGGAAACGAGCGAAATCAAGAGCTCAGTATCCACTCTTCAGTCTGTGAATGACGCTGACACGAGTGATTAGCGAGGCGTCGTGTTAGCTAACAAGTATCAATGTTTCGGTAGTATTTTAAATCATCAAAATAGGCAACTATTACATGTTCTCATCAGTGTATGAGTTAATTCGTGATCAGAGCGGGTTTTTCAGAGGGATTCATAGTCGAAATAGGTGTATCCCAATGACAGCATTGTAAGCTAGCTGCAATTAACTAGTTTCCTTGTGCTATAATGCACAGAAAAGGGGGAAAAAATTAGTTCATGTTTCAAATAAGAATTGTGAGTGATGGGTATGTTTACAATTCAGCATTCCCTACCCTGCAAATTTGCCAATTGATGTTCAAAAGATTGTATTATTTTATTTTAATTTTTGAATGTTCTTCTTCTGAATTATTTAAAATTCAAAAATAGGCAAAAATTGTTTTAAAATCAGAAAATAGGTGGAAGAAGACAAACCCCATTCACTATAAGTCGTTAATAATAACGGCAATATAAGTAAAATGTAATGTTATTGCACATGTTGACCCAAAATCAAAACTAACAGAAGGTTCTGGAGGGGAAGGAGTGAGCCGTGTGTCAAAAATATACATTTTTATGGCTGTATCAATTACTCGCAGTTTTTCACAAATTCACTGGTGGTCCTGGAGACCACCCATGACTTGGGGGGATCTCGAAATTAGACCCCCTTGGTGGCCAGAAAGTGTCACAGAATGCATTGTGTTCGACTTTAGAAGCTCCTCTCAAAACCCTCAAATGTGAATGAAACAAGCACAATGATCTTTTTCAGGCCATAGTAACTCAAAGTGAGACATTTGTCTGAATAATTGAGAATAATTCTCAAGTCAAGAAACAAAAACTGCCCTAATCTGTCCCAAATGTCAATGGGTTCTTCCCTGCTGCACGCTTTGCCACAAGCAAACGACAACAAAAGCTCCTTGATGGTAACAGGTTTCAATGGAGGACCTGCAGCGGTGCTATCCTGCTATCCTCCAAGTGTTGCTCTTTAAGCCTGACTGTCGGAGGTTTCAGACAGAGCTGCCAATCGGGTCGGGCAGCATTCTGTGCGAGAGGAAATGCAATGCACACGACTTTGAGAAGAGCCTGTTACCAGTAACATATTCAAGCATTGGTTACAGCTGTGTCGGCCACCAACCACATGATCCCAAACACTTCAAGCCATTGTTCAGCGAGCTAAACTCAGATGCAGACGGGGAAGGAGATCTACTTGATCCTCTTCTATAACTGCGAGTTGGACACGGGACTTTTGTCGCAACCTTGTCCTTTCAAACTAATACTTTCACCGAGCAAGTCGCTGTTGCCATCCCGACCACCCCACTAATCAATTGACATGCATCCCACATCACTTTCAATCCCGGCAGCAAGAGGCTAACCCATTCCACCCAAGCCTATGGTGAGCTAATGAGGGTGGAAACTGGTCAAAGGTCACTTTTTTTTTAACCTTCACGACATTCACGACATTCACGACAGTCCGGGAGCAACAAGATGTTGTTGTTCTAAATGTGGGACAAAAACACCCCAATCAACGTGGACTTTTTACGCTCTAAATAGAGACTAGTGTTGTGTTCAAAGGCATCACTGCAGGCAGACTCATGACCAGACCTGATGGCATCGAACAAGAGGCCTGTTCATTTACAACTCAACTAAAATGACGCCGCGTGTTCCTGCTTCCGCAGAACAAGACCCCCATGTGGATGTTTGCATCTTTACCTCCCACCATTGTACTGGCAGCCACTTCCTCTCGTGTGTGTATCATAAAACTGTCATTCATAACAATGTGTGCATGTCAGCATGAAGACAGGAAGTGTGTGTATGTGTGAGAGCGTCCAGTGTGGCCCACTCTACACTCTCCTGGTTGGCCCCTGTGTGAGAGGAAGCTCTGATGGTGGTGAACGGGGTACTAATGAGGGTGTCTTCCATCAATTGTCAGACTGTATTCTGTCCTCCACAGAGGAGATGCTGATGCTCTGTGTGAACATCTCAGACACTTGCACCGTGACATCAAGTCTGAAATCGGACTGCTTGAAGCTTAAGGTAAAGGAAAAAGTTGATTTAGAGTCAAGTATTTGCTTTAACACGAGAAGGCCTGCAGGGAATATGCAGGGCCCAGTTAGTCTCCATCACTCACCTGTTGAATGCGTCATTAAAAGTCATATTTCCGCGCTAGGGGGGGACATTCTAAGCCCTAGAAATGAGCTGTGCAGTTGCATAAGACCACAGTGAGAGTTCATGAAACAACTGTTGCTCAGGGGTGGGGGGGTGGGTGGCAAGGCGATTATTGTGTCCACTGAAAATGTGACAGTGTGTTGTCTTACCTTAGTGTACACTCCTTGCACGGCAAAGCTGTATCCGTCAACACACGCTGGAAGGAGAGCTGTCCCTCGGTGGCAATGTCACAACTACACTAACATGGAGCAAACAAGCGGCCGTACTCGACATCAAACACACGGTCCACTTTAGAGCTGTTCAGTCGCACCGTTTTCACTTTTCGCTGACGTTCGATGTTAATATTTAACTGTCGCTGACTTTTTTTGCTGTATGCTAACCAGTGCGAGTTTCCGTCCCCTTTCCTTTTCCTCCTTCGGCAGTGCGCCTACAGACGACAACACCCGAATTTTGACGGGAGAAGAGGCGGGCCGAACGAGACTCTGGCTGTCGATCACCAGCGTCAGCTGGGGGCGCTGCTTCCTGGTTAGATTTTCGAAATAAGAGCAGTCGTCAAACGCTAGCCACCGTGTTATGAGAATAACATCAATGCTTTGACAGCTTCTACAAGTTGAGAACGATTTGTCATGACTCGTACTTCCAATACATTAGATTTAGCGTCAAATTTTACATCAGCATTCTGTCTCATTAAATAATACAGCCCCTCTATTGAATACTTATTCCTATTAAGGGTCAATAACATTTTGCTCTAAATCGACCTTCATTGTGTGAGGCATAACTTCCGGTTATGCAGGCTACCCAGGCAGACGCGAGATAATGAAAAGCAGCTCTGCTATTAGCCTGACGAGGGCGCTGTTTACCTGCTAAGTCCCGAACGTCCACCCCTCGATTAGCTAAAAAAAATTAGCTTGTTCAGTAAATAACAAGTCTGCACAAAAAGTTAAGTAAAAGTACTTTTATTTAATTTAAAAAAAGCAAAAAAAAAACAATAATATGGAATTTAATAACTACTGGCAACTTCTAATCTCTTATAGAGCTGGATACATGGTTCTGAAGTTGAAACAAAACACTATAAAAATAGACAACAAATAATACGAATTTCCCAAATGGGCTATGTAGTCTGTACATTTTCCCCAGTAATATAAAAAACTTCCACCACTTGACTAATAATATATATCACATTACCTATTTTGTAGAGGGGGAAAAAAGTATGTATTACCGTTCAATCACATTCACTATGAATATAACAGGACATAAATTGACAAAGGGGCAGTACTGCATCCAGAAAAAAAAAATCACACTGTTCATTCCCATCAAAAGCTCAGGGTTTAGCAAATAGTTAAACTTCAGTGCAAACTGCTGCTTAATGCAACTTTTTCCACCAATAATTTGCTTGACCCTCTTGCCCACAAAGAAGCTTTCAAGTATCTGACATGGTGTCATAAGTGTTGTGCAACATTTACAAACAAATAGCGTACATACAATTATGAAATGGAGAGGGGGGGGGGCTGCCTACTGTGAAATGAAAAGGACTTCAGGTAAAACAGGGATGTCGGGGGACCAGGTGGCATGGGAGAAGTCTTAGTTGACGATTGAAAGATGGCTGCTGCAACAGTGGGTGGAGGTATAAGGAGAAAAGCTTGTAACAGGACGTCAGTGGGAAAAGGGCGGTATTGGAACAGTAGGTAATAACAGGTGTCAACAACAATGCGAGATCTATTCTTGGGCCTCTTTGCCAGTCATCTTGTAGATCTCAGTGGGGCCATCAACATGAGTGATGGTCGTGGTCAACTGGATGTCCTCGCCACTGGATGCCCCGGCATCACCTGCACAAACGGATGCAGAAGATGACTACATTTGAGGGTATGTGCTGTATGTTACGCTTTAGGATTGTGTTTCCCGTATAAAATTCCAGTGACTCGACAGAAATGAAGCGGGAGATGAAGTAAATCAACAGTGGTTGAAAGCCACGTCTCATCAGTCTGGTTGATGTACTTTTGGGAAAGCCTCCAAAAATTCTTTTTCACAACTAACTCAAGAGATGGATGCTTTTCATGACCTCCTATGCCCTTGTTTTCACTGTTGCTTTGCTTTGAGCCGGGAGAGAGGCTAAGAAACTATTCAAAGTCCCTTCTCAGGCCCCCAAAAAGACTGGGAATTCACCCACCAAATAACTGTACTTGGTTGGGTTTCTAATGCCGAAACCTGGTGGCTGAGTGGCCCGACTACTTTTTTCATCAACATTGAACCCTGCAGATAATACAGTGGTGTGGCTAATTTATAGCTACATTCTAATTTTGTGCATCTCCTTTACTGCAGAACTACTGCTAATTGTTTAAATGCTGTGCCGCTTGCAAGTCACTGAGGAAACGGTAGCTCTTTCTTTGGCAGGAGCCAATCCTGAGCCATTACTGCACTCACTACAAGCTTGTCAACCCACTGGAAATCACAGGAGGTCTGACAAAAGCATTCATTGGGATGATGCAATGACCGCCTCTGGACTCCTTCTGGCTCGCTCTGGTGGAGAGTGGCAGCATTGTCCTCCAATTAAATCTTTGCTGAGACGAAATGTGTTTATTGAACAATTTAAAAACGTTGGGGGTTTCCATTTTAAATTCGTATTAGTACATGTTTGTATACAGACTGTGAGCTAAAGTTCAAAATAATTTCTTGGAATGTCCCTGAGTACTAGCATCTTGTTGTACCTGCGTTTGCCAATGGAAGAAGCTCCAACAGCACGTATTGCCAAGTCGAGTGGGCAACATAAGATAGATTTCCATTTGGAGAAAAGTATTTTCCACATCAGATTTTTGTAGAAACAACTGTCATAGTTACCAGTGATGCATTGAGCGCTTGACTGGTCATCGCCGTATCGCTTGTGAGATGGGGCGTACAGGAACATGATGGCGAAGACGTACAGGTTCCACATTCCGTAGATGCCAGTGAAAAAAGCACTGTTCACCTGCACTGTGTAATCCCCCCAGTGCCAGTGACCCTCATTCACCTGGACAAAGACAGGGCAATACAACTTGTACTTGTACTTGTACTTGTTGTCCAACAGCTCAGTAATAAACAGTAATCCCTTGTTTATCATGGTTAATTGGTGAATTTCATATGAGTCATTACAAAACTCACCTGGCTGATGATGAAGAAGATGACAGTCATGGCAGCACAAGCCAGAGTGACCAGCATGAGAAATTTAAACCTAAAAATTAAACCCTTAAAAGAGAAGAAGGGGTGTTCCAAATAGGGTTAAGTGCATAGTTACAGTGAAATACACAACATGGCAGTAGTACACACCTCGTAGTGCAGGCGTCTGGCCTTGGACATGGCGGGCAGCGAAGTCCTCTTACCGCTGATGTTGCGGAATACTTGGAAAACCATGAAGCAGAGGAAGAGAAAGTAGAGACAAGCACAGATTCCTGCCACTATTATGAAAGCCATCTGAGTGAACAACAGTCAAGGAAGTTAAGACCTCCCTCGTTCAGTAGACCATTCTGAAATAACATCCTCGAGAAAGCGGTGCACTGGAGAGGAGAGCATTAGTAACATTGCAAACAAAGCACTAAAGACACCAAATGTAATATTAAACTGCAAGTATGGTCTTATACGGTATATATTACCATATTTTCTGGACTATAAGTCGCTCCAGAGTATAAGTTGCACAAGACCAAAAATGCATAATTGGGTAGAAAAAACATACATAAGGAGTATAAGTCGCATTTTTTGCGGGTAACTTATTTTCCAAACTATTTGACCAAAACAGACATTACATCCTCTTGGAAGGCAATAACAATAACAATAAAAGAATAGAGAACAGGCTGAATAGGTGTAAGATATGCTAACACAATGCTTATTCAGCTACACAAAAAATAAACAAACAGAAAAGGCGTCCAGTGTTTATGGAACAGAAACAGTTTTTTCATGTATAAGTCGCTCTGGAGTACAAGTCGCAGGAACAGCCAACCTATGAAAAAAAGTGTGGCTTATAGTCGGGAAAATACTGTAGTTTTTAAAACTGATTTCTCATACTGGCTGGCTGAGGAACAAAGCGGAGAAGTAAAAACACATCCACACCAGGCCAGAGGCAACATATGCCATTACTGAATTATTCCTCTTCTTATTAATCAAGGGAACCAATCTGTGAGAATAACAAGAAACCATAAAAAATGAAGTGCCTCTTTTACCGTATGCATATCTTCACATACCAATTTTAGTATACGCATTTTTTTGAGTGTTAAAGTACATAGTGTGTGTTTTTGTCCACAAATTGAGGATGAAAAGGATACAGCCAGCTCAGTCCCCACATCAGACGCCCAGATGCTATAGAAGGGGTTTGTCAGCTGAACACCTCTAGTGACATAAAGCAATACACAGCACTTAGAGTATGTATATAACATACAGGACTATTATACATACACTATTCTTTGCCTTTTTTCATTTTAACACCGTCATAAACACTTGGTCTCACCTCTCGCACATGTCAAAGATAAAAAGACAGAAAGACCCAAACACAATGGGCCCGACCTGCTTCCAGTACACCGAAAAACGATTCCTCTCCGTCTGGTCCTGAAAGAAGAGAATAGATAATAGTCGTCAAGATGACACGCCGCAAGTCAGGGAAAACAAGAGGCAAGCGAGGCAAATTACCATCAGGTGCTCGCCACAGAAGATGATCCAGAAGGAAAGCAACATGGAATAGAAAATGCCTTGTCGGATATCTCCAAAGAGCAACATCCAGGTCCAGTTGAAGCCAATAGAGAACCACTCCACTGGGATGTTAATGAACGTCATGGAGATGCCCAAAGCAAAGATCACTCTGCAACAGTAAAACGTACATCAGCATCGGCACAATTAATCACAGCAAGTCTTCCAGGTCCTAAAGCAGCAAAACAGCCCCAGAACAACACACTACCACCACCATATTTTATTGTTGTTACAGGATATTTTTATCAAACACAGCCGTTTTTGCCCAGATTCTGTCTTACGATGGAGTCATCACCACTTAACTGAGGCAAGTGAGGCCTGCAGTTCTTTGGATGTTGTTGTGGGGTCTTTTGTGACCTCTTGGATGAGTCGCTGCTGCGCTCCTGGGGTCATTTTGGTTGGCTGGCCACTCCTGGGACGTTTCACCACTGTCCCATGTGTGGTTTGCTAGAGTCTTAAAGCTTAAGAAATGGCTTTATAAAACTTTTTCCAGACTGACAATAAATGTCAGTTGTCTTTTAACAGAGGCGGGACAATGCCTTTTTCACACAGAGCCATGTAGGTTTGGATTTTTTTTCCCTCACCGTATGTGTAGAAGTCAAACAGAATGTACCGTGTTGGACTTAAAAGTGGAGATCTACTGCATAAGACCACCTTGAACATAAGACTAGTTTTTCAAAAAATATTTTTGGGACAAAATCAAGAAATCTGCCAGCAGATACAAAAAAATGGCACAAATTTAATTGCAAAACCTTTTAAAATGTAAATTTAAATGTATGCCGAAGACAGCTGGGATACAAGCAAAGAACTGTCAGTATACTAGAAATACCTCAGTACCTCAGCAAAAGCCTCAGTACTGCAAATACATCATTGTGTAGGGCTCTTAAGTAATAGTGTATCACAGGGGTGCTCATTAAGTCAATCGCGAGCTACCGGTCGATCGCGGAGGTGGTACTGGTCGATCGCTGGTCGATCGCGGCGTGACATTAAAAAAATATCATCCCAGCATCAATGCCGTCACTTGATTGATATACAGGGCAGCCATTCAGATGACAACTGAATGTTGCCCTTCGGGCGACCAATCAAATCAAACAACGTCTCTAAGTGCAGCAGAACTTACGATGTCAGCCTATCATCCATCCCCGTTACTTGATTGACATACAGGACAACCAATCAGATGACAACTGAATTTTGACCTTTAGGTCACCGCTCATGCGTAAACAGCGATGCAAAGTGCTAAGCTAGTCGGCGAATTGCGAGATTTTAAAGCCCTCGCTAAAGTTTATGGTCACTAAAATGAGTGAAGGAGCTGGACCAAGTAAAAAGGCAAAAACTGGACCAAGTAAAAAGGCAAAAAACATATCACTTCCATACGGATATGGAATATTATACGGATATTGTGATACGGATATTATCCATGACTGATAAACATTTGGAAGTGTGCTTGAGGCTGGCTATCAGCAGCTACTGTCCGGACTATGCATCCCTGGCTGGTTCAATTCAGTGCAAGTCATCAAAGTAAACTCAGGTAATTACAAAAAATGTTAATAGTTAATTATGTGTGTTTTGCAATATTGGCTCATTTGGTTATGTAAGGTACATCAACATACATTGTACGTACAAATAATCCTCAATACATTTGAAAATAAATAGATGTTTTGCATTTTTGTAGTGGGTAGATCATTTTGACTCGGCCATTTTAAAAGTAGCTCGCATGCTGAAAAAGTGTGAGCACCCCTGGTGTATCACATCCTGGAGGCCAGCACAAACAATGCAGGCGCTTCAACACATTACACCTCCCCATCCTAAAATCCACATACTTTTAAAAGTTAGACAATTTAAGGCTTCCTCGAGGCAGACTGGATCTTTCTTGTGCCTGCAGCAGGTTTATGCATGCCACCAGCAGATGAAAAGAAGGCCATAAATAGTCAAGAGAAGCGGGCAAAACAGTTACAGTTATGACTGCAGTTACAGTAATCGTTGCAGATAAAAAACCTCCAAACGGTTTCTAACTTGCCTGGTCAAGTAAATACTGCAACACTACCACCAGGACATTCAGAGGTTTGGGCCCAAAAAAAAAGCCAATGGAAAAAAAGTGAGTTGATATATGATGATAGAAACATGAATAGAAGTCATGCAAATCCTGGGTGTAAATCATTCTGCTCCAGACTTGGCTCTTCCACAATGCTTTATGGAGTGAACAAAGTGAAACCTCACTTGGGTGGTATGTGAGGAATGTGCCCTGTGCAAAATCAACACAGTGTGTGTGTGTGTGTGTGTATATATATACGACCATGATGGTGTAAAAACAGTGCTGGGGCACATGAAGTAGTTACAAGTGAGGGTGAAATCCTCATGCCATCATAGTACATCATAGTACACAGTATGTGTATATACGACCATGATGGTGTAAAAACAGCGCTGGGGCACATGAAGTAGTTACAAGTGAGGGTGAAATCCTCATGCCATCATAGTACATCATAGTACACAGTATGTGTATATATATATACGACCATGATGGTGTAAAAACAGCGCTGGGGCACATGAAGTAGTTACAAGTGAGGGTGAAATCCTCATGCCATCGTAGTACATCATAGTACACAGTATGTGTATATACGACCATGATGGTGTAAAAACAGTGCTGGGGCACATGAAGTAGTTACAAGTGAGGTTGAAATCCTCATGCCATCATAGTACATCATAGTACACAGTGTGTGTATATATATATATATATATACGACCATGATGGTGTAAAAACAGTGCTGGGGCACATGAAGTAGTTACAAGTGAGGGTGAAATCCTCATGCCATCGTAGTACATCATAGTACACAGTATGTGTATATATACGACCATGATGGTGTAAAAACAGTGCTGGGGCACATGAAGTAGTTACAAGTGAGGGTGAAATCCTCATGCCATCGTAGTACATCATAGTACACAGTATGTGTATATATACGACCATGATGGTGTAAAAACAGCGCCGGGGCACATGAAGTAGTTACAAGTGAGGGTGAAATCCTCATGTCATCATAGTACATCATAGTACACAGTGTGTGTGTATATATATATACGACCATGATGGTGTAAAAACAGTGCTGGGGCACATGAAGTAGTTACAAGTGAGGGTGAAATCCTCATGCCATCATAGTGTAGGGTAATAAGGTGTAGTTAGCGGCACTAATTAGCGAGAGATGCATTTTGGTACATATTAGCACAAAAAATTTGAAGACTTTTGCATTTCCCTACATAAATATGTACATATAATACTAGGAGAAATATGAGGTTGATGTACTGGTACTTTCTAAGAGCACTGTCGTATTTGTCAGTTAAGTGCGAGCTTGCAGATTTTCTTACGTGTTTCACGCTTCGCCAGGCGGCACTTCCTGTGACTCTTGCTGATGTCTTCCCAGCACCACAGGGACGGACAGGAAACTCAAATAAGTGTACCGTATTTTGGGATCCAGGATAAAATGGTGCAATGGGGAAAGATGATGTTGAAAGCCGTGTCTTTCTATAATTAAGTGGAGCCTCGTGTTGTATGCTGGAGACGATAGTTGTTTGCATAACACCTTGGTGACGGAGTTAAGCAACACTGTGTGAAGACGTCAGACGTCTTATCTCACTGACCTGGAGTGCACATAGTTTGCGTGACCCAATTCCACATTCCATCCATTGTTAATATGCACCTTCAAGTAGACGCGGTGCTTCAGTGGCTTGTGATGAAAGTATTCATGGAGGTTCTGGCTGCAGTTCTGTACCACACACACAGCACAGCTGGGTTTTGTGGTGGAATTATTTAAGATGAGGTTGGGCATCGAGTCTAAAGTATTGATGGTGATCAGGACAGACATTCTAATTGGATTGTTTTTACGGTATTGCGATTCAGAGTTTTGAGTGGACAATCGAAACAGACAACCTCCTGGTTTTTGGACGACCTACTCTACACCTCCTGAGCTACTGAGCTACTGCCCCCGATACATATCAGATATCGGGATCAGGAAGTCAAACAATAAACGACGTCTGTTGATGCCAACTCATGTGAAAGTTTGGTACCAATAAAAGAACGGGAGCTCGGTTAGGCAAGTTAATCATTTGCACAGTCCATTAGCATCAGTCAAGGGACCTTCTCAACCCACAACACACTTCCAACCTTCAAAATAAGAGTGTTTGTGTTAACAAAATAAGGGTGTCATAAAAATAGCTTACACCAACATTGAGGCAGCAAACAAAGTACACTACTTTAAAAAGTCCATCCATCCATTTTCTGTACCACTTATCCTCACGAGGGTCGCGTGGGTGCTGGAGCCCATCCCAGCTGTCTTCGGGCAAGAGGCGGGGCACACCCTGGACTGGTGGCCAGCCAATCACAGGGCACATATAGACAAACAACCATTCACACTCACATTCATACCTATATGGACAATTTGGAGTCGGACTACCTGGAGCAGGCACAAGGAGAACATGCTCCACACAGAGACGCCCGAGCAGGGAATCGAACCCAGACTACATTTCATCATGATAATTTGGAGTCACCAATTAACATGTTTTTGGAATGTGCGAGGAAACCGGAGTCCCCCTGGAAACACGAGGACAACATGTAAACTCCACACAGAGATGCCCGAAACGGGAATCGAACCCGGGTCTCCTAGCGGTATGGCCTTCACGACAACCACTCACACAAAGTCTACTCCTGTTAAAAGAAACTTCATAACTTTGAATGGTTAGATATTTACAGTATAAACTGGCTGAAAGCAGCCCTGTAAGAAATTCATTGAAAAAAATAAATGGATGCAAAATGCATTCAAAACCTTTGTACCTCTTAAAAGTAACGGAATTGAGAATCCTTGGGAACCGAAATGGAAACAAGATATATATACCTGTATATATGTGAGCCGGAATCGTTCAAATTCAAACGACGGCCAACCCTATTCAAGATGCAATCACAATCACAGCACAAAAAGTGTCCAAGTGATGAAGGTGTGACCTTACTTCTCCAGCAGCACCGGAGGTCTACTCATGAGCGTGATGCGCCTCCAGTACCAGATCATGATGATGAGGATGCTTGGGGTGAGGAAGGTCTTCATGGCAAACCACACCCTAGTGAAACCCCCATTTTGGTGGATTCCCTTGAAGAGGAAGAAACTTTTTTTACAAAAAACTAAAATGAAGTAAAAGTGACAGATACTGGAAGGTGTTGCTAGAGCAATACAGTCCCTCTCTCGTGTTTTGTAGGATTCAAATTGCATATCGGCCACGATAACGTCTCTGTTTAGGTCGCGGTGTGCAATGAGAAGTCAACTTACAACCAGACGAATGTCCTTTATTTCTCCGATGCCCACATTGACCTTCTTGCGCTCATTGACGGGCAGACGGATGTTGAGTAGATAGTACTTGTGGGCCACGCTGCCAACCTCCATGAAGGGCAGCAGGTCACACTCGTAGTAGCGGCCCTCGTTTTCAAGAGTCTGGGGAGCACAAACAACAGTAGAAGAATGGCTTCAGCCAGGATGGCAGTCTGCAAGCATTTATATCGCCCTGAAATGTGACAATGTGCTGCCCACCCACCTTGGCAGTGGTGAAATTGCAGCTGAGCTTCCGCTGTTCAAAAGAGTGAGCCATCTCCGTCCACTCGCTGACCGTATCGTCCCTGTAGGCCAGGCCCACGTCCACAGTGACCATCGCTCCATCCTCTGGACAAAAGAGAAAAAAAATGTGTATATAGTTCAAGTTCCTTAGCTAACTTGTCGACAGAACGTGCTACTATGAGAGCGATGAGGTGAGGATCACGGTCAGACGACCGTGGCCATTTAACGTCCCCACCAGACTGAAAACATAATGTTCCTGTTCAGCTGACATAGAATGCAACGCTAATGCATTCAGAGTGGTGCAAGTAGTGAGAATGATGACGGTGCGTATTTCACTTGAAATTATTAGCAAGCTGTGCATCTGTACATGATACCATCTTGGATTTTCCTAAGCCTTCTCAAGGTATCGTGAAAGCTTCTTAGAACCACAACACAATTCCTACTGCACCAGCATCTGTAGATCATATTACCAAGCCAAGTGTCTCTCCTCCATTCCATACTGTAGGAGAGCCTTTTGTGTAGGGCCCTATAATTTCCGCGTTCGCGGACGGAATCGCGGAATTGGACAATAAAAACGGAAATTATCTTGAATGCGGAATATCGCGGAAATGCTGTTTTCATGAGAAAGAGGAACATAAACCTGGGGAATCGTTCCCGGAGGTCGGTAATCAATGTGACACAATACCTGCCTACCGCCCTTTTTCAAACATGGCACTCCCCCCGTCTGCGAAGAAGTTGCGCAATACCACGCTAACGCCGAAATACAGAGCCGAGCAGTACCCAGGTGACTTCTATGTATCTGGTGACATGTTATTTTGTACTTTCTGTCAAAAACACATGTGATGACCACTTGTTATCCAAAAGTCATCTAAAAAAAAAAAAAAGAAACGCATAGCGCTAACGCTAGCAGGCAGCCCCGAATCACATCTCCTCTGTGCTCCAGAAGATCCGGGGGAAAAAATTCTCCGTTGTTGTGGATGAGACCACTGATGCTAGGGATTGCAGTGTGCTAAACATCGTTATTGGTAAGTTCATGTTAATTTATCAGCCTAATATACAACGTAGTGGTAGTCACCATCTGTGTGTGCGTGTGCGCGCGCACGTGCGTGCATGTACGTAGCTAGATAGATATATACTACCTAGTGCAATGTTGTGTTACATGATGCAGTAGTAAAGTATTGAGGAAAAGTGCAATGTTGTGTTACATGATGCAGTAGTAAAGTATTGAGGAAAAGTGCAATATTGTGTTACATGATGCAGTAGTAAAGTATTGAGGAAAAGTGCAATATTGTGTTACATGATGCAGTAGTAAAGTATTGAGGAAAAGTGCAATGTTGTGTTACATGATGCAGTAGTAAAGTATTGAGGAAAAGTGCAATATTGTGTTACATGATGCAGTAGTAAAGTATTGAGGAAAAGTGCAATATTGTGTTACATGATGCAGTAGTAAAGTATTGAGGAAAAGTGCAATATTGTGTTACATCAGGGGTGGGCAAACTACGGCCCGGGGGCCACATCCGGCCCGCCAAGTGTTTGAATACGGCCCGCCCAATCTTTCCAAAGTATTTCATTTAAACTCAACATACAACTTGGCATCATGGCCGGAGCCAACCTTTGATGGTTTTATCAATTTCGTTTTTTGACATGGTCTGTTGTTTACAAAGTGCTCCTGAAAAAAGGGACACAAGCACATAATAATAATTATTATTATTATTATTAGATTATTATAATTATTATTAGAACTATTATGATTATTATAATTATTATATTAATGCTAATTATTATATTAATTATATATAATATTATTGTTATATTTGCATATTTTAGATAATAATAATATAATAATTATTATTTTAATTTTATTGTAATTATTAGAATATTTTATTATTTTTAAAATATTTAAATATAAATATAAAATAATAAATAATAATAGCAGATTGCATGACAATTTTACAGATACAATAATACCAGGTGGACTGTTACGTGTAAAATATATAGTCTGCCCCCCACGTAAATTTTGTCGTATCAATGCGGCCCGCGAGTCAAAAAGTTTGCCCACCCCTGTGTTACATGATGCAGTAGTAAAGTATTGAGGAAAAGTGCAATGTTGTGTTACATGATGCAGTAGTAAAGTATTGAGGGAAAGTGCAATATTGTGTTACATGATGCAGTAGTAAAGTATTGAGGAAAAGTGCAATATTGTGTTACATGATGCAGTAGTAAAGTATTGAGGAAAAGTGCAATATTGTGTTACATGATGCAGTAGTAAAGTATTGAGGAAAAGTGCAATGTTGTGTTACATGATGCAGTAGTAAAGTATTGAGGAAAAGTGCAATATTGTGTTACATGATGCAGTAGTAAAGTATTGAGGAAAAGTGCAATATTGTGTTACATGATGCAGTAGTAAAGTATTGAGGAAAAGTGCAATATTGTGTTACATGATGCAGTAGTAAAGTATTGAGGAAAAGTGCAATATTGTGTTACATGATGCAGTAGTAAAGTATTGAGGAAAAGTGCAATATTGTGTTACATGATGCAGTAGTAAAGTATTGAGGAAAAGTGCAATATTGTGTCGCCTCAATGAATGCAAGTTCATTTTTAATTAATTAGTGTGCATTTTATTCATAAACATTATTAAAACGCACTCTTTTGTGAGTAAAAAATGAGTAAAAGGTAAAACAAAAATGGAATTCCAAAAAATTAAAAAACGGAAAAAACGGAATTTGGGAAAAAATAAAAGGGAATTTATAGGGCCCTACTTGTGCGGTTATGAAACAAGCTGGAATAAAGACAGAGCAACACAGTAACCGGCGCTATGAGAAAGGGGGATAACCATAGAGCAAGGGGAGAGGGAGTCAGATGAGAAGTGGAATGCCCTTCACTCTGCCATTAGTCTGTCAGGCGGCTTCAAATGTGAGCTCACTTCATGCAACATTCCAGTCTAATCCAGAGGCCATCGCCACGGGAACTAAACCTCCTCAACAGCTGTGTTATTGCTGGAGCCTAGCCAAGCGGCACTTCTGTGCTCGGTTGGGTGGAGTACTGTGGAGTACTACAAATACTGTGATCCACATAAGGTTGGTACAAGGGGGTGGGGCCGCTGACCAAAATCCACAATCCAAAACTTGCGTTCATGGTTTAGGATTATTACCAACATTTGCTCAATTCTCACAAAATCATTTCATCTTTGTCTTAATAGCTCTTTGTGGGGAGCCAATAAACTTTATGTTGATGTTTTCATGGCATTCAATACAGATGTGCATTATATAATAATAGGTGTGTCACAAGTGTTTGTGATATTGCAAGATTAAAACATTAAATTTCTTGGCAGTGTCCTTGGGTTTTTAGAAAGTCACATCTAATTTAACAGTATTATTATTATTATTATTATTATTAAAAGCCAGAAGCAAAGCAGACTGAATTATCACAATGCTACTATGAATAATAATACAGAATGATATGAATGTGCCAGTGTGCGAGGCAGGATTGGAACTGCACCTTAAGTGTGTTAAACCTTGCAATCTGGTGTTGTCAGCACCAGCAAGTGATGTGTGGCTGAACCCCCCCCCCCCCCATCAGTGTTGAACAACTGCAGTTACGTGTTAATGTCCAAGCAGAAGCTGTAGTAATTCTACGTTTGATCAAAGTTACTTAAGATTTGTCAGATCAAAATAGAGATGTTCGGGCTTGTCTGCACCCCTGATTGACGTTACCATTAACCACCATCAACATTAACAATGACACCTCATATTTAGAAGAGATCCACGTTGACAATATTTAGCGAGTAGGGGTTACACGAAATTCTGAATCTTCACCTGGAATGGTGCCATCTCTTGACAAGCCGACCCTGCTTCATAAACTTGGGTTATTGTGGCACTTCCTGTGCCTCAGCTTCATCAAAAGGGAGTCTTCAGTGCATTACACAAATATCTGTCTATGGTCCAGCAGAATCGCAGACTCATCCATCTGGCAACCATGCAGTAAACAAGCCACAGTTCGCTTCCACACTTCCACTGAGACCAAGAGTGTCAGCACATCAATTATGCTGAACAGCTGCCCATTACTGTGACGTCACTATTTAGACAAGAAAGGCCACAGAGCCTAGCTCTTAAATAATGATGTCATGAGCGTTTCTTTTCTAAACCTTATGTTCTCCAAAATGTTACCTATTTCTACTTGGCTACATAACTATTCCCATTTATGATGCACTTGTTGTCTTGAATGGATGGGCGAGATTCTGAGTAAAAAGGAATCAATGGAAACGTCCATATCCAGAATAATAATGGCAGTCCTCCATAAAGCAGGAAGTAACCTGGCTTTATTATTCAGGAATAAAGCCATGCCTTGGTTCGGCTCTCTTCCACAACACCAATGAAGTTTTATGGTCACGAGAGGGTGTGTGTTAATATATGTGATTTGTAAAGCCTCTAAGCCAGGGGTGCTCATTAAGTCGATCGCGAGCTACCGGTCGATCGCGGAGGTGGTACTGGTCGATCGCTGGTCGATCGCGGCGTGACATTAAAAAAATATCATCCTAGCATCAATGCCGTCACTTGATTGATATACAGGGCAGCCATTCAGATGACAACTGAATGTTGCCCTTCGGGCGACCAATCAAATCAAACAACGTCTCTAAGTGCAGCAGAACTTACGATGTCAGCCTATCATCCATCCCCGTTACTTGATTGACATACAGGACAACCAATCAGATGACAACTGAATTTTGACCTTTAGGTCACCGCTCATGCGTAAACAACGATGCAAAGTGCTAAGCTAGTCGGCGAATTGCGAGATTTTAAGCCCTCGCTAAAGTTTATGGTCACTAAAATGAGTGAAGGAGCTGGACCAAGTAAAAAGGCAAAAACTGGACCAAGTAAAAAGGCAAAAAACATATCACTTCCATGCGGATATGGAATATTATACGGATATTATGATACGGATATTATCCATGACTGATAAACATTTGGAAGTGTGCTTGAGGCTGGCTATCAGCAGCTACTGTCCGGACTATGCATCCCTGGCTGGTTCAATTCAGTGCAAGTCATCAAAGTAAACTCAGGTAATTACAAAAAATGTTAATAGTTAATTATGTGTGTTTTGCAATATTGGCTCATTTGGTTATGTAAGGTACATCAACAT
Organism: Doryrhamphus excisus; assembly: GCF_030265055.1. NCBI lineage: Eukaryota > Metazoa > Chordata > Actinopteri > Syngnathiformes > Syngnathidae > Doryrhamphus > Doryrhamphus excisus. Next base: position 2,021,142 of record NC_080468.1, read on the forward strand.
ACATTGTACATACAAATAATCCTCAATACATTTGAAAATAAATAGATGTTTTGCATTTTTGTAGTGGGTAGATCATTTTGACTCGGTCATTTTAAAAGTAGCTCGCATGCTGAAAAAGTGTGAGCACCCCTGCTCTAAGCAGTTCCATCACCAAGTGCAATGCAAAATGGCAGATGCAGTGGTGTAAAGCACGCCGCCACTGGACCCCAGAGCAGTGGTGACGTGTTCTCTGGAGTGATGAATCACGTTTCTCTATCTGGCAATCTGATGGACGAGTCGGCGTTTGGCGGTTGCCGGGGAAAACGATACTTGTCGGACTGCATTGTGCCAAGTGTAAAGTTTGGTGGAGGGGGGATTATGGTGTGGGGTTTTATTTTCAGGAGCTGGAATTTGCCCCTTAGTTCCAGAGAAAGGAACTCTGAATAAACACATCTGCCAGATCTGTGTTGGCAATTGATAGCTCAGAGGAATTTCACTGCTAGGAGGTTAAAGGCCATAAAACAGGTCCACATTACCCTACCTGTTTACCATCTTTATACCTGCCTCTCAAGCCCATCTACAAACCACACCTCCCCTGCCCAAAGGGTCTACGGCACTAGAGATAACAAACCACAGCACATCCATTACTGTTTGCTCCCTTTCAGAGTAAGAGGTATACAAACTCCTGAAAACACATTCATCAGGGTTCCTCCAGCACTCACTATGAGGGACTGAAGTGAGATTATACAGGGTGAGGCAAAATGATCTGACACATTTCTAGGTTCAATAAAAGGCAAATAAAGTCAAGAAACAAAAAAAGTGTTGCCATTTTGCTTTGTTTCTTTATAATGCCATCGTTTTCAGTTGCTGCCATGAATTGGACTAGTGAGCATCGCGCTTTTATTGTGGAAATGTTTATCAAAACAAACGAATCTAACTGCAACACAACGAGTGTTACGTTTGCACTTCAATCTTGGTAGACAAGATCCCGTAGCAGCTCCAAACACCATCTTGTTATGGGTTACCAACTTCAGATCTACTGGATCTGCATTGAAACCAAAATCAATCGGCCGACCTCGCAACCGCCAGAACTGATTTCATTTTTTAAACATAATGAAAAAGAATGGCATCATTGTATACGTGCATTCATTCATCTTACTTTTTAACTCCAAATGAGTCCGATCATTTTGCCTGAGCCTGTATATGACATTTGGTTAATTCTAGCAGTTGTACGGCTTTGCTCTTCAACGTATAATGTGAAGGATTAGAAGTGACAAAGGATGTGAATTTTTCAGGGGCCAGCTCAGTCGCAGAGAGATGGTGATGCCAAGAAAAGAGGATGGAGGCCAACACTGACACTCCAGAAGAAAATGAACGGATGATGAAATCCTTACAGTACATCCCTCTTACCTATCTGGTTGTACATCTTGAATGCGATGTCAAACTGCAGGATGACCAGCATGAACTGAAACCAGGGGCTCATCTCCTTGTTAGGCAGAGGAATGTGGACCGCGAACACAATGTTGTTGGCCTCGATCCCTTTGGCCATGGCTTCATCGAAGGTTCGAATCTTGTCACACTGGTTGGGACCCCATGGCATGAACCACTTTGTTCCCTGGCGGTGCTTGACTGTGTCCACGCATTTGGTGGCCAGGTAGTGGACTGCTGTGGTGGGACTGGGAGCTGGTGAGACAAAAAATGAGGAGAGTGTGAGATGGGTTGTTTTCATATCAAACTGAAAGGAAAAATACTTTGGACTGCTGATAGTCATAGCAACCATTAGGAGCAGTCAACAAGTTTTACTGCAGTCCAAACACTTCATTTCCCCTTCACACTGCCCTCTCTCTCACTTCCTGGAGGGATGGTATGGGAAACCTTCCTGATTACACCAATTACTCTACTTGGGCTTTGAGATTCATGAGCTTGAGGGTGGCGTCGTCGAACCTCACCACAGAAAAGCTGGTTTGTTATCATGACAACACAATAAGGATGCAGAAGAATGAAATGATGAGAGTGGCAGAGCCTCGCAAAAAGCTGTACATTGCATCACTTCCTCTAAGATGACTTGTACACAAACATGCTGTCAATCATGGGGGACTTTTGGGACATTTTGCCAGATGTTAACATGCAAACATTCCACAATAAGGCGGAAAAAACATTGTGTTTGTTCCTATCTCTGCAGTGTGTAAACAGTGGGAAAAAGCTACAAACAAACTGCATTGCATCGCTTCATCATCCATTCATTCATTTTCTGTACCGCTCACAAGGGATGCTGGAGCCTATCCCAGCAGTCTTTGGATGAGAGGCAGGGTACACCTTGGACTGGTCACCAGCCAATCACAGAGCAAATAACAGATTCAGGAGGACAGCACAACATGTAATAAGAAAGTAAACACAGTAACTACCACAAGGAATAATACACAACAACTACGTTATGTAAACATGTACCTTTAGCAGGTTTCTACAGTAGTATGCATACAGGTTGTTTCACCAAACACTGCAACCACACGATGACACCAAAGTGCATCCAATCCATTTATCTGAATCCTCCCTGCATTCAATTAGCGAGTGACCCTGAGCCCAGCGGCTGCTTCAGTGTCCACCACAGTGTGTCCAGAATAATGGCCGTCGCTGCAGCCAGCCGACCCCATGCTATGCTCCCGGGTTTGTTGGGAAACAAGAGTAGGGGGGACGCTTTCTACTCAATTGGCCCCACTACCCCTGGGCCACCAGGCAAACACAAAGGAATTTGGCTTCATTAAAACCATCTTAGGGTGTGCTCACCCTCCGCCGCCGGAGAGGAACCAAACGGGCTAATTTGTCAGCGAGGGGAACACCTGACCATTCCGCTGGTCCCCAATGAGTACCGCTCATGAGCGCTACGGCTTTTCTTGTGCCATCACTTCTCTACTGCTGGATTTACACAATTTCCTGATTATTTCCAGTCATTTTGATGGCATATATCATTCATTAGGAGAGGAGCAATCGCATGAATTAAATGAAACATCTTATGAACAAATGTACTCATGGGTGAACAAACATGCAGTGGGTTTTGACGCTCGGATTATTTGGTGTTTTTGTATTTTATTGCCTTTATGTATGCGTGTATGTATATTGGTTACCATTAAGAACTTCTGTGGAGCCATCGCATTTCAGTCATTCGAAGACTCTGATATGTTGCAATCTCAATTCCCACCAACATGCCATCTCATTTCTGACCCCTAGCAACCCTCACCGGGCAGGGCGAGTTGGATCTACTGACCTGGCCATCAATCACCTTAAGGAGAAGTGATCGCTTTACTTATATGACTTATTTTTATTACATACATGATTCTACCATGGATACTTTCTATTTAAAGTCTCTCTCCAGGACCGTACATCCAATAATAATAATAATAATAATAAACAGTGTAATGTCTTTAACACCTAAGCACATGGCCCTGAAAATGTGAAAATTGTCCCAGAGAATCGTGATTGCATGTTTTGCAGGATCATGCATGCCATTATGGTCCACCTACTCTAGTCCAGGGGTGCTCATTAAGTCGATCGCAAGCTACCGGTCGATCGCGGAGGTGGTACTGGTCGATCGCTGGTCGATCGCGGCACGACATTAAAAAAATATCATCCCAGCATCAATGCCGTCACTTGATTGATATACAGGGCAGCCATTCAGATGACAACTGAATGTTGCCCTTCGGGCGACCAATCAAATCAAACAACGTCTCTAAGTGCAGCAGAACTTACGATGTCAGCCTATCATCCATCCCCGTTACTTGATTGACATACAGGACAACCAGTCAGATGACAACTGAATTTTAACCTTTAGGTCACCGCTCATGCGTAAACAACGATGCAAAGTGCTAAGCTAGTCGGCGAATTGCGAGATTTTAAGCCCTCGCTAAAGTTTATGGTCACTAAAATGAGTGAAGGAGCTGGACCAAGTAAAAAGGCAAAAACTGGACCAAGTAAAAAGGCAAAAAACATATCACTTCCATACGGATATGGAATATTATACGGATATTATGATACGGATATTATCCATGACTGATAAACATTTGGAAGTGTGCTTGAGGCTGGCTATCAGCAGCTACTGTCCGGACTATGCATCCCTGGCTGGTTCAATTCAGTGCAAGTCATCAAAGTCAACTCAGGTAATTACAAAAAATGTTAATAGTTAATTATGTGTGTTTTGCAATATTGGCTCATTTGGTTATGTAAGGTACATCAACATACATTGTACGTACAAATAATCCTCAATACATTTGAAAATAAATAGATGTTTTGCATTTTTGTAGTGGGTAGATCATTTTGACTCGCTCATTTTAAAAGTAGCTCGCATGCTGAAAAAGTGTGAGCACCCCTGCTCTAGTCCTACTGAAGCAGGGAGGAAGTGTACCAAATTTCATCCTGGATCAGAGCACCCACAGTGGCCAAATGTACCAGGCTTTAGGTGGGAAGCAGGTCCAAGATGAGACCTGAGATTAAAAGCCTCGTCCACACGTCCACATGTGTGTGTTATGCATGAGCATGGGTGGATTTGAGGACGTTTGACAGTGAATCCAGCACAGCCCCGAAGAGAGGCCCTAACATGGACATCTGTGTCCCCGTGTATCAGTGCAGCTAAAAGTAAAAGGGGAAAAGGGGAGGCGAGGAATCACAAATGCACTATCCGCAAGGCCAGGGGGGATTTGGGGAGAGTGGGATCCGCACAAGGGGAAGAGAAGGCAAGGTAGAGATGCTGCCTGGGGCCTCACACTGCAGACATTACATGCGGGAGGAGGGGTGAGGAGGATTAGGAGCTGGGAGGAGAACAGACTGAATTTTGGATTAAACAAGTGAAAAGTAGGCCAGGTGCAATGTTACATACATTCACAGTGGGTGATATTTGAAGTTGAAGAAGACGTCGGACCGGAAGCACCTTGACACAAAGCAGTGATTGAGCTAAAGTGTGCATCGGGGCAGTCAAAGTCAACGAAAAGCCGGTCAAGCTCGGCTATGTGAAAATGTAGTCGGAAGAAAGAGCCTTCCTTCTTTGGCGAAAAGGACGAGACTTGGCGCTTAGGTGCGGAGGCATGTAGGGAAGTGGAAAAGTTTGAGATGTTAGCGTTCGACATTCCAAACAAGAAGGCACACGGCTTAAAGTAAGCAACGCTAGCTAAACTAGTTGGAAAAGTCGGACATAAACGTGGAATAAACTCACCAATCAACCCGCCCACCATGAAGGCAAACGCTTGGAACAAAAGCAGAATCACTCCCACGATCACCAACTTTTTGGTGCTCATGTTCTCAATAATAGCCCCCGCCATGGTGTGGTGATGGAAGTAGCTCCAAGTGGAACGCGGACACAATGTGGATCACAAGAAACCAAGTGGCTTCATCTGAGAACGGTGTGGGATGAAGAAATCGCGCCTCCTCCTCCTCCTCCTCCTGCCTTTCAACTTCCAATGAGGGAAAAAAAAAACCATGGATCACATGACCGAACAGCGCTCAGCTTTATCCCGCAGAAGAAGAAGCACAGCCGTGGGGAGGGAAAGAGAGAGAGAGAGAGAGTGGAGACTCAATCCAAATGTCGAGAGTATTGATACCAAAGGTGATGTCCGGATCACGGATATCTACTCTACATGTTTATTTTTCACAAATATGTGTTTTTTGTTGCTCATGGTGTGACATCATTGATATCATTACACTGGAATATATGTTAATATTGTGACATTGTCTTATGCTGTTGTATTTATTTACTCCCACCAATGAGCGTGAGAGTAGGGTGGGCGATACTGCAAATTGTGGTATCGATCAGTACTGTCAATACAGGAAGCATATTACCTATACTGACATTTTCTTGAAATTGTCCAAGCTCATTGAATGATTTGGTGATTTTGCTTTTATGATTATGTTCAGTAACAAAAAAGAGTTGAATCAACTAATAAGTTATTTGTTGTTAAATTAACAATATTCACCATTTGTTTTTATCAAAATTATTACAATTTAACAAGGTATAAACACAACAATACAGGACGATGTAACCATACCAACATAATACTATTACTGAAATGTATCAGATATTATCAGATATTATTTAAATCAAAATATAATCAAAAGTGCAAAATAAGACCTTTTGTGTCCAATGACTTATTCCCTGAGTTTAACAACAATGTATACCATGTCAATTAAACAGTGAAAATAAAAAGAAAAGGGTAGAAAAAGATTAACCACAACACCCAACTATCGATTCGATCCTGATACTATCCTCGGTATCGACATGCGTATCACCCCTAGTGGCCAGCCGCCGCATTGCAAGAGTGCGCTGGAGCAGGTTAGCATGTCACGGATGCCTTTCATATCGCCCCCGTTGTGTCGCTACTATTTAAAGAAGCTTTAGTTGTACTTTTTGACCCCCGACGCTTTGCGTTCACGCCCACTGCCACGCAGCTTGTGGGTTCGCCTCTGCGTATCTTTATTCTGCCAATGGGCTCGGAGGGTAGTGCCCCACTAGATGGCGCTGTTTTCTTTCTTTACTGCGTCCAATAGGCGTCACATAATGACGTCATGAAGGTAAAAACGCGCTCTTTAGCGCCACCGAACTTGAAAAAAATTCATAATCTCTCCAATTTTTGATGGAAGTGTTTGCTTTTGAAGTCCCTTTAAAAAAGCGGACAAACACAGCATTAGCATTAAAGCTACAGACACAAGTAAGGCTTTAAAATTGCAGCATCAAGGCGAGATTTGTGTGTGAACTTCTGAACCTTATGGTTGACAGATCCTATAATACAAATGTAAATAAACTTGCAGTTAAGAGTCACTCCTTGTACCACTTGTGTACCACTTGTAGTTTACTACATATTCCACGTTAACGTTGACACAACACGCATTTCAAACTCTTGAGTTTTATTTAAAAGTCATCACGAAAGCATTCTTTGAACACTGCTAAATGATGTGCATGCATATAACTTTCACAGCAGGATTAAAAAAACACACAAATGCTGCGTGCAAGTTCTAGCAAGTACAGCAATCCAGTACTGAAAACAAAACAAAACTAACATAAAATGGCCGCATGGGAGAAGAGCATGACGATATATTTGTGGTGCATATACGGTTTCCTACTTTTAAGCTGAGAGAATGAAGCTGACAAGTCTGAGGAGTAAAAGATAAAGAGGGACAGCATCCTTTCCTAAACCACTGCACCCCCCCCCCCTCCCCCCGGTCCACCAGGGCATGGTATCAGTCTTCCAGTCTATTTGCAAGCTTGCTTTTTGGCACTTAGGGAATCAGGTAAGAAAATAACGGCAACAGGTGCTAAATAGGTGCAAAGCTAGCCAAAGATTCAGAGGAGTTTGGTGCTCAGAAACGGGCCCGGATTCTCTCCAACGGATCTGTCTCCCACATCTTGGGGTCCCAAGCATGGAACCAGCCGGTAAAGGTTGGCGGCTCTGCTCCCTGTTTGATGGTGGTGATGGGCAGCCCCTTACGGCCGGCTGGGTCCAAATCCAGGTATTCTCTCGCTGGAGGGGGGTAGACAGACAAATGAAATGTAAAATATAATAATACACATAAATGTCCACCAGAGGGGGCCAGAGGACCCGGAGCCCAAAGGTAGGTTGACGTCATTGCAGCGCCGCAATGAAACCCTAAAATGTTGGATCTTTTCATTTTAAACTGGTATTGGTACACAGTTTTATATTTCAGATGTATAGATTTGGGGTGTTAAGTTGCCGTGTGATGAATTTAGTGTTTAGTCACAGTGAGTCAGACTGTTACGTTGTGATGAGCACATAGTACACCAGTAGTTGTAAATTAAAGGAGATGTCACAAGATGAATTAGCCCAGGGGTGGGCAAATATTTGGACTCGAGGGCCGCATTGAGTTAACAAAATTGTCTGGGGGGCCAGAACATATATTTAACACACACACACTATTTTATGCTTATCATTTTCCTTGAATTATTTGTCTAATTTTATCTGTAAAAGTGTTATCCTATATCAGTTGTATGTTCTCATGTCCCTTTTTTAGGAGCACTTTAAACATCACACCACATCAAACTATGTCATTTAATTTGACAGTTTTGTTGTTTATTTTTTACTAAATCAGACATCCGACTTGCAAGTCATGTTGCCAGTTTGTATGTTAAAAGTTGAAGTTACTTAGAAAGCAACTGGCGGGCCGGATTCAAACGCTTGGTGGGCTGCATGTGGCCCCCGGGCCGTAGTTTGCCCACCCCTGAATTAGCCGCTCCGCTGTATAAGCGACAGGGTTCAAAGTTGAAGAAAAACAGTAATGGCTTCTACACTAAAACGTACAGAAACTAAAATATTACAAATATCAGTAGAGTATATTGTGCCAGGGAAGTAGTATCCAGAGACGCATTGCTGACATCTTTAAGCTTGCGTTCATCTGAGATGCTCTAATTCAAAATACGCCCCTGGAGCCACGAAGTCAAAAGGCCATCTACTGGATCTGCATTGTTGCCGGTCAAAAGGCAAGCATGTGATAGTTAGGGTGCAGTGTGGCATGATGGCTAAGGTGCACGTCTCTTGAATGCACCATCGAGCTCCTTAGAGTCTGAAATAATAGTCATTGTTCATTTTAAAGTGTAGATTCATGTACTAATTAGGATGCAAAGCCTTTTCTAAAGCTGAAAGCTATGTGGGGCAAATAATAGCTCTTACAGTTCACGTGCAACCAACCTATTTTGGGAGCGCCAGCCCTTTCCTGCGCATTCGCCTCGTTGCCAACCCAAAGAAAGAGCTGCAAGTAAACAAGGAAAATAAGTTTTTCATGTAGAATTCTACAAGAGTGCTGCGAATACTGGTGGACATGTTACTTGGCCCCAGGTATCCAGAATCATGACGTCATCAGTGGCCAGGTCAGATTGGGTAAAATCTCCGGGTACTTCTTCAACCTAACAGCAGCACAATATCAACATCATGCGGCAAATCATGAAGGAAAACACTAATATGATTTCACATACGATGAGTCTTCCGGTTTTGTTGGAGCAGCCAAAGAGACGTGGAGCTTTGATCACTTTCTGCAGAGCCTTGGAGGTCTGGTATTCCTTCTTACCACCCAGGGCGGACCAGAAAGCAGCTGAGATCAAGACAGTCATAAGGTGAGACTAGTTTGGACTGAACATGAAGTCAATCATGTCCTTTTTATGTCCTTATACAAACGGAAGTATTAGTCAGCGACAACACAAAATGACATTTTTTTTATTATTAAGGGAGAAAAAAAAATCCAAACTAAAAGTAAAAAAAAAGTATTTGCCCCCTAACAACTGCAATCAAGCATTTGTAATAACTTGCAATGAGTCTCTCTGTGGAGGAATAGTGTCCCATTCATCTTTGCAGAATTGTTGTCATTCAGCCACATATCAGGCTTTTGCAGTATGAAGTACTTTTTTTAAGGCATCTCAAGCATCTCAATAGGATCCAGATCAGGACTTTGACTAGGCCACTCCAAAGTCTTCATCTGGTTTTACTTCAGCCATTCAGAGGTGGACTTGCTGGTGTGTTTTGGATCATTGTCCTGCTGCAGAACCCAACTTGGTTTCACCAACAGATGGCCGGATATTCTCCTTCAGGATTTTTTGGTGGAGCGCAGAATTAACCACAGCAAAGCAGCCCCAGACCATCACACTACCACCACCATATTTTACTGTTGGTATGATGTTCTTTGGCATTACTTTTACACCAGATGTCATGGGACACACCTTCCAAAAAGTTCAACTTTTATCTAGTCAGACCACAGAGTATTTTCCCAAAGGTCTTGGGGATCATCAAGATGTTTTCAAGCCTTAATGGTCTTTTTGTTCAGCAGTGGTTTTGGTCTTTTTATAGACCTCTTGGATGAGTCGTCGCTACGCTCTTTGGGTCATTTTGTTTGGCCGGCCACTGGGAAGGAAGGTTCAGCACTGTTCCATGTTTTCACCATTTGTGGATCATGGCTCTCACTGTGGTTTGCTGGAGTCCCAAAGCTATAGAAGTGGTGTTATAACCTTTTCCTGACTGAGAGATCTCAACTAATCTCAGTTATGTCATGTTTGGGCAGTGTTTTGGGTTATGTTTGGATTTTTTTTCTTCCTTAATAATAATGTATTTTGTGTTCAGCTGTGCTGTCATTGACTAATATTTAATATCAATATTTATTTTTTTTTGTTTTTTGATCATCTGAAACATTTAAGTGTGACAGAAATGCAAAAAATAAAGAAATCAGTATTTTTAAATTATGAATATATAAATACATGAAAATCTCTTTGATTAGATTGTGCCGGTGTACATAATATAGTGACCATTCCTGAATATTAGCACTGATACTGATGATGTGAACGCCACCCTTCACCCTTCACACCCACCTGGCTCTTTTCCCTCTGAAACAGAGCTGGCGTTTCCCCCGAGGAAGCTCACCACATGCTTGGCGGCCTGCATTTCATCATCACTGGCGCCCACACCTCGCCACACAAACAGCCCGCCGGGCGACTTCAGCACGAACACGTCATTGGTGTTCAGGTTGGTAGCAGACACGTCAACCTGAGGATGAAAAATGACAAGAGTCACGACAGGTGGGTCAGCTCTCTGCTTAAATTTGAATCAAAGCGTTCCACACCTCCACCGCGCGGGTGTTGTGGGAGGAGCTCTGCCGGATGTGGAAGAGGCGAGTAGCTCCGGTTTGAGTCTGTCCACCTTTACGTGACGTTCCCCCGCTGTGGATGATCATAGGTTTGCCTTTGAACACGCTCATCAGGTGGGGGGGCTCCTGACCCTGAGTTACCCTCACCTGAAAGGGGAATCAAAGCTTGGTCAATAACCACATTCTGTTTTTATGTGGATTTGATTTTGTGTATTAAAAAAAATCCAAACATATATTATATCCATCCATACAAATGTTTTCTACGCCGCCAATCCTCACGAGGGCTGTGGGGTTATCAATCTGTGCTGTGGGGTTATCAATCTGTGCTGTGGGGTTATCAATCTGTGCTGTGGGGTTATCAATCTGTGCTGCACTGGTGGCCAAAGACGTGCATGACTGTACTGTTTATATGTTTGTGTTCTACTCAGAAATTGCAATTGCTTATTTATTCATCAGAAGCGATATTTATTACCCCATTAAATGACATAATTCCTGAATGATATTTTTCTTCTGCTCCATACTGTAACCACAGTATGAAGACTTACAGAAGGGCCACAATTACAATTGATGAAACAACACCCTCTGCTGGCCATCCATTGACATTGTATTTTTCATGACTGAAAAAGGTGTGTTATTACGGGCCTCATTGCTTAACGTTCTAGCAAAAATAAGATATGCCTTTATTCGTCCCTCAGTGGGGAAATTTATAATAATGTATATCATGTAAATAATGTATTTTTCCAGTGATTATAACATGAATGACCTTGGCTGCAACTGCTCATATCACACCAGGCTACACGTACGTCAACAAGCTCTAACCTGAACTGGGGATCCACCCATTGAGTCATCCAGCTTGACAGTGAGGAACGCTGAAGCGGCAAGTTCATCTTGTGTAGCCTTCAGCCCCTGCCTGACAAAGTCACACACACACATACGTAGTCAGAATTGTTCTGTGAGAACAAGCTCCACGGTCGTCTTGGACCGGGTGTGGCACGCCACCGACAGCTCATGGTACGCTTTCTGTCGGTGATGGCTTGCGTGTTTGTTCACGATCAGGAGACACACCAAGTATAGATGATGTGTCCATTTTTGTAGCTGTAGAGGATGAGGTAACAGTCGCCGCCATAGAAGTGACCGTGACCTGAAGGATCCACGGGAACCTTTTCTCCATTCTCCACACGCCAGATCTAAAATGCATACCACACTTGTCAGTATCATGCATTGCAGTTGCGCAACACTACAGTATAATAAACATATTGTGCCAAAAATACACTTATATTATGTGCTAATTATTCCATGTGAATGTAATAACATTAGTTTCACTATGCACTAATATTTACACACATATTTATTTCTGCTAAGATGCACATTAAAGGAACACTGACTTGCCTCTTGTGTCCAAACTAAGTCCTCCACATGCCTATCACCTGATTCAAATAGCCTTGGGTGTCTTGGCATGTGAGTCTACCCTTCATGATCTCTTTCTCACCCTTCCTCTTTGACATGATAATTATGATAGCATGAATAGTCATACATTTTGGCCAGGTTGTATTGATTTGTCTCCTTGTATGCATGTCATTATTCTCATACAACTTATCTATTTTCCCTTAACACTACGCCACCGTGTTACCTCCACTTTGCCGCTGCCGTCATCCACCATGTTGTGCTGAGCCGCCATGGCTTTATTGGCGTGCAGGCTGGCCGCGTCAAACGGCACCTGTTCCACTCGAGCGATATGACCAATAGTGAAGGCCTTCGTCGGACCGGTGGTCTCGTCTTTGTCCTTCCAGTCAATGAAGAACTGCTTGAACAAGGTTGTCTCAGCTCCAGCAGGAAGTACTTGGATCTGCAAGGATCGTGATAGGATATACGTATAATAAATATCATGTTTGTAAAGTTGCGTATATAAAGTGGAGCAATACCTTCGTCTTTTTGCTGTATCCTTTGTCCGTAATGAACTTCTGACCGGCAGACATGGCGGCTTTACGTTCTGATGGGTTGGCCTTTGGACCTGATTTCAGACAAGGTCATCGTTACAACCAGACACTTCATTAGAAACACTCATCTACCTGCAAAATGCCTTCTTTCTTTCTTGGAAACTAATCATTATAAGCAGCTGGTGGTAAACATTGCAGCTATGGCTGACAACAATATTATTATATAATTCATTGAATGCTTCCAGACTTGTGGATACCTTTCCAAACAAAGATGTTACTGTCCACGCCATTGTCCAGAATGTAGCACTCATCCAGAGACAACATGGCCTGTTTGAAGGGACTGGATGGGGCCACGCTAGACAGCTTCATGGGACCACATGCGTCCGAAATCTGCACAGGAAAAGAAAAATATGACTCATTTACAGTCAAACCTAATTTGTTTTGCACATAATAACAAACTGGTCCATTTATCCTTCCAACAAAGCACCCAAGCATTTATTGAGTGTGACTGCTAAATAACCCATCATGGGGCCAAATACATTTCTAGAGAATAAAATACAGAATTGACCTATTACCATTTCAGTCCGTGGTGGTGTCATGGTACAGCTGCTGCCTTTTAATGCAGAGGATGCGAATTCAATCCTAGTCCTGAACAATTGTTGTTTTTTTTTAGTCTCCTAATTCCAAAATATGCAACTAAACTGAGGCGGGGGGGGGGGGGGGGGGGGGGGGGTTGTGGTGGGCAAAACCCTTCATTTCAGTGAACCGTATCATTCCAGTTCATTCAGTAAAAAGATCTGTTCATTTCGTTCATTCATTCATTTTCTACCGCTTTTCCTCACGAGGGTCGCGGGGGGTGCTGGAGCCTATCCCAGCTGTCTTCGGGTCGCCAGCCAATCACAGGGCACATATAGACAAACAACCATTCACACTCACATTCATACACAATTTGTTTTGGAATGTGGGAGGAAACCGGAGTACCCGGAGAAAACCCACGCATGCACGGGGAGAACATGCAAACTCCACACAGAGATGCCCGAGGGTGGGATTGAACCCTGGTCTCCTAGCTGTGAGGTCTGCGCGCTAACCCCTAGACCACCGTGCCGCCCTCGTTCATTTCATCATTTCGTTAATTCCGTTGATTTTGTTCATTTCCGTCAATTCCGTCTCTCGGCCTTTCAGTCAGCTAACCCACCCACCTACAGAACGAGGCGTGACAGGCAAGCACGCAGATAGCCCCGCCCTGCAGATAGCCCCGCCCTGCAAAAGGAACGGTGAACTGACTCTCCTGCCCATCAAAAAAAAAGCGGACATTTTAGGGGCGGTGACCTTGTTCATTCCGTTCACATAAAAGAACGAGTTCTTTTGACCCGTTCATTCATGACCGACACACCACTACTGGGGGGGGCCAAAGTGATTTTCCTAGTGGTGCCCCTGTTTGCAATACCGATCAAATTCAGCTTAGGGCCCCAATTTCACCAGGAGCAGCCCTGGTCAGACGCCAATCAATGAGGCTTGTGGCTTGGTTTTACGCCATTTATCCCAGTCCTGGACACTTCAAGGGCCTGGGTGTCGGGGCCCAACAACACTGTAAACAAAAGATGATATTTACCATGTAGAGGGCAGCCTTCTTCCGATTGGAGGAGTCCACTTTGTCATCGTCAGGAGTACTCGGTGCAATTGCCGTTTTGGGCCCCAGCACCTACAAGAAGCACAACCATTAACCACAGAGCTCGTCTTTATCCTTTCAAGCAGGGGTGGGCAAACTACGGCCCGGGGGCCACATCCGGCCCGCCAAGTGTTTGAATACGGCCCGCCCAATCTTTCCAAAGTATTTAATTTAAACTCAACATACAACCTGGCATCATGGCCTGAGCCAACCTTTTGATGGTTGTATCAATTTCGTTGTTTGACATGGTCTGTTGTTTACAAAGTGCTCCTGAAAAAAGAGACACGAGCACATAATAATAATAATAAAAATTAAAATAATAATTATTATATTATTATTATAACTATTATGATTATTATATTTATTATATTAATGCTAATTATTATATTCATTACATATAATAATGTTATATTTGCATATTTTACATAATAATAATAATATAATAATTATTATTTTAATTTTATTTTAATTATTATAATATTTTATTATTTTTAAAATATTTAAATATAAATATAAAATAATAAATAATAATGGCAGATTGCATGACAATTTTACAGATACAATAATACCAGGTGGACTGTTACGTGTAAAATATATAGTCTGCCCCCCCCCCCCGGAAATGTTGTTATATCAATGCGGCCCGCGAGTCAAAAAGTTTGCCCACCCCTGCTTTAAAGAGAAGCACAATAACTCCAGTGGACAGGGTGGACAGCTCATAGCTTCCTTCAGGGGTGTCAGAACCTTTTCTACCAAGGTTCACATAACGAAAAATACTTGATTGAGGTGTTTGGGTTTTTTGGAAAAGTCTGGTATGATGCTAATGCAATAAATAGTGCTAAGCTACCATTGCACGTCTGTGCTGGATGCTACATTTGAAAACAAACCACGAGGTACGTGGGGTTCACCACCATGCTTCCCTTAAGTGTTTACGAGGCCTGGACTTGGCACACATTTGGCCCGGGAGCAGCTCATTACAAAGCTCAGCATTGTGTGGGCTTGTTCCCACGCTGACGATCTCACTGGACGTGACGCGCATCATTAGAGCCCCGGCTTCCACTCACAGGAGACCACCTTTGGGATCCAAACAGGGGAGGGTCGGACCATTGATTGTGTGTGTACCACCAATACCTCTATGATGGCTGCAGGCTCTTCGCCCTCCTCCACCATGTACAGCTTGGCGCGCCCGTTTCGCTCGTTGTCTCTGATGTCGATGGCCACCTGGGAGGCTTTCAGCCTCTCGAAGCGGTTACACTCGCTGCCACACCATTGGTAGATGTCCTGGGGACACCGGAAGATTTACATCCAGACAGTTCATTATCATCTCCATAGCTTCGTAGCGGAGCAGACGCTCCACACTAGCGTCGGAATGGAAGGCCGTTTGCCGCCTGCTTTCTGGCCTGTGGCTCATTGAAGAAATGCAATTAAACAGCATAAATTAGCACAATGGAAAGAGAAAAGGCTAACATTTTGATCTGAGCAGTATAGTAAAAATATTAGGGATATCCTATAATTATCGTGATAAATGTATTTCCCGAACGGAAAACCGATATTAAAAAAATGCTGTGTACAACACATATGCATACAACATCATTCCAATACAGGAGATACGTCATCTTATACATATCGGGAGCGGAAATTGACAGTTGGACAATATCAACAAAAAAGCCAATATTATTTGACATTATTAGAGCCTTCTAGACATGAAATAACAGCCCTAAAGTCACCTCTATACTCATATTACTGAAAATAGTAGACAGTATTCAAAATAGTAGAATAGTAGCCCTGTCCGGCTGCGGCTGCTTTGGCTCCCGGTAACACAGCACATTATTATTATTATTATTATTATTATTATTATTATTATTATTATTATTATTATTATTATTATTATTATTATTATTATTATTATTATTATTATTATTATTATTATTATTATTATTATTATTATTATTATTATTATTATTATTATTATTATTATTATTATTATTATTATTATTATTATTATTATTATTATTATTATTATTATTATTATTATTATTATTATTATTATTATTATTATTATTATTATTATTATTATTATTATTATTATTATTATTATTATTATTATTATTATTATTATTATTATTATTATTATTATTATTATTATTATTATTATTATTATTATTATTATTATTATTATTATTATTATTATTATTATTATTATTATTATTATTATTATTATTATTATTATTATTATTATTATTATTATTATTATTAAATTTTTTTTTATTATTATTATTATTATTATTATTATTATTATTTTTATTATTTTTATTATTTTTATTATTTTTTATATTTATTATTATTATTATTATTATTATTATTATTATTATTATTATTATTATTATTATTATTATTATTATTATTATTATTATGCGGGAGCCAGGCAACGACATTTCATTGGCAATTTCACTGCTGTGTTATTGTGCAATGACAATAAAAAGTCTATCTATCTAGAAGAACAGACAGAAATAAGACACAACATAGATTCACACGCCATATAATTGAAGTTTTGTTAATTTAGCCATTTTTATGCTTGAAAACGTAGGCCAAGATGGTGTAAAAGTTGGTTATTTTGACTAGTAATCGGTCGTAGTCAAGCACGAAAATGCAGTATTTTATTCATCTGTTTTGAAAAACCATAATAGCGAGAACAGAGTGAAGCGACAAAGTGTCACCACCCTGCACTACATATGTCCCTGCTAACGAGCTAAATCCCACCTTTCCCAGGTCAACGATGAAGCAGTCTCCCTTGTTGAAGCTGGACCAGGACATGTCCACCTCCGTGGCTCTGATGGCCCTGCGACCTTTGATGTGAAGCAGTCGTTTCACATTCATGTCGTTGGTCACCACATGTTGGAAACCAGACGCCACGCCGCCTTTCTGTTAGCATATAATGAACACGTCGTTAGGTACCTGTTGGATTCCTTTGAGCAAAAAGGTCAACCGTGATGGGGCACCAAAAATATTCATACTCTGGATCATCACAAACAATAGTGTCATTTCATCACACAGACATCAAATATTAAAGAAAAAAGTCAACTAAACAAAATACATTTTTGATTTTTGAATAATTATGGGAATGAAGTGACAATATTCTGGGAATTAAGTCATAGCAGTACGAGAAGAACATTTACAAAGATTATTAAAATGACATATCGCGCCAAAGTCTGTTATTTGACAGGAAGTGATTATTAGCTATGAAAAAACTCACAACGACATTGTCATAGGTGGCGCTGCAATGCTGCCTCTGTAGCCTGAGTAGCCCCTAGCCCAGAGGGAGGCTGACGTCATTGCAGTGCCCCCAATGAATGTGTTACTCTGATGCAATGCCTTATGGGAAAACTTTAAAACGTTCTCATTATGAGCTTGTATTGGTACATGTTTCTATATTTCTGGAGGTATATTGTTTGGAGTGTTAAGTCGCTGTGTGATGAATTTAGTGTTGTTCTCAGTAGGATGGCACCATGAGTCAGACCGTTTCCTCACTGACTTGTGATTACGCAACACTAAACACTATTAAAACAATTAGTAATAGTTCTCAAGAGGTTAGAACAGGGGTCTCAAACTCAAGTTACCTGGGGGCCACTGGAGCTAGGGTGTGGGTGAAGCTGGGCTGCATTAGGTAAAAAAAAAAAAATATATATATATATATATATATATAAAATAAAAATATGAATAAGTATTAATTACACTAAATATTAAATATGAATAAATATATATAATATAATAGTCTTCAATGCTTCTGCTATACCCTCCACTTTTTCAGTGTTTTGGTTCTTTGGAAAAGCTCTGATAAAACATTAAATTATTATAAATTATGATAAATTATTTTTTATTTATTATTAAATTATTAAATAAATGTTTAATGTTAATTTTTATTTTTCGACATACAATAAGATAGAAAAATAAATAAGCAAATCAAAAAATAAAGGAAACAAATTAACAAATTAATTTTTATTTATTATTAAATAAATGTTTAATGTTAATTTTTATTTTTCAACACAAAATAAGATGGAAAAATAAATAAGCAAATCAAAAAATAAAAGGAAACAAATTAACAAATTAATTTTAATTTATTATTAAATAAATGTTTAATGTTAATTTTTATTTTTCAACACAAAATAAGATGGAAAAATAAATAAGCAAATCAGAAAATAAAGGAAACAAATTAACAAATTAATTTTAATTTATTATTAAATAAATGTTTAATGTTAATTTTTATTTTTCAACACAAAATAAGATGGAAAAATAAATAAGCAAATCAAAAAATAAAAGGAAACAAATTAACAAATTAATTTTAATTTATTATTAAATAAATGTTTAATGTTAATTTGTATTTTTCAACACAAAATAAGATGGAAAAATAAATAAGCAAATCAAAAAACAAATGAAACAAATTAACAAATGAACAAAACTTTCATATCAAGGCGGGGGCCTCAAACTAGTGTCCCGCGGGCCGCATTTGGCCGTGAGTTTGAGACCCCTGTGTTAGAATTTAGCCGTAAATAAGCCGCTGAGTTCAAAGTTGAAGAAAAAAGTAGCGGCTTATACAGCAAAATTTTGGGTATATTATATTCTCTGACGGGGGGGGGGCTCTGTGTCAGGTTAATTATGTAATATATCATTTAGTTTATCCATTCAATAAATAAAAATTCAGAGTAGGAATTTTGGGGGTTAATATGGGGTACTAGTTGGAGGATTTCACGGACGGTGAGGATGAATTCAACGTGACACATTAATGTCAGAGCCCAAAGAGCTGTCAGATAAGGACATGTGTTGACTGCGTGTCAATCATCTCACAGGGTCGTGGACAAAAAAGGGAGGGTCATACAACAACATTGTACCTGCGAGGCAGAAGCGTCTGGTAACATGGCGTCCTTTGAGAAGCCGTGAAGCAGAAGACGTGTTTACAAGTCATGCCAATGAACGACAGACACGAAGACGTCGCTACAGATACGGTTTAAAAAAAAAAAAAGTTGAAGTTGTTGAGAAGAAAAAACAAAGTTGTGCTTTGCCCACAGGGTCTTGGCTGGCGCCATGTGGGGGCGTGGCTTCCGAGGCTAAATGAAACCACATTCATGCTGCTCGCTGCTCTCAAAAGCCAGGCAGTAAAATTTTCCACGGCAACAATGTGGCCTGTGTTTATTCTGGTGGAAAAATAGTTTCTCCACCAAATCTACGTGGAGAATGGAAGAACACTATGACTCATCTCTAAACCATCTCTACGTATCATCTTCATCTCTATATTCTTCGTCGTCTTCTTCACGAGCCAAAGCAACTTTTGTCTTTGTTTTCTCATCAACATTATGTAATAATTTGGAGCTAATTATAGGCTGACCAAGTTAGTGTTTTAGGCAACGAGAAACAGATGAGCATTCAAGAAGCGGCCTTTCATTGCGCATGTTATCGGCCTCAGTCCTGAGCACACCCTGGATTGTATTAATATTCAACGGGGAAGGTTTGTGTGGCCTGTGAACTTCACACTCGTTAGCGTAACCATGTGACAAAGGGCACACGGAGCTGACAATCATTAAGCTGAATACATATTCCATAATCACAGATGGTCACTTCCATTTGAGCTATCCAATGAAACAAATTCTTTATCCGAGTTTTTATGATCTTTTATGGCTTGATGGCAGCCATGACGGTGTACACACGAGTACACACGAGTACACACGGCAGTGGCGAGTAAGGCCAACGTTCAAGCCTCTTGAAAGTAACAGAAAAAACAGATTTACGATATTTGAATTGAAAATGTTGGAGCAGCTGACAGCTCACAGCACGAATGGGAGTTGTTTGCATTGCTTACACAAACGTTGTCACACACTAAAAGTATGAATATTATAGCAGTTATCTATTAGTAGTACTGCTATGCATGTATGGACACTGTTGCACAATGCCAAGCTCTCTTAAGCACACATAGTAAACCACTAAAAAAACTGAAAATAATTCAACAAACAGTCGTAAGTCCCAAGGACATAAGTTATGTATAAATATATATAAAACACTTATGTATAGAAAAAATACTGTGTTTATTTACTTCAAATGCAAATAATGTCAGTCAATTTAAAATGATTAAAATATTGAATTCAATTAATCACTCTTGGAAAACGAATTAATCATGATTAATCGCCATTTGGAACTCTGAGTGAAATATGCCTATTTTTACTGCATTCATGTATTCACTCCCAAAGACATATTTATACTTTTTTTTTTTAACGTTTTTTGTGCTAGAGGCAAAAAGAGGTGATGACGCAACTCCACGATAAAGAAGAGCACTTTTGGTGCAGTTTTAAGCTGAAAAAAAAAAAAAAACACAAAAGTGGCAAAAAGTGGCGCATACGCATGAATTAAGAAATGTAACGTATTTAATGAAATAAATTTGTTAGCGCTGCTAACATGTTATTACTGACAGCCCTAATTTTTACAAATGTATTTTCATTTGTTTGTTTCTTTAAGCTTTTTCCTGATTTCGGAGTCGGAGTCATATTTTGCAGGACACTACTATTTTCGCAATTAAAGCATAGGAAACTTGTTTATAACGTTTAAAATACAAATTTCAACATTATTGGAGCCCTCTAGACATGAATGAAAACTCCTATAGTCACCTTTGCCCTCCTACTATGCAGTATAGTAGACAAAATAACGGAAAATAAGGGATATTAGACATAAATAAGACATAACAGACTCCCAGTTGGCATTGGGAGAGTCCATTGAAGATGAAGGTGAGGTGCTTATTTGTTCCAGTGGATTATTTCGGACACGGAGTCTATTAGAGCGGAGGAAACTTAATGAGCAAACAGGGTCTATCTGCTGTAAGCGTTATTGTTCGCTGTCTCTGCGGCACTCGGAAGCTCACCTGGTACTTGATGCCGGACTTGAAGTAGCCCAGGAAAGTGTTGGACTCGGAACGCTGCAGCTCCCTGAACTGCACCGGTCCACCACCCAGGAAGTCGTCCAGCTGCGTGGCAAAGATGGCCGCCGTGCCGCTCTCGTCCTGCGAGCACTCGTCACCTGGAAGAAGTGACGACCATGTTAAAGAACGCTTCACTTCGGTCGTGGGTCGTCATGGCAGCTCCGAGTCAGGCTGTGAGACGCTGACTCACATCTGCCACAGCTGCTATGAATCACAACATGGACGCCACTTTTCCATAATTCCACATGACTCGATCTAAGACAGGGGGATTCATTTTGGAATCTTGTATAATTGCGGTAGAGGCTCATCTGTCTGTTGGCAGGATACGGCACAAACATGTAAGGACTGGTTCCTGTCTCTTGTGCCTCATGAGGTTGTTCCTACTGGGATTTATGGACATTTAGAGAGCATGGGAAAATACATGTTGAGTGGATTCACCTGTGAGACCTGCAGGACTGATAAGTGCAACACTCCTTTTCTCTTGTAGATAGCGCCATCAAAACACTATTTCAAAATATTTGCCCAGGCATTTTCCTGCTGAAAAATGTGGAGTGGATTCACCTGTGAGACCTGCAGGACTGATAAGTGCAACACTCCTTTTCTCTTGTAGATAGCGCCATCAAAACACTTTTTCAAAATATTTGCCCAGGCATTTTCCTGCTGAAAAATGTTGAGTGGATTCACCCGTGAGACCTGCAGGACTGATAAGTGCAACACTCCTTTTCTCTTGTAGATAGCGCCATCAAAACACTTTTTCAAAATATTTGCCCAGGCATTTTCCTGCTGAAAAATGTTGAGTGGATTCACCTGTGAGACCTGCAGGACTGATAAGTGCAACACTCCTTTTCTCTTGTAGATAGCGCCATCAAAACACTTTTTCAAAATATTTGCCCAGGCATTTTCTTGCTGAAAAATGTTGAGTGGATTCACCTGTGAGACCTGCAGGACTGATAAGTGCAACACTCCTTTTCTCTTGTAGATAGCGCCATCAAAACACTTTTTCAAAATATTTGCCCAGGCATTTTCTTGCTGAAAAATGTTGAGTGGATTCACCTGTGAGACCTGCAGGACTGATAAGTGCAACACTCCTTTTCTCTTGTAGATAGCGCCATCAAAACACTTTTTCAAAATATTTGCCCAGGCATTTTCCTGCTGAAAAATGTTGAGTGGATTCACCTGTGAGACCTGCAGGACTGATAAGTGCAACACTCCTTTTCTCTTGTAGATAGCGCCATCAAACCACGTTTTCAAAATATTTGCCCAGGCATTTTCCTGCTGAAAAATGTTGAGTGGATTCACCTGTGAGACCTGCAGGACTGATAAGTGCAACACTCCTTTTCTCTTGTAGATAGCGCCATCAAAACACTTTTTCAAAATATTTGCCCAGGCATTTTCCTGCTGAAAAATGTTGAGTGGATTCACCTGTGAGACCTGCAGGACTGATAAGTGCAACACTCCTTTTCTCTTGTAGATAGTGCCATCAAAACACTTTTTCAAAATATTTGCCCAGGCATTTTCCTGCTGAAAAATGTTGAGTGGATTCACCTGTGAGACCTGCTAGTGGACTGATAAGTGCAACACTCTTTGTCCCTTGCAGATAGC
The DNA here is from genome assembly GCF_030265055.1 of Doryrhamphus excisus. Classification (NCBI taxonomy): domain Eukaryota; kingdom Metazoa; phylum Chordata; class Actinopteri; order Syngnathiformes; family Syngnathidae; genus Doryrhamphus; species Doryrhamphus excisus. The sequence goes on from NC_080468.1 coordinate 2,043,904, forward strand.
GGCATCAAACTACTTTCTATTTTTATATTTACATTTGGAAAAAACAAATTCATTAACATTCAAAGCCGTGGTGTTTTTGCCACCGACGGCCCCATAATGAAAAAGGAAAGGATGCAAGGTCCATTTTGATTTTCATAAACCAACACATGTAGATATGGAAAAAGTGACCTAGTTGTGCAAAAATGCATTTATTTTGTTTTGTTTATGATACTATTACCACAAAAAATAAACACATTTTAGTGAAAATTCTACTTACTACATACTACTACATACAAATACTCTTTTTCCCAGCCTTTAGTTTCCAAAAATGTAGCTTTATTTTGTTTTGTTTAACATAATAATAACAATACAAATAATGTTAGCATGCTAACTTTAGCATACTAGCATTTTTTTTGCAATTTTCATTCGTATGAACTTAAGCGGTTAGTTGTTAGCATGCTAACTAATATAATTTTTCAAGGAAGGCACTACAAACAATAGTTCTATTATGCTAGGTGCTAGCATGCTAATGTTAGCATTTTTTATGTCATTCAAACCCATTCACGGTATGTATTTTTGGTTAAGGAATCTTAATATGTAAGAATGTCCATCATTTTATAAACAAAGCAAAATAAAACGTAGAAAGATAAAGACAAGAAAATCTAAAAACACTTTTCGATTGTTTGGGTTGTGAAATGTTCCACGCCAGTCCTGTAGGTGGCAGAAATGTGCATTATGATAAGGATGTAAGTGCCAAAGAGTTATAAGGGAAGACGCCATATCAACTGCCTTGTGACGCCTTTAGCTTCCCACAGTGGTAAATATGAAGTAATAATAAATAATCGTGATTTTGGTTGGCCCATATATGCTCTTTGGTTTTATCCCAGCCTACAAACAAACCAGAAAGTGGCCCAAACCCTAGAGAAATGTCGAAATGGACAAATCAAGTTTCCTGTTTTGAAAAGATGCCATTTAGGTAAGATGAGCCACAGGATTTCATAGCGCAACGACAAGTTGAAGATGCAGTTTCTGTTTTGGATTCGCACCACAAAAGCAATTGAGCATTTGAGTGAAGTCAGGAAGTGCGTCTCACCCAGCCACATGTGGATGTTGTAGGAAGGGGCCGCAGTGGTGAAGAGCAGCAAGTACGCATCTCCCGTGTAGAAGTTGCCATGCAGGGCCTTGGGAACGGGCTTCAGGTCCATGTCCTCGATACGCCACACCTGCAAGCCCGGCTGTTTCCCTGCACCTACAAACTCCTTATGGGACACCATGATGGCTCTGAGGGGGGCGGGACAGAGAATCATTTCAATGTTTTTTTTTTTTGCATTGCAAATCTTTGCTATTGCAGCACACTTGTTAACCACGTTTAAGGACAAAGAGGCTATTGTGTCCAGTGGAGAGGCAGCACATTTTCATAAATCCGACATGAGGCTTCTTCACAACTTTGTCGTAATGCTCTACTACCTTTCACACGCATTTCTGGAATTAAACGCATACTTTGAACTCATACTGCCTTAGCTTTATTTATGTATATTCATGCATTTGATGCTTCATATTACTACAAATAAACGTGAATGGAATCTCTTGTACCGCCAAAGATGCAAGATGACGCAGATTACAGCCTGATTCCAAATTGTAGTGAGCAGCGGGATTATTGCCGGAGGTCGGCATGGGATTTCCATGGGATCACGGCATTCTCAGTCATCCCTCGTTTATTGCGTGGTAAGTGAATTCCTTCTTTATGAATGGAATATTTTCATAGTTGGTGCATACAAATCCTATTTACAACTGTCCAAATACAGTTTTTGACATTATTAGAGACCTCTAGATGTTAACTAACACCCCTATAGTCACCTTTACACTGGTATATAATCATAGAACACTTCAGAAATCATTACATTTCTTGTGTTATTATTATTAAAATACAGAAAATGGACTAAAGTGTGCATTTTAGTTTGTTTTCAACCACAAAACAGCAAAACCGCGATCGAGTGAGGCTGCCATGTGGTGAGGGACGACTGTACTCCCAACACAGCAAACAACACTAAAATGAACCACCTCTACTTTGTCTCAGCTGTGTGTTTGGTTATTGCACAGCTCAGGTTTCCAACAGGAAAGGACTTGAAAGGTTTGCTGGAACCGACTGATCAATAATACGTTGATGCATTCGTCATACATTATGGACAATAATGGACTTTTTAATACTAGTCAGTGTACCCAGTATACATGATTAGTTTTCTGGTCATCTCACTCGATTTGTATGAAACATCATATTTTAATACTCCAGCGTGTGACTGCTACTTTTTGTGGTGTTACGTAACAGCGCTCTTTGCTTTTATGCTCCTTTAGTCCGTTAAAGCGCCAAAACATCAGCAAATGCAATCACATAGAACTCTGCAACAGCCAGCAAAAGGACAACTAACGAGAAGCCTTCTTCGCATATGATATTTATAACGTTGTAATAACGTGACGACACTCACATTTGGAGAGATGAATGAGAAGAAGCGTCGGTGGAGGCTGCAGATGTGGGAGTGATCCTCACGTCTTGGGTGTGTTGGCAGTGGGTGTGGAAAAGCAGGAAAAGGGGTGGGCGTGTCTGTCCAAATCAGACGCGCTGATTGGTCGAATCGTCCAGATGCTCTATCTCATCCTTCATGCACTCGGTTTTTCTTTTAATAAACTTGTCAAGACATTGATGGCCCGCCTCTTCCGGTTCTTTCCAGGATACATCACGTGTTCAAACAGGGAGGGGCCACAGTGGGACTGGTTCAGTTTAAATAGTATGTAAGGGTTCTTGTTTGGTCTAGGTTGTTGAAGTAGAAAAAATAGACTGATGGTGAGGTCACGTGACATGGTGGTGCGGCATACATGGGGCGGGCTCATCGAGCTGGGGGCGGGCTCATCGAGCTGGGGGCGGGCTCATCGAGCTGGGGGCGGGCTCATCGAGCTGGGGGCGGGCTCATCGAGCTGGGGGCGGGTCATAGGTGGCACGAGGAAGTAGGATTTCAGAAGTTACAATTGGAGCGCCTCTTATCGTAAATGTGGAGCAAACAACAGATTTACATTCATAAACACATCCGAGGGACACATTTTTACTGTTATATCATCACTAAAAACCTAATAATGTCTTAATAATGTCTGCTTCCACAATGAAGTCATTTGTTTACATGCGGGCGGTGAGACCTGGCTGGTGCCAGAATGGGGGTCGTCTGACCAGTGTTATTGTTGAACAGGAAGTGACACGCACCGGGCCAGAGCCTGGCAAGAGAGAGCTGATGGTGCACATCCTCAGCAACAATGCCACGAGTCAGGATGGATTAAGCTGCTAGCATGTCAGGCCTAACCAAACAAAAGCTAAGGGGCAGGAAGCAGTAGTGGAGCCTCCACAATCACGTGGAATTGGGTAGAAATAGAATTAGAAATACAATCAGGAATCTTAAGTCTCTCTTCAAAGTTTGTCTTTGTCACCATACTTAAGCCAAACTGACCTTTTGAGGGTTTTTCATATCAATCAATATCAATATTGTATCAACTCACCACAGACTCACAGTCAAGTGTGTGTGGAGGTTGCATGTTTTTCTCGTGTTTTTCTACAAAAAATACACGCCTCCAAGAAAATGTGCCCAATTGAAACCAAACATCAACCATGTGTATGACACACATACTGATTTCATTTCTACTACTTCTGCACTCTGTGTATGCCACCGGCCCCGCCTCCACCCACCGAGACGACACCGACTGACAAAAGTGCTGACTCCAATCCAATCATGCCAATCATGTTCCAAGGTGCTATAAATTCAGGTGTACAAGCCACACCCACTGAGCTGAAAAGAAAAAAAACACATTGGCACATATAGTCACATGTCCACGTCATAAAATGGCAGCTCTTTATTTAAAACGAGCCAATTATGAGTGATGAAACTTGTCAATCTATTGCAGGAAATTGCAGGAGGGCCATTACTAGGGATGTTTGTTACCGATATCAGCATAAAAATGTGATATCAGTCGATAGCGGTGTCGGATTTTTTTCCAAATCATATAGTGATTCCACCACAGGAGATATGTAATGTTAAACACATCGGTATCCGCTGATATCGGTAGAGCTGGATGATATCGGTATATTGATTTTTGGCAAAAAAAAGCCAATATTGGACATCTCTATTCATGACTCAATAGAACAGTCTGACTTAGTGTCATTCCCATGTTGATGTCACATGTCCAACCTCCATGTTTGACTTGCAAAGACACAGTTGGAGCATGTCAACAGTAATATTGGAGTTCCGGGCTGTGTGTTCTGAGTGATAAGGACTGCACAGCTGCTCGGCGACAGCTTGCCCCGCTGAATGTAATAATGGGCCTGTCAATAAGTAGCCATGGCACCAAAGGCAGATAATCGGTTTAAACCAGTCCTACACCTAAAAACATCCCCTTCTGCATGGAGAAACGCTATCGGCAAAGAGCAGTGCCTGACTGCAATGACTATTGTTAAGCCACATGCTTAATTATATCAACACTGTGAGCCACAAGCCAGCTGGTTGAGTTGTGTGTGTGTGTGTGTGTGTGCATCAGGGCACAAATAATCCCAGCAGACGACTGTCTTTTTCAAACATGCATGCACCAGCACCATCCCACCATGACTCTAGTCTGTCTAGTTTATCCAGTTGTGGAAGAAGGTGACCATTTGCAAATAAATCCTCTTACCTGTGTTAGTTCAAGGTAATTACACAAACACGTCTCTTCTATAGGGACACCATACATGGCTTTGTTTATACAACACACAACTGAGGTGGTTTTCCTATATTATGTATTTGTACAAACTGCAGCTGTGCATATGATCTAGATATATTTACTTTATCGATTCCCATCAATTGTAGCACAGTGCAAACAAAATAATCAAAATTCATATACATAACGTGTATACATTTTTTTCAATTAATTTATTTATGAATGGTTGTGTGCCAGTTTTGATTTTAGTCACAAACTCATTTTTTTGTTTATTTTCTCTCTTATTTTATCCATTGTTTATTTTGTGGGTATTCGTATCTATACATATTGTTTGTGCAAAATAAAAATATATATTTTTGACAATGACAGTAATAGACTGTCATTTCACCATTGGATGAAATGAAATGTATCATTAAAAAATATACAACAAAAAATAACTAAAGTTAAAAAGGACCTCAGGTTCTGTAATTAAAAAATGCATTGAAATACTTTACTCAAATAAATAAAAAACATTGACCAAAAAAACATGCACATTTTAAATAACATACAAAATACTGTATTATAATGGAACTTTAGTTATGGTGTGCTTGTAAAAAAATAAAAAAAGTTATTGAAACAGTTTGACTCAGTAAAACTAAGTGAAACCCGCCACTGTGTGTGCAAGCCTACTATGAAGATGGGAAGTTCTATTGAGGAACAAGACTGCACGCAACAAACCGCAGTCAACCACATCCTCTAAAAGGCTCTTTGCTTAACATAGATTTTTTTTTTCTTTTTACTTCAGACTGAAATGTGCAGAACTAGCACTACCGAAGCTACATTGCCGGTTGGAGCCCAGAAGAGTGACGCTTGTCTGCTTGTTTCCAACGGCAACGCTACATCTTTATCAAACATCTATACAAACAATGCTCACCACCTCCCGGCCAGTGCAAACAGAGCCACCCGCCCAAACGCATGCAGTAATAAATGCATGGCAACTTATAGAAAGTTCAATTGGTGGTGGGGGTGTAGAGAAAAGTTGGTTCTACAAATTGCAAAAGTGGTTTAACTTGTGTTTTTCTTAGACGAGCCACAGCTGGATGCCAAATCCAAAGCAGCTCGAGTCAGTATCAACTTTCACTGTGACCTTCTTTGAGGACATGAGCCAAACATTCCTTTCTTGGATGGGCAAACCACAGTCGCTATGGTAACAGGACCCCCTCAGTCACCCCAGCAGCTCGGGAACTTCAGTGAGGATTATTGCCAACATGGAATTTCTCTGACTAGTAAACAATATGCATTTATTGAAAGTATTTCAAAAGGGAAAAATATGTATAAATATAGCTTTAAGAGACATTTTACAAGATACACCAAATGTTCCATTTCAAAATATCGTTCCAGATCACAGGCTGTAACATAGTGCCTGTTAAACTGGACAATAAAACACTTCTCAGTAACTTTATATTGAAGGGACTGAAAGAAATGTTGGAACGAGAACGTCGCTCTGAGGACAAGAACGCACAGAAATGCATCACACGTGAGTGAATGGAGGCCTTTGACTGGGAGCCTCATACACTGCTCCAATTTCATATCATGTAAAACTGCCCCTTTCACACCAAAAAAAGTGCATTTTTACTGCTATGAGAGGTTGATGCTACAGTAAACCTCGGATATATCGGAAATTCGCTCACAACGGACAGATAAAAAAGAACCGATTTTTCTGTAATGCATTTCCAATAAAAATTCATTGCATATATCGGATTTTTTATCACGGATTTCGGACAAAATCTCCAGTCCCGTTCCAATGCATTTCCATGAAATTTCCCTGGCATATATCGGATGGCCGCATCGTTATGCTAATCTTGTTGATGTCACTGGCTATTGTCTTTCTCCTGGCTCCAGATTTAGGACAAATGACGTCAATAATACTAGCACAGCAGTGAATGAGATCTTAACCTCACTATTGGAAATAACGTAGGCCTGACGGGCGTAACAGGGCCTAGCTTAATTAACAATTTGTTATGCTCAGAGTCCAGTAAAGTTCAATTCTCATTACCTTACGTCTCTTTTCATTGCCCAGTCCAGGTACATTGGAAACATAGTCAAGGAAGTGCCTTTTTAGAACGGATAAAATCCCATTTACGCATATAAATCCGATATATGCGTAAATCGGACATTTTCCGGTATACGCATATAACGGATTTCGCTTACATCGGACAAAACCAGTGGGAACAACTGAATCCGATATATCCGAGGTTTACTGTATTTTACTTATGTTCTCACATGGTTTTCTGATCTAGTCTATTTTTTGAGCCCTGTATTCTTAGTTCTGTTGTCCTGTACTAATTTTCAGCACTTTGGTCAGTGTTTGTTGTTTTTGGGTTTTTGTTTTTTTTTATCAATGTGCGATAGTGTGTGCTATAATTTTTATATAGCTCATCTGTAGTCAATAACAATAACTTTCCTCTCCGTCCTTCAGCTGCACAAATTGAACTCCCGTGTACGTCAAAATAAACCAAAATTATAATCTAAATTCAATTTTGTATTAAAATTGGCTTCACAATTAGCAGGGGAACAATCCAACGGTGAATTCTATGTAAACGTTACCTGAGATTGAGTGTTACCTGGAGGCTGCATCCACTCTGCGAGGACGCCTCAGAACTCCACAAGGATGGATCTTCTTGATTGGCTAACGTCTGCTTGACAAACCTCAGCATTCCTGTCAAAGAGCTGGCGTCCGCACCCGGAGTGACATCGTGGCCTCCCTCCTGTATCATGGTGAGCTCTGTGCTCGTGTCAGCCACCATGTAGGTGAGAGGGTCGAAGGAGCGCTCGCAGCTTGACGCGGGCTCGGTGCTGCTGAGGCCGTGCCAGCTGTGGTCTATTGTGTCCGAGTAGGACCCCCCCCACGACTGCGCCTCCCTCAGCGTGGCCTTCAGGCTAGGTGGGAGATCCAAGGACGTGTCATTGCTACAGCTTTGCAGCAGCAGCTGCAGGCCGGCGTCGTCCGGGGGTGAGCTTGTGTTTTTGCTTTTGGGGGGAGTCCTGTGAGCACGTGAGGGTGAGTGGACAGTGGAGGAGTGCTGAGCAGGAGGGGAGTGAACGAATTTACAGAGAGAAGGCAGGGGGCTCGTCCCGTCGTACACAGCTGGATTCTGACATTCCGCTGCTCGCTCCTGACTGGAGACTCCAGCCTGGAGATGGATCACCTCAGGATCCTGCAGTGAGAAGAATACATATGAGATTCCAGCACTGGAAATGAGTTAGAGAGTTAAAGAGCATTACCTTGATGAGCAGGGACTTATTGGAGGTCTCCATGGAGGACTCAAGCTGACCCCATTGGACTCTGGTTTGCTGTAACTGAGCACTGAGGTGCTCCAGCTGGACTTGAAGCTGAGTGTTCTGAGCTTTAACCCGCTTGTACAAAACCCTGCTTTCCTCCAGCTGGGTCTCAGTCTGAAGGAAACGGTGCTGGCTCTGTTCTAACTGGCTCTGCAGATGACTGGCGTGGCCCGCGGTGCGGTCCAGCTCACTCTTAGTTTGCTCCAGCTGGGCTTGACACTGCTGGAGTTTAGAGGTGAGCTGTTCCTGGGAGGAGCGCATGGTGGTGGACACCTTGAGGAGGTGACCTCGGTTCCGCTGGAGGGACTCCAGCTGACGAGGAAAAAAACGCAATGCAGATTCATTAACAATTAAATTGAATTGATGTCATTTATTACAATATGAATTGTATTGTTATTTGTGCATTTGTATTTTACTTCCTGACCTGTATTTTTGTCCAAATTTACTTACATGTTTACTCATTATTTGAAAATATCTTATATTCTTAGTTTTTTAATATATGCTATTCCTTTTCTTCTGCAACCATGTGATTTCCCAAATCTAAATTTAAAGCACCTTATAGTGTGAGAATATCCAAACTCCAGCCAAAGTCTGTGAAAAAGACATGTTTGTGGCTGTGTGGGGAAGTTCGTGGTAATCGAAATGAAAAGAATGAAAGGACATGAATAAAATTGAAAAAAGAGGTAATGAAAGCAGACAGACATAAACAAGGATTGGTTCATATTGCATAGCAACAGGATGAATCAGGAACTAAGCACGTCATCACATTGACAGTGTTCAAACCAGCTTCAAACATTTCACTTCTGTACAAACATACAGTTTTCATACTGTCAAGCGTTCAGTTCATATTGTGTTTATTATCATTGGTGTAAATATTATTACTACATTTATCTTATCCACGTTTAGATTCCTTGACTACGAAAACATACCATGGAAGGGTTTGAACCATTTAAAGAATGCTAACAGTGCTAACACACGAACGTTAGCAATGGTAAGTATCTGTCCATGTGCCTACCACTGAAAATGCTAAAAATGTGATGTTATTTAAAATGTTTAAAAGCAAATAATTCTTTAAAATAATGTTAGTATGCTAACATGCAATGTTAGCATGCTAACACCCAGCATGATCTCCTTAAGTTCATATCCATGAAAATCTAAACAAAAATGCTTGTATGCTCATGTTAGCATGTTAACACCTAGCATAATACAAAATAGAGTATAAAGAAAATGGTTTCAAAAAATGATACTCGCTAATGTTGACATGCTAACCCCGAGCATGATAGTGCCAAGTGTTTAATAAGTGTCGATTGATGAAAACAGCTAAAAATGCTACTATGCCAACATACTATTGGCCTGTTAGCAAAGCTAACATGCTAATGTTACCATGCTAATACCTAGCATAATAGTGTCTACCTATGAAAATGAATATAAACACTACTATGCTAATGTTAGCATGCTAACAATGCTTACGTTATTATTCTAACACGCATTGTGCTTGGCGGAGATAACAAATTGGACTAGTGTACCTCTCTATTGTGCTGGTCCTGCTCCAGTTCCAACTCTTGCTCTAAAGAAGTGACCATGTCCTGGAACTTGGCCTCCGACTGCTGCCAGCGCGCCTCCTTCAGAGCCAGCTCCTCCTCTGCATGACGCAGCCTCACATCCTACACAGGTACACACACATGAGGCACCAACATGTACTATGCTCCAGACGGCAGCTATAAAGCTATATAAGCAGATTATGTCGTTTGTACCATCTCCTTTTCTTGCAGCTTGAAGGCGTCCACTTCTGTGGTGAGAGCGTCACGCTGACACTGAGAATCATGTAGTAACGTCTCAAGTTTCTGTTGACAAACAGCAGCATTTTATCAATGATGAACAGGACATTCAGTACGAGTTGCTGATTTCAGGTCAACATTTGCAATATAATTTTTGGGTTTAGTTTTCTTCTTTATCATATTTTTTAGAAAGTGCTAATGGCCAATAAAATAAAAAATAAAAAAAAAACAGCCGTGGGTCATAAAAGGCCCCTGGGCCACACTTTGGGCACCTCTATTATAGCTGTTTATTTGTGTGTTTCACAGCAATTATGGTGCATTCAAGGGCTGCTGCCTAACAAAAAATCTCAATGCTTGGTCATCCATCTGTTTTCAAAACCGCTTATCCTCACAAGGGTCGCAGAGCCTATCCCAGCTGTCTTTGGGCGAGAGGCGGGGTACACCCTGGACTGGTGGCCAGCCAATCCCAGACATAGATCCCACATATAGACAAACAACCATTCACACTCACATTCATACCTATGGACAATTTGGAGTGGCCAATTAACCTGGCATGTTTTTGGAATGTGGGAGGAAACCGGAGTACCCACGCATACACGGAGAGAACATGTAAACTCGTGCAAACAAGTGGGGAATTGAACCCGGGTCTCCTAGCTGTGTGGCCTGCACTCGCCCAATGCTGGTAATTCTGACTACTAATGTATGTGTTATTACTAGGATTAGACAGCAGATGGCAGCACATCAGCCAACTGTAGTGTACATCCTGCCAACATGACAGAATGGTGACATCCACCAAGTACAATGGTCAGTGGTTTCTTCTCAATTGATTGCATCAAAAGTCACTAAATTAGAGCTACGTTGACATAAATTGTATTTGTGCCATGAGCCACAGGTGACATTTTTAGACATGGCAATAAAGCTTTATTCTGTCCAATGGTCTCTATTTTAGAACAAACTATGGTCATTTTCCATTGGTGGGTTCGAATACAAACGGAAGGTCTGTAATATTTCTGACACGCCTTAGTACTTATAATCACTGTTACTATTAAAAATAAGATTCACTCTTCAATGTACAGTACTGAATGTCTTAAACACATCTTGGGACATCTTGTTCTCTAGTGTTCTTATTCAACTTCTGACCTTTCTGTCCACGAGCTCTTGTCGCGCTTCTCTAAGTTCTTTCTCTTTGGCCTCCACGCTCTGTTGCAGAGACTCCACCTTCCTCTCCATCTCCTGCTTGTGCTCCCGGATGACCACATCCAGCTGGGCCAGCTTAGGAGCAGACGCAGAGTTGAGTGTGTACAAATGAAACCTAAAGATATGTTAGTGTGGTACCAGATTTGCTCTTTGCTGGAGCTCCCCCTGTCTTTCCTTCAGTGCAGTGTCCAGGTCTAAAACCTCATGAGTTCTTTCCTCCAAATCCCTCCGGGTCTCACTGTGAACACACAAAGTTGAATGTGTTTGTTTGAAATGTTATAGCATGAATTTGTGGATAGAATAAAAGGAACATGGTTGTTTTTGTCTATTGGGACCTGTCATATCATTTATTATTGTGATATTTATCGAACCGGTACACATATTTTACATTAGAAAAACCACCAAGCTACTATTACTTATTTTGTTGTATGAATGGTGGCTAAACACACCTACTGCCATTCCAGTGGAAGAACATTAATTGATAAATGATCATTTATTATTATTATTATTAGGGATGTCCAATATTGGCTTTTATGTTAAAAACCGATATTGTCCAACTTTCAACTTCTGAAACCGATATCAGCAGATATTGATGTGTAACATGACATATCACGTATGTGTTGGATACAGACTTTAATATCAGTTTTCAAAATCCGATGTCACATTTTTATGCTGATATCGGGCCGATATCCATCGACACCGATAATTATCAGACATTACTAATTATGTGATTCATTATTATTGCGTAATCATTTCCTATGGCACTGGGGGACAGTAACACTTGAGCAAACATCACAAGTGAGTAAAGACCAAAGAACTGAAGCCTTGTAGTCACACAGTAGACTCTTTATGCTGTTAGTGTGCAGTATGTTCCCTTAAGTGCTTAGTGTACTGTAGCTGCAGGCAGCATGTTGCACAACAGCTTTATCCATGTCCAAATGACATCACAACCAGAGTGTACCATGAAATTGACAGTTATCATAAGGAAACCTTTTCACTTCAAAATGGTACAGATTACATAATATACAGATATGCATATGACACCATTAATATTACAAGTACATGTATAAAATTGCCATTATGTTTGAAGTAAAAACATATTTTGAATTACAATGTTGGCATTGTTTCACAGAAGGCACAAATAAAGTCACGATCCACCACCCAAAAGAAGAGCTCACAAGGGAGTGTAGCCTCACCTAAGACGTATGCTCAGTTTTTCTACTTCCACTTGCCGCTCATCAGCCATAGTTTGTGTTCTCTGCAGGACATCTTTGAGCAAATGCAGCTGCGCTAGCGTCTCAGCCAACTCTCCGTGCACCGTCTGCAGCTGGCCCTCGAGGAGCTGGACCTTTTTGACACAGTTCTGCTTGTCGGCCTCGCAGCGATGGAGTTTCTCCTCCAGGTCAGCCACTGGGGCGGACAAAGAGAGGGACCCAAATTTGAGAGTAAACGTGCGACGCGGCCCAACTGTTTGTGTCAAACTGTCACTATTTTGCTTACCCAAGTCATTCTTGTTTTCAAGCTGGCTCCTTGCGTGCTGCAGGCTCTTGTCCATGTTGCTGATCTGAGACGTCTTGATGGCGACTTCCTTCTGCAGATGGTGCAGCTCAGACTCTTTAGACCTGAGCTCCGCTTGGAAGCTTCTCGTGTCTGATTTCACCTGGCTGCAGATGTGAAGGAAAAATGTGATTCTTATAAAAAACGCTGATTCTACACGACATATTTAACACATGGTAATATTTTCCTCACCTTAACATGAGCACAGCTCCCATTGTTGACTTACAGAGAAAAAGCGAAGCTTATGAAAGAGTAAGACTCAACAAAAATGCCCTTTGGGGTATATAACTAGCCCCATCCAGCAGAAGGAAATAGCTCCAACACAGCTGTATGCTGATTTATATGTACTTGCTGATGGCTAAGGGGGGCGGACTAAGACAGGCGTGCCACGCCTACAGTGTGGTGTAATCATAAGACCTAGTGAAAGTGTTTGATTATCTTTGCTGAAAATCAAACTTAACAAGAACAGTGTCTGTCATACAAAAACGTCTTACATAAATGCTATTAAATAACGGCTGTGCATGAAGGAGAAGTAGAAAACAACTTGCAGACATGATTTCGTATTAAGGTGGATGTGTGTGATGGGACTTACTCGAGAGTCTCAGACAGTTGAGTGTTCTTCTGCTTGATGTCATCCAAGTACTTATCTCTCTCCTCGGTCTCTTCATGTCTGTTCCTCACCTCATCTTGTAGAGACACCCGAGCTCGCGCCAGCTGCTGCTCCAAAGTGGACACCTACAGTATATTCAAAAATGATTAATATTGACAAAATAAAATGAGTACATGATGTGACGTCAACGATGTGAGCAATGACAGCTCTCATCAAATATTTAGCTTGTTAGCTTCCAGTTGCAAGCAAACTGTGGCAATGAACTCTTTCGATACCAATGATGTATGTATACCTTTGTAAAATCCTCAACGCCCGATGCCAAAGACGTATTTCTATATATTTGAGCAAAAAGAGGTGATGACGCAACTGCACACTTGCGGATGTCACGTTCAGAGCAGCTTATAAGTCAGAGGTAGGGAACCTATGGCTCGGGAGCCAGGTAGGGCTCTTTTGATGACTGTATCTGGCTCTCAAGCATTTCTTACCACAATAAAAATGTATGTTTGCTAACATTTTAAAGTAAACATCACAGAAATCACTGTTAAAAATATAAAAAATCAACAACTTTCTTATGCATTTTAATCCGTCCATCTATTTTCTACTGCAATACGGCCGACCATATCTATCTTTCCTGATGATATTTTCCAGGTCAAACACCAAAACTTGATTATTACTGGGTAATGCGGTATTGTACCACGGTCATTAAGATGTAAATATAAACTTTCCTCCTTTAGTCAAATAGTCACCTAGCTAAAGCTGCAGAACCAAGCCTTCTGGTGAAGATGGCCAAAAGAATGAAATATACTGAGTATGGTGCAAAACCATGCAGCAGCAGAAGTTGCATTAATGGCAGCAAGTATTTGATTTGATTGGACACTGCGCTGCTCACAAAAGTGTGCTGGCCACACCCCCTTGGCGTGGGGTAGTGTGCCTGGTCTACGTAATTAGAGCCCATTATATCTAAAACTGTTGGTCTTACATAAAAATGCACACATTTTATTGCATTCAATGTTTAAAAAAATGTATATGGCTCTCACAGATACACATTTTAAAATATCTGGCCTTCATGGCTCTCTTAGCCAAAAAGGTTCCCGACCCCTGCTATAAGCCATATAAAACGGCCACAAGGTGGCACTAGTACATTTGATAAGAGCTCTGTATGCGATGAGCTCAAAATGCAATTGAAATAACATTTTAAGCATCATTAAGAAACACTTTATTTTGCTGTTTTCTACCTCTGAGTGATCAATAAGCTAACAAGATGGTCATGAAGTAACAAACAAATCCCATCTGAACTCGTCTGTGTGATAACATCATGTGGTTATTGTTTTGGAATGCGTTCAATTTTGTACAAGACTTGTAGCGCTGCTCACATAAGAGGATGGCGTAAAATAGGTTGCCCTGGGGAAACAAACACATAGCCAGGAAGTGAGTGAGTCTCCACAATGTCGACTTTTCCTGTTGTTGTGAAGTTAAAGCAATGAAATGAATCCGATCTTATTCAGACATTGTATTAAAATGCGTACTTGACGTCAATTTGATTTGTTAGCCAGAGCAGAATGTTTGTGCTAAGTCCCCTGTTTAGCTCAGCTCACAGAATGCACCTCATTGTCTTCTTTAAAAAGGAACATCAAGTTTTACCACAAACTAAACGCTGCCGAGCTATTTTTGCCATCACAAGATCAAACTGCTTTTCCCCTGCCAGCAATCGCCATCGTGTCAGTTTGCTAGTGAGACCTCAAATAACTGGGCAAAAGTGTTTTGGGGGGGTGGGTGGGCTGCCCATTTGTGCTTTTTATCTCCAATTTTTTTTGCAGAACACCAGTGACAATTTACATCAGGGGTGCTCACACTTTTTCAGCATGCGAGCTACTTTTAAAATGACCGAGTCAAAATGATCTACCCACTACAAAAATGCAAAACATCTATTTATTTTCAAATGTATTGAGGATTATTTGTACGTACAATGTATGTTGATGTACCTTACATAACCAAATGAGCCAATATTGCAAAACACACATAATTAACTATTAACATTTTTTGTAATTACCTGAGTTTACTTTGATGACTTGCACTGAATTGAACCAGCCAGGGATGCATAGTCCGGACAGTAGCTGCTGATAGCCAGCCTCAAGCACACTTCCAAATGTTTATCAGTCATGGATAATATCCGTATCATAATATCCGTATAATATTCCATATCCGTATGGAAGTGATATGTTTTTTGCCTTTTTACTTGGTCCAGGTTTTGCCTTTTTACTTGGTCCAGCTCCTTCACTCATTTTAGTGACCATAAACTTTAAGCGAGGGCTTAAAATCTCGCAATTCGCCGACTAGCTTAGCACTTTGCATCGTTGTTTACGCATGAGCGGTGACCTAAAGGTCAAAATTCAGTTGTCATCTGATTGGTTGTCCTGTATGTCAATCAAGTAACGGGGATGGATGATAGGCTGACATCGTAAGTTCTGCTGCACTTAGAGACGTTGTTTGATTTGATTGGTCGCCCGAAGGGCAACATTCAGTTGTCATCTGAATGGCTGCCCTGTATATCAATCAAGTGACGGCATTGATGCTAGGATGATATTTTTTTAATGTCACGCTGTGATCGACCAGCGATCGACCAGTACCACCTCCGCGATCGACCGGTAGATCGCGATCGACTTAATGAGCACCCCTGATTTACATGATATAAAGTGGACTTGAGGCTCCGAGATTGGGTAAACTTCTTCAGGCCTACACACACATGCAACCAAGGACACTCACATGCACATGCACGTACGCACACGCATCCCTTCTCTCATCCCATGCCTACACAGCCATACCCACAACTCGCGCCAAAATATGGCTGCATTTGTTGCGGCTGTCTGCAGGCCTCAGCTGGAGCTCCACTCCCTTTTCCCCCTTTGTTTACTTCATTTGGATTGAGTTGGACAATTGAGCAAACAAGATAATTAGCAGTAAAACAGTCCGTAAAATAGAAACATTGCATTCACCTGTTGTTGCAGCTGACTCTGGCTGTCCTCCAGTTCAGCGATACGGGCCGTGCTCTCGGTCAGCATCGTCTGCAGCTGCTGCAGAGAAAGTTGAAGCTGCAGGTTTTGATCACTGGAGCTGTCGGCCACCCGTGTGACTCCATTGAGTTTTTCCTGCAGTGAACACACCTGGAGGGGGATGGGAGGCAATGAGTAAATAAGTAAAGCAGAGGATCGCGGCGTCAGTAAGCTTCAACACTGCCTACTTTGTCTTTGGATCTCTGCAGATCATCCTCATAGCTCTTCTTTGTCTCCTCCATCTGCTGCAGATGCGACATCAGCTCTTCTCTGCAGGCCGATAGGGACGACTGGAGCTCACACACCTGAAAACAAAAAAAAAAAAAAAGTGAGTTAAAACTGTGAATTTCTCAAATTTGACAAAAATGTGGCCTTTCCTATTTAGGAATGACATCCATTTTATGTACAGTGGTATCTGGGTTAGCTTGCATTATGGCACATGTAATAAACTGTTGTATTTGCGCTTGTCTCCTTTTTTGGAGTGCGACAAACTCTAAATAAGCCGCTATGACAGCAACATTCTACAAACTACGAATGAATTCACAAAATAAGTCATTGCAAACTTCGTAGACCACGTCCGTGTTGCCGATCTTGCCAGGATGCAATCGAAGCCCTCATCAACAATAAGTATCATCCTGAAGAAGAACAAAGTGTGAGCTGCTAGAAATGCAGCATGCTAGAAAGTCATGAACAGCCCTCTCTGCGTGGATTTTGAGTTTGAATGGTTTTCTGCATGTTCAACAATAATGATCGTCTATTAAATGTGTTTAGTGTTATCTGGAAGGGATTCATTGGTTTGTGATGTTTGTGACCATGTGATGGATTAGGGAAAAGGTTCAGAATTGGCTGAGATGTTCGCCTGTCACTCAGCGATATAAACCCGTCAGGCTTAAACATGAAAATGTGGGTTTTGTGGTGAGAGTCAGTCAGTTCAGCGTATGGATAGTGTTTGTCAATGGATTGGAGGGTTTGGTTAGTTTGGAGTTCAGACAGAGAAGGTATGGAGCCAGCTAAAAAGAGGAACATTTCTCCTGTGTGGGAACATTTTGACTTGATCAGTCCAAATAAGGAAGCCAAATCCAACATTATTAAGAGATGGTATGTTTGCATTGTCACTGTTTGTCATTGAGAGGCGAAGTGCTTATGTGTTTCAAGGAGTTGGGGTACAATAATAACACCGCATCCATGTTCAGGCATGAACGTGCCTTTCACGAACATAAAGATGAAACTGGACCTTCACCCATCCATGGTAAGGTTAATAGTACTACATGATAGTATTAATATATTACAGTATTACTAACACAACTTATGTTCATTGTGCAAATGAAAGATCACTCGTTTTTATCAGCCACAAAAAAACTACAGAGGATGAGGCCCTTGCTGACATGGATGTCAAAAGATAGCCCTAAAGCAGGGGTGGGCAAACTACGGCCCGGGGGCCACATGCGGCCCACCAAACGTTTGAATCCGGCCCGCCAGTTGCTTTTAAGTATTTCAACTTTTAACATACCAGCTGGCAACATGACTTTCAAGTCGGATGTCTTATTCAGTAAAAAAAAAATAATAATAAATCGTAGTTTGATGTGGTCTGATGTTTAAAGTGCTCCTGAAAAAAAGGAAACAAGAACATATAGCTGATAGTATGACAATTAAAATTAGACAAATAATTCAAGGCGTAAAATTATTAAAATTATTAAAAATTATTAAAAATTATTAAAAATTATTCAAAAAAATATTAAAAATTATTTTAAAATTATTAAAAATTATTTAAAAATATTAAAAATTATTTAAAAATTATTAAAATTATAAAAAAATTATAAACAATATTAACAATTATTAACAATTATTAAAAATTATTAAAAATTATTAAAAAATATGTAAATGTTATATTATATTATGTAAAAATATTTTAAAAATATTAAAAATCATTAAAATTATTAAAATTATAAGCGTAAAATCATGTGTGTTATATACATACATATAAATATATGTTCTGGCCCCCCGCACAATTTTGTTAACTCAATGCGGCCCATGAGTCAAAAAGTTTGCCCACCCCTGCCCTAAAGCATAGTGGAGATGTTGGATCAAAAAAGCCTCAAAACGGCTCAAACCAAAAATTAAGAAAAAAATTCATTCATTCATTCATTCATTTTCTACCGCTTATCTTCATGAGGCTCGCGGGGGTGCTTGGAGCCTATCCCAGCTGTCTCCGGGCGAGAGGTGGGGTACACCCTGGAATTAAATCAAATGGCTTCATCCAAGAACCCTGGTACTGGAAGACTGGCTTTGTGTGATGAATACAATATGAAGACATATTATATACATACATATATATAGAAGACATATGTGGAGAAAAATGGGTGAGGTGGACACTGTTCACAGACAGAAACCAAGGAAATGACTCAAATTACACCATGACAAGGAATGTGAAATCCTAAATTGTAAACTGTGTATGTCCAGTGCCCCCCTTTTTTTAGTTAGTTTGTATTAATGTTGACGTTTTGTTTAAAAAAAAAAAAACTACAAAGGATGATTCATGATTCAAAAAAAAAAAAATTATTCGCCCATATTCTAAGTTACACAAGCACTTTCCCGGACATAAAACCATGATGAAGCTAGCCATATCACATGATACATGGCATTGATGGACAAGAAAACATTCAGTATTTTACATATACTGTATATTTTATGTTGCACTTTGTAGATTAATCATTTGGTTCTAATTATGTTTGTAGTACATAATCATTTCTAAGAGCCAAAACAGATCAGCATTCAATGCATCACACTGTAATTGTATCCAAGACCAGCAGGTGGTTCCGTGTGCACATGAAGCTTCAAGAAATGAATCCATTCTCCAACCAGTTGACTGAAATGGTTCAAAACCTCACGGGGCTTCATCTGGCCATCACTAGTTTTACATTATTTTCTATTGGAAAACTTGCTTTGGTTTGAGTCAGACTTTTTGGAACGGAGTATTGATGCTCACAAACGATCCATCCATCCATTTTCTGTACCGCTTATCCTCACTAAGGTTATGGGGCTATGCTGGAGCCTATCCCATCTAACTTCCCAGGCAGGGTATACCCTGGACTGGGTCGTCAGCCAATTGCAGCGCACATTCACACTCACATTCATACCGATGGATAATTTAGAGCAGGGGTGCTCACACTTTTTCAGCATGCGAGCTACTTTTAAAATGACCGAGTCAAAATGATCTACCCACTACAAAAATGCAAAACATCTATTTATTTTCAAATGTATTGAGGATTATTTGTACGTACAATGTATGTTGATGTACCTTACATAACCAAATGAGCCAATATTGCAAAACACACATAATTAACTATTAACATTTTTTGTAATTACCTGAGTTTACTTTGATGACTTGCACTGAATTGAACCAGCCAGGGATGCATAGTCCGGACAGTAGCTGCTGATAGCCAGCCTCAAGCACACTTCCAAATGTTTATCAGTCATGGATAATATCCGTATCACAATATCTGTATAATATTCCATATCCGTATGGAAGTGATATGTTTTTTGCCTTTTTACTTGGTCCAGTTTTTGCCTTTTTACTTGGTCCAGCTCCTTCATTCATTTTAGTGACCATAAACTTTAGCGAGGGCTTAAAATCTCGCAATTCACCGACTAGCTTAGCACTTTGCATCGTTGTTTACGCATGAGTGGTGACCTAAAGGTCAAAATTCAGTTGTCATCTGACTGGTTGTCCTGTATGTCAATCAAGTAACGGGGATGGATGATAGGCTGACATCGTAAGTTCTGCTGCACTTAGAGACGTTGTTTGATTTGATTGGTCGCCCGAAGGGCAACATTCAGTTGTCATCTGAATGGCTGCCCTGTATGTCAATCAAGTGACGGCATTGATGCTGGGATGATATTTTTTTAATGTCACGCCGCGATCGACCAGTACCACCTCCGCGATCGACCGGTAGATCGCGATCGACTTAATGAGCACCCCTGATTTAGAGGAAACTGGAGTACCCGTAGAAAACCCCCACACACACACACAAGGAGAACATGCAAACTCCACACAGAGATTCGAATCCAGGTCCCCAATCTCCTGACTGTGTGGCCAACATCCACTCATCCACTGTCCAGCCTCTAACCAAGGTTCAGGAAATAAAGTTGAAGAAAATGTGAAGTTGTTCGCCGTGTTTTGGCAATATTTGAAAGTTTATTATTGCGATACTGACCTTGGTAGCAGAGTTGGCCGCCTGTTCTTTCAAACTCTGGAGCAACTCTTCATTGTGCCTCACTCCAATGTGCTTTTCCTGGAGCCAAATAAAACACATGCACCGTTCACCAATGCACTTGCATAAATCACGTTTGCTTAAGAGGTGCTTGTCCTTACTTGTGTCAGCTTCTCTACAGAGGTCTGAAGCTGAAAAGCAGCAGCTTGTGCCTCATCTCGCTCTCTCTGAAGAGAACGCAGTTCTTGCTCCATGTTCAATACCCGGGAATGAGCCTGGTCCACAGACAACTGCAACTGCAATCACGAGAAAACAATGACTTTGCATTATTGTCTTTTGCTGCATATTCTTTAAAAAAGGCATAGTCCAGGGGTGTCCAAACTTTTCCCACTAAAAAATCAAAAGGGTCCAACTGCCACATTTACACATTCTAAACCAGGGGTCGGCAACCTTTACTATGAAAAGAGCCATTTCACCCACTTGCCCACTAAAGAAAAATAGCCTGGAGCCGCAAAACGTTGTATGTTTAAAACAACATTGGAGGGAAAAAAAAAGACGAGTTGGAGTACTCTTGCTAGTACTGGAGATAAACTTTTGTTTTTAAATGAGCTCTAATTTATTTTTTAGAATCGTCAAATAACTCATTAATAATAATTAATAACTCAAATAACTCAAAGTATTACTCATTTCCCTTCATGTTAACCTGTCAGAGAGAACTGGATAGCATCCTGTCTGCTCATTCAGTCACCAGTCAGAACTCAGTCAGGATGCATTCATGGTCTCACACAAAGTTGGATTTTTGTAAACTCATAACAAAGACGTGCATTTTCACCACACGGGTGCTAAAAAATATTCAAGCATTGCAAAGGGAGCCGCAACAAAGAGGCTGGAGAGCCACATGCGGCTCTGGAGCCGCGGGTTGCTGACCCCTGTTCTAAACCAACCAATCTAAATATGTAAATACCTTTTTCATATAAAAAAAAAACAGCTTTGTTTTTCGTTTCGCATTATCGGCGGCAAAGTGAATTATTAGTACAAGATACTTTTTTTGCTTGTTTTTCCTTTAGTTGTAATGTTTTTACAAAAATGTACATACTTAAACATAATAGGGTGATTGCTAGTTATCTTTATTTAGCTTCACATTTGTTAATATGAAAAAGGAGCATGTAATGGAGTTGTAATAAAAGTTTTAATAAAATTCACTCACCACTAGATGGTAGCATAGGTATCCTTTAAGATGGGATGTCGGTTCTGTATTTATTGGCACTATATGCATGCAGTCATTAGGGGTGGTCGATACTGTTACTTTTAATATCGATCAGATATCAAGTAAATTATTGATAATAGTGATAATTATCGATATAATTAATAATTTTGTGATTTTTTTTCAGTAATTTGTGAACATTTTACAATATATAAATGCAACAATCAAAATTATACATATATGTTACCATATAATATCAAATAATGGATCTATACATGATCTGTCTTGACATACTTTCTGGATTATCTACTCTATCTTAACGTTTCACTGTTAAAGAAAAGTTTAACGATAAGATTGATTTCTTCCTGGAGCCTTTGAATTGGGGTCTGCGTGGTTAGCACGCTAGGAGACCAATTTCAATATTTTTCTTGTGTTTTTTTCTTGTAATTGTGTCTTTTTCATATTCATAAATAATATTAATATTTTTTCAATATTAGAAATGTTACCCAAGCTAGGTTTCCTCAATGTTGTTTGGTTTGCTTCTCATAATAAGACCTATTCAAATATATTTTTATATTATGTATATTTTATTTTTATATTAATATTTTACTGTTTAATATTTCACCTTATAGTATTTTTCCTCTTAATATTATGACTTTATTCTCTCAATATTTTATCTTCATTCTCATGAAATGACTGCCCCTGAATCCGTAGTGTCTCAGTGCCCCCATTGCTTCAAAATCAAAAATCAATTCCACATTACCAACCAAATGAAACAATTGAAACAACAATCACCATGTCTATTCTGTGCTGCTGCTCCGTGCATTGTTGAGTGTGTGATTGTTTAGCCTTCTCCAAAGATTGCTGGTACTCCCGTTGCTTTTTGCTCATCAGTGACTGGTAATGCTGAAGAGTGCTCGTCTTCTCCTAAATCAAATATAAGAAAAATGTGCATACAACGTAGACAAAAACATGCTAGCGCTATCATGAGGCAAGAATTGTTTACTTGTTAGACACCTTTCTGAATATATAAGTGAATGTCTTTGGTACCTGTAGCTGCTTCTCCAGGTCAGTATTCTTCAGTGCAGCCTGACTGTATGATGACGTTTTTTCCTGCAACTGATTCTCCAGCGCAGCAATTCGGGCACCCTTTCTCTTTAACTGAGTTGACACAAAGAACAACGTGTTGAATTGTCACACTTTCTGCCCACCCAACAAAAGACAAGTGACGTTACTTCTTTTTCTGTGGCCAAGGCTTGGTTGGCTTTGTCCATCATCTCCGCCTGAAGGTTCTGGGAGTGGGAAGCTCTTTGAGCCTGCAGGGAGGAAATCTCCTCTTGAGCGCGGCTCGCACGCTCTTTAAGTCGCTCAACCAGGCTGCTTTGTTTAGCGCGCTCAACCTCCTTCACCTGTAGGACCTGAAGTAGCTGCCTGTAACCTTCACCTGATAAGACAAATCAAATGCCTAAAATGGTGGGGGTTTATGATTTTAAAAAGCTTCACTGTGTTACTGTGATGGTGAATGTAAGGCACAAGTGTCAAACTCAAAGCCGTGGGGTCATATTTAGTCCGCCATATCGTTTACTATTATTTATGATGAAATATTACATAGAAATAATAAAAACAAAATTCCAAAGACACACTTAAAACATTCAGTCCCAGCTACGTATCACAAGACAAGCCCTTCGCTACCGGCCATTTTAGACAGTTTTGACACTATTGTGTTCTATGGCTATATAAAAGAAAGATTAGAATCCTGTACGTTTTTCCAGTCTTTAGTAATCAGCAGTAGAACATTGGCAAGTTTCAGGAAAATATTTGTTTCAAACTAAAAACCAACTTTGTGTGGAAAAAACACATTTCAAGCTCACATTTCTAACTCTCACTTTGACACATTTTTTTTTTGCTTTTGTGACCTATACCACAATGTAAAAAATACATTCATTCATTCATTTACTACCGCTTTTCCTCACGAGGGTCGCGGGGGTGCTGGAGCCTATCCCAGCTGTCTTCGGGCGAGACTGGTCGCCAGCCAACCACAGGGCACATATCGACAAACAACCATTCACACTCACATTCATACCTATGGACAATTTGGAGTGGCCAATTAACCTAGCATGTTTTTGGAATGTGGGAGGAAAC
Organism: Doryrhamphus excisus; assembly: GCF_030265055.1. NCBI lineage: Eukaryota > Metazoa > Chordata > Actinopteri > Syngnathiformes > Syngnathidae > Doryrhamphus > Doryrhamphus excisus. The sequence goes on from NC_080468.1 coordinate 2,067,681, forward strand.
TGGAGTACCCGGAGAAAACCCACGCATGCACGGGGAGAACATGCAAACTCCACACAGAGATGGCCGAGGGTGGGAATTGAACCCTGGTCTCCTAGCTGTGAGGTCTGCGCGCTAACCACTAGACCGCCGTGCCGCCCTGTAAAAAATACATTAAAACATAAAAACAATATAATTACAAATATAACACCTTCAACAATGTACAACATTCACATGTGCATGTGTTAAAATATCGCTATGATATGTAACCTTATCGAGTGGATAAGCGGTAGAAAATGAACAAATGAATGTAACCTTCTACACGCCACGTTCTTCCACTAGGTTTTTTCCATAACAATGACAAAACTGGCCATAACTCGCCATAACTAGTGAGAATATTATGGTATAGTTGTACTATTAATTAGAGCTGCTGATGATCATTTTCTTATTTCTTTCTGTCTGTCGATTAATCTGAAGCTTGTTGTTTCAGTTATTTGAGTTATCAGTTAGGCCCTAGGTTAACCAAATCAATACCAACCAAACACAAAGAGTGAGTGGTTTGATCCGCAACATATCAGAAAACACAAATATATTGGGTAAGTTATTGGGAAATTTAAACTATTCAAATATAAGAGGCTGAAACAAGAGGATTTTTGCATTTTTTTCTATCAAAAATGATAAATCGAATACCAAAATACCTGCTGATTAATTGGATAATCAATTAAGCTTTAATGTTAATACACTAGCCTTTACTTATTTTTGTAATTAAATTCCCAGGGTCACCCGTACCTGGTTTAAGCTTCAGCATGTCTGTGCTTCTCGGATAGTCCACCGGGGGCAGCATGCACGGCCTGACACACAGTGGCCCCACACCATCCTAAAATGACATAATAAACATTATCTTGTGCTTCACAGAGACAAATATGAAAATTCCGCAAACAAGTTATGAAACCCTGGAAAGGAAAAGGAAGGTCATGCGAGGTGACCCCCAGCTACCTCTCGTAGATGCAGAAGAGATATTATTGCCTCCAGGCTGACTGTCTCTGCTTGGCTTTGTTGAGCTGCTTTGTGGCTGAGGGCCAAACACTGCTCCTGGTTCTTTGTCAGCGTCCGCAAGTCTTCCAGTTCCTTGCGCAGAGAAACCAGCTCCTTGCACTCGGCGCTGCGCTCTATCAGCTGTCTCCGTAGGTCTGAGCTCCGTCGCCCGGCATCCTCCAGCTGGGCTTGGAGCGCAGAATGCTCGGCAGCCAATGTCTTTGTGTGCCTCACCTCCTCCTTCAGCTGGCTGTAAGACCCAAGGGGAGGTAACGGGGTGATGAGCTAGCAAGCAAGGATTAAAACACTCAAACAAAGCTACAGATTTTTTACAAACCTGATGGTTTCACAGTGCCCTGCTTTCTCTCTCTCCAGCACAGCGCACTTTATTTCAAGCTCTTCTTTTTCTCCATCACACTCAGTGAGACTTGTTTTTAATTTGTTTTCATTCTCCATCACCTTTAAAAAGCAAGTTAACACATAAGGATACCTATTGTACGCCGCAAAGTCAGCTGCATGTAGTCTGAGTGAGTACACATTTGTTCATATTGGAAGCCTTATTATGAACAGAGATGAACTTATTTGTACACTTGTATGTTGTAGTGTTATTAAAATCACTGTCTGCGGAGTTTATAAAGATTTTCGATTAGGTTTGCATCAGAATATTTCTATTCAACCACAGCATCTCAATAGGATTCAGGTCAGGATTTTGACTAGGCCACTCCAAAGTCTTCATTTGGTTTTTCCTCAGCCATTCAGGGGTGGACTTGCTGGTGTGTTTTGGATCATTGTCCTGCTGCAAAACCCAAGTTGGTTTCAGCTTGAGGTCACCGCACAATCTCCTTCAGGATTTTTTGGTAGACGGCAAAATTCATGGTTCCATTTATCACAGCAAGTCTTCCAGGTCCTGAAGCAGCCAAACAGCCCCAGACCATCACACTACCACCACCATATTTTACTGTTGGTATGATGTTCTCTTCTGAAATGTGGCGTTACTTTTACTCCAGATGTAATGGGACCCACACCCCAGGAGTCATCTGGGAGAGAACTCCAGGCTTTCTTTCTCCCCTCAATCTTTTTTCCTCCCAATAAAAGGTTTTACTTAAAAACTGCATTTTATGTTCAGTTGCGCTGTCATTGACTAACATTTTAATTAGTTTGATGATCTGAAACATTGAAGTGTGACAAACATGCAACAAAAATAAGAAATCAGGACGGGGCAAACACTTTGTCACACCACTGTATGATATGCGTGGTCGACATGATATGAGTTTTTCATCTGATTTCATATTACCTTTTGAAATGTAATGGCAATGGTGGCCTTATACTCGTTGAAAGCTTCTTTGAGTTTCTCTGCATTTTCAAGTGCTTGGTTTCTTTGTTGTTCTGCCCTGTTAAGTATTATAAAAAATTATAAATAAATTATTTATTGTATTGTAAATTAGATAGGAATGGAATGAATGCACTGGTAAGGATGCTTACCTTTTGCTCAGTGCAGTCTTGTTGGCCAGTTCCTCTCTGACACTGCCCAGTTTCTCAGTCAGATTGACTACCATGATGTCACTGTGAGCCGCTTCCTCCTGGCAACGCTCTGCCCTCAGCTCTGCTGCCCTGAGAGGCACAAGAGGAAAAAAACATTACAGGGCATTGATGTTTACCGTTTCAAATATATGACAGGAGTAAGGCTGAAGGTTTCTAAACTATATGATATGAAGTCAGGGGTGTCCAAAGTGGGGCTATTTGCACCCCAAAGCACATTTGAAAAATAGAATTTATAAAGAATTTGAAAAATTTACAGGAATAAAAAGTCAATATAATATAAAGTCAAAATATTAAGAGAAGAAAATTGTGATCTCACAATGATATAGTAATTTTAAAATATTTTTGGTACCCGTCATTACCCCGAAATTACAAGTGGCAACCTAAATTTATTACATTTTTCAACTAAAATTCCTTCATGTGCAGCACACAGAGAAGAGTCGCTACCACAAGGTTACCCAGCATGCCTTGAGGTGTGTTCATATGGGTCTGGTTTTCTGTGTAAGCGTTATTTTGAGTCCCGTGTGGTGCGGTGGTTTTCAGTGTTCCATTTGTGTTGACTTGTGTTGGTTTGGTTCACACTGGGAGTTACATTTAGCATGTGTGTTGACCTCAGAACTTCCTTCAAGCAAGAGCGCCGTTACCACCTTTGGGACTATTAAGAGGCAACTATTGCACAAATACCCTACAGAATAAACTAAAGACTTGCAACACATTGAAAAGGAATTTGTGGTCCACTTTTGGCTCACAGCCCACCAGCTGAGAATCACTGATGTAAACAACTATAGTATACTACAGTTTATGTAAAGAGGTCATGAAATTACTTGAGTTCTTTGGCTTTGGTCTCCACTTCTGCTTGAAGATGACAAATCTGCTCATTCAAGACTGCCTCCTTGTGAGCAGGCCCCACCCTGGAGCATCGCAGGCAGGCCTGCAGAAGACGACGCAATATTATACTCCTCGGTCTTTTCGGTGCTCAAGTCCACACTGTTCAGCGTTTCAGCACATTTTGAACAACTTGCTGTTCTTTATCAGGGACCTGAAGGCAACATTTACAATGGTGTGCGATCCATGAATGAGTACCCTTCATCATGCCATTCCCATTCTGACATCATGAGACCAAGATAACACTTCACAATCGCTGCCAGGCTTTCAACAGGATGTTCTCAGAGGGAAGTGGCCACTGAGCTTACAGCGTCATCAGCAGTACAACGTATTCATCCTAAGAGATAACTTTGCACTCGATATACAGTACATTTGGGGATGGGTGTGTACCTGAGAGTTGGAGGATAGGAGTTCATAGGGCGTAGCGTCAAGGTCACTGATGAGCTGAATATCCTGCATGGTCAGACTAGCATTTTCTTGCCGTACAGAGCCCATCTTCCTCATCTTTCTCCTTGCAGAAACAGACTCCATGTCATAGCTAGCATGAACTACAGCAGTCTGAATAAAGAAAGACGGACACATATGTGGATCTGAGAAGTTTGTCTGCGGTTTGAAGAAGGTGGTGCTGTTTTTTAGGTGACCCAGTCATTTTAACCACAAGCGTGCATGGTGACCCAGAAGCCAAAAACTATTGGCTACTTTATATACGAAAATCGTGCAGTTCATTGATAAAACATTAGTGTTTTATTGGCATAATCTTAGGCTCACCCCGTTGTTGTCTCTCAAGTCAAAGCAGACTCATCAAAGTCTCCAGCTTGTTAAATCATTATTGCTGCACATCCAACTGGAACATGCAACCCAGCCAAGGAATCAACAACGAGCCAGTTGTGGTAAGCAATCCGTTCGTCCTTTCTTGAGTAGAGAAAAAATGTACCCATAGCGGTATTTGTTAAACACTGTAAGAATAAATGATACATGACTATCAACGAGTAGGTAGCATGATAGCATGCTATATGTAAACAAAGATGGTCGCTAATCAACAGGTGGCTAGCAGGGAAAGTTAGCTAAAGCTAAAACATACCAAAAAACCAACCGGACCATGTTGATAAGTTGTAGATACTAGATTTGTGTTAGTTTGTCCTGTGAAAATACACATTAAATGCGACTAAACACTATCAGTTCGCTCGATATCATTTAGCGTTAGCCAAAATAACTTAAAAGTAGTCGTCTCCGCCCATATTATATCTACCGGCTGCTGATTGGTTAGAAGAGAACAGCCTACATAATTATTGGTAGAAACGACTGTCAATAACGCAACCCGCGAACATTGGCGCGTGCTATGAAGTGGCCCAGTAGCCAATCAAAAGAGCCTCACAAGGCGGAAGCTGAGTCCTGATACCAATACAGATGACTGATTTGAGCAGTAATAAATCACAGTTGTGCTAGAGATGTTTTTTGTATCTTTTTTTTTTTTTACCAAAAATGTGTCGACATCCACACGGATACTGAAAGAAAGCAACAGAGAACCATTGTTCCGGTTGTATGACAAATGGCGCTTTTATTATTTTTTTCAGAAGTTACACTTCGATGTGTATCATGACACATTAGGTATGTAATGGGATAATGGTCATTTGTTGTCTTCAAACAGGTTAACCAATGTTCTTTGGCTGCAGCGGCTCATATGAGCCAGGCATCAACACATTTGAAATGAAAAGAACGTGTGTCCTAAAAGAGGCTGCTCAAACTGAACAACTGAGTCTGAATCATCACAATAACTCAAACATTTCAACTGCAGGGTCCAAATAAGAACTCCGAACTACAAAAACACACAGGATCAACTCAAACAAGCAAACCTGCTGTTAACTGCAGAATGGAAATTGAGTGTAGGACAATCACAAAATGAAACACTTTTATTTTTTTTTTCTGAACTATAAAACATAAAAAAATCAATAGGTCCTGAAGATTGAAATCACATCATTTTATAGTTGCATGTAAGTTCGGCAAAAAGGTCAAACAGAAAAAAATGTATATTTTCCACATTTGATTTTAGGACCAGCACAAAATAATTTTTACTCAATGATAAATGCTGCTCTAATTTTAACATTTAAGCTTATACTGTTACCGGGAGATTTAAAAAGAAAAAGCAAGACACATATGGGGGAAATTGTAAAAATAAATGTATATAATTTTTATATAAAATAATACAATTTTGCAGCAGCAGCTCTTAAGTGCCTTCATGACAGTACACAAATGAGCACACTTTCCAAAACTGAACTTAAAAATACATCTGCCAAATACAGTCAGAGGTACTAACAGCTGAGAGCAGAGAGGAGGGAGCGTTATGTCAAAGAGGGATGTTAGAACTGCAAATATTGTACAATAGATACCCACGTGGACACAAAGGTTCACGGTATGACCTCAGTGGCAAAACAAAACCTCCCTCACTTCCTCACTGTTAACACACGCTACATTCTGTCAAAAAAAAAAACTTACTTTTATACTCAGCTGGTTTGCAATTGACAAGTGTATCACTGTATTTAAAAGAAATCACTGAAAGCCTACAGGTGCAGTGCATTGATCGATGTATGCATAACTGAGGGTTTGTCAGTATTCAAAGCAACAGCAAAAGGATAGCAAAAGCGCAAAAAGATACAAATAGTTTAATGCCAGAGCCTCGTTTTTATCGATAAACTTTAAAAGGAAGGAGGAAAAATAAGTTGAAATGTACTATATTCACAGTGGACTGCACTGAACCAGTAGGCTTTGCAGAAAGCTTAATAACACTCCAGTCTAAACTAAACAAAGGTACATAATTAATGCTCTGATTACATCCTGGGTGCACAGTAGGACACCTCTAGGAGGCAGTGACACCCTCCCACTCCACCAGGTACTGCACCTTTCCATCCAGGGTGACCCGTCGAGCCAGGACTTTGTACTTCTCCCCACAAGCCAGCCTTCCTGCCACTCCAAAGTAGGAGCTGATGGAGCTCTTGAGGTGGGACAGCTGACTGTTGGGGTCCATGCCGTGAACTATGTCTGTGGAGTGCAGCCCTGGAAGCGGACTCAGCACCTCTGTGGCCGAAGGGTTTGGGTCTGCTGGGCTGGGAGGGCGCATCCCTGTGTTGGTGGTGGGGCGCAAGACCCGTCGTGGCCGCCCACGTTTCCTTTTTAAGGGTGGAGGGGAAATGGGTATGGTGGAGTTTGTCGACCGGGTCTTGCTGGAGCTACAGAGGCTTAATGGGTGATTGATAGGAAATAGGAGGTTCTAATGTTATTTCTATGATTGTATAAAAAGGCTGCACAGTCAGCATACCTGGACTGCCTTGAAAGGCTAGTTGAGGTAGTTTCTGTGGTGCTCAGGGCTCCGATAGACTCCACATCTGAGGTTCGAGATGACAGTAACGACCTGTCATTCCTATTGTATGAGGTGAAAAGAGAAAATAAGCACAAAAACAAATCCTGAAATGCAGGAGAATTCATCATCATCATCATCACTGTGCAGATGCTTTATGCAATAATAAAAAAAAACAAAAGTGTATATACAATTAGAGTCAATTATCTTACTTGACAGAAGTAAAGCGATCCAATGAGTGAGATTCTAGTGGTGGAGGCTTTCTCAGCTCCTGTCATATAGAAAAAATAAAGATAATAATATAAAGAAAATAAAGACAGCAGTGCAATCTAATACCCACCAATGTCTAACTATGACAGACCTAGGAGAACCTAAATGGGTCAGTGTACCAGACAGGGTGCTGTCTCTTTAAGGGGTGACTGCAGTACGTATAGACTACAGTGATTTACAGCAATGACCAAATAAAAATATACTGCAAAAACATGGGGACACAGTGTTGAATACGTTTTGTCTGTTGTGTATGAGATGCGACATGATGTCAATTTTAGCCTGTTTGCGCATCACCATTTTGTGACAAGTGTGTCACAAGGGTGATGAAATAAATGGATTTGTGATTTGATTGGATTTGATCAATGGATTTGAGCTGAGCTGTGATTATCTAAAATGAAATTGGCTGGGTTTTTTTCCCCAGAAATCCAACATGTTGCGTTTGGAATTGTGGTTATTGTTATGCAGGCCGATATAAACTTACATTGTTTTTCCAATGTCGACCTGATTACCCAATATCAGATATCAGTATTTGATCGGGACACTCCTTGTGTTGGTGCTTTTGCTTGCTGTGTCATGCTTTTGGTAGCACTTACAGGAGACTGACCAAACTCCAAATGTATACACAGCAAACAACTCAGTAGAACAAACATACAAATGAACAGTACAAACCCTGGACAAGAGTTCACAGGAGCGTCTGCGCTTGGCCTGCCTCTCAAGAGACCGTGTGGATTGCTTCCTCAACTTCTTTTTGGACTTCTTCTGTGCGCCGTTGGTTAAAGTACTGCAAGAAACAACATTTGAAATTGGACTTTTTTTCCTCCCTTGACAGAATGAAGACAGAAACTGAAAAGGACTCAATGCAATTTGTTCTTTAACTTGGAATCACCCAAACGACTCCTGTAGAGATGAAAATACTGGTATTGTCAAGTCTTCAAAAAGGATCTTGCAGCTTACGTGAAAGATGGGGCTTTGTTGGAGTCGACGGCCATCCCTCGTGAGGAGCGCTCCATCAGTCTGCTGTCTGGTTGCTCAGCACTGGGGGGGGCGGGGGGGAATCGAACCCTCAATCCAAACAAGTGCTTCTTCTTCTTTACCTCTTTTCCCGACATGAACCTGGCAGGGGCACAAAGAGAACAGATGAACTTTCAGGCCTTCATCAATATTGTAAATACCATATATTCTTACACATACAGTGGTGTTAAAAGCGTTTGCCCTCTTCCTGATTTCAAAATGCGGTTAGTAATTAAAAATATTATAATGGGAGAAAAAACTCCAAAGCTACATGGCCCTGTGTTAAAGGTGATTGTCCCCTACACCTAATAACTGCTTGGGCCACCCTTAGCAGCAACAACTGCAATCAAGCATTTGTGATAACTTGCAATGAGTCTCTTACAGCGCTGTGGAGGAATTTTGGCCCACTCATCTTTGCAGAATTGTTGTCATTCAGCCACATTGGAGCAGGAAGCGCCTTTTTAAAAAGGTATGACATCATCTCAATAGGATCCAGGTCAGGACTTTGACTAGGCCACTCCAAAGTCTTCATCTGGTTTTTCTTCAGCCATTCAGAGGTGGATTTGCTGGTGTGTTTTGGATCATTGTCCTGCTGCAGAACCCAAGTTGGTTTCAGCTTGAGGTCACCAACAGATGGCCGGATATTCAGGATATTTTAGGAGACAGAGGAACATATGGTTTCGTTTATCACAGTAGGTCTTCCAGGTCCTGAAGCAGCTAAACTGCTTCAGGCAATCACACTACCACCAGCATATTTTTACTGTTTTTCTGAAATGTGGCGTTACATCTGATGTAATGGTACACACCTTCTAAAAAGTTGTAATGTTCTTTTAGTTCAACCATAATATTCGTCTTGGAACTCCAGGGCCATGCAGGCCCTTTTGCCCAGTGTCTTTCTTATGGTGGAGTCATGAACACTGAGGCAAGTGTTAGGTCAGCAGTTCTTTGGCTGTTGTGGAGTCTTTTGTGACCTCTTAGATGAGTAATCATTGCAGTCAATTCATCTCAGTAGTGTTTTTCCAAACAGGGCCGTGCACGTTTGTATTTTTTTCTCCCTAAATACAAAGTTTTAATAAAAAAAAAGTGCATTTGGTCTTAGGTTAAACATTAAGTGTGACAAACTTGCAAAAAAAAAAAAAAAATCAGGAAGGGGCAAACGTTTTCACACAAGTGTAGCTGTACTTTGTATATATCTGATGTTACACATTACAGAAACCTACTTGCTTGTGTTGTTGTTCAACGCCTCCAGTACAAACCCATATCGCAATGATCTCGGGGTGCTAGAAAGCTGTTGATGGAACACAAAAGACAGTCAAGATTTGAAAGGTGATGAAATGAAGCTGTTGTTGTTTTCATGCACGCATGCAAATTCCAATTCCAAACATGACATCGGTGGGCGCCAATCCAGATGGTAGTCTGTTTACAATGTTCTGACATCGAGCAACATTGCTTGTTAACTTTTTTTTTTTTTTACACATCCTTAAGCCTCCCAAGCAGCAGTGTGCCAATCAAAAGGACAGCCATCCCCATCCAAGTGAAAACCAAATGTTGTGGAAAGCTCAGCAAGGAGACACTCTTGGACACTCCTGTGGTCTCAATTGCTGTTGCGACCATCATTAACGATTACGATTATTTATTGAATGCTAATGAATGCTCGCGGGTTCAAGGATTCTGTTCGCTGCTACAAGGAGGCCGAAGAGAGTGTTTTTAAAAACACCAATAAACTCTATACTTATATATACTTAAACATCACATATGCATTTCAGTGGTAATTCCAAGATTTTATGATAGATTTCTAATATGCACATTTTTAATAAGTCATCATATTGTATCTCCGGTTACCTCCCCAAGCTGCAGCAGCTCCCAATTGCTGTTGATGTAAGCCATCAGGTCCATCTCAGAGTCAAAGTACTTCTTCTTGTGGATCATAGTCAGGTTGTACAGGCTCAAGTGTGTCACGTCCTCCCTGCAATGCTTTACATTACTTTTATTGCATTTCTTTATACACGTGATTAGTATACGAAATGCAGAGACAGGCAAGTGAGATCTTTGGTTGATGTATTTCATCAAAGCCAACGAAGGTCTGTTCTGTTCCACTACAGTCCTCTAGATGGCAATAATGTTCTGTGGAATCCCAGTTTCCACGTTGATGACTATTATTTTTGCAGATTTTTCTTAATGTTGAAAAACCATCATACCATCTGAGAGGCAGTCGGCTGAGATACTCGGGTCCACCGTTGCAAACAGAACAAACAAAAACATAAAACCTGAAGGTGGAGAAACACAAAATGCATAGTGTTGGTTTTTTTTGTTTGTTTGTTTGTTTTTAAACATACAAAAATAATGTGAAATGCCGTGTTTGATCAAATACATCCTAATATATTGAACCAAACTATGCTTGCTTTATATATTTTTTCCACCGGAGATTACAATATGTGTAGGACTGGAAAATTCTGCAAAAAATGCAAATGACCATTTTCTTGCTTAGAAATGAGATGGCTATTCTGAGTGCTGCTGGAAATTCTTGTGGAAGATCAGAATTTCCCATATTTTCCCAAAACATTTCCCTCATTAAACCTGCTAAGAAAACAGTGGTTTATCACCTGTCTCCATAGAGCATTGGCATCTGCAAGCAGTGGAGGCAGGCTTCATGGAACCACTGCTCACATCTGTTACACTGCAGCATCTTCAAGTACCAGCTGCATGGACACAAAGACAAAGACATCATCTCACGAGTCCTCTCAGGCGTCGTGATATAACAAATTACATAACTGTTTGTTGTTGTGTTGTTTTATTTGAGTCACTCACTTTCCTGGCCCTCCACAATAGCAGTAGCACTGTTGCATGTTGGTTGTGTGGTCTTCATCCCACACCAGTTCCTCCAGGGCGTACGGGAAGGAGAGCTCCATGTGTTGCGGGTCCTCCTGCTTTAAAAACAAAGAAATAAAATAAAAACACAGCACATTATCTGGCTTCCACTTGAAAAATCCAAGACAAGGGCACTACCTTTGGAAAAGCAGTGAGCACACATTCAGAGCAGAGCCACTTGTCGTCTGAGTCAATGACGGTAGCATCGATGATGGGGGAGTGGCACAGCTGATGATAGCCTGGGCAAAAAGTACATCATTTATACATCCTGGTCATTTAAGAAGTCAGCCAACCTTTTCATTAATGTCAGGTATACCTTGCCCACATTTGTCACAAATCACAATCTCATTGGGTTCCTCTGAAGTTTCATCCTGACAGATGGAGCAGACAATGTCATCGTCTTCATCGTCGTCCTCATCTTCATCCCCTAAAATGGACGTGTGTCACAACATAGAGAGCCATGTAAGAATTCATCTGAAACAAATATAATGCAGTGTTGCTTCTGGTTTTCAGGCTGCTACTCTCATGTAAAGCACATAAAGTACGTATCTAGCCGTCTTCTTCTGCCTAACCGGGTGGCAGGGGCAGCCCAGACTTCCCTCTTTCGGTTCCACCGGGACGACACCCAGGCCTTCCCAAGCCAACGTATCCTAGGTCTGCCCCGAGGCCTCCTCCCAGCTGGGAGGAGGCGTCCAGAAGGTATCCAAACTAGATGCCCGAGCCACCTCAACTGGCTCCTCCAGACCTGGAGTAGCGGCTCTACTCTGATGGCTGAGCTCCTCAACCTCTCTGTTAGGGTGAGTCCAGCCACCTTATGGAGGAAACTCATTTCAGCCGCAAAATGTTCTTTCGGTCGCGATCAAAAGCTCACGACCAGAGGGGAGGCTGGGAACATAATTCCACATTTTGGTTACTGCAATTCTACATTTTGTTACTGTACAGCAGGGGTGGGCAAATATTTTGACTTGTGGGCCGCATTGAGTTAACAAAATTGTCTGGGGGGCCAGAACATATATTTAACACACTAACACACACACAATTTTATGCTTATAATTTACTTTGAATTATTCATCTAATTTTATCTGAAAAGTGTTATACTATCAGCTGTATGTTCTAATGTTCCTTTTTTCCAGCAGCACTTTAAACATCAGACCACATCAAACTATGTCATTAAATTTTAATTTTTTTTTTTTTTTTTTTTTTACTAAATAAGACATCCGACTTGCAAGTCATGTTGCCAGTTTGTATGTTAAAAGTTGAACTACTTAGAAAGCAACTGGCGGGCTGGATTCAAACGCTTGGTGGGCCGCTTGTGGCCCCCGGGACGTAGTTTGCCCACCCCTTCTTTACGTGAATGTGACATCTTATGGAAAAATTACACAGGGCTATTATGTAAAGGCAAAAGCTTGGCTGCTTGTTTTGTGACAAAGTTATGACATTTTTTCATTATCAGCTGAATGTTCTCATGTCCCTTTTTTTCAGGAGCACTTTAAACATTTAAACTATAATTTAATTTTACAAATTTTTTTTTTTTTTTTTACTAAATAAGACATCCAACTTGCAAGTCATGTTGCCAGTTTGTATGTTAAAAGTTGAAATACTTAGAAAGCAACTGGCGGGCCGGATTCAAACACTTGGTGGGCCGCATGTGGCCCCCGGGCCATAGTTTGCCCACCCCTGCTGTACAGGTTATTGTTTTCACTGCAATTCTACATTTTGTTCGTTGTATGCAATACAATGACAATAAAGGTGATTCAGATTCTGATAAATTGAGAGCTTTGCCTTCCGACTCAGCTCTCTTTACCACAGCAGTCCAGTACGGCGACCTCATTACGACAGGGAAAGTGTCCTTACTGTTGTGACCAGCGACTTCAATAACACCACGTGGGGGCAGTAACTGTGCGTGCTGGGAGGTACCGCTTGTGTCATGTTGGAATGTGTCACACTAAAGGCTGTAATATGAAACATCATCACACCATACTGTTTGCTGCCATTTTTATATTCTGTTGACATATGGGGTAAGTGCACTTCACTCACCAACTATACTGCAAAATGGGCAATGAGCATGATACATAATATTCGCTATAAAGAACACCAAAAATAAATCCTTTACTCCTGTCTACCAGGTGTACTGCAATTATTATTTTCTCTTTGACTATTCTTCATTTGTATTATTTAATTAAGGTATTGTTAATTGTATATCCTGCACCTGTTTATTACTACGCAAATCTTTTAGTCTTTATTACTCCTCAGCTATGTGACTGCCGGCCCCCCGCCTCCTGTTTTTGAACATTTCACCTCTGCAAAGGGATAAACCTGACCGCATAAGATGAATGCAGCGTGCGGCCATTGTTCCCGAGAGACGAGAATGGTTCTGCAAGTTGCACTTATTAACTGTACAAACTATTACTGTTGGACTTGGACTTTCACAAAGCAGGGGGGGACAATCCCACGTACTTATCACCGGAAATCGGCCGATTGAAGTATCGCTAGTGTGCGAGAAATAGCCACTACTAAATAAATAAGTCCAGCAATATTAGCAGCTATTTACAAAGCTTAAATATTACAGACATTTATATACTACTGCCTACCCGTTTGAATGTCCTTCCACAGAACCCAAGACTTGGATCGATCCTCAAACACCACAAAGCATCGCTGCTTGTCCCGATCTATCTGTAAGGGCAAAGAAAAAACAAATAGTTTAAAAACATATAGCTACAACCCCTCATTTACTGCGCTTAACTGGTTCCAGACCCAATCGTGATAAGTAAATTTCAGTGAGGTATGATTCATTAATTATGAGTCATATATTTCATACTTACCACAAAAAAACCTTCTAAATACAATTGTTAACATTATGAGAGTCCTGTAGACATTAACTAACACCCCATAGTCTCCATTACACTCGTATGAACCAATATAGTAGACCCAAAAGTAAATAAACCATTTAATATACATGCTGACGTATGTTAAATTGATATATGTATGCAGTCTCATGTATAAATGTGTGATGATGAAACTGTGAGTGAGTGAAGCTGTAAAGTGTCAACTATTTCTACTGTCTTGCACATTCAACAAATCCACCGAAATGTCAAATGGGGGGGGGGGGGGGTATTATTGTTTGCGCCTGCACCCCAGTTGGTACAAGCCTTTCTAATATATAATACAATCTATGCATCAGTCAATAAAGTCGCAGTAATGCAGCATTATGAAGATCTTATTTGCTACATGCTTCATATGATGTTCAAGACCCTTCGGTGAAAACGCCCAAACCAAGTACAGACATTTAACAATACTCTTTCCTGTATGTTCTCACACACTAACCTTTGTGATTGTCCCCAGGTATATCAAACCATCTGACCAACGGGCCAAGACGTCCTGCCCCTCTGTGAACCTGTCCTGTTCACCATACTCCACCCTCGCTTGGCTTGTTGGGGACAAAGGAATAGCCTGCTGCTGCGGGGGGTGAGCTCTCTGATGGACGGACAGGTGACCCAAAACCCCCGAGTCTCTGCAATGACAAGGGATGGACTGGTAAAACTGGAAACATGTAACATCAAGCATAATTGTAAAGGATTTGCATAGGTACTGTACTAGTAAATAGGTGACAGCCGATGGAAGCTAATGTACTGTCACTCCAAGCACTTCCTGTCACTAAAATATCTCCCTTGTGACCCAAGCACACTTATGTTACAAAGTGTAACATAAGACGTAAACTTGTGGATTCCCTCTATCAGTTCATGTGAATAACCACTGTTTCTATTTTAGGTTTCCTTTGAGGGCTGTCCCCTTTGTTCGAACGTTGAGTGGCTGTGGTCAACCCCACGCTTAGTAAAACATAACCATGTGCAGTGACCTTAAAGTCTTAAATGATATATTTTGTCAGAATTATCGGCCAAAGTAAGACTAATCCCCGGGCAAAGCCTTTAGCCGTGCCAGGTTGCAGACCCAGACTAACCCACACCCCCAACAGAGGAAAACATGACAACAATACCTCATTCGGGCACCTCCGTTTCTACAGCTCCAAAAGTAACAAAATAAATATATGTGCGTTGCTGTGGTATTCTCGCTCCGTTTGCCTTTGAAATTCACACCAAACTCGAGCCGCTAAAACGCGTAGACCCCGTGTCCTTCTCAGAAAATAACAAACTGCTCATTTTCCCCGAGCACGTTCGCCATTTTGGTTTCCCGCTGATGGCCGGGGAGTGCATTGTGGGAAGCTTAAACGGCAGCTGCTGCTTCCTCGTCCTCGTCTGTTTAATCTCATTTCAAGCATCTTCAACTGCTCGTGTCACATGTTTACCTGCGTCAACGTGTGGCTAATTACAGCATCTTTTAATCAACCATTGATGTCTTACGTAACGTTTTCACACATTATCAACAGTGCTCTTATTGCATAGGCACAGATGTAAGGCTGTATGGCCACTCATTTTTGTCAAAATTAGATCGTGTACATTTTGAATTTGACTTGTAGAATTATCAGTACCGGAAGTGATATGGTATGGGTCAACAAATGTATTTTGTTCTAGCCGGAAATGATATCGTCGTTAACAAAATTACATTAATTGTAACAAATTACACATTTATATCAGTGTTATAAAGATGAACAGTTGTCTTATGGACGCTCATGTCTACACAATTAGGCCGCGTTGACGGAAAATTTGTTTTGCAGACTCTTCGTTACCGGAAGTGATTTGATATGACTCAACAAATGTATTTTATTCTGGAAAACAAAGAATAAGGACTAGCATTAACCGGAAGTGATATCGTCGTTAACAAAATTACATCTATTTTAACAAATTACACATTTACATCAGTGCCCTGAAAATAAGCAATTATCTTATGGACACTCATGTCGACAAAATCAGGCCGCTTTGACAGACAAATTAATTTGCAGAAACTTCTTTACCGGAAGTGACGCATTTGGGTCAATAAACGTGTTTCATTATGACAACGAAAATAGATTAGTGTCAGTGGTACATATGACCGGAAATGATATCGCCATTGATACAATTTCCACATAACAATGGTCGAGGAATCAGTCGTGAAAAATAAATGTCCTTTAACCGGAAGTCATATTATACCATTCATCTAACAGTTTGTATTGTGAAAGATGAACAAAAGTTTATTCAAATACACAGCTTCGGGGTGTCACTTAGTGCAGAACTAGTTTCATTGAACGTTGTAATCACTCTCTACTCTACCAAGCTGGACGTCTTCAAACCGCGCCTGCGCATTAACCCGAGCCTGCGCTGTTTGGTGGTGGAGGCATGAAGAAGTTGCTTTGCTGGAAACGTAACACAGCCGCTGCCGCTGGAGCGAAGCGCAAATGTGCAGACTGGGACAAAATCAACAGGAATGATGTACGTGCATGAATGTACGTTTTGCAAGCGAGGCGAGACGCGTCCTGCTGCGGCTTTTGAATGACGGTCTCCTTCAGTCAAGCCCACGTATTGAGATGATCTATTTCTGTGATGGCGAAGGGACTGTTTCCACGGGCCTGGGTGAAGAAGTCCTTCTATTTCCAGGTAATGTAGCTTTGTGCCAGTGTGTGATAGTGGGGTCTGTGCTGGTGCCACACCAGTAAATATTTTCCACCTGCATGCTTTCAAATGACCTGAGGAATGTTGATGGACGGCTGACGCTTCACTTACCAGAAGACATATCAGAGGCAGCTTAACCTGCATGTACAGGGGACTGGAGTGCTTTTATAACCCACTGAGCTTAACAATCTCCGAGAGGGGCCCACCACAAGTCTTAAAGTGCTGAAGATCTTGGAAAGTATTAGATTGACCCAGTTGGAGGCCTGCCTGCTCCCTCTGCAATGCAGTTCCCCAACATTGAAGACATGATAGAAAAAGTCATGTGTCAGCCAAAACCAATGAAGTTTTTAAAACAATATTGAAACTGTTGTATGTAGGTGAAAGTAAATGATTGTGATCACTGACTCTAAGCAACAGGTTGCCCGGCAATAAAAGAACATGATACTCTACGTATGCTCATGAATGCACCAAAGAGTCAAGAGGATTAACAGGACCAGTTTCTAAACACAATTGCAAACATAACAGTTTGCAATGACAATGACATGTTTTGCATGCTTGCACCCATGTAGTGTCTTCACTATGCAACCATGCATTTTTCACAGTATTTCACTAAGGTACCCAAAATAGGTCAGGGAGGTCTTTTACATATTTAACATGTCAACATTATGTGTTTGCACATTTTATGTTCGCTACAGTCAATTGCAAATAATGTCCATCGTGTTGTCATATTGCCTGTGCTGTATATCGAGTAGCTATTATTCACGGCATGTGCTGTTCAATGTTTTCTCCCACTGTCCTCCCTGGAGGCCCACCATTCATCAGCTCCGTACAGGAGCCACGTGTCTCAAGTTACCATTCAAACGTGCTCCTAAAGGAATATGGGTCAATGTGGAGGCAATGGTTTTCCCCGCCTTGCAGTCCTCATGACATGTTTTCATCATCATTCCAAACCACTTCCAAAGGTCACGTGTTTGTAATCTACAAAGAAGAGGATTAGCATGACCAAGGCATGATCGGTTAATACAGTGGAATAATAACAATACAGTGTACAAAAAATTCAAATGGTCCCTGCCTGTACGCTAGCTGCACCCCAAGGGTGCGAAGCAAAGCATATCGTAGAAATTTGAAGGGAAAAAAAAGATGATTGTTAAGCCAAATGCCACACGCAGCCTTTGTGTGGGAATATTAATAATGAGCAAGGTCAGCCCATCAACACCAACGAGCAAATATGCTGAATTTATTCAAAAGTGATAGCAACATAAACAAAACTTGCCCATGCTGACAGTCAATCAGAATGTAGTTTAATACATCACCAAACAAATGCTGCATTTTAATATAGTTAAAAGCCAGCATTTCAAGAAATGCTGCAAACATTAAAGAGTACGAATTGCCTTTAGGAAAATACATGTCAGTTAGTGGTTTATTTAGATCTCAAAAACTGTTGACAATAATATTGTTGAGTGTCAATTTGTGGGACAGTAAACATTTCAAAATGCACCTGTATTGTTTGTGACTCAGTTAAATGAAAATAATGAAATATTTGTTATAATTATTATATTTGTTCAAAGCCACCATTTAAAAAAAAAATAGCAAATGTTAAACAGTACGAATTGCTTGTGAGAAAATACATGTAGTTCGTGTTTTTTTGTGTTACATTTAATAAAAGTTTCAATTAGATACTTTGTTCATCTAAAAGAAATTCACAGATCCAGCATCTTACAGATTTGGAAAACACGGGGGTATGCAGGGTTCAAGAAAATAAGGGAATGGTACTATGTCAAATAGTATCATAAAATAAAATAGCAAATACAGTAAAGAGCAAAGATTTTAAAAATATAACAGCAAAGCAAGCAAAATATAATACAAAAACCTCCATCTCGTGCTGTTGTGCAAAGAGATGTTGTACAGCATATATAAATGTACATATTGATGTACATAGTGCAGTTAGAAGTACACACATGTAGACGTAGTTTTGTGTTCTAAGGTGCAGTTCTATATTTTTACCACTGTCACAATGACATGAGTAAGCCGTGATGTGTGCGTCCCGTTACTAAAGCACTAATATGAATATGATATGTGACATAAGTAGCACGAGACACCGTAACGATCAGGTCCATGAGACGGTTCAAATGCTGATTTGAACAGTCAGAGAGCCGACCAATGAATTGTTAAAAAAACCTAGCAGTGAGGCCTCCTGGGAACCAGCCTAGAACCTTTTCAGGATTCATGCCTTCATTTGTTCTTGTCCTTTGCAGGCTCGCATCTCCTTTGTAAGGGTGAAGTACTTGTTCCTCACTTGGTTGACTGTGCTGGTGGGGAGCTGGGTGCTCTACGTGCAATACTCGGCCTACACGGAGCTATGCAGAGGACACCAGTGCAAGATCGCCATTGTGAGTTATGGATTAGCTTGAGTTTGCGAGGTCCACATTGTGGGACTGGCATTGATTTTTGAAACGCGTATACCTTTGACGTTGGTAGATCTTGTCAATGCCTCTTAATTACCGATGGGTGGCTTTGTTCATGGGACTCTCAGGCTCTTTTGTGACTGATGCTCAGTCGATAACAATTAACGCTTCCGTGGAACAGAGCCAACAATAGTCATTCCATTCCATCGGTCTCTGTTTCTCCCTAGTTGCAATCGTTTCAGTAGTGTCTTCACTTCTATATGAAATAGTCTCTACACCAGGGGTGCTCATTAAGTCGATCGCGATCTACCGGTTGATCGCTGGTCGATCGCGGCGTGACATTAAAAAAATATCATCCCAGCATCAATGCCGTCACTTGATTGATATACAGGGCAGCCATTCAGATGACAACTGAATGTTGCCCTTCGGGCGACCAATCAAATCAAACAACGTCTCTAAGTGCAGCAGAACTTACGATGTCAGCCTATCATCCATCCCCGTTACTTGATTGACATACAGGACAACCAATCAGATGACAACTGAATTTTGACCTTTAGGTCACCGCTCATGCGTAAACAACGATGCAAAGTGCTAAGCTAGTCGGCGAATTGCGAGATTTTAAGCCCTCGCTAAAGTTTATGGTCACTAAAATGAATGAAGGAGCTGGACCAAGTAAAAAGGCAAAAACTGGACCAAGTAAAAAGGCAAAAAACATATCACTTCCATACGGATATGGAATATTATACGGATATTGTGATACGGATATTATCCATGACTGATAAACATTTGGAAGTGTGCTTGAGGCTGGCTATCAGCAGCTACTGTCCGGACTATGCATCCCTGGCTGGTTCAATTCAGTGCAAGTCATCAAAGTAAACTCAGGTAATTACAAAAAATGTTAATAGTTAATTATGTGTGTTTTGCAATATTGGCTCATTTGGTTATGTAAGGTACATCAACATACATTGTACGTACAAATAATCCTCAATACATTTGAAAATAAATAGATGTTTTGCATTTTTGTAGTGGGTAGATCATTTTGACTCGGTCATTTTAAAAGTAGCTCGCATGCTGAAAAAGTGTGAGCACCCCTGTTTTACACCATACAAACCAAAAATCATAAAGAAAATCATTTGTTTTCAAAATGTCTTAGAACAGGGCAATCCTGACTTGGTAAACTGTGCTTCTTGTCTTCCAAGTGTGACAAATACAGGAAGGGAATCATTGACGGTTCGGCCTGCAGCAGCCTGTGTGACAAAGAGACCTTCTACATGAGTAGATGTCTCTCAGCCCTCCCGAACAACCAGGTGGAAGCCCATGTGACTCTTCATCATCAGCCATGATCTCCCCATACAAATATCTCCATCTTTTAGGTGTATACCGGAAGCTGGGGAGACCATGAAGGAATCGTTCGCTGTAATTTGGGCAAAGTTATACGCTACGAGATGGGCGAGGAGCTGGAGCCACGGAGGGAGGCCCCTGTGTTCGACACTCCCACTCGAGGCACGTCAGTGGAGAAGTTCAGAGAGATGGTCTTTAATAATCTCAAGGTAAAAATTGGAATTCATCCAAAATGAATATGTTCTTCCATCCTGCGTGTTTGCCACCTTCCTGATTTAAATGTTTCAGATCGTCAAACAAATATAAATGTTAGTCAATCACAACACAACTGAACATATTATAATGAAGGGAGACTAAAATCCAAATCTACATGGCCCTGTGTGAGAAAAAACACAACTTAATCTATCAGGCTGGAAAAGGTTAAAAGCTGTGGGACTCCAGCAAACCGCAGTGAGAGCTATTATCCACAATTGGCAAGAACAGGAGTGGCCAGCCTACCAAAAATACCCCAAAGAGTGCATGGATAACCCATGCAAGAGGTCACAAAAGACCCCACAACAACATATCCTCATGACTCCACCATAAGAAAGACACTTGGCAAAAACAAAAATTGACAGAAAACATCTTGATGATCGTACTGATGATCTCCAAGACCTTTGGGAAAACACTCTGTGGTTGAACTTTATAGAAGGTGTGTATCCCATTACATCTGGTGTAAATGTAACACCACATTTCAGAGAAACAGTAAAATATGGTGGTGGTAGTGTGATGGTCTGCGGCTGTTTTGCTGCTTCGGGACCTGGTCCCATTCTGCTGTCTACCAAATAATTCTAACGAGAATATACTGCCATCTGTTGGTGACTTGAGCTGAAAGCAAGTTGGGTTCTGCAGCAGGACAAAGATCCAAAACACACCAGCAGGTCCACTTTTTCCACACATGTTGGCTATGTAGGTTTGGATTTGTTTTCCCTTAAAAATCACAAAAAAAACTACACTTGTGTTGTCGTTGACTAATTACGTTTGTTTGATAAAATTGCAAAGAAATAAATGAAACTAAACTGACGTTTGTGTCCCTCTGACCTCTCGTAGTCCAAGCTTGGAGATCAAGCTAATCTCGCCGGATTGGTCAGTGTCATCTTGTCTGTGGCGGATGGCAACAAAGATGGAAAGGTGTCCCTGCCCGAAGCTCGCTCCATGTGGGCCCTCCTGCAGATGGATGAGGTCAGAAGAAAACATGATCTGATCAAATAAGGTCCCACTACTGATGGGCGTATCGATTCTGTGGTATTAATAGTACTAATAGTACTACTAATAGTACACTAATTACTAAAAGTTGGTAACTTCTTACATACCGTTATATTTTTTGACCTCAATATTTCCATTTGGATATGTAAACAGGAAATGTGGTTTCCTCAGGTGCTTCTTGGCCTGCTGCTTCAGGAGCGTGGACACACTCCCCGTCTTCTGGGCTACTGCGGCGACCTCTACATGACGGAACGTGTCCCCCATGCCCCCTTGTATGGTTTGTCCGCACCCTGGCCGCTGGGGTCCTGGGTGCCCGGTGGCTTACAGCGCAAGATGGATCAGTGGTTCACGCCCTCGTGGCCTCGCAAAGCCAAGATCTCCATGGGCCTGCTGGAGCTGGTGGAGGACATCTTCCACGGCACGTACGGCAGCTTCCTCATCTGCGACCTGGCGGCGGTGCACTTGGGCTACACAGACGGCCATGAGCTGCGTCTCACCAACCCCCGCACCGTGGTACCCGAAAGCCAGTTTCGGCGCAGCATGCGGGCGCTCAGATGCGACACGGACGCCGACTGCGTGTACGGCGTGGACTGCCGGACATCATGTGACATGTCATATCAACGGTGCAGGGAGGAGCCGCTGCGGCCCAATTTGGCCAAAGCGTGCGCCGTATTGAAGGACTACCTCCTGCACGGGGCGCCGTCTGCGCTGAGGGAGGAGCTGGAGAGGCAGCTGTACGCCTGCATGGCCCTCAGGGGGGGCGCCGGCCAGATGAACATGGAGCACTCGCTTCTCCTCAACAACCTGAAGGCTCTGCTGTGGAGGCAGATCTCCCACACCAAGGACTCGTGACCAGGAGGAGCTGAGATGCCAACAATCTGAACATGCAAGGAATTGATAGACTATATGGGCAAAAGTATTGGGACATCACACTCACTGTAAGCACACAGAAAAATGATTTACTAAATATTTTGCGCTATTATGACACGCCTGTAATTTTTGTCGTTATAGTTCCACCCGTCTTAGAGGAATAGGGAGGTGTCCCAATACTTGTGCCCACTTGCATATTACTGCTGGATCACCCATACCTGGGAGGCTTATTGAAGACTAGCCAATCAATTTCTATTGCTTTCAGTTAGTATGAAGATATGAACAATCAAAGTCTATAATGGGAGGTTTTTTGCATGCTTACTTTTGACAAAGCTCGGAAGGAATCATCGCTAACCGGAGGGACGTTTTAGGCCACCGAATCTACTAGGAAGAAGCACAATAACATCTTTATGACAGCCATGTGTGTTCATTTGTGAATGTCGTACTGTATCACTTTGGGCTTGGACCCATCACAGTGCCATAGGAATCATGCTGGAATGTTCCACAGATCTTTTTTATCAACCTTATTCTATTCTAAAGACGCCGCTGACAATGAAGTCACTTTGTAAAATATCATCCAGGAAGTTGTGCGCTGCTGGATGCTCAAAAGATGTTAATGCATGACTTTTGCACAATGACACTATTTTGCTGTCTTTTCTATCACATCAGCTGCCCTCTCCTGTCCCCTTTTGAGTCATTGATTCAAGTATAGAACGTGTAACGGGACCAATGTGAAGAGCTCAAGTGTCGTCAGCATTCCTGTCATAGCATCACTGAAGACACACACAAAAAAGTTGAGTTTGTAATAAATTTAGTCGTGTTGCATATATGGAGGTAGCGCTAACCGTCCTCCGCCTCCCGTTCTTGTGCTCGTAAGAAGCTGGCTTTTTTCTGGGCAACGCGGTCCTTCCTCTGAGCCAGAGACAACTTGGCGCGATTCCATCTGGGCGGAAAGAGGAGCGAGAAGGGTCATTAGCATTCACAACACTTGGAGGTAGCTGGAGAAGCTGTCACTTTTTTGTCACAAAGCCAAAGGGTTTCACGTGAGGCATGCAAGTTGTGTCGCTTCATTTGAAGGAAAATAAACAAAAATAACACCCACCTCTTCCTTTGGACTTCTCTTTTGGGTTGCTTTTCATGAACAGGGTTTGCTCTGATGGCGGCGTGTGCTTTCTTGTACATTTCCTCCACCTGAAAACAACACAAGTTCATTTTCGGGTTGGTGTGTGTCGCCGCGAGCACATCATCACGATGCTTCCCTCAGCCTTGAAACGAAAGCTAACATCAGCCAATCTTTTGCTGCGAACCATTGGGATTATCACGGAAAAGCAGTGACAGGATGTGGGAAAATTGACGAGTCTCATTTGCAGCGGCTGTGCTTACGTTAACAGCTACTTTCATTGTGATACTTGATACTGTGTGTGTGGGGGGGGGGGGTGTGCTGTGCTTGTTTGGCGGTTTCAGCTGCTCAGAGCCACCTTGCTTTAAAAATAGTGGTTCAACTTGACTGCGCACCCTGGTGGTCAAAATATGTAATAGCAACTCTTCAAGCAGTATCCATATCAATAGCCACGTTTACATGGAGCCAAATATTCCAATTCCATTCGAGTTATTTGCTCAAAAGGAAAGAATGTAACCTTTGTATACACCTCATTCCCAAAGAAAAGTGCCAATCCCAATGAATATATAATGGGATTCCCAGGGATGGAATATTCCTTTCCCCAATCCGATTGAGATATCTTGTACCCGCTCAAACGGTGGTGTTTTTCTTCTTCTGTTGTTTATTGGCGGTTGGCAAGCAGCTTTGGTGTGCATTAGCGCCATCTGTGGAACAGAATCTAAACCCTTCTATACGCCATTCACAAGTCTACTTTTATTCAAAAAGAAAATATATATCTATATAAAACATGTGCCCAACTTAATTATAAAATATTAGCAAGATTGAACTTTATATTTTCCTGTTCCCGGGTGCGTTCTTTCAGCGAATGCGGAGACATGACGTAACACGCAGATCCAGACGTTCTTCCATTAAAAAAAAAATGGAGGCCAGCAATCGGCAACTGGACTACTGCGGAAAGTTTGATTCAAACTAAATTTCAGGACCGGACGAAGGAAAAACTGGCAATACGGAGTTATTCCAACAAGTGGAGGAGAAAGTTGCTATCACGTGGTGTTTACGCTTTACTGGGCATGCCCCATTGACTATTCTGGTTGATTATAGCGGCGCATGTCGACACGCGATAGGAATATTCCTTTCCATGTATACCATTGCTTTCGGAAAGGTCATTTGGAAAGATTCCATTTGGAAAGAGGAAAAACTCCTCATGTAAACGTGGCTACTGTTGCCTATCCATTCCCAGTTTGATGGAGTCTAAAAGGACCTGATTTACTCAGAGCCCCCAGGGCACCAGACTGGACTGGACCAAAGTGTGTAGAATAAAATACAGGGCTTGGTCTACTCCCAAAAAAAGTCAGATTTTCTGTCTGCTTTACTCTCTAATAGTAGGAATTAAAAGACACTGATTTTTGAGGATTTAAAAATAGTTTCTTTTTAAAATTTTCTCAAGCTGCAACTCCACCCCAGGGAGGCTGATCTTTGAACAACGTGGTTGCGCCAGCGACACGCAGCATCTTTTATTTTCTCTCACAATAGGCACAGTAATCCCTAAAACAAAAACAGCCCCATTTATATAACATGAGTCTTATTTATATTTAAAATGGCTTATTTACTATTATTTTGTGTGCTATACTGGGTAATACGAGTATAAAGGTGACTGTTGGGGTTGTTAGTTCAAGTCTAGATGTCTCTAATAATGTTAAAAACCATATTTGGAAGGTCTGTAAGAGGTTTTCTATGCTGTAACTATGGATAGAACAAGAAAAGGTTCATTCCCCCATGTGTGCCCATTCTTATGTCCAGTTTGCCTACTGTAAAAACAAATTAGTGTCGCCTTGCACAGACCGTGTCGGGTGCGACTCCGTTCTTGATGAAGCGAGAGAACTGCCTCTTATATGCCTCCTCGTCCTCCTCCATCAGGCAGGACATGTAGTCGGCCACGTTCATGCCCATGATGTGTTTCCGATGCACCTCAGCGTTAAACTCCTTGCTCTCGGTGTCGTAACCGGGGAAGCGTTTCAGGCTGGGAGAAAAATGGGAGAAAAATGTCACATGTTGATTCCGTGTTGTGCAGCAGAATCGGTTCAACGTTTCTAGATGAACCGTTGTTGCTTCTCTCAGCCCCGTCTTGAAATGACAGTAAACATCAGCCAATGCAAATGAAGGACCAACTACATTTGGCTCAGCTTGTTTGGGTCATCATCAAGAAGCAGGTTGGCGTTCATATCCAACTCTACTATAGTATAGTTGGATATACACATACATAGTATACAGGAAGATACGGGAAGTATTCCAGCTGACCTGTGAGGGATGGCCAGTCCTCCGTCCACTGCTCCCTTTAGCGCTCCAAACACTTTGTTTCCCGTAGTGGTTCTGGCCAGGCCCGCATCCAGGTAACAGGTGAAGGTGCCCGGCTGACCGTCCACGCTCTCCACGTTGAACTCGTCGCCCGTCACCTCCACCTGACCCTCGTACACCTGATCGATGCCAAACTTGTGCAACAGCTAGGAAAAACAATGAACAACTGACATACCATCAATACATCCTAGTAGTCAGAAACACAAACCAACAGCTGTGGCTGTAGGCAACCTCCACAAAATGGCAGAGGCTGCATTTCGAGTATCAGAAGTGGTCTGCTTGTGCTTTAAAATGTCTGTTGTGCTTCTCACCGGTCGGCCTGGAACTATGTATGTCCGTCTTAATAAATGAAAAACTTGGGGAATCACGTTGGTATCACGTGATGTTGATGGTCATGCTTTACTGGGCATGCCCCATTGACTATTCTGGTTTATTATAGCGGCGCATGGAGACTGGAGATTGGAATATTCCTTTTCGTGTTCACCATTGTTTTCGGAAAGGTCATTTGGAATAAATGATCTGTCTTAATAAATGAAAAACTTGGGGAATCACGTTGGTATCACGTGATGTTGACGGTCACGCTTTACTGGGCATGCCCCATTGACTATTCTGGTTTATTATAGCGGCGCATGGAGACTGGAGATTGGAATATTCCTTTTCGTGTTCACCATTGTTTTCGGAAAGGTCATTTGGAATAAATGATCCGTCTTAATAAATGAAAAACTTGGGGAATCACGTTGGTATCACGTGATGTTGATGGTCACGCTTTACTGGGCATGCCCCATTGACTATTCTGGTTTATTATAGCGGCGCATGGAGACTGGAGATTGGAATATTCCTTTTCGTGTTTACCATTGTTTTCGGAAAGGTCATTTGGAATAAATGATCCGTCTTAATAAATGAAAAACTTGGGGAATCACGTTGGTATCACGTGATGTTGACGGTCACGCTTTACTGGGCATGCCCCATTGACTATTCTGGTTTATTATAGCGGCGCATGGAGACTGGAGATTGGAATATTCCTTTTCGTGTTCACCATTGTTTTCGGAAAGGTCATTTGGAATAAATGATCCGTCTTAATAAATGAAAAACTTGGGGAATCACGTTGGTATCACGTGATGTTGACGGTCACGCCTTACTGGGCATGCCCCATTGACTATTCTGGTTTATTATAGCGGCGCATGGAGACTGGAGATTGGAATATTCCTTTTCGTGTTTACCATTGTTTTCGGAAAGGTCATTTGGAAAGAGAAAAACTCCTCATGTAAACGTGGCTATTGACAGGAAATAAGATGTGTATATATATATATATATATAAAAAAGTACATAATATATAAAGTACATCCTGCAGTGGCTACTGGTCAATCCTTACCCTGCGAGCCAGCAGCAAGCCAGTGCAGTACGCCGCAGCGTAGTTAGTGAGACCCACAGGGATGCCATACTTGGGCAGCTCGTGGGAGTACGCCGCAGACACAATGCAGTCCCCTTCAATTTTTGCATAGGCAATCTGTCAAGAGAGAGAGAGACACAAAAAAAGTAATGTAGTAATTTGTAAGTAATTTGTGAGAGTATGATATTGATATTGATCAAGTCTTCCAACCACTGACCTGGCAGCAGATGTCCCTGTTGGACAGTCTAACAATCAGACGATACTTGGGGGTGTTGTACTTGTTCTTGTCTTGTACAACCAAGCGTTTGCGTGCGAAGAAGTCCGTCTTGCCCTCTAGAACAAACACAAATATTAGCGATAGTGGAGAAGTGATAGTACTTAGTAGTTTTTAAAGTAATGGGCACCATTCGTAGATTCATCATATTGAATGACATTAAACATTAATACCTCTCCTTCGTCGGTATTTGACTTGATATCTCTTGAAGTATGCCTTGTTCTTCACCACTTTGACGAAACCCTACAAACAAATCGATTAAATCGATAAACTTTGCCTAAATAGTACACACTGTGTAGTGCATGTTGATGCATTCAATGGCACTTGGCTTCCATTTTTAGCCAAACTGTAGCGCCACGCTAAAGCAACCCGCCGGTGTCCATCTCAAGCCATCCGACCATTAAAACGCTACAAACACTCGGCCGATATCAACCTTTCACTCGTTCTCATACAAACAGACGGATACGATAATATATCATTCAAGTTTTCTTACCATTTTAATTGGATTTTGCACACTTTCCTCTCCGACTCGATGGCACTCTTCCGTACTCTATAGCGGAACTTTACCCGTTGAGATGCTTCACCTCCAGGCCGCCTCGGAACGGAGCGCCCCCTGCTGCATTGGAGGCAACATGGCAGCTAAGCCAACAGGGGGCAGTAACGATCAATACTGAAGGCTTTATCAGACTTCACATCTTTCTACAGAGAGAAAAGAAGTCATGAGGGAACTTTTTAACAACTTTACAGTCGTAACGGTGTAATTACTATGATATGGGGATATATACAGCTCTAAAAAGGCTAAATAACTATAGAAGTAAATGTCAATAGTTTGCAGGACAAAAGTGCTACAATGTTTAGAGGAAGTTTGATGCCACATTCAAATTCTATTTGTGGTCTCTGCTAGAGCAAAAATACACTCCTGATCAAAATTCCAAGACCAGTTGGAAAAATGGCAAGAATTGACATTCCTCTTGGATCTTAAAGGGGAAGTCAACTACTGCAGCTATTACATCATCATCGGTGTAGATGTTATTTGAGGGTTTCATAGTCCAAATAGGTGTAACCCAAATGACAGCATTGTAAGCTAGCTTATGTTCGTGTTCATGTTTCACATAAGGATTGTTCATGATGGGCAAAAAAGTGCAGTTCCCCTTTAAGGAGATTCTGAGTAGAGCATCGAAATGCAAAAAGAAGAGAAGAAATGGGGAAGATGCGACCTGCAGCGTCGTTATCATACAAGCTTTTTAGTCACGAGGCACACTGCCTGCAACGTCTCCACAGAGCCAGCTGACTTTTGACGCCCCTGCACAACCAAAAGAAGGAAAAAAATACCCAGCAATGAACGATTAGCCATGAGCTGACAAAAAAAGGAGAACTATAATCTTCTGCTTTACTACCACACAGAGATAAAATAGCTCAGTGTCACTCACTCATGTTCTCAGCATGTCAGCGATAAGAAAAGTCAAAGTCACTCTTGTGGGTGTAGATCCCCCCCCCCCCCCCAACCCCCGGACGTTCAAGCTTTGTTTCTGCAGAATTGTGATTTCACAATGAAGAGAAAGCAACTGTACAGCTACGTGTCTGAGGGCCCTGCTGTAGTCCAGCGGGTGTTTTTGTTCAGTCTAAATGGTCATTTTGGGGAGATAATTATAAGATTTGTGTCAAATTTTGATCCCTTATTATTAGGGATGTCCGATACCACTGTCAGTCGTGGTCATAAGTTCTTTTTTTAAAAAGTGTCAGACTGTGTGACTCTGTGGGGACACCACACCGTGCCTCCGTTTTTGGTCATAACATAGAGGCATGGCTTGCCATACGTATAGTACTATATGTTTTATTAATAGTCACAATGGGAGACAGGATGACTTACTGGATGACCAAAGTTCTACAGATGAATAATTAGGCTCCATCTTTCCTACACGTCTAATGGTGAACACACAAGCAGACTCTGACCCTCCAAACAGCCTGTTGCCCCAATAAAGACGTGCACGCAGACACACAATGAGCAGGAAGTGGTGAGCAGCTTTCTCCACCTCCATCCTCCAACGTTCCATGGTCCATGATTCCATGGTCCTTGGTGAAATTTACAACCAGAAACGGGCTGCTTGCAAACAAGGGGGGGGGCTGCTGATCCTGATTTGTGGACTGTTTAAAGCATAAATCCAAGCATCCAGTTTAGTGTTGAGTGTTTCTTCCGCTGTTCACACTTTCGAGGCGCCGACCTGAGTTGCAGCGAGTTCACAACCCAAGAGTCTTGGTGGTCAGTCTTTTGAATCGCATCAATAGCGACAACCTTGGATTTAAAGTAAAGCCACAGCAAGCTAGATGGGATCCAGAAGGACGCTCCTGAGAAAAAGTCCTCAAATCAGAAGATGGCTGAGAAGCAAGGGGCGGGGGGGGCGGGGGTGGGGGGGTGTCACTCTGCGGTTAGGCTGCTGGAGCCAAGGGAACGTGTGAGGGGATGAGATAGCGATTTGTGGTTTGCATGGAGGTGTAGGACAAACGGACTAAAGAGGGTGTGGACTAAACAAAGACGTCAACAAAGGAAAGTCCGTTTGCCACTTTGGGCTTTTGTGGCATAAATCTATTGTGTTTTTATCAAAATCAGTTTCATGTCTCAGACCATTTGACGGACCAGCTTCCTGTCAGCAAAACAGTGACTCGCGTTCTTTTGCTCTGGCAACAAAAACACACGGCAAAGGATCCAAGACACCTTTTAACTACAACTTCAAATACTGCTTCTTAAAGTAGCCTATACTTGGAAATTATTTATATTCTGTTTTTTCCTGTAATATTACAACTTTATTCTCACTAAATTAGGCATTTTGTTTTATAATATTACAATTTTAGTTTCATAAAATTATGCTTTTTTACGTGTAGTATTGCAACTATATTCTCATAAAATTATGCCTTTTTGTTATACTACAACTACATTCTCATAAAATTTAGACCTTTATTTTTGTAATGGTACAACTTTATTCTTATAAAACTATTCCTTTTTCTTGTAATATTAAAACCTTACTCTCATAAAATGTTGACTTTTTTATTGTAATTGTACAACTTTATCCTCATAAAATTATGCCTTTTTACGTGTAGTATTGCAACTTTATTCTCATAAAATTATGCTTTTTTTGTAAAATAACAACTTTATTCTCATAAAATTGTGACTTTTTTCTTGTAATAGTACAACTTTATTCTCATGAGATTTTGACTTCATGTAATATTATAACTTTATTCTAATAAATTTTAACTTTTCTTCAAATATTACAACTTTATTCTCATAAAATTATGACTTTTTTGTAATAGTACAACTTTATTCTCATAAGAATTTGACTTCATGTAATATTACAACTTTATTATAATACATTTTTGCCTTTTTCTTGTAATGTTACAACTTTATTCTAATAAAATCTATACTTTTTTTCATGTACTATTACAACTTTATTTTAAAAAAATAGACTTTTTTTTCTTGAAATATTACAACACAAAAAACCTCATTCATTTATTTTGTAATATTAAAACATAATTCACACAAATGCATGACTTTTTACTTGTAAATTGCAACTTTATTCCCATAAAATTATGACTTTTGCTTGTAATATTGCACCTTTATCGTCAGAAAATAAGTAAGAATTATTTATTTATTATTGTGGCTTTTTCTTGTCAAATTATAGCTTTGTTTTGTTTTAATAAAATTAGTACTTTTTTTCTTGTAATATTACACTTTAAGTGTCTTAAAACTTTTTTATTACTTCATTGACACAAAAGTATGACTTTTTACTTGTAAATTGCAACTATATTCCCATAAAATTATGACTTTTGCTTGTAATATTGCACCTTTATCGTCAGAAAATAAGTAAGAATTATTTATTTATTATTGTGGCTTTTTCTTGTAATATTATAGCTTTGTTTTGTTTGAATAAAATTAGTACTTTTTTCTTGTAATATTACACTTTAAGTGTCTTAAAACATTTTTATTACTTCATTGACACAAAAGTATGACTTTTTACTTGTAAATTGCAACTATATTCCCATAAAATTATGACTTTTGCTTGTAATATTGCACCTTTATCGTCAGAAAATAAGTAAGAATTATTTATTTATTATTGTGGCTTTTTCTTGTAAAATTATAGCTTTGTTTTGTTTTAATAAAATTAGTACTTTTTTCTTGTAATATTACACTTTAAGTGTCTTAAAACTTTTTTATTACTTCATTGACACAAAAGTATGACTTTTTACTTGTAAAGTGCAACTTTATTCCCCTAAAATGATGACTATTTCTTGCAAAACAATTTTTCTAAAATAAAATTAGAGCTTTTGTCTTGTTTTTTCTTGTCACACTACAACTTTATTAAAAAAATAAGTATATTTAGCATATTGGGAACCTGAGGAAACTAATTTTTCTGGCTTTTTCCCCCCCTATACTGTGTTGTGATGCCACCAAGGAAGGATACCCGTGATGGCAAAACTCAAAGCTTATCCGGCGTGAGCACCAACGTGTCAAACACCCACCACTATACGTACGTGACATGTATCAGGCATGTTCAAACAATGAGCCAAATCAATAGTTCAATTTCCCTGCAATGCTGCTGTCAATGCTGCAACTTCTATTTCAATCACATATGTGCTGTCAGTTGTTAAGGTTGCCAAACAAGCGTGAAAAGCTGTGACAACACAGATAGCATCTCTGCTGTGACTCTCAACTGCGGGGTTTCCTGAGTCTGAGTCCTAACTGAGACTTGAACATACGTAGTCTAAAGAATTGAAAAGAAACAAAGCAAACGTCAATGATCTGCATTGGAAAGCAGTTGATAGTTGTACTTCTTGAATATTTGATTCATATTGGAGCTACAGAAGCATGAAAAACCACAACTTCAAATTTTTGCTTCATTTTTACAAGCATTATAGAGCATAATGTTCATTATTTTATATGAAAAGTAGTTGGAGACCTGTGATTGGCTGCCGACCAGTCCAGGGTGTACCCCGGCCTCTCGCCCCAAGACAGCTGGGATAGGCTCCAGCACCCGCCATGAATGAAGTACTAGTTGGGGACATTGGAGAAATGTTTTCATCATCTTATAAAAAGACAG
The DNA here is from genome assembly GCF_030265055.1 of Doryrhamphus excisus. Classification (NCBI taxonomy): domain Eukaryota; kingdom Metazoa; phylum Chordata; class Actinopteri; order Syngnathiformes; family Syngnathidae; genus Doryrhamphus; species Doryrhamphus excisus. The sequence goes on from NC_080468.1 coordinate 2,100,250, forward strand.
TATGTTACCAAAACCACATTTTGGCTTAAAAAAACAAAACCGTTTCAAGCTATAAAAACACAATAACTTCCTTATTAAGTCAATCCAGTTGAAAATGTCTGAAGGAGGTGAATCAGTGACCGTCACGAGCGCTAACATTTCTATCAGAACAGAGAGTGTGTGTGTCATTATGGCAAAGTGTGTACCCAGATCAGGGCTGCTGTGCGAGCGCTATCAGTGCACCAGTGTGAGTATGAGCCATGTGTTCCAAACAACATGGCGGCTATCAGGCTGCAGCTTCATCAAACAACCTCGCTTCTCACACGGAACATACACTCTGGAGCTACACGCCCTAAATCGCTGATATGATTTGAAACCGACAGATTTCCTCAGGAGCAATCACATTTGGGTTCCCCACCCACCACCCCCAATCCCCCCGATCCTTGACGGAGGGCGGTTTAATGGTGTAAAACAGGGGTGCTCACACTTTTTCAGCATGTGAGCTACTTTTAAAATGACCGAGTCAAAATGATCTACCCACTACAAAAATGCAAAACATCTATTTATTTTCAAATGTATTGAGGATTATTTGTACGTACAATGTATGTTGATGTACCTTACATAACCAAATGAGCCAATATTGCAAAACACACATAATTAACTATTAACATTTTTTGTAATTACCTGAGTTTACTTTGATGACTTGCACGGAATTGAACCAGCCAGGGATGCATAGTCCGGACAGTAGCTGCTGATAGCCAGCCTCAAGCACACTTCCAAATGTTTATCAGTCATGGATAATATCCGTATCATAATATCCGTATAATATTCCATATCCGTATGGAAGTGATATGTTTTTTGCCTTTTTACTTGGTCCAGTTTTTGCCTTTTTACTTGGTCCAGTTTTTGCCTTTTTACTTGGTCCAGCTCCTTCACTCATTTTAGTGACCATAAACTTTAGCAGGGCTTTAAAAACTCGCAATTCGCCGACTAGCTTAGCACTTTGCATCGTTGTTTACACATGAGCGGTGACCTAAAGGTCAAAATTCAGTTGTCATCTGATTGGTTGTCCTGTATGTCAATCAAGTAACGGGGATGGATGATAGGCTGACATCGTAAGTTCTGCTGCACTTAGAGACGTTGTTTGATTTGATTGGTCGCCCGAAGGGCAACATTCAGTTGTCATCTGAATGGCTGCCCTGTATATCAATCAAGTGACGGCATTGATGCTGGGATGATATTTTTTTAATGTCACGCCGCGATCGACCAGCGATCGACCAGTACCACCTCCGCGATCGACCGGTAGCTCGCGATCGACTTAATGAGCACCCCTGGTGTAAAACAATAAGGCTGAAGTCAGCGGTGGTAAGGTGAAACAGAGCGACTGTAAAGTTACACCGTCAGCCTCCACCAGCAGGCTGTTGTTGTGCAGGCAGCCAATGCGGCTCATTAACAGGATCGTTTTACCAGCAGCCTCAACAGAAAGGGCTCTGTCCGTCAACAGCCAGCAAGGGCCTCATCCCCAGGCACCCCCTCCCCATTTATAACATTTAAAGTAGCATCAATGACATTCGATGTAACAATACTGTAGTATTGTTGCTGCTGTACTTCTACTATGTGCACCATCTCCAGTCATCACAATATTATAGGCTTTTTGAAGTGCTTGTGTCATGCTCTATGTTTATAATATCATTTATTTACTGCAGTCATTTTTTTTAGAGAGACACTTATTTATAAGTACAAGTACTGCAAAGTAGCGGACATGATAAGTACTATGCTTGATATTTTTTTTGTTTGTTTGTCAATATCATTGTGTATCTGTCCCTATCACATATAGACTCAAATTAAAGGAAGTCATATTCTAGTGGTTAGCGCACAGGCCACACAGCTAGGAGACCCGAGTTCGATTCCACCCTCGGCCATCTCTGTGTGGAGTTTGCATGTTCTCCCCGTGCATGCGTGGGTTTTCTGCGGGTACTCCGCTTTCCTCCCACATTCCAAAAACATGCTAGGTTAATTAGCGACTCCAAATTGTCCATAGGTATGAATGTGAGTGTGAATGGTTGTTTGTCTATATGTGCCCTGTGATTGGCTGGTGTACCCCGCCTCTCGCCCCAAGACAGCTGGGATAGGCTCCAACACCCCCAGCGACCCTCGTGAGGATAAGCGGTAGAAAATGAATGAATGAATGAATATTCTAACGGCAAAATGGAAGTACATAAGAAAAATATAAGAAACATCCACTGCAAACCTTAATAACAGAGGAATAGAATGAACTAAAAGGCAATTATTGCTGTCCCAGCACTTTTTTGCCCAAGTTCAATAAAAAAATGTAACATCTAGCATGTCATTTTTGTTATAGAAATATCACTGAAAGCCAAATAATCTAACTCTGACGAGCAGAAAATACATGTTATAAAGAAGAATGATGGTTTTCCAGGCAGAAAATAATAATAAATGAATTGAACTTGATATTGATGCGGTTTTACATCCTGGCAAAATGGAATTTAATAGAGCTCCTCACTTTCTTGATCAAATTGCTGGCACTTGGAACTGTCTTTGGCCCCATGGCAGGTTATTTTGTTATTTTGTTGCACTCGATAAAAAAAAAATGCAGACAGTGAAACGGGTGTCTCACAAATTGGGCACGCAATTTGGCAGTATCAGTATGTATACCGAGCCAAGGGACTACTACTTATTGTAAGTACAAAAACCCAGGCATGTTTTAAAACATTTTTAGACAAAAAGCGAATCATACAAGAACTGGGGCGGATGTCTGACGTTGTTTATGGTTCTGAGCTGAGTTTTGGATACCACCGTCTTATAGGCACGCAATTTGGCAGAGCAATTCACAACGAAAAATGTTCCACAAAAAACTGAATGACATGAAAACTTTTTAGCAAGTTTTGACTCCAAACAAAAAAGCCCAGTAATGAACATATTGTTCACTTTATGTCTCTCAAACTTGATGAAGATGTACTTAAGTCAGTAGATCTCAGTCGATTCTGATTTGTCTAAACATCCTTGTTTCAATCTTGGAGGGGGGGGCGGGGGGGCAGCTTTGGCCACCTGCCACACAACACCTGGTAAGCAAGACTTTCTCTCTGCGCATGCGTAATAGTCCAGTAAAAAAACAAATCGCAACCCCTTGTCGCTCAGTCGGGTTGCAATCTGTGAGGAGATCAGCAAGAAGCAGAAGGTGCTGAGGGAGAGAGAGAGAGAGAGAGAGAGAGAGAAAGAGAGAGAAAGAAAGAGAGAGAGAGAGACCAGACTCACTGGATCCCAGCAAACAAACATGCCGAGGTCTTTCTTGGTGAAGAGTAAGCGGGCCCACAGCTACCACCAACCCCGACACCTGGACGATGACTACATCGGCGTGGATACACTTCTGGCCCACATAAGCGCAGGTTGGTCATTTGTGCGTAATTACGCACCGGATTAAAGCATCATGTAACACATAGGTGATACAATGAATGTCTGCGATGCTTACTTTAGAGGCAAAATGTCAAGTGGAGTGCAGCTCGGAGGCCGGGACCACTGATAGACTATCCCCGGGACCCCAGTGCCCGTCACCGGGTTCGCTGCCGTCCAGCTCCCCGCTGAGCTGCGGAACCAGTGACCGGGGTTCGGACTGTGATTTGTGGCGTCCTCCGTCCCCATCCTCCTCTCCAGGTCTCGTTCAACGTCATGTCTCATAATTCATTTCAACTTCAGGAGCCAAAATATTATTATGAAAGTCATTGAAACTCATTTTTTTTTTAGATTTTAGAAGGAATTGAAATGAAACTTGGAATCGTTTTCCAAGTCAAATGTCACCGTACTCACATTTGATGACGTCTCCTCCAGATTCCCAAGAATGTTCCACACCAACAGCAGAGCACGGCCACCACCACTTCAACATGCCGATCTTCCCAGCTTACTCCTGGGCCTCCTATACCGCTTCGGGACCGATGCATGCGATCCAGAGTCCATACCGCCAGCCTCACTCGCAGCTGAAGGTCTGCGGAGGCCCGGGAACCGAGGCCTTACTTTACGCACAGAGGCCCGCTGCCGCAGTCGGATGCTACCAGGATTGTTCTGCTCCGGTCCGACAAATGTGCAGGACGCGGGACTCTGATCAGATGTTTGTGGACCTAAAGGAGACACAGCGTGGCTCTGAAATCAAGACTGAAGATGATTTCATGTGCATCAACTCGGACGCTGACGGCTCCTATAAATGCATCAAGTGTTACAAGGTGAGAATGATGGCATCGAACACAAGAGATGCATAACAAGTGTTGCTGTACTATATCGGAATATTGGAAGTTGGTGGTCCTGGGGTTTTGCTGGGGTGTCCGATGTTCTCACTCTTCTTTTGTTGTTTTGTCTTATGTAAGATTCTGTGATTATATGTGTGGAAAAAAAAAAACAAAAAATTATTGAATTGGTAACTGCTATGGCGTGGAGAAGGGGTAGGATTTAATAAGCTTTGCTTCTTCCTGCTCCTTTTCAGACATGTGTAGTAATGAGGTGTTGTGTGTGTGCATGTATGTGTATGTGTATATGTGTATATATATATGTATGTATGTATATGTGTATGTATATACATATATATATAAATAGATAGATAATAAATATATATATTATATATATATAATATATAATATATATATAATATAATATAATATAATATAATATAATATAATATAATATAATATAATATAATATAATATAATATAATATAATATAATATAATATAATATAATACAATATAATATAATATAATATATAATAAATAATAAATAATAGATATTGTAAGTGTATATGTGAGAAAGAATAATGTAACATAGTATGCATGTCTGAAATAAATTAAGAATATTGCAGACAACAAATGAGATTTGAATGCATGTTTTCTCGTCTAAGGTTTTCTCCACGCCCCACGGTCTGGAGGTCCACGTGAGGCGGTCACACAGCGGCACTCGTCCCTTCGAGTGCGGAATTTGCGGCAAAACCTTCGGCCACGCAGTGAGCCTAGACCAACACAGGGCGGTCCACTCACAGGTAGGCCAAGTTCCGCTCGGGGCGCCTTTGATTCCGGATTGGGAATCGAATTGAAATGTCACGCTTTGGTGCACAGGAGAGGAGCTTCAGCTGCAAAATCTGCGGCAAAAGCTTTAAACGCTCGTCCACGCTGTCCACGCACCTGCTCATCCACTCCGACACGCGGCCTTATCCGTGTCAGTACTGCGGAAAGAGGTTCCACCAAAAGTCGGACATGAAAAAACACACCTTTATCCACACCGGTGAGAGATGATATTCCGTGGGCACTTTGGTTATAGCATCCAGACCGCTCAATTGCGTCATTTTGCAGGCGAGAAGCCGCACAAGTGCCAAGTGTGCGGGAAGGCCTTCAGCCAGAGCTCCAACCTGATCACACACAGCAGGAAACACACGGGATTCAAACCTTTCGGCTGTGACCTCTGTGGCAAGGGCTTCCAGAGGAAAGTGGACCTGAGGAGGCACAAGGAGACGCAGCATGGACTCAAATAATCATTTAGCCGATTTGGTCATATTTGTGGTTTATTATTTAGCCCGTCAAGACTATTTACTTGAATATTTATTGTTAAACTCCTTTATCCTTACTAAATTAGCATTATTTCTTATTCTATTTGTGTGTATATTTCAATTATTTTTTTCTGCATATTCTCTACTTAAATAGTTCCTCACAATAACATTTTGTTCATGTATTATTTTTGTATTGAATCATCATTATCATAAAATATGATTTTTGTTTAAAAGGAAACGATTTTGGGCGGCACGGTGGTCTAGGGGTTAGCGCGCAGACCTCACAGCTAGGAGACCAGGGTTCAATCCCACCCTCAGTTTGCATGTTCTCCCCGTGCATGCGTGGGTTTTCTCCGGGTACTCCGGTTTCCTCCCACATTCCAAAAACATGCTAGGTTAATTAGCCACTCCAAATTGTCCATAGGTATGAATGTGAGTGTGAATGGTTGTTTGTCTATATGTGCCCTGTGATTGGCTGGCCACCAGTCCAGGGTGTACCCTGCCGAAGACAGCTGGGATAGGCTCCAGCACCCCCGTGAGGAAAAGCGGTAGAAAATGAATGAATGAGGAAACGATTTTGGAAATGTGTCTGTCAATGAAAATAAATTAAAACATTTTGATTGAGTTTCTATGATATTTTTTTAAACCTTAATTTAACTGAAATGTGATAATACTAAATACTTTAAAATGATCACTTAATGTGTCCCAAAAGTTAAAATTCATAGTGGGCAATTGTTTAAATGTGAATGACTGATTTTTCAACCGATTGTGTGGCGTTTCAAAAAATGTGTTGAGCAATGCCAGCCGTCAATCACATCTCTAATGTCCCTGACAAAAAAACGTTTTTGCTGTATGTGCCACCTGTCAAAATCAAATATTTCCAGGCGCATAGATTGTTTGCCATTCGGGTGCCATAAAGCTGCACGTGAAGAGAGTCCGTAGGAATAGCGTGACCTTTGTAGAGTCAGCAGCCTGTCGCCATGTTGTTTCCTCCTGGGTGTGATTTTGTTTGGACACACATTCGACATCCAGAGCTCTGAAAGTTCAAGGATCTGATTTGGAAATCTTCATATTGGAGCCTTAGCAAGAAACATGCCTGAGGTAGGAAAGAATCAAACAGAAATGTAACCACAATAAAAACACGTGGAAAATATACCGTTATTTGCTTCGGGTACAGAACCAACTTCTAGTGACCGGTCCTGGTGGTTTTTGTGTGCGTTACTGCCACAGATGTAATTTGGGGGTCGGGGGCGACACTCGGGTCCTCTGCACTTTTTCAAAAGACAGTTTTGGTCCCGTCGTTTTTTACCGTCCAAAAATATTATCCTCATGAGGGTCGCAGGGGTGCTGGAGCCTATCCCAGGAGTCTTTGGGTGAGAGGCGGGGTACACCCCGGACTGGTGGCCAGCCAATCACAGGGCACATATAGACAAACAACCATTCACACTCACATTCATAGCTATGGACAATTTGGAGTGGCTAATTAACCTAGCATGTTTTTGGAATGTGGGAGGAGGGTGGCTGTAAATGTTATAGTACAGTAAAATATGGAGCTACTTTTGTGTGTTAAGTTACTGTGTGATGATTTTGGCATTCATTCCAAACTCTTATTTTGAGCAACGACTTATATTGAGCATGCTTTTTTTTTTTTACCTGCTTCACCGGGCTCCTCCGTAATCACAGAGAGATGGCCGAGGGTGGAATTGAACTCGGGTCTCCTAGCTGTGAGGCCCGTGTGCTAACCACTCTTGTGCCGTGCAGCCCCGTCCAAAAACGGTGTTCCATTAAAAGGAGACATTTTCCAAACACTGGGACCAGCATGAAAATGGCTGCTCAAGCTGAAGCCTGTGTCTCGTTAAACGGCTCACAAGGTCATGGATGAGCGTTTTCGTTAGTTGGTCTGCGTCGTTAAGACGGGTGTTTGTTCTCCTTGGGTCAGATTTTAATATCAGAGCTTCCATTTACAACATTTGAGTCTGTGTGGGTGCATGTGTGTGTATGTTCAGTCCCCCTCGCCCTCCCCAAATTCAACCAACTCAGGCCAGTTGTGCCCCCCCGCCCCCAACCCACACCACTGAAATCAAAATATTGTCCATGGTTACTGCACGGGGGTTTTAAACATGTCGAGTAGGTTGACGAGGTCTTGGTGCTGAAGGCCCAGCTCCTCCATCAGCGTGTTGAAATACTCCACTGATGACGGCGTCTCCAAGGCGTCTCCAATTACCGGAGACACGCTGGCCAACCTGCAATGATAACACCCAAGGAGACCCATCAACAACCTGGACCATGGCGGGTGGACCCAAGGAGGATGAATGTCATGCTTTTTATACCATTCATGTCTTGTGATGTGGTTGATGTATTAAAAAGCTCTCCTGGGGCGGGCCGCCCCCCCCCCCCCCCCATCTCTATCCCATGCTACCTGTGTGCAGGTTGGTTTCTCCTCAGGTTCTAGTGTTGCAATAGGAGCATCCATTATTCAGCCGGCTCAACAAAAGCGGCCAGACGAGCTCCACAGCAGCTAATCGCACCACGCCAAATTATTCATGATGGAGAAATAGTAGCTTGAATTTGAATGAGAAGTGATGAAATCATACCGTAGCGCCGGCAGTGGTTCCAAAATAAGCGTGTTATGTACAACTGGATTCAAGGAAAGCTCATTCAAATTGCAATCAAATCAAATCGGAATCGATCCGTCACGGATGCAGTTTGTAGGATTGCTGTGAAAAAGTGTTTACGCCCTTCCTGATTTCGCTGAAACTTCTTCTTCTTCTTTCTCTTTGGGCTTTTCCCTTCATGGGTCGCCACAGCAGATCAATCTCCTCCATCCGACCCTGTCTTCTCTACCTCTTCAACTACCCTCATGTCCTCCTTCACTACATCCATCAACCTCCTCTTTGGTCTTCCTCTACGCCTCCTACCTGGCAGCATCCTTCTACCGATACATTCACTATCTCTCCAGTTCACATGTTCGAAACATCTCAGTCGTTCCTGATCCTATCCATCCCGGTCACTCCCAATGCGAACCTCTGCTACCTGCAGTTCTTCTTCCTGTCTTTTCCTCAGTGGCACTGTATCAAGATCAAACAACATCACTGTTCTCGCCACATTTTGGACCAAACAAATGTAAATATAAGTCAACGACAAAACAAGTGAAAGCAAAATGCAAAAAAATATATTTATCAGTAAGCGAGAAAGAAAATCCAAACCTAAATGGCCCTGTGTGAAAGAGCGCCCCCTAGACCTATTACAGCGCTGTGGAGGAATTTATGCAGAATTGTTGTCATTCAGCCACATTGGAGGCTTTTCCAGCAGCATCTCAATAGGATCCAGGTCAGGACTTTGACTAGGCCACTCCAAAGTCTTCATTTGGTTTTTCTTCAGGCATTCAGAGGCGGACCTGCTGGTGGGTTTTGGATCATGGTCCTGCCTGCCTGCCATGCTGGTCATGTTGGCCCAGCGTCTTTCTTGTGGAGTCATGAACACTGACCTTAAACGGCCTGCACACGTTCAACACTACTATACTATACTATACTATACTATACTATACTATACTATACTATACTATACTATACTATACTATACTATACTATACTATACTATACTATAGAAGCAGTAGCTTATCTTTGCACTATTTGGTTCAAATTCTGACATAGTAAAAACAGTAAACAGTAAAGCCGACAGACAACTACTGGAGCAGGTTTATGGTAAAAGACAAAACGTGTAGAGGGGTGGGACATCGACCAATGAATTTTGGTGACGATCTGGATAGAGGCAATGATACTTACAGTTATTACTACTATATCAGTCACTGTGGCATCACAATAACAATTAAAAAAAAACACCTGAATCATAATGGGAGTCCCCGTGTTTGCCAGTCTCGATGAACCAGGAAGGCTTAATGGAGGATATTCTAGTTCTATGTACTCGTTAAAGCATTAAATACTGGTATCTAACGGCAGCCTAAGACGTTTGCCCAGTACTGTGTATTTACCCTGTGACATTTTGGATGTTTTTGTATATTAAGGATGTAAATCCGAGTCACTTGGAATTGGGTGAAAGCTTTCCCCAAGTCCTAGTTTAAGGTGTTTAGGGTTTAGGGCAGGGGTGCTCATTAAGTCGATCGCGACCTACCGGTCGATCGCGGAGGTGGTACTGGTCGATCGCGGCGTGACATTAAAAAAATATCATCCCAGCATCAATGCCGTCACTTGATTGATATACAGGGCAGCCATTCAGATGACAACTGAATGTTGCCCTTCGGGCGACCAATCAAATCAAACAACGTCTCTAAGTGCAGCAGAACTTACGATGTCAGCCTATCATCCATCCCCGTTACTTGATTGACATACAGGACAGCCAATCAGATGACAACTGAATTTTGACCTTTAGGTCACCGCTCATGCGTAAACAACGATGCAAAGTGCTAAGCTAGTCTGCGAATTGCGAGATTTTAAAGCCCTCGCTAAAGTTTATGGTCACTAAAATGAATGAAGGAGGTGGACCAAGTAAAAAGGCAAAAACTGGACCAAGTAAAAAGGCAAAAAACATATCACTTCCATACGGATATGGAATATTATACGGATATTATGATACGGATATTATCCATGACTGATAAACATTTGGAAGTGTGCTTGAGGCTGGCTATCAGCAGCTACTGTCCGGACTATGCATCCCTGGCTGGTTCAATTCAGTGCAAGTCATCAAAGTAAACTCAGGTAATTACAAAAAATGTTAATAGTTAATTATGTGTGTTTTGCAATATTGGCTCATTTGGTTATGTAAGGTACATCAACATACATTGTACGTACAAATAATCCTCAATACATTTGAAAATAAATAGATGTTTTGCATTTTTGTAGTGGGTAGATCATTTTGACTCGGTCATTTTAAAAGTAGCTCGCATGCTGAAAAAGTGTGAGCACCCCTGGTTTAGGGTATGTGTGTTTAACTTGAGAACACGGCCGCGGGTGTTGGTGCTTTCTCTCCTATATCACGGATCTGGAAAGGGACAATCTGGGAGAGATAAGAGCTCCTGTGTGTATTCATGATGGGAGGAGAACAGGAGTGTCCATGAACTGCCATCGTTGCACACTAGCGTGCATACCAGCGTTCGCATAGCATATGGTGTGGGTGACAACATCAAATGATGCCAAGGCACAGCCAGAAGATTGATCCGGTTGGGTACTCGCTCGCTTTGTTGCTTTGGTTATTTAGTGAAAGGCTCTGCCCGGTCGCACACACGGTAGGCCTACATGTGATTAGATTATATCTCATTAATAATGCGTTCATTTCACTTCTAGAATATACCACCAGCCAATAAAACTAATTATGTTTGGAGCAAAAACGGCCCAGGGCCGCACTTTGGACTGCAATAAATGCACATGCCGGATGTTCAGTATACAATGTTGGCCAACTATTTCCAGGGGGGGCCACATTGTGAAAAATGATGAAGCGCCACTTTAGGATATTTTGCAAACTAGTAGTATAAGTTGTATATATTAAAAAAAAAAACACTGAATCTCTGCTTTGTGATATACTGAGAGAGAGAGAGAGAGAGAGAGAGAAGCAGTAGTAGTATTACTACATTTTTTTTTCTTGTAAGAAAACAACTTCATTACAATTATAGCTGTTTTTTCATTTGCCAACTATTTCAGCTTTCTTCTTAAACATTCGTCTTGTAATTAGAGCTTTATTTCCCATATTTAATATTTACAATATTAACACTTCAAATAACACATTTGTCTTGAATATTTTTACTTTATGCTACGAACATGTTATTTTTCCTCATATTGAAATGTTATTTTTGTAAAATTATTTTCTTGATAGATAACATAATTTTTAATGAATATTTTTTCATTTATTCTTGTAAATTTACTCCAGATTTTTCCATTATTGCTTTTCATGTTAAATTATTATTTTTATTATCTGCTGTGCAGGCCAAACTTTGCCCCCCCCCCGGCATATGGGCATGAAAGGGAACAAGTGCAACCTTAACTGAGGATGTGCCTTGACTGACAATGGGAACATTTCAGAATAAATGATTAATAATCTATTTGAAAAATATGATACATGAATTCCGAAGTCCCCCATTTGGGACTTGGCGCCGCTCTGGTGGCAGCCTGCTACAGCAGCTCTCGCTCTTCGTTGAGTTCTTTTCTTCTTTATTCTGTCTTTTTCATTCTTTTACAAATTTCCCCACTGAGGGACGAATAAAGGCATATCTTATCTTATATCTTATCTAAATGTTCCCATTGTCAGTCAAGGCACATCGTCACCTTACAACAGGGGTGGGCAAATATTTTGACTCGTGGGCCGCATTGAGTTAACAAAATTGTCTGGGGGGCCAGAACATATATTTAACACACACACACTATTTTATGCTTATTTATTAATTATTTGTCAAATTTTATCTTTAAAAGTTATACTATCAGCTGTATGTTGTCATGTCCTTTTTCTCATCAGACCACATCAAACTATGTCATTTAATTTTACAGTTTTGTTGTTTTTTTTTGTTGTTTTTTTTTCCTAAATAAGACATCCAACATGCAAGTCATGTTGCCAGTTTGTATGTTAAAAGTTGAAATACTTGAAAAGTTGAAAACCTGGGGGCCGGATTCAAGCCATTGGTGGGCCGCATGTGGCCCCCGGGCCGTAGTTTGCCCACCCCTGCCTTACAAGCTAACGTGGTGATATATGCGTGTAGAAGCCACACTTACAGATGGAGAATCACAACAGCGATGAGGGTCCACTCGGGAGTTTTGTGGATGATGTTGGTGTTGGTGAACCTGTAGGGTGAAAAAACCACAGTCATTCCCAACAGGTTTCAGTACATCTGTGTCTTAGCAGGTGCAAAAACCTGATGCTGAATGTGAGCATGAATAGAAACCGTACATGGGTGAGAGCCACCAGCACAACCATGGCGTGTTGTATATGGTGAAATGATGGATGTCTTTCTCTCGCCACTTTAAGTGTGTCAACAGGGGCCTCTCGGCACAAAAAAAAAAAAAGAATTCCCGGAAGCTTGTTTTGAATCACTGACACAGTGATTTAATAGCAAACCTGTTGCCAATGGGAACACAGGGTGCTTAAAGGCAGGGGGCATTTGTTTGTGTGTGTGAAATCACATTCACGACACTACTTTACTACACGTGATTGTGAGAACACGTATGCCATGTTTAGATGTCTTAACACAGGGGTCGGCAACCTTTACTATGAAAAGAGCCATTTCACCCACTTGCCCACTAAAGAAAAATAGCCTGGAGCCGCAAAACGTTGTATGTTTAAAACAACATTGGAGGGAAAAAAAAAAGACGAGTTGGAGTACTCTTGCTAGTACTGGAGATAAACTTTTGTTTTTAAATGAGCTCTAATTTATTTTTTCAGAATTGTCAAATAACTCATTAATAATAATTAATAACTCAAATAACTCAAAGTATTACTCATTTCCCTTCATGTTAACCTGTCAGAGAGAACTGGATAGCATCCTGTCTGCTCATTCAGTCACCAGTCAGAACTCAGTCAGGATGCATTCATGGTCTCACACAAAGTTGGATTTTTGTAAACTCATAACGAAGATGTGCATTTTCACCACTCGGGTGCTTAAAAAATATTCAAGCATTGCAAAGGGAGCCGCAACAAAGAGACTGGAGAGCCACATGCGGCTCTGGAGCCGCGGGTTGCTGACCCCTGTCTTAACATGTCTGTGACTTGCTTCTGTCAAAACTTCACTTTTCCACGTCCACTTTTCCTCCACGCACGCCCACTCCGCTGTGATTGGTCACACCTGCCGCTAGCTGCCAACGGTATAGTAGTTGATAATAAATGGCAATTTATCATTGTCAAATGTGGGCTTTGAACATACAACCATATGTGTCGGATCCTGAATCCGATCCGGAAGTAGAGACTGAACAGTCTGAAGTTTCTCAAGAAAAGAGGTTACTTCAAGACTTTAGCATTTTAGAGTTTAGCAACCCTGCTCCCTGTATGTATGACTTACACAAAATAAACACAGCTAACACACTGATTCATTGTTACTAACTACTTGCTCTTGTGACTCTTGCACACAACCAAATCATGTTGGAAAGGCAAGTCCAGCTAGTCGGCTAGTCCAGCTGCACAGTGGCCCATGTTCACAAAACAGTCCGGTGTGAAATACTGTTGACAGATTCAAATGGTGGCGTCGTTAGGAATCGTAAACAAATGTGGCTTTTCCTTGCCAGGCATTGCTAGCAAGTAAACAGAGGAGCAGAGCTTGGGGGGAGGGTGGAGAGTTTATCTGGCTTACGGCCATGCCCCATATAAGGAAGCCCGCTCCTCTGTGACATCACAAAGGGGCAGTTTCAGCATGGATTTTGAAACCAAGCATTTTTAGCCATTCCATACTTTTTCAGGGCTCACTTCCAAATGCACAAAGCTAATTTTCAACATTCTGACTCCATTGATAGCTCCCCTTTAAGAAGACAATTGAATGATTTGGAAAATTTAAAGAAAAACTGTCAAAATTATGGGGGGGAAAAAAAGAGACCAATTTTATTGTTACTTATATCACAAAGCTTTTATGCAGTTTTTTCTTGAAATACAGTACTATATATAATTTCTTAGCATATCTACATGTGCTGCGTTACAAAATATTGAAGTGGAGGGTTGCATCCTTTCATTTTTCCGTGCGTGGGCCTCGGTGGAAAAAGGGCATAAGATAATGAGTTGGCAACAGCGGCTGCAGTGAAACATGAATACATGAAATGTGCGTGCAGGAGAGGACAACGAGTGTGACGTATGCGCTGCACTCACCTGAACGTCCTGACAAGGTTGTTTAGGTCACTGGTGATGTCACTCAAGGTGAGACCAAGGGGGCCCGCAATGTTTCCGAGACTGCAGATGGAGAAGGACAAACAACCAACCTGAGCTACTTTCAATCTGTATCAAGTCCAAAGTCACCTTGACATATTTTGTCCCTGGAGTGGTTTGCAACTTCGGTGTCAAGTACGCATAACCTGTCCGGCACTCAATATGTCAATATGCAAAGAACATTTGGAAATGTTCCAAATTGATACGGTAATCCATGCGTATTAAAGTGTTTCATTCACTATCATGAATGGGTCAACCTCACAACCACCTCTTGGAACAATTTGGAGGTGAATTCTCAAGTGATTTCCACAGCGCTGTGTGTATGCTAGCGGCCCCGCCTCCACCCACTGAGACAAAGAGACTGTACGACAACGTCAATGCGTGCCAAGGTGCTGAACTGTGCCTGTTTGGAAGCGGGAGACGAGGCCATCACACACGCGTGCATATAACAATATATTGAAGCAGGCAAAATGCTTGAATTAATTTTCATATATTGTGCAATTAATTAATCTATCACCATCCCAGGCCTGGTGGCCATGAGATTTGTCACGTTCAATCTCACAAGCAAAAATTATCAATTGATATTCTCACATGGAAATAGTGAAAGTGAAAGCAGACACAAAAAGATTGAATTGAATATTGGTAATCAATCAATCAATGAATAAAATCTGGAAGGTTCGGCACACGCACCACATGGCAAGCTTCTCCACCGTGATTCGCTTTTGGATGAGATGCTGAGCTTTGGAGTCAACGAGCGGCAGAAACGGGGTGTCACTCGGGCCCTGATCCACCTGGCGGGAGAACAAGAGCGACTGTTTAGGTCGACGTGCCACTCACTGAGCTACAGAACGGTAATTTCTGATAAAGGTCTTCGAGGATGCTAAAGACATTCCGGTACTTGGGATCATATCAGATGGTGTACGGGTGCTGTACTTTCCCAGATTAAAAGTTTTGATATAGTGCCCCTTTGTGGTCATCAACGGTGAGCACATACACACGACTCACCTCATTTCCATTCGGCTCCTCAGCCTTCCCGGGAAGACCACATGTGCCATCATAAAACTCTTTGACTTTAAGGCCCAGCTGCTGGGTTTCCTTCTTCAGCGTCTCAAAATCTGGAGCCGGCATGGTAGGCCTCTTCTGCTCCTCTGCGACAAACCCTCCTTGACCATCCGCCGTCACTTCCTCCTCAATGTCATCTTCATCCAGTTCCTCCACTGCTTCTTCCTTCATGTCGGTAGGGGGGGAGTCAAGATGGCGGTCAGCACAGCGCAAGAGCTTCAGGGTTTCATCTGTCAGCCATTCCTTCAACGTCGCTCTTAGGGATTCAAGGAGATTCAGGCCAGTGTGTTTGGCTGTCACGTGGGGGGGGTGGTTCTTCAGGAGATCTCTTAGCCCTTGCGCCCCTCGCTTGGTCATCCCCACTTGGATGATGTTGAGGCTTGGCTGGTCGGGTGAAGCAATGAGGTCTGTTTTCATCTCCGCCATTACAGGCAATGTTGAGGCAGGAATAGAAGCAGGAGGACTTGCGTGGCGCGTCTGTGTGGCCGCTTCAGTGTGCACAATGCATGAATTCAAGCTTTCCGTCACCTCCTCCACACGGATTTCTTCTAGTAGTTGCCGTTTAGCTTCTTCGCTTCCAAGCACGGCTCCGTGAGCAAAAGACCCATGATGCCTTTGCGCTTCTCCATCTTCCTCTCTGTTCAATTTCTTTAACCTCACAGCCTTCCCTCGTCCTTCTTTCTTTTCTTCATTCGACTTCAAGTCACCCCAGTGCACCCTGGGTCTCTGCTGCTGGGAGACCACACTGGAAATGAAGTCCTGCTCCAGCTCGCCATCGCTGCCGTCGCTGTGGCAATGCTCACGAGGGTCCTCACGTTGACTATTCACCGCATGGTCCACGTCGTCCTCCTGGAGGCGCCTCTGTGTCAGCAGCACCTCCTGACCAGAACTCCCACTGAACAAGAGTTGACATTTTCATAAAGTTATACGCTATTTACATTGACAATGTAAAGGAATGTTATCACCGTAGCAAATACGTACATATCCCCTTTCTTCATCAGCTTTATTTCTGGAGGACTGCAAGAAAATTCAGTTATTAATAGTTGTCATGTTATTAGAATTTAATTAAAAGATTCAAACAGAAGAGATAGAATAAAAATCTTTTTTTTATTATTTATCACATTTGTATTCATTCTCTTCTATTGTTACTTTTTTTTTTATTACAGAGTGAGTTAAATGACAAGATGGCAACTTGAAGTCAGTACTCCTTATTTTATTTATTATTTTATTTTATTTGAGTGTACATTTCTACTTGTAGTATTCTACTTATAGATTTTTTTATTACATTATTTTCTGAAAATCGTTTCTTTATTCCTGTACCTGTACTCTAAGACTTAGAGTATAGTCATATTCATAATAATATGTAGTAATACAAAATATCACAATACTACAAGTAGAAATGTACACTCAAATAAAATAAAACAATAAAGTGCAGAGATTGATTTAAATGACAAGATGGCAACTTGACTTGAAGTCAGTAGTCCTTATTTTATTTATTATTTTATTTTATTTGAGTGTACATTTCTACTTGTAGTATTGTGATTTTTTAAATTACATTATTTTCTGGAAATCTTTTCCTGTATTAATATGTCTTAGAGTACAGAGTACAGGAATAAAGAAAAGATTTCCAGAAAATAATGTAATAAAAAAATCACAATACTACAAGTAGAAATGTACACTCAAATAAAATAAACTAAACAAAGTAGACTTAGAGTATAATCATTTTAATGCAGGAATAAAGAAAAGATTTCCAGAAAATAATGTAATAAAAAATATCACAATACCACAAGTAGAAATGTACACCAAAATAAAATAAGGACTACTGACTTCAAGTCAAGTTGCCATCTTGTCATTTAACTCACTCTCTGCACTCTGACTTTTAATTCATTCAGGCAGTGTTCCTCACTCATACTTTGCATTTTGTTGTAATTTTGAGAATCAATATGTAATATTATGAGGAAAAATAATGTCACTTTGGAAGTATATTAGAAATATTTAAGAAAAAAGTTGTTTTAAAGTCGGAATGCTATGAGAACCAAACAATAAAAAAATTTGGTTGGGGAAAACTGTTATAATATTATGGGAATAAAGTCAAAATATCATGTAAATAAAGTTAAAATTCATACTTTTTTTTAGAATAAAGCTAATATGTTTGGAAAACTTAAAAACACAGTAGTAATAATGTGCAAAAGCTTTTCTTGAAAAATACTGCATGTATAACCTTTATCTACGTACATGTGTTGGTTTACAAAATATCAAAATACAAAATATAATATACAATATATAAAGGGGCT
Source organism: Doryrhamphus excisus (assembly GCF_030265055.1). Taxonomy (NCBI): domain Eukaryota; kingdom Metazoa; phylum Chordata; class Actinopteri; order Syngnathiformes; family Syngnathidae; genus Doryrhamphus; species Doryrhamphus excisus. The sequence continues at coordinate 2,117,976 of NC_080468.1, forward strand.
TTTGGATCCTTTCATTTTTTCCACTGTGGCCACCCCTGACATAAGGGACTTCACACTGTGAAGTACCATAAAATGCATTGATAGTAGAGTATCCAGGCACTAAGTATGTACATAATATACATACTGTATAGAAGAGTTAAGTGTGGAAGACAGCCATACCTCTCATGCTGCCTGAGCCAAAGTGGTGTTGTTGATATCTAGACCTCAAAAATGCATTTATAATAGGGTATTCAGACACTAAGTACCTAATATACGTACTGTATAGAAGAGTGGAAGACCATACCTCTCATGCTGCCTGAGCCAAAGTGGCGTTGTTGATATCTGGACCTCAAATTCTTTGGAGGCTTTATAACAAAAGTTACTGCAAAAACACTGACGGGGGTGGGAGTACAAAACGGTACATTAGGGTGCGATAATGTGTCCTGTTGAAGCACATGTGGCAGCACTCACCTTGCGCTCTGTGATGTCATACACCTTATTGGGCTTTGTAGAAATGGTGTATCGTTGTTTTGGGATCTGTTACGTAAACAAAGTTAAGTACAAGGGAGAAAAACATCATGTAGCCACAAGTGTATGATGATTAAGGTATGCAGATACCTTTCCCAGTTTATTTGGACATACAGGATAACCACATAGTTTGGTGATGGATCTTTCCTCCACTGCATCTTTGTAATTCGCAGCCGTGATCAACTTGGCCTGTGAGGAAAATGAGTTTTTTTTTTTTAATAATTCGTAACTTCAGATAAAAACTATCATATCTCAAGGCCCCAAAAAGTGAACTAAACTCACACAGTCAAGCAAGAAGTCCTCGGCCACACTGTCCTCAAGAAGACGCTCCACCACCTGCAGGGCTCTTTTCTCCAGTTCCAGTCTCTCTCGAAGCTTCTCTCTGACCACATCTCTCCTGTCCCACGGGAGTATTAACACATTTAAGTCACGGCTATATGCGACTTCATCAAACCCAAACAGTATTTTGGTGTGAGTATGCTACTAATTCGTGTCACTACACACCTTCTGGCTTCTTCTTCTTCTGCGCTTTGTACTTTGACGTGTTTTCCACCTGCCACGACAAAACCACACGATAGAAATGGACAGGAACAAGGCGTTGACATACTTAGAGCGGTTTATTCGTTCATAAATCCAACTAAATTACCCTTTCTGGGCGCTCGAGAGCCGGTTCTTCTCTTCTCGGACTCCATGCTCTTCCTGTTTGTAACAATTTCAACTTTGACCCGTGACGTCATTAATCGACGGCAAGCCAGAGGACTCTAAACTCTAAACCCGGACGTCTCACAGTCTACCGTGGTCTTGTTTCGTTGCATTGTTTGCATTTTTTGGCCGGATTAGGTATATTTGTAAGTATTTGAAATTTAAGTATTTCAAATTTACTACAAATTTGATATGTTTTAAAATTGTGTTCTCACCCGTCTAACGGATAAGCTAATTTCGACTTTAGATCAGAGCCAGCAGACACTCGTTTGTTGACTGTGAAGTGTTGTTGACGTCATTATTGGCCTTCTCTTCAAAGTAAAATAATGTGCTTTCATGTGAATAGTGTTTGTCATTACTTGTCAGGACTGCTGTGTGAAGACTGTGACAAACGGAATGGCTCTGGATCAGTTCAGTGATGTGGTCCAGAGATGTGTAAGTCCAGCATTTGAGTTCTATTGCATCACAATGGGCTTGATTACAATGACAATGAACTTGTGTTGTGCATCGTGTGCGTGCAAAGAGAGGTGAACTGCTGCAATACAGTTCTTGGCATTTTGGATCACACACTTTGCCATTAGAGGTTTCTAATTTACTAGTGTCGTGTCTGTCATCTAGCAAGCCCTATCTGCTGACAAGTACTCCACAGAGGACCATGATGTCTTCATGACTGCCGGTCATGCATGCATCAAGGCAGGAAATGGTGCTCAAGTGCTGAGTATCGTTCTGGATGACAAAAATCAGGTATATGGCACTCGTATTGACCGAACGTGTACATGTGACTCATCCATGTCATCCATGCTATCCTGTAGGACATAGTGAGGTGTATGGGATGGAACCTTCTGCCTCCGCTGGTTCAAGTTCTTTTAAAGAAGGAAGATAAGAACCTCCATCAATGCCTGGCCATTTTCAATCACCTGCTTGAGGTCTTTTTGATCTGTTTTCTTCTTTCTGTATTTTTTCCATTCTAGCTATTTCATACATGTTTGTGTTTCTCAGGTTGCCAGACCAAAGGAGTTGCTGATTGGCCTTCTGGAGCAGCTAGAGCAGGAGGAACCTGTCGCCATAGCAGAGAGCCTCAATTTACTGTTAAAGCCCCTACAAAAAGGTTTGGAATGTCACAAGCGCCATCGATCGTGGGTGTCCAAAGTGTCCACTTTGTGTTTTTGTTATTTTGAGAAACAAATCAAAGAAAGTGTCAATGTTGGGAAAATTAGGTTGGTAACATGTTCTAATAGTGTGAAAATAAAGTCGTAATATTATTCATTCATTATTTTTCTACCGCTTTTTCATACCTATGGACAATTTGGAGTGGCCATAATATCAGAAAAACAATTACGGGATGAAAGACATATATTTGAAGACAACAAAACAAAGAACATGGTAGCAGCAAAAAGGTTCAAAGTACAAAGTATGTGTTGTCACCTTTTAATATGAAGCTGAACTGTTTTTATGTATATACAATATACGTATATACAATATATATAAGTATGTATATACAACTTGTAAATACAAGAGTGGCTCCTTTGGACACGCCTGGTCTAGAAGCATTGAGCTGTCAGATTCTGTTCGTCTAACTGGTGTGTGTCACGTCACGTCACGTCACGTCAGTGCTCTTGCGCCTGGGCAGCCGTAAGGCGTCATCTTTAGGCATGGCGTTGTCCTCTGCCCTGGACCAGGTAGCCAAACTGCCTGTTCCTCACACCAAGGAGCAAGAGGAAGATGACGTCTTCTCGCTTTGTCGCTGCTGCGCTGACCTAACCGTCTTTGTCAGACCCTTCGTCCAAGAGGCCAAAGAAAACATCTTTATCGGTAACGCTGAGCAAAATGAGAGCGGCAAAAAGATGTTGGCCGTACCCGACGGGGTGTTATTGGATAAAGAGGAGCTGAGGGCGGAGCTGCTGAAGTTGTAAGTGAGGTTTTAGGATTGACTCGTTTATGTTGTTATCCCATTGTTTGAGTCCCTGTGTCTGTTTTGCAGCTGTATGAGCACGCTGAGTCACCCTCTTTTGGAGGTACAGCTCAGGGATTTCGACACGCTGGCTGTTTCTCCGCTCAGGAATTTTGCCAGAGAGATTGTGGTAAAGCAAACCCAAACATCACTTACAATCTAGTGCAGAGGTAGGGAACCTATGGCTCGGGAGCCAGGTAGGGCTCTTTTGATGACTGAGCTCTTGAGGTCATTTTGGTTGGCTGGTTCACCACAGTTCCATGTTTTCACCATTTGTGAAGAATGACTCTCACTGTGGTTTGCCGGAGTCCCAAAGCTTTGGAAATGGCTTCACAACCTTTTCTAAACTGATCAAGTTTCATTTAAAAACTGCATTTTGTTTTCAGTTGTGTTGGTGTAGAGCAGAGGTAGGGAACCTATGGCTCGGGAGCCAGGTAGGGCTCTTTTGATGACACTATCTGGCTCTCAAGCATTTACCACAATAAAAATGTATTTTTGCTAACATTTTAAAGTAAACATCACAGAAATCACTGTTAAAAATAATATTAAAAATCAAAACTTTCTTGTGCATTTTAATTCGTCCATCTATTTTCTACTGCAATATGGCCGACCATATCCATCTTTCCTGATGATATTTTCCAGGTCAAACACCAAAACTTGATTATTACTGGGTAATGCGATAGTCTACCTCGGTCATTGAGATGTCAACATGTAAATATAAACTTTTCTCCTTTAGTCAAATAGTCACCTAGCTAAAGCTGCAGAACCAAGCCTTCTGGCAAAGATGGCCAAAAGAATGAAATATACTGAATACGGTTCAAAACTATGCAGCAGCAGAAGTTGCATTAATGGCAGCAAGTATTTGATTTATTATTAGACACTGCGCTGCTCACGAAAGTATGCTGGCCACACCCCATTGGCGTGGGGTAGTGTGCCTGGTCTACGTAATTAGAGCCCATTATATCTAAAACTGTTGGTCTTACATAAAAATGCACACATTTTATTGCATTCAATGTTTAAAAAAATGTATATGGCTCTCACAGATACACATTTTAAAATATCTGGCCTTCATGGCTCTCTTAGCCAAAAAGGTTCCCGACCCCTGATCTAGTGGAATAGCAACGCCTGTCACTATACATTGCTGGCATTGAACAAAGATTTGTAGTAAATAAATGATCTTCGGACTGTTTAAATGTAATTGGATAATTTCCAGTGGCACCCAGTTGGGAATCAAGTCGCTCTAGTTTCTGATGTGATGGCATAACCACTTTCTTTGCTTTCCAGGATCTCCATTGCTCAGTTAGATGCTTATCTTTGGATGCGTGATGCAACTTGACTGCTGTGTGTGTTCACGCGCTTCCTGCAGAACAACCTCAACGCAATCGGAGAGTCTGTGCCGGGCCTGGTGTACCAGCCTCTATTCAAAAGGAAGAAGGCGGTGGGTTTTTTAGAGGAGGAAGTGCGTTATCCCAAAGAGTCACTCGCCAGCTTGGCTCACCTGGTGTTCGTCCATCACCTGGCTGCCGACACCTTGCCCTGTGTCGTTCAGTAAGGCCTCACACATCGCACACTCCAAAATGTTTCAACCTGTTGAAAAATTGCAAGGATTAGCATTTTGCACTTTAAGCAGAGCTTCATCACGCAAGAGGAAGATATGGAAGTGAGACAAAAATTTTGAGTGAACGATTCAAGTAAAATAAGCTGATCAAAGCCATTCCGTGTCATTTTCTGTCAGGTATTCACACTGCTGTGATCTTTGCATGGCAAAGGCAAAAAAAGCTCTCTCTCTTTGAATGCGCTTGGATTGTTAAGCAAGGCCTTTAAATACCATTAGGTATTTTTAAACTTCAAAAATTCAAAGATCCTGAGGGTTACGGAACAAAATGTGTCAGAAAACAGTTCATGTTAACTCGCAAAGCCTCGCTACATCATATTTTTGGTGACATAAAGAATGTGCGTCACTTCTTGCAGTCCCGTGTTCCTTCTCCGTTGCAATATGGAACACGTCAGCCTCCTGCTGTCCAGGTGAACTTTCCATCTCTCTGCAAAACACATCATATGCACATTTAGACATCACGCTTGTTCAAATCAAATGTTGATTATCTTGTTATTATCCGGTAACATCATTGATGCACGGTACTGCCAGAACTGAAGAGTCCAGGATTCAGAAAGGACTGGTAAGTCAGACTTCTAATTTATGGCTTTTTAGCTTTTTATTGTTATTAATAGAAACATAAGCTGTTAAATATGCACCGCTACAATAACCCATACTGTGCAACAGGAGCTTTATGAAAAGAGTCTTGTGCGTGTGGAGGACGGCAGTCTGCCTGCAGACCTGCTGGAAATCAAAACCTTCCGCACGGTCCCTCAGGTCAACTTTGGTCCGAGCATTGTTCTTTGGTGCATCACATTTATGGCTCATTTTGCTGCTTCTTTGCTTTCTAGAACCTAACAAAAGTCATGACGCTGTGTCCGAGACATGATTTGGTAAGTCATCTTATTGATGATATTGATCATTTGTTCACTGTCCGGTCACACACTGGCGGTAGTAACCTCCATCTGTATGCACAGCAGCCCTGGGGTACATTCATACAGATTCATCCATCTTTTTTTTTTTCCCATGTATGTTTATTGGGGTTTTTTTTTTTTAAACACAAAAACATAATATACAAACATAACATCAATACAGGGGTGCTCACACTTTTTCAGCATGCGAGCTACTTTTAAAATGACCGAGTCAAAATGATCTACCCACTACAAAAATGCAAAACATCTATTTATTTTCAAATGTATTGAGGATTATTTGTACGTACAATGTATGTTGATGTACCTTACATAACCAAATGAGCCAATATTGCAAAACACACATAATTAACTATTAACATTTTTTGTAATTACCTGAGTTTACTTTGATGACTTGCACTGAATTGAACCAGCCAGGGATGCATAGTCCGGACAGTAGCTGCTGATAGCCAGCCTCAAGCACACTTCCAAATGTTTATCAGTCATGGATAATATCCGTATAATATTCCATATCCGTACGGAAGTGATATGTTTTTTGCCTTTTTACTTGGTCCAGTTTTTGCCTTTTTACTTGGTCCAGCTCCTTCACTCATTTTAGTGACCATAAACTTTAGCGAGGGCTTTAAAATCTCGCAATTCGCCGACTAGATTAGCACTTTGCATCGTTGTTTACGCATGAGCGGTGACCTAAAGGTCAAAATTCAGTTGTCATCTGATTGGTTGTCCTGTATGTCAATCAAGTAACGGGGATGGATGATAGGCTGACATCGTAAGTTCTGCTGCACTTAGAGACGTTGTTTGATTTGATTGGTCGCCCGAAGGGCAACATTCAGTTGTCATCTGAATGGCTGCCCTGTATATCAATCAAGTGACGGCATTGATGCTGGGATGATATTTTTTTAATGTCACGCCGCGATCGACCAGCGATCGACCAGTACCACCTCCGCGATCGACCGGTAGCTCGCGATCGACTTAATGAGCACCCCTGCATCAATACAACAAAGCAGGTTGCCGGCCCCCTACACTTACACTTTTCCATAGCATTAGAATCAGTTTTTTCGCTATAATGAGACCATATGAGATGAAACATTGTTGTGCCTTATTTAACATTTGAAATGATTCAGAAACCCCAAGGATGATGAGCAAAGGCTCTGGCTTTAAAGATTCATCCATCTTAAAATGATATACGGTCATCCCTTGACACTTTTTTGCGGTTCAAATTCCACAGTTTGACTCTATGAAGGTTTTTCATTCTTTCATTTTCTACCGCTTATCCTCACGAGGGTCGCGGGGGTGCTGGAGCCTATCCCAGCTGTCTATGGGCGAGAGGCGGGGTACACTCTGGACTGGTGGCCAGCCAATCACAGGGCACATATATGTAGACAAACAACCATTCACACTCACATTCATACCTATGGACAATTTGGAGTGGCTAATTAACCTAGCATGTTTTTGGAATGTGGGAGGAAACCGGAGTACCCGGAGAAAACCCACGCATGCACGGGGAGAACATGCAAACTCCACACAGAGATGTCCGAGGGTGGAATTGAACTGGGGGTCTCCTAGCTGTGAGGCCGGCAAGTTTTTTTTAAATAAACAAATTCATATATTGGATGTTTTCTTGGCCCAAATGAACAATTTTCAAGCATAAAATGAGCTAAAATACAAATCTAAGGGATTGTGAAGACGCACTCAAGACATGAGGTGTAGTATTCTGCTCTGGTCGCTAGGTGTCAGTCATGTCACATTGAGACAATAGGAAGTGCATTGTTACTGTAAGACAGAATTATCATGATACATATTTACTGGATGTGATTAAACTGATTAATTTGCTGATTAATCACATTATCCCAGAGAACCAAAGGTCTGAAGGTGTTCCAGCTGAGCATCAATAAGTTTGATGTGGAGGCCAAGTACCATTTTTTCAAGTAGGTACCGCCTCAGCGTCTTAAACACTTTTCGTGTCACATGGTCTAACCCGGTGGGCGTGTTCCAGGTTCATGCTGAAGACCGGTAATCACTCAGGAGTGGAAGGTTACATCATCAAAAACATCAGGAATCAGATCGATGTGGCGCTCGGGGTGAGGCGCCGCGCTAAAATGGCAGCGTGAGTGTCTGCCGTGGTTCATACTCACGTGTTTGTCTCCTGTAGCCTGGCAACGCTAACAGCTGGTTTGAGGGCATTCATCTCCTTCCTTTGCTGCGTTTGGTCTTCAGCCTCCCAGACGGCCCCGAGACTGACCTCCTGCAGTACCTGGATAGGTAAACAGCACCTGTCAATCAACGTCATGATGTAGAAATGATACATTGTATGTTTGACTAAAGCGGCCTGATTAGCAGTCAAATAAGTTTAACTTTGTCGACTGCTTCTTAACAGAGTGATGGAGTCTCTGAACCTGCTGCGTTACCTTGTCATAAGAGACAAAGTGACAGAGAACAAGGTCAATTCCTTCCATCATTCCTACACAACCATGTGATGCCACCCCATTACTGCTTAAAACACACCCAAATATTCAGTTTTGGATTATTGTCCCGATTCAGAACCCAAGTTGCTTTCAGTTTGGGGTCGGATCTTGTGGTTGACAGCAGAATTCACCGTTCCATTTATCACAGCAGGTCTTCCTGGTCCATCAACAGACCATCACACTACCACCACCATATTTTACTGTCTGTATTAATAATAATAATACATTTGATTTCAAAGCGCCTTTCAGGACACCCAAGGTTAGAGAGAGTAAGCTAGTTTGAACAGATGAGTTTTGAGTTTGGATCTGAAGATGGGAAGGGTGGCAGAGTTACGGAGGTCTGGTGGCAATGAGTTCCAGAGTTGGGGAGCAGAGCGGCTGAAAGCTCTGGAGGGATTTTTGAGGGAGGCCGAAGAGGAGAGCGTTACAGTCGTCGAGGCGGGAAGTGACAAGGCTATGGACGAGGATGGCGGTGGTGTGGGGGGGTGAGGGAGGGACGGAGACGATTAATGGAGCGCAGATGGAAGTAAGCTGACCTGGTGACGTTATGGATGTGGGATTGGAAAGATAGAGTGCTGGTTATGAAGAGAAGGGGCCCCAGGACAGAGCCCTGGGGCACACCTGTGGTGACTGGGGAGGGGTCGGAGGAGAAAGACTTAAGCTGTATGAACTGAGTGCGGTCTGTGAGATAGGAATGGAACCAGTGGAGGGGGGTGTGGGCGATGCCAATTTCGGAGAGTCTACTGAGGAGGATGGGGTGTGAGATGGTGTCGAGGAGGATGAGAATGGAAAGTGAACCGGTGTGGAGATCGTTGGTGATTTTGATGGGTGCGGTTTCGGTGCTGTGACGGGGACGGGAGCCGGACTGGAAGGGTTCATACAGACTGTTAAGAGTGAAGTTGAGAGGAGACTATTTTTTCAAGAATTTTGGAAATGAAAGGTAAGTTGGAGATAGGGCCGAGGTTATTGAAGTTGTTGGGATCTGAACCAGGTTTTTGAAGAATTTGGGTGACAGCAGCAGTTTTGAGAGCTGGAGGGACAATACCGGTAGACAGTGAAGAGTGGATAGAAGCAGAGAGGAAAAAGGATTTGACCAGGATTGTGGGCATGGGGTCCAGCTGGCATGTGGAGGGCTAGGATTTGTGGATGAGGTCAGATATTTCAGAGGCATTGGAGTCGAAAGGAGTAGAACATCATGATGTTCTACCTATACCATGTATTAGTGGTTTTCACCTTGGAACTCTGCCATGCAGGCTGTTATTGTCCAGTGTTTTTCTTATGGTGGAGTCATGAACATTGAACCTAACCGAGACAAGTGACGCCTGCATTTCTGCGGATGTTGTTGTGGGGTCTTTTGTGACCTCTTAGATGAGTCATCGCCGCACTCATTTTGGTTGGCTGGCCACTCAACTGTTCCCCGTTTTTGCCGTTTGTGGATAATGGCTCTCACTGTGGTATGCTGGAGTCCCAAAGCTTGAGAAATGAACCTTTTTTCCAGACTGATTAATCTGAATTAATCCCATGTCCCAGGTTTTTTTTTTATTATCCCTTAATAAAAAGTTTGAATTTGTTTGATATTCAAGTGTGACAAACATGCAAAAAAGGAAATGAATAAATCATGCTGGTCCGTGTTTGAATATAATAAGAAATGTAAAAATGACTGTAGGGGTGTTATTTCATGGCAAGAAAGCTCCACCGATGTTAAAACTCATATTTAGAAGATCGTAACCAGGTTTCCTGTGCCATAACTATGAAAATATGCCATTGATAAATCATTTTCTCATCCTTGCAGACGGGGATCTGGACAGAGTTGTATAAAATAGAAGACGGATTCATGAAGCCCCTGCGTGTCGGGATTAACATGTCCCGAGCACACTACAAGAGGGAGCTTAGCACCACCACGGAGAAGAAGGCCAAAGGTCAGACCACCACACGTGAGCTCTCTCAACACGTCAGCTTTGTTTTTGCTTTGTTTTTATACTTTCCCCTCCACAGCGGCATCTGTCATTTCTGTTTCCGTCGGTGACGAGAAGCTGCCAAACATGAGCTCAGAATCTCAGATTCAGGTGAGCGGCTGTCGGGTTGCACCATAGATTTTAGTGATAACATGATTACGCTGATTATGAACGTTCCCCCGTCAGGCTCTCCATTCCGCCCTGCACACCTTTGACATGATGGAGAGTGTGCTGGTACGAACGGAGGAGCTTACCCATGTGAAAGCTGAAATTTAGACCATCATTCCCGGGCTGGTCAGAAGCACTTCAGGAAAACTGCATTTTGGCCATCATCCACAATCTTTATGTGGAACGTGAACACACGTCTTTACCTTTTCTGCGTATTCTAAAGAAAGAAGAACAGTTAGCATGAAGCGTCGGAGCACACGGGCCGTAAATGTGGAGCTTTTACACCACGCCATTTACCTTTAAATGCAGGTCAATTATGGAAATGGTAGGCTTTTTTGGAGGTCGAAATAGGCGTGTCCTATTACGTGCATCGTTAACCCTTAACGGTTTTCTCTCTCGAACACCCAGAAAAGGGAAAGACATGGTCATGTTGATGGGAAAAATTACACAATTTTCCTTTAAAACAAGTATTTGGAAAATATGAATAAAGCATCTCATGCCACCGTTTGTGCTTATTAGTTTGCTATAATTAAACTATGGAAATCGTAGTTTAATGCAGGGGGCCACTTATGAATGTTTAAATTGCGCCTTTTTGCTGTATTATTTCCAATTATTAGTTTTTAATGTCATTTCTACATTGTGCCACTGGCCTTACTTTGGACACCCCTGCTGTACGTGTTATATCATTGTACAGTAGACCCTCAGTAGGCTTATATAAATGACACAATAATATGTTAACTTAAGCAGAAAGTGTTTGATGGCACTATCTGCAGGGGAGAAAAACAGTACTGCAGTATTGAGGGTGCTGTCCTGCAAGTCAACCTACTCGCATTTTCTACAGAAAAGGCTTTGATACGATGGGATGTGACGTGGCACATTTTGCAATGTATCATTTTTCCATGCCACTTACCCTCACTAGGATTGAGGAGGTATGCTAGAGTTCGTCCCTGCTGGCTTCAGGCGAGAGCTGGGGTACTGGATGGATGGATGGATGGATGGATGTCTTACAAAAACCTCGACTGCAGCTATGAATCCAGCAGAGGGCGCTGTCTCGCAAGGCAAGGCAGAAAGGCTTTGACAAGATGTGTGAGTAAAATACTGTATACTTTAATGTGTAAAACTCAATTAAATATGATTAATAACAGAGGCACATTATAGGATGTAGATCACAAATAGGCATTTTAAGACTATTTATGGGTGCATACATTAGGTGACACTTAGAATGCAACCCAAATAGTGGGATGTACTATATGCCGTACATAAGATAATGCCAGCTAGACAGTTCTGCATTTGACTTTTTATCGGGGTGTCTGAGGCACACTGGTTAGTGGTTTATTCATACAAATGACTCGTAGACAATGGTATCAGTCGCAGAAATAAACAGGTGGACACCGAGAGATCCAATCAAACTGTCCCCATGGCTGCCATTAAAAGAAGTCATGTATGGTTTAAAAGCAGAATTGTGAACCTATGTGCTTTTTTCCAAGTCTTTGAACAGCGGGTGCTGCAAGGCCTGAGCCGCTGTAATTCTGCTAGTGGGATTTAGATCTAACAGCCGGTCTAGCAGATCGTAGGCTTCGTCAGGGACCCCGTCCCATCCCCGCTCATCACCAGTACCTGTACAGTCCACCCCTGAAGAGGCTTTTTCCCCTGGTGTTTCAGCCTGGCTTTTTGGGAGCGGGGAAGCAGTCTCACCCGCTCCAGCTATGCCTCGTTCCTGAGCGGGCCGTGGTGTTTCCTCTAGAGATTTAGCACCAAGTGAGTGTCTGACCGGCGTGACTTCATCATCTGGCGACGGTCTCCGTCCCCTCAGCGTCTCACAGAGCTCCCTGAGATCCAGGCGAGGAAGCTGCCGACTGCACAGCACCGCCTTGCCTGGATAGGATGTTACACCCACAATCACATTTCAACCAAGCTGGCATCCCGACTACTTGGCTTCCAGGACATGTTCATACGCACCAAATGCCTTAGCGGCGCGTACGGTTTCTCTGGAGCCTCGTATTGTCATAATCTGAGCAAGAGCGATCAAGTCGTCACTGGCTTTGAAGAAAGGGTAGCGTCCACTCAGCAGCGAGAGCAGGATGACTCCCGCTGACCACACGTCGATGGCTGAGTGCGGCACGAGACACATTAACCAGATTTTTTTTTTCTTTTTTTCTGTAATTAAATGACTTGACAGGCTTAAAAAATGCATTTTAACGCCACAAGTTTTTTCGAGGACAGCTCCATCTGCTGGATCGGATGAGTCACTGCCCCACGTCCTCCCTTAATGGCTTCACACAGCAAACCTTAATGGTAGTACCATTGTTAACGATGCTATGTGACTAACTGAACCAAGTCACGGTGATCAAAACAATACCTCACATGGGATTTGCACTTGGTGTGCATTCATACTCGGTTTGGACTTTTTATTTCAAGCAATGGGGATTATTATTATTATGGGTCTTTTGTAAGAGTGACCCGTCCCCCAGCGTTAGAGGAAGAAGCACAAAATCTGCCCCTAAATATGTCATCTCTGAATTTTAAACACTTAAATACGTTTCTGGTCATTTTGCTAATGGAAAGCCACGATCGCATCTCTCCATCGCTTTTTTCTTTTAAACACGTGATGTTTGTAGTTGTAGTTTTCAGTGGTATAGAACGTCATCACATCACCTATTACCTACTATTTACCGTAGCGTTACTGTAACAATGTTTGCAGTTGTGAACCACTGGTGCAGGGTCTTTACAATTCCTATTCAATGCACTCACCTGTCCCCTGGTGTGGACACTTAGTGAGGACCTCCGGCGCTCGGAAGCCTGGAGTTCCAGCCCTGGGAGCCACCTGCTGCTTCCTTTTAAGCACAAGAAAAGCAAGTCAACGAGTGTCAAAACAGAAAGATGCCACCACAAAACGAGCAACCAAGAGGCTTACCTGGCCAGGCAGACATTGCAGACTCTGTCTGTGTGAAAGCAAGTACAGGTGAGAGGCTGGTGGACGCTTTGCTGAGGTTTTGGAGTTCTGACAGTGGCCGGGCCCCTTCTAGCTGAAGCCGACCTTCCATTTGAGAGGTCCGCCGGTTTCCCGGTATTTACAAGCTGAATACAAGAGGAAAGCCTGGTTTATGAAAACATGTATCCCTGTGGTTGTGAGCGGAGTAGAAAATTCACTTCACAACAGGCTTACTTCTGACGTATTTGCTAGCTTGGTGATAGACGGGGCTAAAGTGCAGTTGTTCAGGTTCCTCTCGCTGAACACGGGCCTTGGTGCTTTACGTATTCCCATTAAATCCTAAAACAAAAAGGAACATGACAAGTTAGCTCATAGCAACAGTGCAGAAGATAGGACAAACACGGTGACATTATCCCAAATCACCAAGAAAGTGTGGACACCTTAGTGTGCCTTGCACTGCGAGAAGTGGAGGCGCCCGCTGTAGTAGTGATGGAGCGTGTTTTTTTAATCAGTCCTTGCCCAGCGGCTAAGGAGGTGGTGGGAGAGGGAGAGGAGGAGGGAGGGGGGTGAGCTGTGGATAGGTGCGAGGCTGTGGTGGTAGAGGGAGGTTTAGGTGGGGCTTTATCTCGTTTCTCTGTGGAACATCCAGCCTTTGGCTGAGACGGCTTCTGTCTGACCACCTTAAGCAGTTCCAGCTGAGTGTCGGCTGTTCCCTGAGCTAAGCCGAAGTCCACCAGGGCGAACCTGCATGTACAAATACAAAATATATGTCCATTTATTTAACGAAAGTGAAATTTTACCAGTGAAAGTGGCTGCCACTCACGTCTTAGCTTTCCTGTTGTACAGGAAGTTGTTTGGTTTGATGTCACGGTGAATGATACCGAACTGGTGAATGTGCCTCAGGGCTTTCAGCAGGTGGTAGATGTACAGACGGACCTCTTCAAAGCTTAATGAACTGATAATGTCCTAGGATGGGTGGATGGATTTGTTTTGAACACGTTTTACAAGTTACATTGACGCACAATTCAACATGTCCGATAAGAATTTGTGTGGCTATTTCTTACTACGATTGCTTGATGCTCCATATAAGGCATAACAATCACTACATGATCCTCCTTCCTAAAGCAGTATTCCACACCCATCACATTCTCCCTGCCCCTGCAACAACAAGAGTGGCAGTGATGTTTCCGTATATTTCAGGTTCAAGCTCATTTTGGGAGAAGTAAACAAGAACCATAATAGTTCACGAACCCGACAACAGTGAGACACTGGAGCTCGGCAGCGATGCGAGTCGGGTGGCTGGTTGGGATGAGGTGCTTGAGGGCAAACACGTCTCTGCTGCCGTCTCGCATCCGAGCCTCACCGAGGTATACTGAGCTGAAGGTACCTGGTGAGCACACAAACGCACATCAACGACGGTGGAACCTCCTCGGTTAGTGTCTTTTCCGTAAACGTCTGCAATGTATGTCAACATTTTTGCCTCAGTTTGTGAAAATGTTCTAGTTACCCTACAATATGGCATGTCGCCTGTCATTTCTTGAATTCAAATATTTCTCTCCTTCTTTATCAAAACTTCTGTAACTTTCTTTGGTTCCATTGTGGGTTGATTTGCAGCTGTGAGCAAAGAAAAGCAGAGACTAGAGGTGAGAAACACGACTGAATTCAAGAAATAACGCACAGCAAAACACAATGGTGGTGTCTGTGTTGATCTTGATGCCATATTTTGTCTTTGTAGAGAATCACATCTCAGTGAAGGTAAATGTAACTCATTTATCCCTTTCCTTCATTATTTATGTGTAATTACATGTGCATTGAATTGTTTCTGCATGTTAAACTATAAAAACCTTTGGTCTGTTTGTACATATTTGGCTTTCTGGAACAAATTCATTGGATTTACGTGATTTCTTACAGGGAAAATGGATTAACCTTTCGGTTAGCTTTCTGGAACAAAATACAAATGCTAACCAAAGATCCACTGTAGCATTGATTTGAATATAAGACAACTCCTATGTTTGGATGGTCAAATGTTAAGTTAATGCATTTTCTGTCATGCCCTGCCCAAGGGACTCTAAATGGTCATAGGTGTGAATATGAGTGTAGTGGCTATTTGTCCTTCACCAAAATAAATAAACGTAACTTATGCTATAATCAAAAGGCCACTGATGCACCATGGGTTTTGTTTTACGCAGGCAAAAGAGTCATTGTCCAAACAATCTTGTTCCGTTTCTTCTTCTTTCCTTTTATTACCAAGCAAGCAAACAAGCAAACAAAAAAGGAACAAGGGCCTTTTCCTGTTGCCTCTCTTGCGCTGGTACAAAAACCATAGGCCCACCCCGGTGCATGCTGGTCCTGTGAGCACTGCCTACCTAAATATATTGCAGGTGCCCAGGGTGTTATCCAATGAAATAAACCCAGAAATTAACTACTAATTAACCCCAACAAAATATGATAGATAAACAAAATAAATAAATAACAAGAAAATATTATCAAGTAATCCAAACAAAACAACAACAACAACAAAATAAATCAACAGATATCAGAAACCTAGGAACACACCAATAAATAGCTCCTACAATGAGTGTGAATGATTGTTTGTCTATATCTGCACTGTGATTGGCTGGCAAACAGTCGAGGGCGAACCCCACCTCTCTAGTAGGTTCCAGCTTACCCGTGACCATGAGGGGGACCATAATAGTGGATGAATGTAATAAGGTCATTAAAAGCATTCATTTTTAAATATTATCAATCGCATACCTTCTCCAATTTTGTCTATGATGCGAAAAGTCTTGGCAAGCTGAGGAACAGCTCTGTAGAGAGACTCAATGTCCGACTCTACATCCCCTGGAGAAAAACAACACGCATGCTATGTTAACAACTGTATATATTGTCAATAGTAATACATAAAGAATACACGCGTGCAAAAAATGTGCTACGAGAATAATGTACAAATATTATAGTAGTATAGTCGACCCTACGGAGAAAAAAACGTTTTAGGAGACTTTACGAGAAAAAAAAAACGGAAAATAATATAATTTTAGTAGCGCTGAGTTGACATATTAAAACTGGAGCTGTCCATTGATTAAAATATGTAATTGCAATCAATCCTATTTTTGTCTATAGTTAACTGATTTAATGACATACAATGAGCAACAAAACAAATGTGGTACATAGCAGTGCTTATTTGCTGCTCGAAGGAATCAAAGTAGTCAATAACCGATGGAAATGATTTCCGGGTCAACTACGTAATAAGCGAGTCTTTTATTCCCCCTGGTTGGTTAAATCGCACACATTTCAACTCACTTGAGATTTTACTTTTCTTGTTGGCCGATTTGATACATCCGTCTAGCCGGAAGGGTTCGGTGCAGACGACGGAAGAATCCATCTTGACAAGAGAAAAACACGTTGACAAGAACACTGACAACTCTGGGAAGCAGTGTGGAAAAGTCATTGTGTCGACTACAGACCTTGTGTCTCAAACGGAGAATTATAAAAAGTCAAAAGTGGTCATTTGACCTGAAATTGTACGCTGGGTGTATGCTAACGTTAGTCCTAGCAGGGGATCCAATCAGCTTAGACAAAAAAAGACACTCACCGCATTCGTTTCACGTCGACCACGGCTGTACCAAAAGTACCTCTACATATATCATAAACTCAGTAAAGTTCCCAGACGATGCCCAGTGGGGGGGAAATGACGGTTAGTAAACACCGGACAGGCGAAACCTGACTGAAAGTTCACAAAAGAGTAGTTCACTTGTGGACTGACGCTTTTCCGCCAACAAACTACGCGCTAAAAATGACGTCGATAAAATCTCGCGAGAGGCAAGCAATACCACGAGAACAATGCACAGTCATTCATGCTTAGTCTAAAACAGGGGTCAGCAACCCGCGGCTCCAGAGCCGCATGTGGCTCTCCAGTCTCTTTGTTGCGGCTCCCTTTGCAATGCTTGAATATTTTTTAAGCACCCGAGTGGTGAAAATGCACATCTTCGTTATGAGTTTACAAAAATCCAACTTTGTGTGAGACCATGAATGCATCCTGACTGAGTTCTGACTGGTGACTGAATGAGCAGACAGGATGCTATCCAGTTCTCTCTGACAGGTTAACATGAAGGGAAATGAGTAATACTTTGAGTTATTTGAGTTATTAATTATTAATTATTATTAATGAGTTATTTGACAATTCTGAAAAAATAAATTAGAGCTCATTTAAAAACAAAAGTTTATCTCCAGTACTAGCAAGAGTACTCCAACTCGTCTTTTTTTTTCCCTCCAATGTTGTTTTAAACATACAACGTTTTGCGGCTCCAGGCTATTTTTCTTTAGTGGGCAAGTGGGTGAAATGGCTCTTTTCATAGTAAAGGTTGCCGACCCCTGGTCTAAAATATTTGATACAACCCTTATATTTTAAGTTCAAATGAAATGATATTAAATGATATTATGCAGCATAGGAAATGGATGGATGCCACATCTTTAAGTGTTTTAATAAATATCATGTAAGCACTACTTGTGCTGTGCACTTCTTGAGGAGTAAACATTAACATTTCGCCTTACATTCTCCATCCAACATCCTGCTTCAATGTAATACATATTGACACTGTACTGACTCCTTTGACATAGAAGAAACAAAGTTAACAATGAGACGAGGAACCCCAACCTGCAACGTGCATTTAAGAGCATTTAGTCAGCCAGTCATCCAGAAGTTCTAAAATATACCATCAAATATCCCTACAAAAGCTTCTTCTTCTTTGGTGCTGGTGCTGCAAATAAGGAGGCACAACAAGAGTAAAATGAACACGAAGGGAGTTAATCGGTTGTGGTAGTCAGTCAAAATCTCACGTCACGTCTCTACCTGTTGTCAATCATGGCGGTATCCAATGGCACACTCATTGTTGAGAAGAAATCAAATCGCTGCAGAAGTGGAGCCACACAGGTTGAAGTTTCTCTTTCTGGTTCCGTTAATGGCATCCCTTTACTCTGCACAAGAACACAATCATTCAAGTTGGATTAAATGAAATTCCATTTGTCAGGGTTTTGTGAGACAGATTTTGTTTACAGATTTTAAAATACTCTGAAAATTTCCATTAGGGCAGGGGTGGGCAAACTATGAATATGCTATATTCAATATAACTATTGAATATGGCCCGCCTGTTCTTTTTAAAGTATTTCATTGAAATTTATCGTACAACCTGGCATCATGGCTTGAGCCAACCTTTTGATGGTTGAAGTAGCTGTTTTATCAATATTGTTATTTGATGTGGTCTGTTGTTTACAAAGTGCTCCTGAAAAAGGGACACAAGCACAATAAAAAAAAATAAAAATAAAAAATTAATAAAACATATAAAAAAATATTAATTCATTCATTCGCTGGGGTTGCTGGAGCCCATCCCAGCTGTCCTCGGGCAAGACGCGGGGTACACTCTGGACTGGTGGCCAGCCAATCACAGGGCACATATGGACAAACAACCATTCACACTCACATAAAATAATAATATTTAAATAATAATAATAATTAATTTAATTTATAACGCACTTTACATCAAATGAATGACCTCAAATTGCACATATAGCAGATTGCATGACACTTTTATAGAT
The DNA here is from genome assembly GCF_030265055.1 of Doryrhamphus excisus. Classification (NCBI taxonomy): domain Eukaryota; kingdom Metazoa; phylum Chordata; class Actinopteri; order Syngnathiformes; family Syngnathidae; genus Doryrhamphus; species Doryrhamphus excisus. Next base: position 2,136,771 of record NC_080468.1, read on the forward strand.
ACAATCATTCCAGGTGGACAGTTACGTGTAAAAAACATAATAGTCTGGCCCCTCGTCAATTTAGTTAAACCAATGCGGCCCGCGAGTCAAAAAGTTTGCCCACCCCTGCATTAGGGTAACCAAGACAATACATTTCCTGTCTAAGTGTCCTGTCTACTGCATCGCTACATGCACACACCTTTGTTTGGTTCTCGTGTCTGCCTGTGATGTGTGAGGGTTCGGGTTTGTTTAATGCTCTCTGGGAAATGGACCTGTAAAAAAAAACACCATCAGTTAAAACATCTCTCAGCTACTTAGCAGTTTTGTTTGTTTTTTGTTTTTTTTACCTGAGTGGGGGTCTGACATTGGTTATGCGTGGTGATGGAGCAACGTAACCTGCACATCCAAACATGAATTTCAGTCTTACGTTATTGTGCTACAGGAAATAGTGTGACTTACTTTAGTTACAGCGGTACCTCGGTTTTCGACAAAAATGTCTTGGCTATCGGACGGCTTAACTAGACTATTTGCCCTCATGTCAGTGGAATCGAGTGGCCATACAAAATATCCATGTATTGGTCTCTGTGACGAATGGATAGTGGTTCATATATATACATAGATAGAGATGGGACACTGTAGACAGATTCCAGCCAGGGAATCCTTTATTCATCTTTATTTTCTGTCTGTGGGTTGTGTACTGTATATCTTTCATAAAACACAGACAGTAAAATGAACAGCTCCCTCTACTCATTGCAGTGTTTACCAACAAGTCTACAATACAGATAAAAGTGATGTTAAATGTTTATTTATCAATTTCATTCGTAAGCTTTTTTGCATTGTTTTCTGCATGTAAAACTATAATTATTCTCTGTAAAATTTTGATTCGGTTTTTGTGTGTTTTGGACTTTTTGGAACAGATGAATGCCAAAAAACAGGGTTCCGCTGTACCGCTAAGTGTATAAAAAACAGACCAATCTGCCCATTAATTTCAACCTGAGCTAACTGTGACTATAAATAGCAATGTGTATTGGCTACCTGTTATGCTGCACTCAGCCGTGTCAGGGACACATAAGCTCTGTGATGTGTCGCTGGCATGAACCAGGTTCTCGTCATCAAAATCGCTCCAGTCGTCCCAATCATTTCCCAGGTCAAAGCTGACACTTGGTATTTGTGACAGTGTGTCATTGTTGGCCTGTCGGGACACTTGCCAGGGTCTCTATGAGACAACACGAGATGTACAGAGTTGGCTGTTTTCATTGCGTTCACGAGCCGTTTAGGTTTCACTCACAGCATTCCTCCACCCACTGGAACCTGTAGAACAATTAAAACAAATGACTGACTGGATGTTTTGTACTTGGGCTAAATTAGTTAGGGTGTTTATTAACCTTGATGCATATGATCTGCAGTGTCAGTGTGGACTGCCTCCATTGTTCTGTGCGTGTCTACAACAGCAGCGCCTAAAAACGATGCATAAAATGTGGTCACAGAACATGTCATTAACCACGCAATGACAAAATATTAGAGGAATTTTGAGGAGGAAACTATACCATCCTGATTAGAACTGTGTGAATATTGTGGACAATCTTCTGTAGTTTTTGTCTCAGTGGGAGCATTGGTATACACGTCGCTGCATAAAACATGATAGAAACAATGAAACGACACCCTCTGGCATTTTATTTCAAGAAGATTGCAGGAATCACCTGGATACAGCGTGCAGTTTCTTAGCTTTGCATGAAAACAACTGCATGTTGACACTCATGGACTCCTCATTCATTTTCATCTAGTGAGAAAACAAACACGCCACTTCTTTGCCAGTACAGACATCCCTCGCCAGCTCAAATCTAGCATGTTTTTTCAAAATATACTAATAAATCAGCACTGTTTTGTGAGTGACTACAACCTATTATTATTAATAATTGCCTACATAGGCTGCGGACGAATGGTTAGCGGGCCGGCCTCACGGCTAAGAGACCCAAGTTCAATTCCACTCTCGGCCATCTCTATGTGGAGTTTGCATGTTCTCCCCGTGCATGCGTGGGTTTTCTCCCGGTACTCCGGTTTCCTCCCACATTCCAAAAACATGCTAGGTTAATTAGCCACTCCAAATTGTCCATAGGTATGAATGTGAGTGTGAATGGTTGTTTGTCTAAATGTGCGCTGTGATTGGCTGGCCACCAGTCCACGGTGTACCCCGCCTCTCGCCCAAAGACAGCTGGGATAGGCTCCAGCACCCCCGCGACCCTCGTGAGGATAAGCGGTAGAAAATGAAAGAATCCTAATTCACTTATCAATTCACTTACAATAAACGAGGGATTACCGTACAGTACATACTGTTCTTTCCTTGCGTCAACCTATTAGAGCAGGGGTGGGCAAACTTTTTGACTCATGGGCCGCATTGAGTTAACAAAATTGTGCGGGGGGCCAGAACATATATTTAACACAGATGATTTTACGCTTATAATTTTAAGAATTTTAAGAATTTTAAAAATTTTAAGAATTTTAAGAATTTTAAGAATTTTAAGAATTTTAAGAATTTTAAGAATTTTAAGAATTTTAAGAATTTTAACGCTTATAATTTTACGCCTTGAATTATTCGTCTAATTTTATATAATATCAGCTATATGTTTTAATTTCTCCTTTTTTCAGGAGCACTTTAAACATCAGATACATCAAACTACGATTTTTTTTTTTTTACTGAATAAGACATCCGACTTGAAAGTCATGTTGCCAGCTGGTATGTTAAAAGTTGAAATACTAAAAAACAATTGGCGGGCCGGATTCAAACGTTTGGTGGGCCGCATGTGGCCCCCGGGCCGTAGTTTGCCCACCCCTGTATTAGAGTGTACATTTGCATTAAATCCCCATATCCCCGTCTTGTCATCGCCTCACCTTCAGTCGTTTGACAGGAGTGGGTGAAAGTGTGTCACACCGATTCTTCAGATCCCTCAAATACAAGGAAAACCCAGATTCTTGGTTGGTCATCTTCTTTCTTGCCACAGTTACACCTATTTTACCTTGGGGGCAGATGAAGGATTTACAGTCGGTGGGATACATTGATAGATGGTTGATTCCATCTGTACATCTTACAGCAGTCATGGCCACACTGGTCTTTATTCTTGCAGAGGTGGTTACACTGTCTTTTATTACCACCATCTGAAGCTGCATTGAAACAATGAAAGATGTTGAAAGAAAATCTTCAGTTATATGAATATATAAATCATGTGTGGAGCACCTTGCTGTGTGGAAGATGTGGTGTTTCCCTTCAGAGGTGCAGCTTTGTCAACACACTGTGGATTTGCTGATGACTGCTGTAGCCTTTGTCCAGCAGAGTGATATGACACGTTGTACAGAAAATCCGTTTCAAACCTGCGGGCTCCAGAGTAATACACATTGAATTTCTGCTGGATGTCGATGCCAACTGGAAAAGAGCAGAAAGCGGAAAAGACAATCCGGTCCAATCATGAAGTCAGCAACTGCTGCATTGCTGCTCGTTATATTGGAATGTTTACCATATTCTGAGCTGATGAGATTAACGCTGATCTCATCTCCTTTTAACGCCTTTGCCACCTCGATCTTCTTTGACCAGCATCTGCACTTCAACAGTGTCAGGTCACTGGAAAATAAAAAATACTGACGACTCCACTTGTCCTTATTGAATTTCATTCAATAACATTGCAAAGTCAGCATTACGATTTGTACTACAAATTTAATTTCATCCTCACGTGAATTTTTGCCAAAAGACACAATTGTTGTCAGAGTCTCCAATGATCAGGGACGCATAGTGGTGGTCCGGAGCTGTTCTCTTGGAGAGCAGTTGCGCTTGGTTTTTGAGATTCACCTTCACAATGATCTCAGCTATACTTGAGCTATATTTCGGCAGCTGTAAAAATACAATATTAACTTGAGAGAAAGTTAAAAGTAAGAGTGCAACTACAGCTGAAGAAATCATGCACTGTGGTGTCTTTGCACTTTTTGCAACACTTTTTACCTGCTCCAAGGTGACCTCGTACTTCGGTAGGTGCATGACAAATTCTTTGATTTGGTTTCCAAATGGTGGATGTCTGTTGAGAATCTGCAAAAAAAAACAAAAAAAAAAACAATTGACTGCACTTTATCCACCCACAAAATGTAGTATTTATCTAACTATGTTGTTGTATGAAAATGTCTTCCTGATTTCTTAATGTATTGCATGTTTGTCACACTTAAATGTTTCAGATCATCAAACCAATTTCAAATTTTACTCTACACCAGGGGTCGGGAACCTTTTTGGCTAAGAGAGCCATGAAGGCCAGATATTTTAAAATGTGTATCTGTGAGAGCCATATACATTTTTTTAAACATTGAATGCAATAAAATGTGTGCATTTTTATGTAAGACCAACAGTTTTAGATATAATGGGCTCTAATTACGTAGACCAGGCACACTACCCCACGCCAAGGGGGTGTGGCCAGCATACTTTCGTGAGCAGCGCAGTGTCTAATAATAAATCAAATACTTGCTGCCATTAATGCAACTTCTGCTGCTGCATAGTTTTGAACCGTATTCAGTACACGTATTTCATTCTTTTGGCCATCTTCACCAGAAGGCTTGGTTCTGCAGCTTTAGCTATTTGACTAAAGGAGGAAAGTTTACATTTACATGTTTTTTTGACATCTCAATGACCGAGGTAGACTACCGCATTACCCAGTAATAATCGAGTTTTGGTGTTTGACCTGGAAAATATCATCAGGAAAGATAGATATGGTCGGCCATATTGCAGTAGAAAATAGATGGACGAATTAAAATGCATAAGAAAGTTTTGATTTTGAATATTATTTTTAACAGTGATTTCTGTGATGTTTACTTTAAAATGTTAGCAAAAATACATTTTTATTGTGGTAAGAAATGCTTGAGAGCCAGATAGTGTCATCAAAAGAGCCCTACCTGGCTCCCGAGCCATAGGTTCCCTACCTCTGCTCTACACCAACACAACTGAAAACAAAATGCAGTTTTTAAATGAAACTTGATCAGTTTAGAAAAGGTTGTGAAGCCATTTCCAAAGCTTTGGGACTCCGGCAAACCACAGTGAGAGTCATTCTTCACAAATGGTGAAAAAACATGGAACTGTGGTGAACCAGCCAACCAAAATGACCTCAAGAGCTCAGTGACAGCTCATCCAAGAGATCACAAAAGACACAACTGCAGGCCTCGTTGGCCTCAGTTAAGGTCAGTGTTCATGACTCCACCATAAAAAAGATGAAAGATGAAAACCACTGCTGAGCAAGAACATTAAGGTTCGTCTCAATCAGTTAAATAATGTGATTGCCCGGCTTGCAAATAATTGAAGAGAGCAGCAACCTTGGTTGCGTAGTGTGAGTATACATTGTCAGAATTGCCACAAGTAACATAAAAAAAAAAAAAACTCTTAGCAGAGGATGGTTTCGATCCATCGACCTCTGGGTTATGGGCCCAGCACGCTTCCGCTGCGCCACTCTGCTTACGAATAAGAATGAACATGTTAGCTCATTGTGCAAGTGCAATCACTGCAACTGGGATATTGATATCGGGTTTCCTTGTGCCGACATCAGCGGCATGGCTCCACTTTGACACTACCTCTTCCTATGGTGTTAAAATGTGGTGATAAATTTGACATAATTTGTCATAAACTTAACAAATGACACTGAAATCATTGTTTGTTTAATATAAAAACGAACATATTTTGACATGTTCTGATTTACTCAAAAAAAACAAAAACCTGACATTTCGAGAATAAAATGGTAAATTTATGAGAAAGTTTAATTTAAGAGAAAAAAGTTGTAAATTGCACAGAGAAAGTAGTTTTGGCAGTGTTTGAAATCAAAAGATACTGCAATTATAACATGTTATCATCAGTGTACGTGTTAATGCATGATCACAGCATGGATATCAAACCATGCAACATTGTGAGGTCTTCATATTCAAAATACGTGTGTCCCAATGTTGTGCTAGTTAGCTCAGCTTGTGTTAGTTAGCTCAAATGAACTTGTTTCATTGTGTGTTAATGCACAGAAAAGGGAAAGAAATACTGAATGTGTTCATGTTTCATATTAGGATTGTGAATGAAATTCCAAAAAAGTGCAGTTCCCCTTCAAGAGCCATGCTCTATTTTGTACGACACGTAATAACACAACTTTTTTCTCTGTAAATTTTAGACTCTATACTTGTAATATTGTGTCTTTTTTCTCAAAAAAAAAAAAAAATAGAATAACTGTATTCTAGATTTTTTTTCCCAATGTGGCCCTCATACTCCATCGTAAAAAGCTGTATCACAGACCTTGCTGAGCTATAAAAAAAAAAGTGAAAAACTGTAGAGGGATACATTTTGCGGGTCTTTTCAAAGATAGACAAGAGACTGACCAGCTCTATCTCTCTTGCATTGGTTTGTTCTATCTTGCTGAATGTGATGAGTCCAGCATTGGCCATAGACATTGAAAGGGTCTGACCTGAAAAGCAGCATTAAAGTATTTCAATGTTCGCTACACAACAATCGCCATTGAGAGATGTTTAGCATGTTGACAGCATCCTCACCTATCTTGTCAAGCTGTTTAGAAACATAAGGTGAATTCTCCCACAGCTTGGCTCTGAAACATTTGGCCAGAATCAGAGAGTTGAGCAGAGCACTGAACCCAATCTTGGAATTCTGACTCAGGAATTCAAAAAGGCCTGGTTAGAGTCAAAACACGAACCAAGTTAGGGCGCGTTTGGAAAGGCCAAGCTAATTTGCTGTTGCCTTTGGCCGACATACACTTGCTGATTCGCAACCCGTTCCTGAAGATTTTTGCTGTGTCCTGTGTGAGGCTAAACTCCTGGATTGGGATGGAACCCAAATGAGCTTGAATCAAGCTACAAGCAAACAAAAGCACAGGCCATACTGAAATATACATTTAATACGTAGAAGACACAGAGAACAAATACACCTACCAATTCACTTTCATATCGCTGCTTTTGATTTTTCCTTCCATTGGAAACCTGGGAAATACATGTGGGTTTACGTATGTCAACTTAATAATGAACACCTATTATATCCAGCAATAGCCCCCATTGTGCCTGACCTGATGGTAATCCTGTTCTTGTCCCGGTTCAAGATATTCAAGGTTTTCTTCTCATTCATTCTCAACTGGATGTCAGTGAACTCTCTGCTCTTCGACACCACATCAATCTATACATATTGACATTCGTCACCCAGGTGTAATAGTGGTCAACCTGCCCAGGTAACCTACCAGGTCAGACAGTTTCTCAGTGCCAGACACTTTTCCGAACTGCTGCATGGTGTCAAAGGCGACACAGTACCTCGCCATCAAACGGCCAGCCTCTGGGAAAACAGAAACAAACAAGAACATTCTGAAAGCACAGACCTTGTCCTTCTCACTTGTCATCTCCAAAATGATTATAGATTATAGATTATAAAACTTGGAGTTAAACAATGGTGAAAAAGACATGAAGAGAAGCCAGACAGCTGCATACAAATAAACACAGAAAGGGACAACCACAGCAATGAAAGGAAAAACCTATTGGGAGTAGGATTTCTGTGCTGAGGTGTGTTTCTACCTGTCGGTCGAATGTTGACATCCTCATCCATATCGATCAATCCAATAGATGACAGAGAGTTGAGATTCTTCAGGCACAGTTCTACGAGAGGACAGCATCATTTGATTTTAAAGTCTAATTCCTCATCTTCGACAAGGTCAAAGCCCACCTTGAAGTTTTGCTTCAATTCCACATTTGTCCAAGTCGGCAGAGAAACCTGGAATAAGAACTACTTTCAGGTTTTCACTAACAGTGGGAGCCGTTGTGTTTTGAGAGCGAGAGCTGACCGTAATGTGTTGGGTTCTTCAGTGCTCGTATGTAGAGGAAGGTGGAGCGTATCCAGTCCAGAGCCCTGTTGACGTCATTGATGGTTTGCAGTACTATCTCAGCATTGAGGTGCTCCACGAGATGACTGTGCAAACTGTCACACATCACATTTAGTACGATTACTTGATGTACTACCGCCGCCTTTCCCGGTACTTTGACTAAGAGGTGATGCAATACCTGCTCTCGATCATTTCTACCCCGTTCATCAGTTTCATGTACTTGTCTTTGGTTTGCACTTTGGTCATGATGACCGCTGTGGCGGATGTGTCAAACTAACACAGTAGAAATGTGAAGTCATTGAAAAGCAGCGTTATATCGAAACAGACACTGATCACAGATTTTAAGACACATACACAAAGTCTAGCATCAATACCTGTGGTCTTCCAGCCCGGCCAATCATCTGCAGCAGGTCAGCCTCACTGTACTCTTCACAGGAGCCTGCAGTATACTGTATGGTGGACTTGATCACCACCAGATGAGCCGGCAGGTTGACTCCCATGGCCAGAGTGCGGGTGGTAACTACAGGATCAGAATACAGTTAATGTCTAAACATATATATCGCAAAAATGGAAGCTGAAATGAATGACAACCATACAGTTGATTACACATTCTACGCAATACATTTGATTGAAAAAGCGATGCCATTCACAGTTTCTGGTGGGTTCATTACTCAAAAGCAACGTACATTCATTATTGGTTACATATGGTGACGCTGAAGTACAGAAGTGACATATTTTTTCCCAATCAGTCTTACAAAGGACAGGCAGGTCTCCCAGAGCGAAGGCGTTTTCTATCATTTTTCTGTCTGACACGTCAACTCCAGCATGGTGGTAACCAACGCCGAGCATCACAAGATCTGGACACCAAATATATGACAAACAATGTTATAAACACGTGTATCTGTCAACCAACATAACAAGGCAAATAATACATACATAATAACACATAAAAAGTACTATTAAAATTGCAAATTGTCAAATTATTTTATTGTTGTCCCAGGCCTAGATTTTTCTGAACGAGAAATCTTGTGACACGAGAGCTTCTCATACTGTATGTTGAACATGATCAAAAAATTCACCTCTCAATTTTGAATCTACAATGCCCTGTGCATATTTCATCAGCCTGTAGGTCAAGAGGGTCAAGTAATGACTTTAACCTGAAAAAAACAAGTTGTTGTATGCATGAATCTGTACTTATGTACGAGTGTAGACCTTTGCTTGCGTTCAAACGGCATAATAAACCGTGTGTCCTTAGCCAGAACGGCAGCTGACTCCTGGGTTCCTTTCCTAGTGGAGCAAAACTACAAAAGAAGTTCAGAATATTGTCAACCACCTTTACCAACAATATTCATTCAAGACATACGTACAGTGGTGTGAAAAAATGTTTGCCCCCTTCCTGATGTCTTATTTTTTGCATGTTTGTCACACTTGTTGTTTCTGATTATCAAACAAATGTAAATATTAGTCAAGGGCACCACAACTGAACACAAAATGTATTTTTTAAATGAAACGTTTTATTAAGGGAGAAAAAAAAAAACAAAACCTACATGCTGAAAAAGTGATTTTCACGTAAACAATAATTGGTTGGGCCAGTCTTAGCAACAACAACTGCAGTCTGGGGTTTGCAATAACTTGCAGCGCTGTGGAGGAATTTTGGCCCATTAATCTTTGCAGAATTGTTGTCATTCAGCAACATTAGAGGGTTTTTCCAGCATGAAGCACCTTAAGGTCATGCCACAGCATCTCAATAGGATTCAGGCAAGGTTAAATTGTCGCAGGTAAGCTGGAGCCTATCCCAGCTGAGTTCGGGTGAGAGGCGGGGGACTAGGCCACTCCAAATTCTTTTTTTTTTTTTCTCAACCATTCAGAGGTGGACTTGCTTGTGTGTTTGGATCATTGTCCTGCTGCAGAACCCAAGTTGGTTTTCATGGTTAACACCCCCAGCATGGACTGTTCTCTCGCCTGGCATCGGGGAGAAGGCTCTGCAGCATCCGCTGTAGGACGACCAGGTTCAGAGACAGCTACTTCCCCCTGGCCATCAGACTGCTCAATGCCAAATAAGCCTTACTTACATTATTATTATTTATTTTAATTATTTAAATTATTTGGGCAATTTACTGTTCACGCTGCACTTTACATTATGTTGTTCATATTTGGTGTCTATTCTATCTATTTATTCTCCACATTATTATTATTATTATTATTTGTTTTTACTTATCTTCTTTTGTGTCTGTTGTTATATGGGAGCCAGGCAACGACATTTCGTTGGCAATTTCACTACTGTGTTTTTGTGCAATGACAATAAAGGGAGTCTATTTATGACAGCAAGTCTTCCTGGTCCTGAAGCAGCACAACAGCCTTAGACCATCGCACTACCACCACCACATTTACTGTTTCCATTTACTTTGTACAGTAGTGTTGTCATTGACTAATATCTAAATTAGTTTGGTGATCCAAAATATTGATGAGTTTAAAGAAACCAGGAAGGAGCAAACAGTTTTTCACATCACAGCACACTGTGTAACCTGACACACCACTAAAGCAGGCTTCTGGTCAGAATAAGTCTGTATGACACTGGCCATCTTGTAGTTGAGAGACCAATCAAACTTGAACTCTGTTTGGTTTGGGCTGCAGGGAAATCCTAACACCACCTTCCTCAGCTTCACCGGGCGGTGGCTCTCATCTACCTCCAAATACGTAGCAGGGCCTTTCTCACTGGAGAGCCAGTCTGCTACCTAAACACCGTTGGCAACAATATATTTATTAGGATTTGACGCAAGTTATATACAGACAATTGATATTGGTCTTACATCAGAAATATTGGGTATAGTGGCTGACGCAGCCACAAACCTCATAGAGAGGCCTGTGTCTCGGTTTTGGGCCGTCCTGTATGCATGCACAGCCTTCATTCTGCTAACTACCACTTCAAGAGTGGCTCCGCGAGTTGCATCCTTTACGACATGAACCTACAAGAACACATTTGGAATGAAGGGATGCAAGCATTCAAATGCAGAAATTGGCATGTGTCTTAAAACGGGGGGTACCCCCACACATAAGGACTCAATGTGTGAGAAACACACTGACCTCATCTATAAGGAAGAGCCTGACCAACTGCAGCAGACAGTTATCCCTCCACTTCCTTGTCATGCTGTCCCATTTTTCCTGTCGAACAAATACGTCCTTATATCATGTACTCACTTTCTTTCAGTAGCATTACTGTCACACACCGGGGTGGTGAGGATGATGTGGGAGTCCTGAATTTCGAAGAAGTCATTGATCTCTGTATCGCCTGTCAGCTCCTTGCAGTTGAGCCCCAGGGGACCAAACTTCTTCGTCCAGCTCTCCAAACACTGACTGCAGAGAGCTTTGATGGGAGCCACTGACAATCACAAACAATCCTTAATAAGTTCAAATAAAAAAATAAAGAGTGATGTCGAGTGGTTAGCGCGCAGACGTCACAGCTAGGAGACCCGAGTTCAATCCCACACTCGACCATCTCTGTGTGGAGTTTGCATGTTTGCATGTTCTGCCCGTGCATGCGTGGGTTTTCTCCGGGTACTCTGGTTTCCCCCCACATTCCAAAAACATGCTAGGTTAATTGGCCACTCCAAATTGTCCATAGGTATGAATGTGAGTGGGAATGTTTTTATGTTTATGTTTTGACATACAATAAATGTACCTTTGAGCAATCGTTTTGCATCGTTTTCAAAACACCCAGCAACTGGATAATATGTGTGCTTTAGGTACGTACATTTAAACAGCTCAAGACCTCAATGTTTAAAAAACAAACACAAGTAGACATTGGTAATGTAAACGGTCCATCACTCGCATATCATTCTCCTCAACATTCTAAAGAAAGGTTTGCAAAAACAAGCTTACTATATACAGCTTTGACATCCCTCCAGGGCTCTGAAGTCTCCATCAACAGGTGAATGATGGCAAGTTCAAACAGCACCGTTTTACCAGATCCAGTAGGTGCACATGCCACAAAATTCTTATCCGTATAAAGAACCTATAAAGTCAACCAAAATAGATGCTTATATTCTCAAAATGAAATGTCTCAATAAAAGTAGTATTATTTTCATAAAGGTAATACTACGTACATCATCAAGAGCTTTGGATTGGACATAGTTGAAAAAGGGAAACTCATCGAAAACAGGTCTGAATTTAGCAGCTGTGTTAGCAGAGTTCAGGAAATCTTAGTACTTGTGAAATCCTAAAAGATATTTCAGAAGTTAACCTTCATTCTTTTTCATTTGCTTTTTTCTTAATTAAAAAAGGATACGGATTTCTGAGACTGGGCGTAAAATCTCACATCCTGAAGACCCTAAAATGCACACAATCCAAGAGTCTAAATTCCAACTACTGTTTGCTGTGACTGGCAACTAGCAACTACTATTGCTGCTTTCTACCATCTAGTGGCCTGCGTCTTCCATTACAACTAGGAAGTCAATGAGGGGAGCTCACCTCAGTTCACCCCATCAACTGTAACATATTGTGGTAGCTGCAGTCATGAACGAACATTCACATGCTCATTAGCTGCATTATGTCATATCCAGTAACTGTGGTCATTAGGGCGTGTGTGTGTGTGTGTGTGTGTGTGTCATTGCAGCACAGCACCTTGAATGTGGAGTGGTTGAGGCGTCATGGGCGTTACCAAGGCTCTCTTTGTGCCCTTGTCCTGTATTTCTGTGTGTGCCGTCGGCTGGGGGGCGTTGACACACGATGCAGACAAGCCCAAAGCAAGGGGAAGAAAGGGTTTCTTCAAGGGTAAAGGAGGAGCGGCCTGACTAAATGTCACCCGTGGTGGTGGCTGATGAGGAGGAGGCGCTGTTGCCATGGTAACCACACTGGGAAAAGTTTGAGGTCTGGCTGCTGTCTGGCGACCACTGCTGTCGCCGCTGCAGAGGTCATTTGTGTTGGACGAGTCACTTACACCGCTCGGTGCAGGAACCTCGAACAAGCTGCTGTGGGAGGAACAGAGAACAGAACTAGCATGAATGTTGTCACTTTGAGTTTAAAGGTTACTATAAAATAGGCCTCTAGCAACAACAGCAACCGGGGAAATGTTGCCTCTTTGTCAAATACCACAATAAGATTATGTTCCTCCTTTAGCATAAACAGGGAATCTAAATTACAAATGTGTCCGGTGATTGACTGATGACCAGTCCAGGCCAAAGTCCCCCTTTCGACCAAAGTACATTGTAAATGTAAAAACAAAAAACAAAACAGCACAATCCCTGAAGCATACATATGTGTATTGAAAAGGGGACATCGTTCCAACATGGAGACTAAATATGAACTGCTACTTGCCTTCTCTGCAGAGGTGGACCTTTACTCTCGCCCACAGATAAATATTTCATGCTGATGGTTCCTTGATCAGCGTCCTGCAGACTTTCATCTTCGGCTATGGAGTCGAAGCCTTCACCTCCCCAAAGGGACTCGTATCTGCTGGTGCTGCAGCTGCCATCTTGGATCTCCTCGTTGTCTTAGTCCCACATATGGAATACATCTTAAAACACTATATGTTTATGCAAGGCAAGTGAAAAGCTTTCAAGCCTATTCAAGCAATGCTGGTGTGTCACCCAGTTTAATTAAAGTAGTTTATGCAAGTCAAGTGAAAAGGAATTCCCTCTAATCCAGAGCATAACATACTGTACAGGGAAGCTAGCAACTCTGCCTCTTCCTGCATGACCTGAGTGGTTGGGATCTGTGAAAGAGATGGAGGTGCTTCCAGCTGCCATGGACTGGCGTCCTGGTGCAGTGGCTTTCTGTTAATGACAACCCAAAAAGTGAAGTACACTCAAAAGGATGAGATCAACTTTCAGTGCCGTCTCTTTGTACTTACAGTCTGCGGTCAATGGGTTTCTCATAAAATAGATTGTCCAGTGACAAGGTGCAGTCATCTGAGTTGGACAACCCATTCATTGTCAATTTAAGGAGTGTCACTACCAGGACACAATCAAATCACAATTACAGCATTATTGATGCACACATGGATTGTAGTATTTTGTCCTTTAAGACACACAGCCATTACAAATGGTCAATTCTCAGTTCTAAATCACACATTATTCAATGAGAAAAATTTTCTCTTTAAAGCAATATTTGAAGCAAAATGCATTTTATTTGCATTATATTTTCCACTTATCATGATTCATTGAACTTTATACAATTAATGGCCATATATTTGGCCATATATCTCTGCATTTTCTTAATTCAATGAAAACACCCTCTTAATAGTTAGCCTTACAACTTTCTTTAGCACAAATTATTCACATCTAAAATCAAATTTGTGAATAATAAATTTCAATGTAATACATGTTCAAAGAAGCATTACATGTACTTTGTAGTTTTTTTCATGATCTGAAGAACAAAGAAATTATAGAGCATTGCTAATTGCTAGCTAAAGAGCTAAGAGAGCTACGTAGTCTTATGAACGAATAGGAAGCATTTTTTGGGAGAAATACTACACCATAATACATTTTCAACCGCCTTTAGCCTTTTTACTGATCTTTTTCGGTGCACTCACCTGTGTTTAATGATTATTTTGTTCAAGAATGTTATACAATGACGCCATATATTAGCCATTAATCTGACCATTGGAAATTTTAGTAGTCGCAGTCATTGCCAGCGTGAATGAGCCGCAACTTCAAATTACCAATTACTTGGCACATTACTAATTTTAATTTTAGGTATGGCACTTTTATTAAATATATTAGCAATATATTAGCAACAACTGTGTGGAAAAATACTTTTTAACTATTAACTATTTTTAAAAGCAGTGGGGTGGAATCAGGCAAATGAAGGGCTTCCATACACATGCACGTAATTGTTTAATGCTGACCATGTTGAAAGTTTGTGTTGATAAGAGTGACATTTTTGGGTCATCCGATTAATTACGTGGTATATATATATATATTTTTTTTTTTTAATAAGCACTGTTGCAACCCATTAATCCATCAGCGCAACAAAGAGCCCATACCAAGACAGCCATGGGGACGTTATGGTTAGATCTCACCAGTATTTAACATCAATGCCTGTCTGTCAGCTAACTTTCCTTACTCAACACGTTGTGTTTTCATTTAAAAACAAAATAACACCAACAACAGCTGTTAACCGCATTTCAACGCCGATTAACCTAGTCTTAACAACGGTTATTCCCAATCGAGCTACCAAAATCTGCCACCTAAAGGGGATGGGCATTATCTTCGTTTTATGCGTCCTCTGTGGAACGTACCATTTTAGCACTGGCGGGGGTACACGCGCCGACTCCAAACATTACGTAGCTAAATTCAAAGCGACAGCAACACACGTAACTTTGAGTTGACACTTTAGCACAAACTGCTCACATTACAACCCCCTCAATGTCCATTTTGTTGGTTTTGGTGCTGTGCGGGAAGACATGTGCACGGTTACCCGTTAAAAAAATAAATGATCTGTGCCACACCAGACCACCACGGAAAATGGCGACTGTGAAGTAGATGGAAGACGAAAGTCAGAAATTGTCAAATGCTCCGTATGCCTTGGGTCCAGTCTCCATCCACACCGTTGGGAGGTAACGTGTGCTCGTTTTTAACATTTCATTGCCATCCGTGTCGAATCTACTGAGTGGTATTTGTCATTAGCCCCGGTTTAGCTTCGGTAATGGGTTTTTTGGTATGGAACAGCCTTGTTGGAATGGTCTGCAGCTCATGCCAGCAGCATCCAACAACACAGGCTAATATTAATGGCAGAAATATTATGAAACAATGATCAACCAATACGTCCATAACTCCGGAAACAATTACATTGTTAGCCGGCATTATATCTGTAAACTACAGTGGCGAAAGTTTTACACAATTCACAGGCGATTGTCAAAAGCCGTTATTGTCATTTAACCCTCTGTTTTGTCTCAACTGTGGAAATGTTCTGCGCGTATTTTGTGATGGTGCACTCTCTTCTTGTGACACTTATATTGCCCTACACTTCTGAGAGCCCAGACTCTCTTCTGTCCTTCATAAATGGTTTCAATTCATCATTTCAGCAATGGCCATGTACGGTGCATTAGCAAGCTAACTAGCTTGTAAACACTGCTAATAATTGGAACAGTAAGGATTGAATAACCTGATCCCAGCTCTGCATTTTAGGCGAGACACAAAAAAGTCGTGGTTGCACAGAATATTGTTGTTTTTGACAAGTTAATTTGCAGTGACAGGCTGCAAAATGTGACTACTGTAAAGTCAGTAGCCTCTCGGCCTCGGTTCACGGATGTGTATTTTACTTTGTTAGTAAATAGTTGTGTGAACGGAAAGAAAACAGGAGCAATTGCAGACTGCCAATCTGTTAGGATTTTCTGATATTTTGACGCAGACCGAAGGCGTTCAGAGTTACATCCCCATCTACTGGCGCGGCATGCATACTACACTTATTGGTGAGCTAGCTTATCATCAGAGGAGAGCTTTATTATAAAGCTAATTATTCCTGTTGAGAACATGGCTATAAAAATTGTTTCACACTTGAACACTGTCGGACATGAGTTTTTTTCCCCATTGGTACGGTGTTGTTACACAGTAAATACTTCCAAACTACACGGCAGCGGACTTGGTCCAGCATTATAATGCCTCTGTTGAGCGATATAGTGAGATATTAGATATACATGACGTAAATAAGGTTTAAACATTTACATTAGATGTGTTGTGCATCGTAACTCTGTTTCCTAACACACCTCATACATACCTGGTCTGTCAGAAACACGTAGCAGGAGGGATCAATGTTGCCAACTGTTACATTTAGCAAGGATTCAGACGAGTCCTGCCGCCATTAGTCGATGTGATCAACCAACAGCGGGTTTTTTGTTTGTTTGTTTGTTTGTTTGTTCGTTCAGCATTGTTTCTCTGTTGACCACCGATTAATTTCACGCTCTAAGCCAAACAAATAAGTGCTTACTACACTTTAACAAACGTCCATTTGGAGCAGTGTTACAGTGGAGAATAACCAGCTACAGTATGAACTAGGGATCGGCATGGCCGATGCCGATACCGATTTTTTTCCCATCACTCTTAGCCGATGGCTGGTTTTGCTTGGGCCGATATTTGTGGCCGATACTGCTTTTGCTCCCTCAATTTACATGAAAAAATAACAATGATAACAAATATTACAGGTCTCAAGTTTAAATATTTATTTAAACCAGTGGATTCAGCTTTCTTAAACACATATTTAAAAGGAATAAATATTCAACCATGTGCAAAACATTTCTGTCGTAGTTGAAGTTTTATCTAGCATCAACAGCTCCCTAATTCCAATGGTGAAAGTTTAACTGTTAGAGGCTAATTAAAAGTTGAAAACGTACCCTTGTTGTGATTCCCCACTGTTGCAGTGGGGGAGGGGTCCCGCGACTGCGTGTGTTGCAGGGTCCTGCGGCAACACAAAGCTGCCCGGCGGATGCCTGTCTGTAAATCATGCGGCGGAAAAATACATCGGAGAACCCACACACGTATCGGTCGATACCGATTCAAATAAAGAACGCAAATATCGGCCCGATATCGGTCGGCCGATGTATCGGTCGATCCTTAGTATGAACACGAAGTTATTGGAATCCTGCAGCTTAAACAAATATGTGGTTAATTTATGGCAAAAAGAACTACAGTTCAAATGAGATTTAGAGACCAGGGTGCAGATTCAGAAAGTAATTAATTGGACTGGTCAAGTGGATGCTAGTATTTGAAGTCTTATGCAGCAACACTGTTTTGATCAGACAAATCTTAAGTAAGTTTCATCAAGTTTAGAATTACTACAGCCTGGACTGCTAAGATTGTGGCAGCTGTTGTCGATGGGGTGGGGAGCACCTTGCGTCTATTGGAGCCAACGAGTGATGCTGGAAACACAGAGTGTAGGTAGGATTGCAAGGTTTATAGTTTAGTCTAAATACAATATAATGGATTTTTCTTTTCATGTTTTTTGCTCACAACCATAAAAAAGACATGACATGCGTCATTGCCAAATATGCAAATTAGACAACGATGTCATCTTCTGCAGTACATAGATTACGGTCCGGTGGGAAACACTGGGTTCACTTAGATCGAACTATCCCAGCTGGTTTCAGGCGAGAGGCTGGGTACACACTGATACAACCCCACAGTCGACAGTAGTCATAATCAAAGGGATAGTTCAGATGTCTTGACATGAAGTTGTATGACATCTCCATTAGCAGTGTAATACATACCACCCCCCCCCCCCCCCCAGACCTGTATTATGTTAACCGCATGAAATGTGCTGAACTCATCAGCAGAGTCATACAGGTTTTGTTGTTGGAAAAAATTGTTTGACTTCTTTTGCTGTCTTTCAGGTCATGGCAGCTGAAATGTCATGTCTGGCAGGTGTTGATGGAGATGACAAAGATGCAGATCCTGACATTAACGCCCTCTTCCTTCTTCAAGAATCTGTGAAAATGGCGGAAGAATCAACCTCTTGCAACGATTCTTTCGACAAACGGGCTCTAAATCAGTCCACGGTCCTAGATGTTCTGTCAAACACAGACATGTTGGCTCCAATTGGCTTGGGTAATGGACTTTCTCTACATGAGGCCACACAGGCTGATGGGTATGCTGAACTCAACAGCATACCCATAGACAAAGATGAGGAAAAAAGCATCACCCAGTTAAAAACTGTGCAAGAAATAGATACTGCTGGAATTTGGGGCTTTGATATGGAATCACCGGAGAACTTATCTGATGATTTCAGTAGCCCCAATGACTTCCAATGGGACCCTCATAAAGAGTTTATGCAGTTTCTGTGGGAGAATCACAATGATTCTTCAGGTCAGGAACCTAAAGAGGAAGTGCATCCTCTAAACAACCAGAGCAAAAGAAAACGCAAAATGGACATGGTTGTCATGGTAGATCCCTCAGTGGACATGTATTCAGATTTGAGTCACAAGTCACCTGAGGATTTCTCTCATACGGAGGACCAAGTGGACTCCATTCCTGTCAAAGATGTCAAAAAGGCAAGGACTTTCTCCAAGCTGCAGACATCCCAGACAGTCAACGTTCCAAGTCATCCTAATGGAACCATGAAAGCCATCAAGCAAGTTCTCTGCAATGTACCGGGAAGAAATTCGCACGAAGGTAACCCAAGCCGTGGCCTTTCATCACTGAATGGGAGGCTCACGGCGAATTCCCATTCAGAGGAGAAAGCATCTTGTTACCCATGCTCAAAATGTAAGCTCATTTTCAAGAAGGCCCATCATTTGCAACGTCATATGAAAACTCACCAAGACCCACCAAATCATTTGCCAAAGACTTATATGTGCAGAGAATGTGGCGATTCTTTCAGGCAAAGCAGTCTCCTGATTGAGCACATGAGTGGACACCATGAGAAAAGACCAAGGCTCCCCGACAAGCTCAAAGCATGGGGGGACAAGGACAACAAGGACAACCAGGACAACGATGCAAAGCTTTTCTGCCCGCAGTGTCCGTTTACAACGAACTGCCCCAACACATTTGTTCAACATGCAAAAACCCACGACAAGAGAAAGTTGGGATGTGACAAATGTAGCTACAGGACCGAGAGCAGACATGATCTTATGAGACACGACATCGTCCAGCACACGGTAAAGGCGGTTAGAAAGCAAATCAGGGACGGCGACTGTAAAACCTTCTCTTGCAACATTTGCTCTTACAAAGCTTTTAGCAAAAATGTTTTTAAAAATCACCTGCTGCGCCGCCACCAACAAGAGTTTAAGGAATATGAATGTGCACAGTATGCCGAGAAACACATCCAACCGTCCGAGGAAGAGCAGCACATTCCTTCTTGCACACTGGTAGAAGACGCAGAGTTAACCTCAGAAATTACCATTCAAAATCAGGTCCCCTCAAAAAGAGCTTGTTTGCCCGCTGAGTCGAGCGACATTTCAGATTTATTTCAAAGTAACAAGATCAAGCGAGGTCTAAAGTCCCAACTCACTGAATCCAAATTGGATAAATCCATTAATGTTCTACTATCCCGACAAAAACATGGAAGGAAGACCGCAGAGCAGAGGAAAGAAAACACATCTATAACTGATTTGAGTTGTAAAAATGAAGGTTCTCATCAGGCTCAGGAAAACGCGGCATTATCTCCAAATGGTCTCACAGGATCATCCCATGAGGTGGAAAGGGTTCCCAATTGCAATCTCGATCAATCGCCTATCAGGAAGTCCCCATCTAAGAGAAAGATGTCCACCCCTTACCGCAACACTTCGGACCAAGACTCCTGTTTTATCTTGCCAAAACCTATGCCAAGCCCGAAGAGACTAAACCAAGGAGATGCTGATGACTACGATAGAAAAGACACTTTCCATCTAAAAGACACAGATGCCAACATGTTTGACAACGGTGGCAATCCAGAAAATCATAATTTAATTTATACCTATAGCAGAAGAATGTCGATACGTGGTGCTCTCCAGGCATCAAAGCAGCTTTTTGAGAAAACAAAGAACGAAGAGCAGGAGCAGAGCGACCCTCCAATAAAAGAAGAAGACATGGAAACAGAAGTGTTTCAAGGAACCTTTGACTCTCATCCATTATCATCCATAGCAGAAGACATGTCAGAGCTGGAACTGGACCGCAAGTACCACTGCCCGTACTGTTCTGCAGTCTTTCACTCGGGAGTGGGCTTGTCCAATCACGTGAGAGGACATCTTCACAGGATTGGACTAACCTACAAAGCGCGCCATGTCCTGACTCCTGACCAGGTGGTTTGTAAAGACCGGAAACCCAAAATCCCTCGGAAGATCACATCGTTCCAGAAACTGAAAAAAGGTACCGATAGTATTTGATTTGAGCTATTTGGCTAAAAACAAAGTTGGGGATTTGGCAATGTTCTTGTTCAACTAAGGGGGAAAATAGGACGTAACTCTTCCGTAGCTGATGCCATGTTGCTTAATTCATTCGCTACCCACGCTACACAGAAACTAGGAAGTGAGTTGGTCAAAATCATCAAAAATGGCCGATACCCAGAGGGACGACTTTTGAAAAAGGGCTGGGATTGAAAGAGTTAATCAACAAGTTGTTATCAATGACTATATTATATTATATTATATGAGATGACACAAGGCCTGTCTTTAAACACCTTTACTTTTGTTCTTTAAATTTTAAAAATCACGTTTTTCAATGTCATTGACAAGAAATGACATTCTTGATGTCATTGGTCATCATTTTAAAAGCGGCTTCATATATATATATATATATATATATATATACATATATATATCTCCATATGGGATGACTTGCCCTTATCTTTTGAGATACAGTTGTCCCTCGCAATAGTGCAGTTAGATTATTGCGCGAGGACATTCAAATTGTTTAATGATCGTTTCATAGTAGACTATAGTATATTAATTAGTCACCATACTGAAATGGAAGTGATATGCAGTATTCAGTAATTACAAAAACATTGAGACGTTACATGACCTGAACACTGCATGAAGTGCACTGCAACCATGGCATGCTTGACATTATAGAGTGGGAAAAGGTTCTCTCATTCGGTGTGGAAGTGGTAAGTTTTTGCTTTATTAAGTTTAGAAGAAATGAAAATTGAGGCTGCCAGGTTAGATGGCTAGGTTATTAGTCTCGAGTCCACGGACCCTGGAGTACAAGGGTTGTGACGTAAACAATAGGAGTGTTATTTCATGTCTGAAGGGCTCTTGGAACTTATTTTGAAAGTCAAAGTTAAAAAGTCCTAAGTTTGTTTTAGCTGTTCTACTGGACGCCATTGTTTAATGCTTGCTCTTGTTTTTATTTTGCAGTGTTGCAGTTGCAGCCAGATTCCGAGGAGACGGGTATCCATTCCTGCCCATTATGTGGGGATTCATTTGACAATAGGAAAGGACAGTCCAACCATGTTCGGGGCCACCTCAAAAAGATTGGTAGAGCCTATTTATCAAAGAACAGATCCCCATTACTTGTACTCAAGGAGTTGATGCGGAACAAAAAGGAGTACCTCAGGGCAGTTGAGATCCTAGGAAAGAAACAGAATAATTCCCATTATGGTGCTGATCATTTCATGCCAACTTCCTTTGGAATCCACCAGAATGACTCGGATTCAAGCGTGTGCGCTGATGTCAAACCACTCAGGCCTGTATTTTCATTCTTGGAAAGGGACGCTGACAAAAGCCAACTGCAGACCAAGTTGGATGAGCAGGATTCGCTTTCCGACACGACTGCATTGATAGGAATTCTGAAGAAGAGAAAGTGCCAGGAAGACTCCAAACCCAAGGGGATTTTGCATATATCCAGGTACCCTGCACCGGTCTCCTGCAATGGTGAACATAGTTTGGGACCAAGAGTGGCGTCTTCACTGCCAATCGCGACATCGGGTAAGCAGCCTTATCAAAAATGGAAATGTATCTGTTCTCCATTCGATACCACTAGGAATTGAAGAATACTGTAAGCCGAGTCAGAAGCGTCACGTGAAATCAATGCCCATGCATTTTTCAGTTTTGGTATAAAAAATTCAAAACGTGAAACTTTTTTTTTTTTGTAGAATTTTGCCCATCATCCGTAATGCTTATGTGATGCATGACTACATCTCGATATTAACATTGTTAGGCCGATCAAACTACGTCACGAGCACATTGACACAGCAGAACACGCTGGCTAGCGACTAGCCTCACCACAGACTCCCCTGCAGCGCTCTCAATGCCTTACACCAGGGGTCGGGAACCTTTTTGGCTAAGAGAGCCATGAAGACCAGATATTTTAAAATGTGTATCTGTGAGAGCCATATACATTTTTTTAAACATTGAATGCAATAAAATGTGTGCATTTTTATGTAAGACCAACAGTTTTAGATATAATGGGCTCTAATTACGTAGACCAGGCACACTACCCCACGCCAATGGGGTGTGGCCAGCATACTTTCGTGAGCAGCGCAGTGTCCAATAATAAATCAAATACTTGCTGCCATTAATGCAACTTCTGCTGCTGCATGGTTTTGCACCGTATTCAGTATATTTCATTCTTTTGGCCATCTTTGCCAGAAGGCTTGGTTCTGCAGCTTTAGCTAGGTGACTATTTGACTAAAGGAGGAAAGTTTACATTTACATCTTAATGACCGAGGTAGACTACCGCATTACCCAGTAATAATCGAGTTTTGGTGTTTGACCTGGAAAATATCAAGAAAGATCGATATGGTCGGCCGTATTGCAGTAGAAAATAGATGGACGGATTAAAATGCATAAGAAAGTTGTTGATTTTTAATATTTTTAACAGTGATTTCCGTGATGTTTACTTTAAAATGTTAGCAAAAATACATTTTTATTGTGGTAAATGCTTGAGAGCCAGATACAGTCATCAAAAGAGCCCTACCTGGCTCCCGAGCCATAGGTTCCCTACCTCTGCCTTAGACACTACAGGGAAGGGACATGCTGTGTAGGAACTGCTGCTGCTCAGGGTGGCCCAAGCGGTTATTAGGTTTAGGGGGCAATCACTTTTTCAGTAGGTTTGGATTTATTTTCCTCCCTTAACAATGAAAAAAAGCTTCATTTTAAAACTGTATTTTGCATTGGGTTGTGTTGTCATTGACTTCATATTGACATTTGATGGTCTGAAACGTTTGTGACAAAACACTCTCACAGCGCTGTATGTGTTGGATGTGTGACTATTATATTCCTTTTGCAGAGAAAGGCGAATTCAACAGGAAGGCGTGTGTCCACTGCAATGCAAGTTTTCACAGTGGCGTCAGTCTGTCCAATCATCTCCGTGCATGTGTCAAGCGCAAAAGAAGTGCCTCACTAGAGGGAACCAGTAAGTGGCATTTCCTCTTCAGAGTTAGGCCTCTGAAGTGCCGTAACTCCTCTCCCCAAAAGTACAATCTACAAAAACATTCAAACGACAAAAAATGCAGAAAATGGAAGTGAGCTTTGGTCGGTTTCCGATGCACCAGTAGAAAAAGACGCTACAGCTGTCGTGAATGTTTCATAGTATTTGTTCTAAAAGTACACCAACAGTCAATAGCAACTTTGAGGCCATATTTTGTGACACCTACGGGACCGGTTTTGCCGTGCCGGTCGTGCAGCACGAGAAACACCCGGCAGGAAAACAGCACTCAGATCAGCAGTTCCACTGCAGGAAGTCAACCTCAACTTCCATTTGTTTGAGAGGTTCCATTTTGCAGTTTAGGGCGTTCAATAAAAATGGTGAAAAATATGGACCCCATAGTTTATATTGACTGCCTATTGACTATCATGAGAACACAGCTGAGATTCGAACCGAGAACCTCCTTGTGGTCCTAATATAAATTGTTTCTTTCAGCATTTGACTGCAAAGCGAGGCGGCAGCGT
Organism: Doryrhamphus excisus; assembly: GCF_030265055.1. Lineage (NCBI taxonomy): Eukaryota > Metazoa > Chordata > Actinopteri > Syngnathiformes > Syngnathidae > Doryrhamphus > Doryrhamphus excisus. The sequence goes on from NC_080468.1 coordinate 2,160,918, forward strand.
TTAAGGCAGAGCTCAAAGAAGAAGATGCTTCCGTTAACACAAACGCCAGAGGAAATGTACAGACTTACATGCAGGTAAACCTCGTCTTGCCCTTTTGCGTATCAGTGTGTGCCGTCGACGTCGGATGTCACGGATCATCATATCACATTCTCCTTGCAGGTTCTGTGACCTCGTCTTCCAGGGTCCCCTATCGGTCCAGGAGGACTGGGTGAAGCATTTACAAAGACACATCATGAACACTGGTGTCCCCCACACTGGGCTTGGCATGGTTGAGGTCACGTCACCATCCACAGACTTGGCTTGCATCAAGACGGACCAAGAGGACACTCTCAATGCTGCACAAGCCACCTCGTGAAGCCAACGGGGACCTTTTTTTTTTTTTTTTAAGACTTCACTAGACTGTGTGTGTATGTACATGGGACGGGGTTTTTTCTCCACTTTTTTTTAGTCAAGTACAGTATTCATCTTTAAGATTGCCGTATATGTCGAGACATTTGGCTGGTGATAGTTCTTTTGGATACTACCTGTTTTGTTTTGACAGGCTTTCATTCACCCTTTGGAAGTACAGTACCAAGTAGTCTTGTTTTCATGCAGTACGTGTCCACGGAAGACAACCTTTACCTCAGATGAACTATTGTTCGAAATTTGGGAGCACCTCTGCTGCGTAAATTAAAAAAAAAAGCCAATTCTTTTCTTCTAGCCCATTATTATAAACCCATACACACTTTGTGGCAGATTCCAATGAAGTGATCAGTATCTGGAAAAAAAACTGACAAGAATAAAATGTGCAACTCTATTATACATAGAAACTTTTTTCTTTATTTACATTTTATTGTGTTTCCATTTAAAGTAGAGTGGAACCTCCCAAGTAGTAGACAAGCCCTCCCATGATGCCGGTTGTCTAATTTCATGTAGTCAAAAAAAAAAGTTTCCATTATATGTAATGTGCAAATGAATCATTCAATGCTTCGTGAGCTGAAATCTTATGAGATTTGTTGTCTTACAGGACATCCTGCATTTTGATCTGTTGGAACGTCCATGTTTAGGTTGACTTTTGAGACATTTTGCCACCATTGTATGGCTGAATTTTTTCAATTGTTGTTCGACTTTGGAGGTTCCACTGTATAATGGGTAAGAAAAACCACAAAAAAAAAGAAAACTAACAACCATTGCTGTCCATGCCCTACATCCACATCTACGATATTTAACTATGGAAAATACGCTTTTTAAATAATTTAATTTTGAAATGTACTATATCACAAATACAATGTTTAAAACGTGTTTCTTAATAAATAAAAAAATGGACTTTTCTGTCATTTTTTTTTCTAAAAAGAGGCAATAACGATGCTGCAGACTTGACTTTCTATCGCTTGTGTATACTAACAGTCAATATTAAACTAAAAGTATATATATTTGTACTTGTAATTTACCTTGTGGATTTATTGTTAACTCAGTGCTCGGGTAGTTGAGAATGAGTTATGTTGCGGTTCATGACACATGGGTTGGTGCAAATACACGTTCCGCAATACTGTAATACTAGTGGCTGTGTGCATCATTTGAGGATTGGTTTGGAAGGCCTCTATAAAGGCCCCAAAAGGCCAGCATTGTTAGGCACGTCGATCACACGACCAACGTCCCCAGGTAGCGGGTATGGTGGAGGCCAGTTTGAGCTACAGTTAGAAAGCCAGAAACCCACAATCAGAAACCTGTATGATCGCCACAACACGACAGTCTCTGTTGACGATAGACCACATTCAGGGCGACAACTCCCGACCAGGATCGCTACATTCGGTTGCAACACTGTAAAATGTACGATATTTAACGTTGAAATTATGTTTGTTTTTTTTTAATCATTTAATTTTGGAATGTACTATATCAAATACAATGTTGAAAACATTTGTGTTTCTAAACAAAAACAATTATTCACAAGTTGGCATGCCCCCCCCCAAAAAAAGTAATACAAGAGGCAGATAAAGCTATGTGTACACCAGTGGCGTGCGGTCAGGGGAGCCTCACCTGCTGTGATGAGAAATACAAAAAAAACAACCCAAAAAATCAAAATGTGTCCATTGCACTGTATTAAGGGCTGCATGGCGAGTGAGTGGTTAGCGCGTAGGCCTCACAGCTAGGAGATCCGAGTTCAATTCCGCCCTCGGCCATCTCTGTGTGGAGTTTTCTCCGGGTACTCCGGTTTCCTCCCACATTCCAAAAACATGCTAGGTTAATTAGCCACTCCAAATTGTCCATAGGTATGAATGTGAGTGTGAATGGTTGTTTGTCTATATGTGCCCTGTGATTGGCTGGCGACCAGTCCAGGGTGTACCCCGCCTCTCGCCCCAAGACAGCTGAGATAGGCTCCAGCACCACACGCGACCCTCGTGAGGATAAACAGTAGAAAATGAATGAATGAATGTACGATTCCAATCGGTTTTAACATACACATCCGGTCATTAAAAAAATGAATTATGTTTTTTGCGGGTTATTTTCTGAACGACCAACCAGTATTAACATAACCCCAAGGAATCAGTGCCTCACCAGCCATGATCCTCATCGCACGTCGTTGGTTTGCACGCACAAAGCATCAAACTGTACTGGTTGTGATGGTGAAGTCCATTGTGAAGTCGTGTCACACAGCACTCGGGGCGTCTATGGCATCTTTGGGGTCGGGGTCTCCTGTCATTCAAACTGGCTGAAACCCTAATAAATACAACATATGTCCATAAAGTTAGGCTCTTTGCCCATGGTCAAGAATATACAATATCACAGTTTACCAAGTATATATATATTTTTTTTTTTTCTGTTTCATGGCCTATTATTTGGAAGAAAAATATGCATATTAAACCAAATGTTACTTATTTTTACCTAAAATAAGAATTCTCAAGTATAAACATTGCTGAATGGACTACAATACATATTATAAAAAGGCATTCAGAAGACGCATTGAAAAGACACTGAGAATGTTACGTAGTATTCCCTCCAGGTCACCAGGTGTCAGTGCAGCGGCTTTTATTGCAGGTTTGAATTATTCTTACAACAGGCACAATAATCCCTGCTGAAACATGAGCTACTGTTACTACGGTAACGTACAGCAAGCTTAAACTCAACTCTGAACTGATGAATTTCTGCCATCTAGGATTGACTGTTAAGACATGGGAATATTTTCATAGTTTGGAGCATAGAAAACCTGTTTATGACTGATCATTTTTAACATTATTAGAGCCCCGTACACATGAAATAACACCCCCATATTCACAGGTCGCAGGGAACGCAAGACTACCGCTAGCAGAAATATATATCTTCTAACCCCAAGGAGCCAAAACCTTACCACTTCCACACGGGATGGGAGGAGAGCTTTTATTTTTTAACTCTATCATGTCAAACATGCCAAAGATGCCTTCAAGACTTCATGCAAGTACTGTAATGTAAAAGTAATGTCTGCCACATTACCAGACCAGAATACTAGAGAATATCAACACCAGTACATACTGTAGTATGTGCCACGGATAGACAGAATGACCATTTCCGACAATTTTGATGCAGTTTAACTCATAATTGTAAAAATGATCCACATGTATCATCATTTTGGTGTAATAAGAATAGATGTACTGTAAATGTTTAGCATGTCTGGCATACCTTGAGGAAATTTTCAAACTGAGGCTGCAGCTCTTTCATGATGGTATCTGCTTTGTCAAGTGAAGCGTGTCTCCGCTGTGCTCCAAATTCCTCCATGAATTCAACAAAATTCCATGGTTAGGGAAGGAATTCCAAGTGTGACAGCACTGTACAGATCATTAGCGTGCAGCACAGGTGTTAGTACCTTTGTTTTGGAGAGGTGTTCCGGCGAGGTGATGTGATTCTGCACAGATGATGCCGCCGTGGATACGAGGACTTGGCAAGCTGCGCAGTGGAACAACGCAACCTTTGTCATGTGGTCGTTCTCCTGCAGAGCTGGACCAAAAAGAGGAACGCTGTTGCTGAGGGCGCCGTAGTTAGGTTTTTGTTATGGGGGGGTTCATTACCACGAAGAGCGCTGTCATCTATGGCTCGGCTGCACTTGATGCTCTTATACAACATGACGTCCTACAACGTCAAAAAAAACTGGATGAGTATTACCGCCTTTACAAATAAATGCTCTGTTTTGATTGACATGCTATTCATTTCCAATGTGGGTCTGGAGCTAAAACAGGGGTGGGCAAACTACGGCCCTGGGGGCCACATCCGGCCCGCCAAGTGTTTCAATATGGCCCGCCTGTTTTTTCCAAATATTTCATTTGAACTCAACATACAACCTGGCATCGTGGCTTGAGCCAACTTTTTGATGCTTGAGGTAGCTGCTTTATCAATTTCGTTATTTGATGTGGTCTGTTACAAAATGCTCCTGGAAAAAGGGACACAAGCACATAATAATAATAATAATAATAATAATAATAATAATAATAATAATAATAATAATAATAATAATAATAATAATAATAATAATAATGTTGTCAATAATGATAATAATACTACTATTATATTAATATTGTTGTTAATAATATTAATATAATCATGGTAGTAATATTACAAAATACTCCTGGAAAAAGGAGCACAAGCACAATAATAGTAATACAAATAATGATAATAATACTACTATTATATTAATATTGTTGTTAATAATATTAATGGTAGTAATATTATTATTACAACAAAATAATAATAATAATAATATAATATTACTATAACTAATAATAATAATTCTAATAAAAACAACAATAATAATAATAAATTGAGAAACACACTTTACATCAAATAAATGATTTCAAAGTGCACATATAGCAGATTGCATGACACTTTTACATGTAAAATATGTGTAAAAATATAGGTGTAAAAATGGACTGTTACGTGTAAAATACTACATAATCCCCCCCCGTCAATTTTGTTAAATGAATGCGGCCCGCGAGTCAAAAGGTTTGCCCACCCCTGAGCTAAAATGATGGGTTTAGGAAACCCTGCAGTCAGTAAATATGACTTGGGTCTTCCAAAGTGAGTCTTTTTACCTGCAGGAAGGCTATCGTCATGTCGTCATAGTTATTCTGCTGTTGGATGTGCGCCATTACGTCCCAGTGAATTTTGCTGTCCAAGTGGTCCTCCAGCTCCTGCCCATTGCTCACTTCGATGTCGCACAGGTCACAGTTGATGGTTATCCTTCAAAAGGATTATCACGATGTGGTCCAAATCCTTTTTACACTTTAACATGTTTACCCTCATCATTTGCACAGGCAAGGCATCCTAATTCAATAATAAGTCAGTGGAGATGTGCGCTACTCACTGATCCATCAGAATAGATTTGGTCCTTTTGCTTTTTGTCCTACTCTCTTCCTCTTCTATAAAAAGGTGCACAAAAACATTTGTGATTGGATGTTTCCCCATCATCATTTGATTGGAAGACCCATCGGATATCGCAGGTCATTACGCAATAGAGCAGTATGACTCACGGTGTCATCTTACAATGAACGCTAAGATCACCACACAGCGACTTAACACTCAAAAAGTACGTAAGAAATATATTTTCCTCACGAGGGTCGCGGGGGGTGCTGGAGCCTATCCCAGCTGTCTTCGGGCGTAAGGCGGGGTACACCCTGGACTGGTCGCCAGCCAATCACAGGGCACATATAGACAAACAACCATTCACACTCACATTCATACCTATGGACAATTTGGAGTCGCTAATTAACCTAGCATGTTTTTGGAATGTGGGAGGAAACCGGAGTACCCGGAGAAAACCCACGCATGCACGGGGAGAACATGCAAACTCCACACAGAGATGCCCGAGGGTGGCTGTAAATGTTATAGTACAGTAAAATATGGAGCTTATTTCTTACCTACTTTTGTGTGTTAAGTTACTGTGTGATGATGTTGGCATTCATTCCAAACTCTTATTTTGAGCAAGCTTTTTTTTTTTTTTTACCTGCTTCACCGGGCTCCTCCGTAATCTGATAGTCCTGCAGCTTTGGTGAAGACAACCTAACACGTGGGACCATCTGTGGAGAGGAAAAGGTAGAAATTGGTTTCGAGAGTCACAGTATGATCAGTACTTGAACATACAAACAGAACTAGGATATACCATGCTGCTGTGCTCTGGCCTTGCCATGGCTTCTTCTCCATTGGTCCTCTCTGCGCCATAGGACGTCCTCATGGATGCATACCCTGGTGGCTCCAGTGACTTCATGTTATAGTCACGCCGTCGGCTTAATTCCCAGGAGGACATGACATGACGGCTCCCGCCTGGAGACAAACATTGCTCAGGTGGGAAGTTGTCCTTTGTGGGCCGTAGTCTGTCAATTGTCGAGTCAACCATGTCATTATCAAACGGGTCGTAAAGTTCAGTCCTGGAGGAGACAGAGGGAGGATGACTGTTAGTGCGCCATTTTCAATCATAACATCAGAATTAATCAACGATGAAACACTGAGCGCTTAAACTAGTTAGTAAAACACTATATGCTACAATATGCTACAAAGCAACTGGAGTCAGGAGATCCAGGGATCCAATCTCCATTTGGGCATCTGTGTGTGGATTTAGTATGTTCGCTCCGTGGATGAGATGATTTTTTTATGGGCCCGCAGCACTAAAAATAGAATTAACAAGAAAAAAAAATTGAAAACGCTTCAGTAATTTCATTAATATAAAATAAAAATATTGAGAGGAAAATAATTGTATCGTAACGAGAAATAAGGTCATAATTTAACAAGAATAAACTCCTAATATGGGGGGAAATTTAGTAGCATCGACTTGAAATATGCCATTTATTTAAAGTTATATTATAGGAATGCACACAAAATAAAGCTGAAATATTTTTTGCGAGAATAAACTTCTTATATTATTAAGTCATAATGCTACAAAATGAACATTTACAAAGATTATTTAAGAAGAAAGTTTAAATATTTGTACAATTTTAAAAAAAGGCCCAAAAATACTAGTAATAAATACTACTAATAAGCTATTCTGCTCTAATTTGTCCATATGTGTGAATGGTTGTCTACATGTGCCATGCAACCAGCCCGGTCCAAACTCAGCTGGGAGGGGGTCCAGCTTACGCCTAATGAGGATAAGGGGTATAAAAAAAATGAATGAATACTATACGTACAAAAGCAGTGGAGGACAACCACAGTGGACCCCTTAAATGTAAATGTCTATAATGGTTTGCCGCTGCTACGTGTCTGCATAGAGGGTGCTAACTTTCAAACATGTAAGGTGCACCCCATAACAACTGGCTTCAGAGCATCATCTTACCCTTCAGGCCCAGTGCCTGAGACAAGACGAGACACGGGCGGGCGAGCAGCCTTTGCTAAGTGTTGGTGGTGCGAAGGTGTCGATGTCACAACATCCTTCTCGTATTTTTCATATCTAAAAGCAAGGAACAGGGAAAATATCAGTACAACATACACACTACAAACCAAACTGCAACATCCATCATACCTTTGTACACTGCTTTGCTCCTGCGACTCATCTTCAGCATTTCTCTTAACCACTGGTTGGAATGAAGACTTCCACTTACCAGCAGAGGCTTGTGCTAACAGGGAAATTAAGAAAAGAACACATTATATTGACTGACGGGATATAATTCAGTGTTTAATTATTTTCATGTCACAACTACCATTTAGGAAGGGGTGTTGTGATGATAAAATAATATTTCTCAATATATTTGATGTGGCTACAAGTACACATGGGACTGTGAGTTTCGTCAATGTGATAAAACGATACCGTAAACTAGACCTTTGCTCGTTTAGATGTGTTATAGATGGTTTATCACCGCTAGGGGGCTCTATTGCACATGTCATTTTCATGAAAACTGAGCATATCCTGTCATCAGAAAAAACTTGACATTGCTGCTCGTTTTACGTCAATTTTAAGCAACGCTGAGCGTTCAGTGGTGGGTTGACACAACGTACGGCTCAAGACGGGATTCCTTTTGAACGCATGTGTGTCTGCTCGATGTATTTAAACCGCTACCTGCACTAGAATACTCTGCCTTTCTCCCAGCAGCTGGAATGTGTACCTGGGTTTCTTTCAGGTCGCAATGTACTCTGTCAAAAAGGAGAACAGAAATAGCAATAAAGAAAACAAGCAAATGCCACAACAACAGCCGAGAATAAACAATGCACGACGCTAGTCTATCAAGGGTTGTCCTTTCAGGAGAAAACTTGTAGCAGGCTAGCAAGCTAGCAAAGCTATGTAGCGTTAGCCAAGAAGCTACAAACACAAGAACTCCCGTTTTATTTGTTTCATAGTAGATCAAACAAAGATAATACAAGTTGATCGGGAAAGGTGACACACTTCGAAACTATGCTCTAACGGGAGAAGTTAGCTTAACACTAGTTAGCGGCTACTAAATGTTCAGAGAGCACAATAGGCCAGCTACTACCTGCTAGATTGTTGCTCTTTGAATAATGCTTCCCCAACGGGCCCCGTGACTCCTCTTTTATTTATCTGCCGATTCATTCTTTTTTATCCTTAAAGTACGAATGTCAACGGAGAAGATATATATTACAGCGCACTCGGGATCTGTGAGTGCAGTAAAGATGGTCGAGTCATGGAGGAGTCGTTCATAACTCACGAGTGTTTTTTTTTTTACTGAGTCGGGACTCACTGATACTGACTCAGCCCTGCTATCCATCCAGTGGTGGAGCCAGAATTTTTAAATTGGGGTGGCCATGGTGAGACCATTACTCACATGGGGTGACAATAAGTCGATACCTTAGTAAGCTGTTCCAAAAGTTAGCGCACTTAATATCTGAGCAGTTTGGCGAGGACATGTTTTCAATACACAGTTTCTGGATTCTGCTCACCATCATGGCGACCAAACTCCTTGGTTTATGCCGCTACAGACAGCTTCCAATATTAAAAGATGTACTTCTGAATAGCGCTTCATAATTTAAATCAAAGTCAATATCGTGAGGAAACTAAACTAGTAATGATGAAAAACTTACCCACAGTTTAAAGGTCATGCAACATGAAGTTTTAGCGGCAGTTACGCCACAAAATAGACAGCTCTGTTGCTCTCCAAAGGGAAGTTGTGTGCTGCAGTTAAATGCGTCCAAGCGGAAACGGCGGTGCGGCGGAACTAACGTTCTCTACCGCCTTTCAGGCCACACCGTGCACAAAACATGCTAGTGACGTGCAAGGATACACAGAATCGGGGGGGAGCAGCAGTCAGGCCCATTAAACATTGACATTTTCTACTATATTAGTATTATTATGTACAAAGGCGAGTATAAAGATCAAACTGATAAGTAGTTCAGTTAACATGGACCAGCTTTGCCACCACGGTAGCTCCTGTAGAAAACAACACTCATTCTAGAACCAAAGCTTGGATTAAATTGGATTACTTACCACAACTGCAGGAGCGTCAGAAATGGTCCAGAGATGGTCCAGAGATGGTCCAGAGTCAAGCGAACAAAAGCTAACCCTAACATTGTCCCTGGAGATATAGCGCTTATTGTGGACAACACGGCACCTTGAAATTCCTGGCTCATGGGAAAAGTTCTTCAAACCTTTCCAGATAGAAGAGGATTAGTGGGGCAGGTGCGGATCACAACAACGTGCAGTCGCCTGGATCGTCCAATAACGAAGATCTGCCGACTACAGGAGGCTGAAGGTGGATGAGGAGCAGCTGCTGAACATTGTGACACTTTGACCCCCAGCTTGACTTTGATTCAAGAAGAAAGAAGACAATATATGTATTATGGACTTGAAATATTAAGCTTTTAATTGTTACATATCTCCTATTGATATGAATATGGGTAATTATTATGTGTGACAACCTAATAATTAGGACCATGAATGAATTTAGATTCATTTTGTAGGTGCACGATAGTTTAAATTTGAATAGTGGTGTTTGTTATTGTTTATGATATTATTTAGGTTTGTTGTGATCACATGGATAAAGGAAGTAGGTCAAATGAATATGGGCGGTGATGGTTTATTAATATAGGCACCTGTTCACCTGTGTGGCCAGAGAGACAAAGAGGGTGAGCAGGGTTGCCCTATTTTTTTTTGTTGACCGCTAATTCCTTTCATCTCTGTGATTACTTTGATTATCATAAGTTGGTCATTATTTTTCTTTCATAAAAGGTTCAACTTATTTTTCGTATCTCTGCACTTCCTGCAAGCCCTCCAAAACACACGCCAGGTCGCCAACCGCCAACCCCACTGCAAATAAAAAAAAACCACGGCTGCGGTCACACCATGATGCGCCGTTTTTCATGCCTACCTTTCAGAGCACATCACCGGAGCACCAACACAGCCTCGAACGGCAAGAAACAATGAGTGCCCCGCTGACGCCAAGACCCATAAGTCACACTGGCACAGCCTCGCAATCAAACCCCAACAGCTGATGCCAATTAAGGTTGGCTGTTACCTTGCATTGCTCCTCACAAGGCTCCACTGTTTGGCCCATCAAGTTCATTTTCATTTTTTGGAATTCATTCATGTCATTATTATCGTGAGGCAGCAAGAAATTTCGTCACATTTTGATATTGTAACAGTTATATGTATATAATCATATATTATAGCAATAGCAATAGTGGTCTCCAAATAATACTGATCATAATATTCTTCATTCATTCATTCATTTCCTACCGCTTGTCCTCACGAGGGTCATGGGCGTGCTGGAGCCTATCCCAGCTGTCTTCGGGCGAGAGGCGGGGTACACCCTGGACTGGCGGCCAGCCAATCACAGGGCACATATAGACAAACAACCATTCACACTCACATTCATACCTATGGACAATTTGGAGTGGCTAATTAACCTAGCATGTTTTTGGAATGTGGGAGGAAACCGGAGTACCCGGAGAAAACCCACGCATGCACGGGGAGAACATGCAAACTCCACACAGAGATGCCGGAAGGGGGAATCAAACCCGGGTCTACTAAATGTGTGGCCTGTGCGCTAACCACTGGACCGCCGTGCAGCCCGTAATGTTGTTGATCATCAATAATTTGGGGCCAATAAACATTTGAAAATGCACCTGCATTTTTTTGGTGACTATTATAAAATATTAATTTTATTTATGACAAAGGTAATGATAGAATCTTGTCTCGTATCGACTCGTCAACCCAATCTCATATACCGATGAAAACCAATATTTAACAAATGACACATGTCATGTTACACATACTGGTATCGGCTGATATCAGTATCTGAAATTGAGAGTTAGTATAATATCGGACACGACATTTCAAATCAGCGTCAAGCAAGAGGCTTTGCTTTTGCAGTTCAGCAATCCTTGCATGTTCAAGGATCGCTCATCTGTTATCATGTTATGGTGAAAATATGTACTGATTATATTGATGCAACGACGTCATTAAAAATCTTTTATTGAGCCATAAAAGATATATCAGCTTGTGAGCATCGGACACTAAGGTGATACAGCAGCTCTGATGATGAATACATTGACCAAGACACGTAAAAATACATTGAAAAGATATAAAAGGCAGACAGGTTCAGTTCTTTCTTCTAACACAAAGGGTGATATCATACACAGGTCTATCCTAGGTTTCGATTTTACAGCTTGAAAAAATGGTGTCAATGTCCTGCTAGCCTCAAAGACAAATTCACAGGACATTTGCTGACATGCTGATATGCAAATAAATAATTTCCACAACTTTGTGTTTTTGATTATCTATGTGACACAGATGCCACCAAAACCCTGAAAACCTGAACCGTGACCAAAAAGGAGCAGTTAAACATTCTTGAAGTATTTGTGCAGAACAAAATGAGAAAAACGAATGTTTTTCGGGGAACAACACGATGTAGCGTGTAGACAATTATACCTGAGAGGCTTGACGTTGAAGATGATACACAAACACCAGGTCCACATTCATTGACTTTCTACGTCGAGAGACCAACTAAGTAAGACAAGCCTTTGGAACCGCATTCACTTGTGTAGCCATCATAAAAATACAATGCTTCCAAGCAGGCCAGCCCATTACGTTAGCGTTAGCGCTATAAGGCACTGCTACTGGCCATACTGTAGTCTCGGCTGATGCTCTCCTTCACCTCCACAGGCAGCATTTCGTAGAGGTGGTCCTCCACCAGCAGGTCGTTTCGGTGCAGCCGGCGGCAGTTGCCAAGCTGTGAAGGCAGCCTGTACAGACAGTTGTCTCGGAGCTCCAGGTGAGTGAGCTGAACCAGCTCGCCCACGGCTTCCGGCAGGTCGGTGAGGGCATTGTGGCCCAGGCACAACACTCTCAGCTTGGTGCACTTGAACATATGTTTGGGCAACACCTCCAGCTTGTTGGAAGTGATATCCAGGTGCTGCAGGTCCAGCAGGAGGCCCACATCTGGGGGGAGAACCGTGATGAAGTTGTGGGCCACATCTAAATGTCGGAGTTTGGGGAGCTTGAACAAAGCCGGAGGGAGGGACTCCAGTTTATTATGCGAGAGGTGGAGAGACTCCAGGGACTTGACCTGGCCGATGGAGGCCGGGATGGTGGTTATTTTGTTGTGCCACAGTTTCAGACACGTCAGCCTCTTGAGGTGCTGGAAGCTGACGATCTCCTCTATGGTCCGGATGTTGTTGGACTTCAGATCGAGCTCCTGGAGGTTGATCAGGCTGAAAATGGCGTGCGGTATCCTCTCAAGTTCACAGCTAAGCAGCTCCAGTTCAATGAGGTTGATCATCTTTTTCAGACTATTGAGCACCAGGAGTTTAGTGCCGTCATTGTGCACCACTAACTTGATGAGGTGCTGCGACACATCTGTGATGTTTGTGGGCAATTTGGTGAGGTTGTTCTTCAGGTGTAATGTCTTCAAGTGCTTCAAGTCCCGCATGGACTCCAGACCAACCATCCTGTTACTTTCCAAGCTCAAGTTCCCGACGAGGTTAAATTCTCGCAGGTTCCTCAGCAAGTAGACCCACGTGGGGATCTCTGCGACATCCGTGAAGCTGACATGCAGGCTGTAAAGATGATCGCGGAGGAACGCAAAACCGGTCTGCTCCACTTTGGCGGGACACTCATAGAGATGGAGCTCCCTCAGGCTGGTCATCTGAGAGACTTTGGCAGAGAATCTCACTTCGGGAATCTTCTCCAACTTTAGCACTTCTAAGTCTGTGAGGTCAAAGACCACATTGGGGAGACCGAAAAGATTCTTAAGGTGCAGTTCCTGCTGGTCTTGTGCGTTGCGCGTCACACACTTTCTGGCCTTTTTGAAGTTCCACTCGTGATTGAGGCTAATCTCCCTCAGCTTGTTCTCGCTAACTTCAGACAGGAAGACGCCGAAGCGTTTGGAGTAGAGCTGATCGTATTGGTCAACCATGTGTAGGAGGAATGCAAAGTCGTTTTTCACATCAGGAATGTCACTAAAACTGCTCTCTTCCCTGACCTTCTCAAAGGAATACTCCTTCAGAGGTCCTCGGAAGATCCATAAGAGAGAGTAGAGACACACTATTCCATACATTATCATCAGAGCTATGTAGCAAATCAGCATCTTATCCAGCATGAAAGCCATGTTATGCGTACAAAAAAAACGTCCGTACCCTACTAACGATTTGACGTCATTCTCACAGATGTGTACAAACTTTATTTGAACCAGAAAGCTTGACGTGTGGGAAAGCATGGTAATGAACGTGACAGTTTTGAAAATGGTCTGCGCTGCATAAAACCTGTAAATAAAATCGTCATCTTCCACGTGAGCTCGGAACTTCCTCACTTTCTCAAACAGGGCCTTGGCCTGCTCCCCGTCCTTTTTATCCAAGATGGGCATACTGATAGGAGCTTCTGCAATGGGCTTATCTGCAGAGACCACCCCTCCAAGCTTGGGGGAGCTCGGGGCGGCGTTTGAGCCGTCCTCTTTCCCCTCCAAAGAAGCCTTATTATGTGCAAAAGAGGTGCCACTCAACCTCTGTTTGTTCTCCTCGGAGTCTTCGCAGGCCGTTTCGGATACAGCCTTGGTGGTCCAAGGTGACTCAAAACATCGACAAAGAATCGAGACAAAATGCTCAATTTTGGAGCTGGTCTTGGGAAATTTAAACCAAAAATTGCTGCTGATCATCAGGATGAGGGTGTTGATGAGGGTCAGGTAGGGGAAATATTTGGAATACCACGGCAAGGCAAGGTGATAACATATTTGGTTAATAAACATGTACTGCTGAAAGTCCAAATTGGTCTTGATCCCTGTGCTTTGTTGATTGTCGTCTCCTGCGGCCTCCTGTGATTCCTCCATTAAAGGAAGGCAAGCTACCTGGTCCTTTGTGATCTGCATGGTCATGGCGAACAGGGCCAGCATCAGCATGACTAGGGTCAGGTAGTCCATGAAGACGTCCCACCATGGTTTCAGGATACGGTACGTCGGCTGCACTTCATTCAAGGATGCAAACTCTGTCACTGTGAACATTACTGCAACGGAAATAACGACAATCAATGAACTGAGCACTGTCATCGGAACACTTTATGACGCTTATGATCGCTTGCTCGCTCTGTCGCACTTTTTCAAAAATGCATTCATAAATGATTGCTGTTTTGTGGTATATTAGCATACTGATCAGTAGGTGTCAGTGATATTACACTGATGGGACATGTCATACTATATTACTTCCACACTGCTTGGAGTCAGCCTTGGCATGTCCGAATGGTAAGACTGAACAAAAGGTTCTCCTATTTCATATAGAAGTGGTAGGTTTTGGGCTTCTTTGTCCTTCTTCCCCACTCTCAGTTTAAAATAAGTCAATTGGAGAAGCTAACTAGTTAGCTCAGTTGCTGGCTATGCTAGCGATAGCCGTCTTTTGTCCCTGCAGTGATCCCGTAGCCTGCGCAATGTGATGTAAACAAAGAATAATTGAGTGTAAAAGTGACTTCACGGTGCTACGTCATGTCTACAGGGCTCTAATGTTAAAAACAACATTTAGAAGGCTCTAATAATGTTAAAAACAACATTTAGAAAGTTATAAACGGATTTTCTATGCTCGAACTAAGAAAACATTCTGTAGTTTGCGGAAATTCACATATCGCAGTCGGGTCTGGAAGCAGGAAACCACGATAAAGGAGGGATGACTGCATTGAAGTTGGACTATTCTACCATCTTTCTTTACATATTTTGCCTGGCTCCACTGTCTCTCCAGCTAGCTATAGTTGTCCGCCTCGTCTCTAGTCTCTGCATGATTAGAGCTGTACACTTGCACTCAACTGTATTGTACTGTATTGTATTGGTGATATAGGATGTTCTCCAACAGTGTTAATAAATGGAATATTTTTTTGTATTATATTTTTTAACAACATTAGAGCCCTGTAGACATGAAATACACCCCGATAGACACATTTACACTTTTGTTACACTATTGTTCACTGTTTACACCACATTGCGCAACTCTTATGCTGTAGGGCAGGGGTGGGCAAACTTTTTGACTCATGGGCCGCATTGAGTTAACAAAATTGTGCGGGGGGCCAGAACATATATTTAACACACATGATTTTACGCTTATAATTTTAATAATTTTAATGATTTTTAATATTTTTAATAAGTTTTAATCATTTTAAATATTTTTAAATAATTTTTTAGTAATTTTTAATATATTTTTTAATATTTTTTAATATTTTTAATATTTTTAATAATTTTTAATAATTTTTAATAATTTTTAATATTTTTTAATATTTTTTAATAATTTTTAATATTTTTTTAATAATTTTTAATAATTTTTAATAATTTTACGCCTTGAATTATTTGTCTAATTTTAATTGTCATACTATCAGCTATATGTTCTTTCCTTTTTTCAGGAGCACTTTAAACATCAGACCACATCAAACTACGTTTTTTTTTGTTTTTTTTTTACTGAATAAGACATCAAGTCATGTTGCCAGCTGGTATGTTAAAAGTTGAAATACTTAAAAGCAACTGGCGGGCCGGATTCAAACGTTTGGTGGGCCGCATGTGGCCCCCGGGCCGTAGTTTGCCCACCCCTGCTGTAGGGACTCAAGGTGGCCGCTAGCTGGTGAGCTAACAACATAGCTTCAAATCTGACAAATATGATTCATGAGATAATGATAGGTCTGTGTTCTGTCTCCCTAATTAAGTGTACTCATTTTGTTTTGGCTTTTCGGTCAGACCACAAATGTGTTAATTTAACAATCATTATACATATAAATATGTAATGCTGCGTTCCAAGTCAAAAATGAAGGAGAACAAGCACCCAGTGAATGCAACATTCAAGATGGCTACTGCTTGTGTCAACAGTGGGACATGAAGTGGTAAAATGTGTTTTAGCGGTGTTGTTGAATCAGTTATAATAAATGATCTATCAAGGTATTTCTACAAACGTGTAACTGCTGGCTGTCACAGTGACACGATGCAAGCGGTGTTTGCTAACAACCACCAACCATTACAGAGGGGCCAAAGTTCAACAGGCGATTTGAACGGGCGCTATAAAGAAAAGCAACACAGCCCATTGTGCTCGCTAGGAGTCATCGGTCTCCATCGGTGAATACAAGGACACTTAAATGTCACAACACTTTCGTGTGTGACGTTCACGTGCACGAGTGTCAATTGGCCGAGATGCGGCTCGGTGTGTTTGTTGATCGTCAGTGGAGCACTACATGTAACCACAGTTCGTATGTCACAAAAATCAAAAGACAGCCATTCCACGGTGCCGAGGAGGAAATAGATAGCGAAAAAGAATCGTGCCTCATCTCTCTCCGAGGTCAAGTAAACGCCGCATTGACTGATGGCAGCATGACAGTGCCTATGTACATTCAAACATAATAAAGTGGTGTAGAGTAGTTGGAGAACAAGTTACGCTCCCTTATTTCGGATCGGGCAGATTTCGCCATCCATTTCAGGACAAAAATGACATTTCCTCACACTACGTCTTCCTGTGCTTAAATGATGTCTTGGACACAAGTCGGCTGACTTGTTGCTGGGAAACTACACACATTTAATGTAGTCATTTTAGCCATTCATTAAATTAAGTTTTGCATTTACTCGGGACTGCAATCTTGTAGCGATGATAATGTATGCAGGAGTAAAGTACTTACTGCCACTGTGGCGGTTACAGTTATTTCTTCCACAGCCTACATGCCAGGGTTCAGTCAGCCAATTCCATTGTTGTTGAAACGGTCCGGCGTGACGGCAGCATTTGGGTGTGGGAGTACGGCTACATCCTCCCGGGTGGAACCCCCTCGAGTATAGCCGTTAGCTTGAAGCCTTGGCCAAAGTGCGTAGACACGGAGCCCGAGTAGGTTGAAGGAGAGCGGCTGATCAAACATGGAGCCCTTGTTGTGCTCTGCTCGCTTCTGATTGGACAATCAAGTGACGGCTACTTCCTGAAGACGCGACTTGCTGCCTTTATCCCATGCTGCGTTCGTGTTCAAACGGACAAAAAGATCAACAGATACCTACTAGTATAACACGTACATTTATGAAGTTAATACCCTATTTGCAACCAAATCAATTGTTTAATTATTATTAATTATTGGGAGGATTTGTCCTCATAATAAATAAAACTGGTTTATCCTTGTTACCCCAGCTTCCTCCCACATCTCGAAGACTCAATTGTGACCTGGATAAGGACAAGTGGTAAGAAAATAGATGGATGAAAAATATGAATGCTGGTATCAAATAAGGCTAAATTTGCCTGATATTGAATGTATCCATTTTAGGATAAGCACATGTTTGAATAGCTGTGTTATATGGGTTGGTCTTACACTTCAACTATGTACTATCTTTACAAAATACAAACATAATTCCTTGCTAATGTTGTTAAAGTTTTCTCTTGTTTCCTTCCATCTGCTTGCCTCTTTAACTCAACAGTCAGTAGGACCCAAAAATCTAACCGCATGGCATCATTTTCCAGCTTTTTCTGGATTTGGTTGATGATGCACCCGGCAGAGGGAGTGCCCACCAACCTGTACAGGTTTCAACCGGTCTTGGGCTGCTAGCTGCTGGCACTGACTGTACAAGTACTGTACCTTGAAGGCTACCTTGCTGCTCATGGGACCACATGATTGTTGGGAATTTAGTTTTAAACTTTGAAATGTATAATATGTATTATTCTTCTTCTGGTTATTATGTAAATGGACTTCACACTTTTCTACCTTTTAAATGCACTAAATGCTCATTCACCAAAACACACAATAATTAATGATATATGGACCTGTGAAGCAATATGTATCATATTCATGACAAGTGCAGAAATTTGTGTTGCTCCGATCAAGTGATTCTTTGTGACTCTTTGGTTTCCAGCAAACACAATCACAGACTGGTACAGCCAGACGGAGACTGACATCCATCACAGCTTATCAGTGATGAGTTTGGCAGCAGGTCATGTGTATTCTCATATTTGAAGGTGTTTCACTGGATTTTTTTCCTTCACAAAAATGTGCTTTATTAATTAGAAATTGGGTAAAGTAATTTAGTGTCTTATGTCTATCTTGTAATCAAGTAGCTGTATCGAGTTCACCAAATGCCCAAAGTAGCCCCATTGAGTGGATCTGGAATATTTCTCATTGGACTCGTTTAAAACTATTAGGCAAAATAATAATCATGAAAATATTTTCTGGCATATTAAACATTGACATTTTCAAAGATAAGAAAGCCTTTAAATGTTGGCATTTTATTCATTATTTATTTGTTATGTTATTGTATTTTTAACTGTTTATTATATCCTTATTTGTTCCTTTATATGTGTGGCATTATTTACGTTGACATGCACAAAATACCATACAGTCCCCATTTCTGTTTGCGTATTTAAATATAAATAATTAATAATAATTAAATAATAATCAACAAATAACAAATTATTAAATCATTGCCTATTTATATAAATAACGCATTTGGAGTAATTTGGGTTTCCTGGCTTGCCGTACTGAAATGGCCACGTGATTAAAAATCTATAAATAAGGGCTGTCTGGCGTTTTGCATTGGGTTGTTTCCAGTCAGCGTAGGTTGTACAATGGCGTCGACAAGCCGGTGAGTACAGCCGTCTTCGTTCGTCACAACCAGATATAACGCCATTACTTTCTTTCTCCGTGACACATGAACGAGTGACCGAAGTTGAAATAACACACAACACGAAGTGGTCCTTTAATAGCCCGCGAATCTCCCGACCGTAGAGGTAGCATCTTGTTAGCATGGCAGCTCACCGGTTGCTCCCGTCCTTTATGTTGGCCGTCAGGTTTTCATATACTTCATTCAAATCGTATTTGTTGACACTGATGCTTAACATGATATAACCTGCGATATTATTCCAGCTAGCTAGCGGTGTTTCTCTTTCCCGTTCGAGTTGACAGTCGTAGGCATTGCGCAGCGTCATCACATTTAAACATGTTGTGCTTCATTTCTGAAGGCGTTAACGGAACCTGTATAGAAATATTAAAGACCGACCCGTTGTAATCCCGTTTTGTCCGTCGGTTTGTGTTTCATCATATGGTTCTGTAGTCTATAATCTATACACTATTATAATTATAGCTTCACCCAGCCAACAGGAGAAAGGAAAGTGATACCGTGATATCGCCCATCCATTTCCAACGCCCCTTGTATTTAGGGTGAGCTGGAGCCTACCCCAGCGGACTTTGGCAAGTTCAAATCAAGCCAGAACCTCACAAAAAAGGTTTTACTCACCCCCAAAATCAATTTCTTTCAAGTCCCCTCAGTACAATAATAGAACCACTTTCAAGTACACAAAAACAATTCTAGCAACTACAAAAAAAACAAAATGTTACCATTATCACGTGACGTTAGGGGCTAGTTGTCCGCTTTGCAGATCCACACACAAAAGCCCTCTGATCAAAACAAATGCTTTCAGATTCACTTCCAAACTTTCTGAGAAATGGCCAGTTATTTCCACTTAACAACAGCAGGTGGTGCTGTTCCCCCCATCAAACTTTATTCAAATCCGCCAACTGACGGTAGAACGGTTTTTCCTATCGTTTTCTATTTTCATTCAGGTGCTTTTTTTGCCCCCCTTTTACATGTGTTGTGTTGTAGTGGAGATGGGTTGACTCTGCCCAGAGTTCAGTGTCCCAACCACCCTGATGCCATTTTGGTGGAGGACTACCGCGCAGGCGACATGATCTGCCCCGAGTGTGGCCTCGTAGTTGGTGAGTATACCTTACGAAAATCGTATTTGTTAATGTAGACTGTGACCTGACTGTAACGAAGGAAGTACTGTAAGTCGAAATTCCCTCAGCAGGTGGAGCAAACTTTGGGGAGAGAAACATTCAGAAGTACTCCTTTATTTTTGTAGGAGATTGAAAAGATTTGGGTTTGATGCCGAGAGATGAATATTTCAATGGGAAAATGCAGTGCTCTTCCAAAATACACGCCTGAACTGCACCAAACATGGGGCTCTTCGGTTGTAGAGTTGCATCATCACCTCTTTGTGCTTGTTGTGCAACAAAAACATTTAAGATGTTTAAATACGTCTTTGGTCATAAATGAGTTCATAAATGATGGCTGTTTCGTGGTTGAATGTGGCCCCCTCTTCTGTGTGGAAGTGGTAGGTTTTTGCCTAGGTTTAAGATAAATACATTGGAGGCTAATGAGTTAGCCTGGTCTACAGTGTTGATCTGTTTCTTGTGTCACCTGACTAGCAGTACTGTGGGAGTGTATGTCGATGTATGGCAGATGCGTGGCAGGCCTGCATAAATATATCAATCAAGGGTGGGTGATAGGCCATTGATTATATTTTTTAAAGCCTGTGTGATCAACCCACATTACCGTTGCTAGCGTAGGCTAACTGTGTTATGGAAGCCGAGTGAAGGTGTGCTAGCGTCGGCTAACTGTGTTGTGGGAAGCCGAGTGAAGGTGTGCTAGCGTCGGCTAACTGTGTTGTGGGAAGCCGAGTGAAGGTGTGCTAGCGTCGGCTAACTGTGTTGTGGGAAGCCGAGTGAAGGTGTGCTAGCGTCGGCTAACTGTGTTGTGGGAAGCCGAGTGAAGGTGTGCTAGCGTAGGCTAACTGTGTTGTGGGAAGCCGAGTGAAGGTGTGCTAGCGTCGGCTAACTGTGTTATGGAAGCCGAGTGAAGGTGTGCTAGCGTCGGCTAACTGTGTTGTGGGAAGCCGAGTGAAGGTGTGCTAGCGTCGGCTAACTGTGTTGTGGGAAGCCGAGTGAAGGTGTGCTAGCGTAGGCTAACTGTGTTGTGGGAAGCCGAGTGAAGGTGTGCTAGCGTAGGCTAACTGTGTTGTGGGAAGCCGAGTGAAGGTGTGCTAGCGTCGGCTAACTGTGTTATGGAAGCCGAGTGAAGGTGTGCTAGCGTCGGCTAACTGTGTTGTGGGAAGCCGAGTGAAGGTGTGCTAGCGTCGGCTAACTGTGTTGTGGGAAGCCGAGTGAAGGTGTGCTAGCGTAGGCTAACTGTGTTGTGGGAAGCCGAGTGAAGGTGTGCTAGCGTCGGCTAACTGTGTTGTGGGAAGCCGAGTGAAGGTGTGCTAGCGTCGGCTAACTGTGTTATGGAAGCCGAGTGAAGGTGTGCTAGCGTCGGCTAACTGTGTTGTGGGAAGCCGAGTGAAGGTGTGCTAGCGTCGGCTAACTGTGTTGTGGGAAGCCGAGTGAAGGTGTGCTAGCGTCGGCTAACTGTGTTGTGGGAAGCCGAGTGAAGGTGTGCTAGCGTCGGCTAACTGTGTTGTGGGAAGCCGAGTGAAGGTGTGCTAGCGTCGGCTAACTGTGTTGTGGGAAGCCGAGTGAAGGTGTGCTAGCGTCGGCTAACTGTGTTGTGGGAAGCCGAGTGAAGGTGTGCTAGCGTCGGCTAACTGTGTTGTGGGAAGCCGAGTGAAGGTGTGCTAGCGTCGGCTAACTGTGTTATGGAAGCCGAGTGAAGGTGTGCTAGCGTTGGCTAACTGTGTTGTGGGAAGCCGAGTGAAGGTGTGCTAGCGTAGGCTAACTGTGTTGTGGGAAGCCGAGTGAAGGTGTGCTAGCGTAGGCTAACTGTGTTATGGAAGCCGAGTGAAGGTGTGCTAGCGTCGGCTAACTGTGTTGTGGGAAGCCGAGTGAAGGTGTGCTAGCGTTGGCTAACTGTGTTGTGGGAAGCCGAGTGAAGGTGTGCTAGCGTCGGCTAACTGTGTTGTGGGAAGCCGAGTGAAGGTGTGCTAGCGTCGGCTAACTGTGTTGTGGGAAGCCGAGTGAAGGTGTGCTAGCGTCGGCTAACTGTGTTGTGGGAAGCCGAGTGAAGGTGTGCTAGCGTCGGCTAACTGTGTTGTGGGAAGCCGAGTGAAGGTGTCCTAGCGTCGGCTAACTGTGTTGTGGGAAGCCGAGTGAAGGTGTGCTAGCGTCGGCTAACTGTGTTGTGGGAAGCCGAGTGAAGGTGTGCTAGCGTCGGCTAACTGTGTTGTGGGAAGCCGAGTGAAGGTGTGCTAGCGTCGGCTAACTGTGTTGTGGGAAGCCGAGTGAAGGTGTGCTAGCGTCGGCTAACTGTGTTGTGGGAAGCCGAGTGAAGGTGTGCTAGCGTCGGCTAACTGTGTTGTGGGAAGCCGAGTGAAGGTGTGCTAGCGTCGGCTAACTGTGTTGTGGGAAGCCGAGTGAAGGTGTGCTAGCGTCGGCTAACTGTGTTGTGGGAAGCCGAGTGAAGGTGTGCTAGCGTCGGCTAACTGTGTTGTGGGAAGCCGAGTGTAGGTGTGCTAGCGTAGGCTAACTGTGTTGTGGGAAGCCGAGTGAAGGTGTGCTAGCGTAGGCTAACTGTGTTATGGAAGCCGAGTGAAGGTGTGCTAGCGTAGGCTAACTGTGTTGTGGGAAGCCGAGTGAAGGTGTGCTAGCGTCGGCTAACTGTGTTATGGAAGCCGAGTGAAGGTGTGCTAGCGTCGGCTAACTGTGTTGTGGGAAGCCGAGTGAAGGTGTGCTAGCGTCGGCTAACTGTGTTGTGGGAAGCCGAGTGAAGGTGTGCTAGCGTCGGCTAACTGTGTTGTGGGAAGCCGAGTGAAGGTGTGCTAGCGTCGGCTAACTGTGTTGTGGGAAGCCGAGTGAAGGTGTGCTAGCGTCGGCTAACTGTGTTGTGGGAAGCCGAGTGAAGGTGTGCTAGCGTCGGCTAACTGTGTTATGGAAGCCGAGTGAAGGTGTGCTAGCGTCGGCTAACTGTGTTGTGGGAAGCCGAGTGAAGGTGTGCTAGCGTCGGCTAACTGTGTTGTGGGAAGCCGAGTGAAGGTGTGCTAGCGTCGGCTAACTGTGTTGTGGGAAGCCGAGTGAAGGTGTGCTAGCGTCGGCTAACTGTGTTGTGGGAAGCCGAGTGAAGGTGTGCTAGCGTCGGCTAACTGTGTTGTGGGAAGCCGAGTGAAGGTGTGAACAGGAAGGAAGGGATGCTAATGCTAAGTTACCTTTGTTGACTATGAGCTTTAAAACTGCTCAGATTGACATTGAATAGGTGTTTTTTTTTTTTTTTTTGACAAACGTGATGTTTCCGTCGTGCCCGTTCAGGTGATCGAGTAATTGATGTCGGCTCAGAATGGAGGACGTTTTCCAACGAGAAAGCCCTCAAAGATCCGTCCCGAGTGGGCGATGCCCAGAATACACTGCTGAATGGAGGAGACCTCACCACCATGATCAGCAAGGTATCCTCCGGACAATCTTCTCCACTCCTTCTGTATGGAGAAGGCATCTACTCATACATGGTCTCCACCACAGGGAACAGGTGCTGCGAGTTTTGACGAGTTTGGCAACTCCAAGTACCAGAACCGTCGCACCATGAGCAGTTCTGACCGAGCCATGCTGAATGCCTTCAAAGAAATCACCACCATGGCAGATCGCATCAACTTGCCCAGGAACATCATCGTAAGCGTACAGTGGACCGATCCGGAGGTTCTTGGTATCATCTTGACTCTGTGTTCATGTTGACTTCACAGGACAGAACCAACAACTTATTTAAGCAAGTTTATGAACAGAAGAGCCTGAAAGGGAGAGCAAATGACGCCATCGCATCGGCTTGTCTCTACATCGCCTGCAGACAGGAGGGTGTCCCCAGAACCTTTAAAGGTCAGCACCTCTTATACTACTGCTACTATACTACTATACACTACTACTGTACTACTATAAACTACTACTGTACTACTATACACGTGGAAACAGCAGATTTGTGGTAAGTATTCCATATGTTAGCCAGCTAACCATTCATTCATTCATTTTCTACCGCTTATCCTCACGAGGGTTGTGGCGGTGCTGGAGCCTATCCCAGCTCTCTTGGGGCGAGAGGCGGGGTACACCCTGGACTGGTGGCCAGCCAATCACAGGGCACATATAGACAAACAACCATTCACACTCACATTCATACCTATGGACAATTTGGAGTGGCTAATTAACCTAGCATGTTTTTGGAATGTGGGAGGAAACCGGAGTACCCGGCCGGAGAAAACCCACGCATGCACGGGGTAGAAGAGATGGCCCAAGGGTACTCCGGTTTCCTCAGAGAACTCGGGACTTCTCCTCAGGACTCAGAACATGCAAACTCCACACAGAGGTGGCCGAGGGTGGGATTGAACTCCCAGCTCCTAGCTGTGAGGTCTGCACGCTAACCACTCGTCCGCCGTGCAGCCCGGCAGCTAACCAGTTAGCCTGAAACTTTTCTAAACTTAAGAAGTCAAAAAGTTACCACTTCCACACGGAAGGGGAGGATAACTTTTTGACACTGCAGTGTAAGGTAACATAATGTAACCTTAACATTCCTTGGAAAATTCAGACTTTTTCTTGTTAGATTCCAACGTTAGCCTTAAATTCCCTGCTCTGCAGAGATCTGTGCCGTGTCCCGCATCTCCAAGAAGGAGATAGGCAGGTGCTTCAAGCTGATCCTCAAGGCTCTGGAGACCAGCGTGGACCTCATCACCACCGGCGACTTCATGTCCCGCTTCTGCTCCAACCTGGGCTTGCCAAAGCAAGTCCAGATGGCCGCCACCTACATCGCCATGAAGGCCGTAGAGCTGGACCTGGTGCCCGGCCGGAGCCCCATCTCCGTGGCCGCTGCAGCCATCTACATGGCCTCGCAGGCCTCCGCAGAGAAGAAAACACAGAAAGGTGAGCGACAACCGGAGCAAGTCTCTTATTCTGTTGGGCAGCCCTGACTCCTTGTGCGCCTCCACAGAAATCGGCGACATCGCCGGCGTGGCTGACGTCACAATCCGACAGTCCTATCGACTCATCTACCCTCGTGCCGCCGAGCTCTTCCCTCCAGACTTCAAATTTGACACGCCTGTGGACAAACTGCCCCAACTGTGAAAAGGCCTCTTCAACAGCGGCGCGGTTTTCTGCTCTACTTCACTTTGTCTTTTTGTTGGCTTTGGAAGGTTTTTGTTCCCGAAAGATTCAAGCCTTGGCCGAGGCGATGGACACACATTCCAGTGATCATGACAGGACTGGCGCCTACGTGGCGTAAATATACGTACAGCACACGCTCACGTGGGGAAACTTAACTTGCTTGCAATTTTAGGCTGCTTTCATACATAAAACTTCTTTTGTAGAAAAATGATCTGTTCTATTTTGTTAGCTTGTTTGAACCGTGGAAGTAATTTAAAAATTAAAGCTTTTCATTGGAAGAATGAAAATGCTGGCTTTTCTTTTTCATTGGCAGCGTCTCGGGTGTCACCAACCACAGTGGAGTGGGCGTGCCTGGAGGCAGGCCGTGGGTGGAATACATTAAAAAAGACCATTTTAGCGAGAAGCACAAAAGTCAAAGAAGTAGAAAGCTTTGTGTGCCAGTTATTGTGTGTAGCTGCTCCATAGGAGTCCATAACTCGATACAAAGGGCCGAACAATGAGCATAATAGGTCCCCTTTAAGGTGTCAGGGAGTGAGGTTTAGTCTCAAGCTCCATCTCAAGCTCCATCAGGTTGGATGGGAGACGTCTGTGCACAGCCATTTTCACATCTCTCCAGAGATGTTCCATCGGATTCAAGTCTGGACTCTGGCTGGGCCACTCCAGGACATTCACGGAGTGGTTCTGAAGCCAATCTTTTGAGATCTTGGCTGTGTGCTTCGGGTCGTTGTCCTGCTGAAAAATGAACCTTCGCCCCAGCCTGAGGTCAAGAGCGCTCTGGAGCAGGTTTTCATCCAGGATATCTCTATATATTGCTGCATTCATTTTTCCTTCTATCCTGACCGGTCTGCCAGTTCCTGCTGCTGAAGAACATCCCCACAGCATGATGCTGCCACCACCATGCTTCACTGTAGGGATGGTATTGGCCTGGTGATGAGCAGTGCCTGGTTTCCTCCAAACATGGCGCCTGGCATTCACACCAAAGAGTTCAATCTTTGTCTCATCAGACCAGAGAATTTGGTTTCTCATGGTCTGAGAGTCATTCAGGTGCTTTTTGGCAAATTCCAGACGGGCTGCCATGTTCCTTTTACTAAGGAGTGGCTTTCGTCTGGCCACTCTACCATACAGGCCTGATTGGTGGATTGCTGCAGAGATGGTTGTCCTTCTGGAAGGCTCTCCTCTCTCCACAGAAGAACGCTGGAGCTCTGACAGAGTGACCATCGGGGCCTTGGTCACCTCCCTGACTAAGGCCCTTCTTCCCCGATCGCTCAGTTTAGAAGGCCGGCCAGCTCTAGGAAGAGTCCTGGTGGTTCCAAACGTCTTCCATTTACCAATAATGGAGGCCACTGTGCTCATTGGGACCTTCAAAGCAGCAGACATTTTTCTGTATCCTTCCCCAGATTTGTGCCTCAAGACAATCCTGTCTCGCAGGTCTACAGACAGTTCTTTAGACTTCATGCTTGGTGTTTGTGCTCTGACATGCACAGTCAACTGTGGGACCTTATATAGACAGGTGTGTGCCTTTCCAAATCATGTCCAATCAACTGAATTGACTGCAGGTGGACTCCAATTAAGCTGTAGAAAGATCTCAAGGATGATCAGTGGAAAAAAGATGCACCTGAGCTCAATTTTGAGCTTCATGGCAAAGGCTGTGAATACTTATGTAAATGGGATTTCTTAGTTTTCTATTTTTAATAAATTCAAAAAAAGTTTAAAAAAAAACTTTTTCACATTGTCATAATGGAGTATTTTGTGTAGAATTTTGAGGTAAGAGATTAAATTAATACAATTTAGAATGAGGCTGTAACATGACAAAATGTGGAAAAAGTGAAGCACTGTACATTATGTATGTTTTTGTATCCTAAACATAGTGCTAATGCATTATGTATATATGTAAATATAATAGACCCTGCCCACCCGTCCTGATTCATTTATCTGTTTCCATACATGAAGCACAGAAATTGACAGAAATGTTTCCATGGTCGTCAGGGAAGCATTTAAAGAGGATTTTTGGCTTTATCACATTTGAGTTCATTCACGAAGAGCCCGTCATTTGGTCGTGTAGCGTTTAGGAGTTACGTTCACCGAGGTAACAAGAACAAGGTCGTCACAAAGCTTCAAAAGAACGCAGCCCAACTCATCAATTGAAATCAGGCCCGAGGCAAGGGTGTCCAAACGTACTCCAACGAGGCCCACATGGGGCCATTGAGATGTTAGATATCAGCTTTGTGATGTAGACAAATTATTAGGATCAAATTCAGTCTTTTCCCCTCCATTTTTGCAGCTTTTTTAATTTTCTGAATATTTTTTTACAGCTTTATTCCTATATTATAACTTTTCCCAACTTTATTTTGTTTTTCATGGCTCCCACCCACCCACCAAAAAAATATTCTGCTAAGATTTAGAATTTATTTTTATTTTTTCCTTTTGTTTTTCCATATTCATACATTCTTCTGGTCACATTAGTTCCCCCCCCCCCACCCTAATTTCCATCTCATGATATGACTTTGTCTATGTTTTGCTACTATAATAATTTTACAGACTTACTCGTAAAAAAGAAAAAAAACTTTTTTCTGGAAATATTTACACTTAATTCTTGTAAAATCATGTTTTTTTCCTCTTCTTAAATTTTAAGAAGGTGCACGTCGGACACCCGGGCCTAAGGGCTTTTTCATGATCAAATATTTGAATTCTGGAGTATTTTTTCTACAGCATGTGTCATAACACTGGATGGAAAGCTGCTTTGAACTGTAGACAAAGAGACACAAGGGGACCAAACAATAAAAAAGTAGCCGTAGTAGTCAAGATGCGTGTGGTCATTGGCTTTTTTTTTAGCGCTGTGAAATTGACTGGGAGGAAATGAGACATTTACAGTGAGATAAAAAGTGGGTGAGCTATGGCGGAGGCTTTACAGGAAGAAAAAACACTGCAATAAAATATAGGACTGAATAAACTGTACATAGAAAAAAAAAACAAGAGACAGTGACGTTTAACATGAATGGGGTGTTGCCATCTTCCAGAGTTCATATGAAAAACATTCTTAGTGGTCAGACAGCGTGCAGGAGGCCCCAGCACCCCCCCCCCCCTTCAGTTTCTCCAACAAGAGTTTCATTGGTTTTCTTGTTTAAAAAAAAAAAAAATCTTCATTTTATTTTTTTTTTTAAGTGGGAGGCGCCTGGCGACAAAAGATGATCCGCCTCCTCTTTAAACATTGTGGAGAGATTTTGGAGAGTATGTCAGTTTCACTGTGTGTGCTAAGCTAACACCAGTCAGCGATGTAATCGAAGTCCGTGAACATGCTCTGTTCCTCGGAGTTCAGCACTCGGGGCTCCCTGGGTGGCGTCAAGATGGGCGCCTCCGAGGTAAATTCGTCATCAAAGTTGCTGACGTCGTTGGCGCCCTGGATGGTGGGCACAAACGGTGGCTTAACTTTCTTGGCCAGGAGTCCGTTCCAGTCCACGTTCTGCAGATAGAGGAACGGTCAGTGCTCGCGGGTTTCTCCACCGCAATTAGTTAAGTGTCGCTCACCCTAAAGAATAGATGTTTCTTAACTTCCTCTGCATCTCGTTCTCCTGCTCCCAGACGACGCTCGGGGCTTCTTCTTAAAAGCTGGGCACGGAGAGAAGCGGCAAGAAGTCAGCGGTGACGACGCGTTTGTTTCCCGCTCAAAATCTGACCACTTCTGCTGTCCAAAAATGTGTCAGTTGGTGCTAAAAGCCAATCTTGGCGTTCCGGGCATCAAACAGAAAGATATGTGATGATAACCATAGAGAAGCTAAATCAAACTTGGTGCCTCCCTGCAATTTAGATCATAAAAACTAGGGCTGGGCGAGTCGCTGCATCTGCCATCTAAATGACCTGGAGCCATTTACATATGTACCCAGAATGGGTGGAGCATAGACCAATAGTGGGCGTGGCCAGGGCTTAAAGTGGTACAGTATTTTAAGTCTGAAATCAACATGGATTCTTGCTGCATTCATTCAGCTACGTGTATTGTGTATGAGTGGAAGGGACGTCCCTGGTTAACATATTTCACGGGGCGGGGCGGGGGTATTAACAAGCGAGTGTGTCCTTGTAGCACTATGACTAAATGAGCAAAAAAACTGGATGCAGGCTACCACAGTGGTGCGCACACACCGGTTGGATGAGCTGCCCCGTGACAGGGAGGGGCAGTCGCTGTGTGTGAGACCAGGCTTTTGAAAAACATGTTAAAAGGTGACGATACGACTAGCAACAGCGCCAACTAGTGCACCCGTGAAGTGAGTGCACGTCATTTCAATTGCCGGGCTAAACAACATACCCTCCTCATGATGGAGATGGCTTCCGTGGAGAGGAATCTCGGGTAGCGGACTTCATCATTGACGATGCTGTCAAAGACCTCCTCCTCATCGTCGCCAGGGAAGGGGGACTGACAGAGTAGAGAGACGAGGTCACGGCGGCAAGAGGAAGTCCCGTGACCGCAATCGACATTCCGCATAAAACATGCGCTCACCTCCCCCACCAGCATCTCAAAGATGAGGACGCCCAGCCCCCACCAGTCCACAGCACGGGTATACGACGTTTCAGTCAAAACCTCGGGCGCCAAAAACTCTGGTGTCCCGCAGAAAGTGCTGGTTCTGTCCCTGAAGCCCATTCCTAAAGGCGACACCCAGGAAAGTTGCACAATGGGACAGGAAGGGGCGGAGCAAGTAAATATGTCATGAAAGAGCGCAGGGCAGTGTGGCTACATGCCATTCGTCTTAATTCATCCACTCTTATGTACTCTTATGTACATACGTATCTTATCTACATGCAAGCGTCCATCAGTAAAATGTCTCTTTTCACCTTCTTTACAAAGACCAAAGTCCGCGATCTTCACATAGCCCTCCGTGTCCAGGAGCAGGTTGTCCAACTTCAAGTCTCTGCAAAAACACAAGGAACATTTTCTAACATTTCTTAAAGTTTGTGAAGTACAAGTCCCCTGAAGGGCTCACCTATACACGATCTTGTGGTCGTGTAAGAACTGTAATCCCAACACGACACAAGCAGCGTAAAATCTGAGTGGAAAAATAATAAGAAAATAAGCAGTGCAGAAAAAGTGAGAGACTTTTTTTTTTCTTGAAATACTCACACGGCGCGAGGTTCGGAGAACACGTCGGCGTGGATGTGCATCATCAAGTCGCCTCCCGCCGCGTACTCCATGACAAAACACACATGCTCCTGTGTCTGGAAGCACGCAAAGAGGTTGACCAGAAATGGGTGGCGCACGCTGTTGACGGTTTCAAAGATCCTTTTCTCGCACATCAGACTGGAGACGGGACACGAGGGAAGCTGGTCACATGACACGTCACATGACACGTTTGGTTCGACGGGAACTTCATGATAAGCCGTTACCTGTCCACTTCATCACGCGCCACAATGTCCCCTTTCTTCAGGGCTTTGATGGCAAACATCTCTCCCGTACTTTTATACTCGGCTAACAGCACCTGCAAGACACCCAATTAGCTTCAGGACAAACCATCTTTGGTTCTTGGGCAAGATCGGAAAAAACTGACCTTTCCAAAATGGCCTCGTCCGAGGACCGCAACACATTTAAAGTCTTTGAGACTAAATTGAAACTGCTCTTCTTCCCTGAAAATAAAACATCACACTTTATATCCTCTCAATTTCACTTCCAACCACTGGAGGGCGCCATTTCTACTCCACTGTGATGATCTTTGTTGGGACCATTTTATTAGGGAGTCAAATCAAATTCCTAGACCAGGGGTGGGCAAACTACGGCCCGGGGGCCACATCCGGCCCGCCAAGTGTTTCAATATGGCCCGCCTGTTTTTTCCAAATATTTCATTTGAACTCAAAGTACAACCTGGCATCGTGGCTTGGGCCAATTTTTTGATGGTTGAGGTAGCTGCTTTATCAATTTCGTTATTTGATGTGGTCTGTTACAAATGCAAAATAATAATAATACTATTATATTAATATTGTTGTTAATAATATTAATATAATAATGGTAGTAATATTACAAAATACTCCTGGAAAAAGGAGCACAAGCACAATAATAGTAATACAAATAATGATAATAATACTACTATTAATATTGTTGTTAATAATATTAATATAATAATGGTAGTAATATTATTATTATAACAAAATAATAATAATAATAATAATAATATAATAACATTACTATAATTAATAATAATTCTAATAAAAATAACAATAATAATAATAATAATAATGATACATTGAGAAACACACTTTACATCAAATAAATGATTTCAAAGTGCACATATAGCAGATTGCATGACACTTTTACATGTAAAATATGTGTAAAAATATAGGTGTAAAAATGGACTGTTACGTGTAAAATACTACATAATCCCCCCCCCCCCCCCCCCCCCCGTCAATTTTGTTAAATCAATGCGGCCCGCGAGTCAAAAAGTTTGCCCACCCCTGTCCTAGACTATTCATAGAAGCTTTAAAGACGCTTTTATGTGGCTCTCAACTAATGCCCCAATGGGGGGCGGGTCTACCTTATCTCAGCATCTTTCTGGAAGGCTCTGAGCTCTAGGTCTGGATGTTGCAGCTCTGTCTCAACCACCAAGTCCAGATCCGGTTTCACTGCAACGCTGTTCCTCTTGTTCAGGAAATCGAACGAGGCGAGCGCGTCCTGGAGCGTCGGAATGCCAGACAGAGAATAAAGGTGTTAATGTTGCATTTATTGAAATCAACTGACAACTGGACTTCATATCAAATAGCATCATTTTCAAAGTTCATGTAACCAAAATGGCTCCTACAGTGGAACCTTCGATCCAGAACATATATTTAACACACACACAATGTTATGCTTATGATTTTCCTTGGATTATTTTATGAATCTAATTTTATCTTTGGCTGCACGGTAGCGAGTGGTTAGCGCCCAGACCTCACCGGCCATCTCTGTGTGGAGTTTGCATGTTCTCCCCGTGCATGCGTGGGTTTTCCCCGGGTACTCCGGGTACATTCCAAAAACATGCTAGGTTAATTAGTGACTCCAAATTGTCCACAGGTATGAATATGAGTGTGAATGGTTGTTTGTCTATATGTGCTCTGTGATTGGCTGGCCACCAGTCCAGGGTGTACCCCGCCTCTCGCCCCAAGACAGCTGGGATAGGCTCCAGCACCCCCCGCGACCCTCGTGAGGATAAGCGGTAGAAAATGAATGAATGTAAAAGGTTATGCTATCAGCTGTATGTTCTCGTGTCCCTTTTTCAGGAGCACTTTGAAAACCAGACCACATCAAACTATGTCATTTAATTTGACAGTTTTGTCTTCTCTTTTTTTAAAAATAAATAAGACATCTGACTTGAAAGTCATGTTGCCAGTTTGTATGTTAAAAGTTGAAATACTTAGAAAGCAACCGGCGGGCCAGATTCAAACGCTTGTTGGGCCGCAGAAGGCCCCCGGGCCATAGTTTGTCCACCCCCGATCTAGGGCCTAATTAATTACAGTAATCCCCGACTACATCATCCTTGGAATTTTGTGGCTTCACTCTATCATGTTTTCCAAAACATATTCCTTAATGATATGTCTGTTCCCTGGTTGGGGCCTATTAGTACGTAGACCAACAAATGCATCATGATCCAAATGTTACATATTTGGTGCTGTTTTAGCCTTGAGTTTCTAAACCAGGGGTGTCAAACATACGGCCCGTCTGGTGGTTTGGTACGGCGCGGGGAAGAAAGCTGCATTGTATAAAAAAAATATGAATTTAATTCAAAAAATTGTAGTTCTTGTATTATCCGCTAGGGGCGCATTTTCCCTGTTTAAAAGATATGTGCGCAGCAAGCGTTAATTCTGACGTGAAACGGTACAAAGAGAAGATTTCAGGGCTGTTGATGGAGTTTGAGAAAAGATTTCAGGTTTTTAGCGAACTCGAAACAGATTTTCGAGACAGAGCCTTCTCCATCGCTGCCCCCACTCTCTGGAACTCTTTGCCCCATTCACTCCGTGCTTGCCCTGACCTTCCCACCTTCAAAAAACAACTCAAAACCCACCTCTTTAAATCTGTTTTTAATGTCTAACCTTCTATATCTGACTGCTGTGCCCCGCCCCGCTTTTTTAACTGTGTACTAACCAATGAATGTTGTATTTTAGTGTGTCTTTTATTCTGTTTACTTGCTCTATTCAACTTCATTCTTTTGTAAAGTGTCTTTGAGTATCTTGAAAAGCACTATACAAATAAAATGTATTATTATTATTATTATTATTATTTTGCAGTTTTTCACTCACCATTCACAGTCAAAGCTTCTGATTTGCCCGTTGCCATGCAACTTGAAATCATTGATTTGCAGTGTGATGTAGAACTGAAGGACAGATTTGCCTCTGTAAGCTTGGACACATTTTACAAGTACCTCCTACCAGGCTGTCCCACATTGACAGCACTAGCTGCTAAAACATTGTCCATGTTTGGGACAACCTACCTTTCTCACTAATGAACATTCATAAAACAAAGCTGCGCTCAAAGCTCACACATAAGCATTTGAATGAGATTCTGAAATTGGCTGCTTCTCAGGACACGATGCCTCATATTGATGCACTTGTGCAGGATAAACGATGTCAAGTTTCAAGGGCAAATTCCAAGCAAGACGAATAATTGCTGTGAAAGTTATTCATTTGTTCAAATTGCTTTCCAGATGTTGAAAAACCGTGTTTTTAAGTTCCACAAGGCTGGTATAAATGTAATTCTGTGATCAGTTTTATGTACAACACACTTAAATATATGTTTAACTGTGTAAAAGTGTTGTTAAAATTGCACATACTTTATTTATGTTCTTATGTTATTCTCTTGTTCATAATATATTGTTCATAATGTAAAAGGAAAATTCTGTTAATAAACATTTTGATAATTTACTCATTCTTTGCACAAATTATTAGTATTAGTGACTAATACAAAGGAAAAAAGTGGGCTTATTGTTAGTTCTATGTAATTTTGCAATGAGTTTACTGGTCCGGCCCGCTTGATCTCAAATTAAGCTGTACTCGGCCCGCAGACCAAAGGGAGTTTGACACCCCTGTTCTAAACCAATGAATGAACCTCTGTGTTCCCATTCTATTGACTTGCCCCCCAGGTATTAACAATATGCAAGATTCAATACCCGCACTTCCTCCTTGTCAGGCAGCTTGTTGTGTTGCTCTGGGGGTTCCCGGATGCTGTCGGGTGCTGGGTAGAACTTGGGTCCTGTGGTGGCCTCTCTGTCAAAGTCCAGTTTTGTCACCAGCGGGTCACTGTGGACAGGAAATGATTGGAGTTCAGACAGTAGTCAACCTGCAGGTTTGGAGGGTGCCTTTGCTTGCCTGCTGGGTGTGGGTGAACCTGGGATGCTGCTGGACCCGGTCTCAGTTGTCTGTGGACTAAAGGAATTGGAGCTGACGGTTGGAATGGCTCTTCTCACCAGACGACCCCAGGTGGCGATGTTGATGTTCATCTGAGGGGCTCGCAGGAAAGTCTTACCTGGTGACCCGGAACGGGTAGAAAAACGCCCAAGAAAGGAAGAAGGACACAATCGAAGAGAAAGTGAATAAGATGAGGGTTGTTGGAATAGTGAAACCAAGTCGGCTCACCTTGCTGCTTTGAGAAAATCTTCTTTTGTCTTTGCAGCTTTGGTCGTCTCTCAATCACAGGATTGAAAAACGTTACCTATACGATGAATGGTGGCAACAGGTTAGCCATGCATTTTGGGATTGATTGCTAGTGAACACGCGTGTGCGCGCACACACCTCGGCAAACAGCATCCCCTGTGGCTCCAAGTACAAGCACATGCCATGTCGCTGGTTGTCCAGGAAGTCCTCCAGGCGCAGGAACTTGACCGCACAGAGTGACCGCCAATCACGCCAGTACACGGATATTTCCAGCTCACGGGACTAGAAAAAGGACGGCAAGGAATGAAAAACCCTGTTGGACATTCAAGCCAACGGTGCGTGCGTTTGCATTACCCGATCCAGCTCCAATGTAAACTTCTGGTCCCAGGCCTGGTTACTGACCGGCTTCCAGCTGGTTTGACCTACGACTGTGTTGTCCAACTTCAAAACGGCACTAATCTCGTCTGAGGAAACACAGATTCCAATTTACAAACCCCAACCATTGATTCACGTGATAAACTAATTACTTTTAGCAATTACTTTTATGATGGTGTCCTTTATACAATGGACTTACTGGAGAGCTCCTCGCTCTTTGTCATGTTTCGTGCGCTCACGCTGCGGCTTCGGTTCGCTCTGCTAATGAACGATGAGCGTGTTTCACTCGGGCTCCAGCCAGGCAGCGGGACAGATGCCGCTTTGGAGCGTCCGGGAACATTTTCCAGAAGGTCTTGACAGCCCATGAGCCTGACGTCTAGCGTGCCTGGTAGCGGGGTGGGGAACCATCACACAAAAGGTCTTAATTGTGGAGTTAAATGCTTTAAAACAGTGTGGTACACTAAGATGGAGAAAGTGTGTTTGAGTACTTCTACTGGTGTTTGCTTTGCTCTTAAAAGCATGAATAATTCTTCAATGGCTATCAAGGATGGACATGAATAAACTAAAGTAAGTCAAGTTTGGCCTGGAAGTATTTACAACTGGAATAAATCATGAAGATCATTGTACCTGTTATACAATACAGTACAGTATACAACAGCAGCACAGACTGGTAGAAAGCGAACGGCATCAAATTGGGACACAATTCTGGCACCCTATTGTGTTTTCAGCCAGTTCCTTACCTGTTTTGACATATTATGCTTATTTCTCCATAAAATTATTCATTGGTTGAAGTAAAGATTAAGCTTTCAGTGTCAGTGTACGGCATCTATATCATTAACATTTTTATACGTATGATATTTATTCGCCATCATTATTATAAGATTCATGAATGAATGAGGTAATTCCTTCAATAAACAATATATTTCATATGACTCTCGTCCGGTACCTGTAAGTGCCGCGGGTTTGGTCACGGTGCTGTACTGGTTCTGCGTGGAGATGATGCTGGATCGTGGGCTGAGAACTGGCGCGGACAGAAGTGACAGCTCTTCCACAATGCTGTTGCTGCGTGCGTGGTTCTTAGGCAGCTCGCTGAGGCGCTGCTCCAAGGAATAGCGCAGGAGGTCCAGCTTTTGGCTGGACTCGTTAAACCGAGCCTGGGCCTGAATGAGACCAAGAGGGAGGGAATGCAGTTTTGTTAAAAGCAGCCAGAGATGATACGGTTTATGTTAACAAATGAACAGAGCAAAGACTGCTTTGGTAGAGATCCATGAGCAGTAAAAGAGCAAATGTGATGCTATACCTCTAAATGCGCTCTCTTTTCTGTGACTTTCCCTGTGCCCAGGAGTTTCATGACGTTCTTGGCTCCCTCTGCTACAGCAGACTCTATTCTGGCATGGTGACACAGCTCTTCTACCCGCAAGTCCAATGGGCTGATGATGGCCTTGTCTGGAGGACAATGAAACACAGTAATCCCTCATTTTTAGCCATGTAGCCTATAGCCATAAATCGGCTGCAGAATTGACAGTGATGAGTGAATATAAGCTCAGGAGGATTCAATATGACTAAACTAAATATTTTCCAGATAAGAGCATAGAAACTATGATTGACTTTCTAAATATGATTATTAGAGCTATAGACATGAACTAACACCCCTACAGTCACCTTGACATAGTCATGATCAGAGAGGTAAGACTCGTGTGTGTTTCAATAAATGCCTTCCGTTTATTTGAGGACTGGACAGGAAGTGACGTTTTGGATTCAGAGTTGAGTTTGAGCATTATGATGATGATGATGATGATGATGTTGACTGTATCCGCCGTCCCTCACTCCATCGCAGTTCGAACATCGCTCACTCACACTGTGGCATTTTTTCAAAAATTCATGAATAAATCTCACCAATCACATCGTTGTTCTCGAAGCTCAGCTCGTTGGCCTGGCTTGCCTTGAGGATCTGCATCCTGATGAACTCAATCTTCATCTTGCTGTCCTGGAGCAACTGCTGTGCTGTGGCCAGTAACTTGCGATCCTAGGAGTGGGATCAATCCGGTTAAGAAAGCCAAAAGAGCACTAATTGACACGATATTACTTTTTAGATTGTACCAACAGCTCCACAAAGACCTCAGTTGTACCTCATCTGGACCCAATGAACCAATCTTTATTGTTTCTTGATAATACAACACAAAAAGGTGTTGTATTATCGTATAGTCAGCAGACTTCTTTTACATGCACACACACGCCAGCATTCCTCTGAACTTAACAGTCCAAGTTGTTGGTGGCAGTGCGTGCAGGAAAAGGTCTCTTTCCACCAGGAACTTCCTCTCTGACATCATGACAGCAGTATTTCCAAACGGACGGTGCCTCTGTCTGACAGGCTGATTACAAAACATTGTGACCTCACAGTGACTGTCGGGACACTTGGGTTTGTGCCACCGACTTTCACATCCACATCCTTCATCATTACAATTCTATGACGATCTCTGCAAGCTCTACCGATATGTCAACACTCGCACAACTTTGGGTGCATTTTGCTTCACAAAGAGGTCATTCCACCTTTTTCTTCTATTGTTTGCCGAACCGACACTCGTACACCTCGCTAATAACTGGCTTAGTAGGGACCAGGTGGCATGACCCGTCCCTTGTGACTGAACCACGCACACACACCAGCCAAATGATAGCTAGTCATACTTTGAGGCTGAGAGGAGCAACAGTGCCTGGAAAAGCTTTGCGAACAAACAGCAGTGCAGATGACACACCGTGTATCAGCATATTCTCACGTTTCCTCCTGCCGCAGCAAAGCTACAATGATAACATTGTGCCATCTGTGGAGTGGAAGTGGTGGCTTGGTTTTTAATCTGGGGAAACTCCAGGTCTCATGGTATCACATTATTGCAGAGTCCACGTTTACTAGAAGAAATGAAATCACCAGTGCGGTGCGGTATATTTTCTTTTGGTCTGTTCAACAGGCTAATGGCTTGGAGCCCTAAAATTACAAATAAATTCAGTGGCAATACAAGATTTTCATTCATTCATTGCCCCCTGTCTTTTATACATTGGAGCCTTATTTGGATATGAAAAACTAAAACAGCATAGGTTCTGATGAAATCTTGGATTTGTTCGTTAAATATAAGAATTGGAAAATGCACTGTAACATCTTCTAAATGCCACGTACAATTAGCTTATAGACAAATATGTTTTGACTAATACTAGCCTGTAAAACCGTGATGGAGTCTACCCCAGGTTGCAAATAACAAGGAAGCCAAACCCTACCTTTGATGGTCCATTGGAGTACATCTGAATCATGTTCTCTGCACCCTGTTTGACCTTGAGCTCAATGTCGTTCTGCCTTTTCAGGGCTGCTAGGCGGCTACTGCTTGTGCATATTCGGGTCTCACTGTTCGGGGTGTCTGGGGTCAGAGGGCATTCTGGGGAGCAACACAGAGGAGGTGGAGTTAGTACTTTACCAAACTTTGGAAACAACCCTTGGTACAGGATATGCCGATCGCTGGAGTTTGTCACAAATAGACAAGGAACTGAACTCTGCATGTACACGCTATTTTTAGCCAGCAGCCTTGTAGCGGTTAGCTAAACAATCTTGCAGCACTGCACAATCACTCATTACTTTGCTTACAAAAACCTGTCAAGTAGCACCTTTGGAAAGGTCTGTGGAGTAAAATGTGTTCATGCTGGACTTCATTTGATCTCAGTACAAATCCAAAATTGCTGCAATAACATTAAGATTTGGAACGATGTTTCATAATGTCATAACCATATGTCGGAGGAACAAAAGTTTCTCATCATGCCAAAGGTTGTCCTATATAAATAATAAATAAATAAAATAAGTAAATATACTGTACAGTTTCTCAAATACCATCATCGTTTTTAAACAAGAACATATCCAAAGGATGAGCTCATGTTTTCACACACACACACACACACACACACACACACACACACAAATGCATGTACACACAGTTGGCAGGAAAACCTGTCTGACTTCTCCAGACATGATTTGCAAG
Source organism: Doryrhamphus excisus (assembly GCF_030265055.1). Classification (NCBI taxonomy): domain Eukaryota; kingdom Metazoa; phylum Chordata; class Actinopteri; order Syngnathiformes; family Syngnathidae; genus Doryrhamphus; species Doryrhamphus excisus. The sequence continues at coordinate 2,200,101 of NC_080468.1, forward strand.
TTCAGTTTCAGTGTCGGTGGCGTCATAGTGGGACTCCTCATAAAAAAAGGTCTGCCAGGGATTTCTCAGTAAGATTATAAAAACATTTGGTGGGACATGAAACATTTAAGGATATCATCAATCAATAGTTAACCTAAAAAGAACCATTTTTTCATGAATTATTTAAATTCCAGACATGGATTAAATAAAAAGTCATGTACAGTAGTTCCAGCTTGGGAGTTTCTCTCTTTGAGAACGGGGGAATGGAGGCAGGGGGGTTGGTTTTGGCCAAGGTTGCATGGAGTTGAGAACTCCCTCCTACTTCTAAAAGCGGTCCAGCCCACGCTGGGCTGGAGGACAAGACGCCGAGCTGCTGAATAGCTGCCGCGATGATGTCATTGCTGGACAGCTGACAAGGGCAATCCTCCCCTCGGTTTTTGATGGGAACGCAAAGAGAAAGTGGGCAGGAATATTCTCTCAACAATGACATCACCGGGAAAAAACAAGTGAACTTGGGTGGTTCCCATAATCTGTCCAGGATCAATATAAACAGTGCGGAGAACATTATATGTACGTAGGTAAATGTTCAACTTGCATTGATATCTTTGTCAATGAATTGACAAAAACAAATTGACAAATACGGCAACATTGAATTGACATCTTTGTTAATCAAACATTTCTAATTTCTTTTTTTTTATTATTGCATGTTTGCCACACTAAAATGTTTCAGATTAGTGACAATACAACTGATCACAAAATCCACTTATTATTGAGGGATAGAAAAATCCAAAGCTACATGGCCCTGTGTGAAAAAGTGATTGCCCCCTAAAGCTAATAACTGCTTGGGCCAACCTTAGCAGCAACAACTGCAATCAAGCATTTGTGATAACTTACATCTCTTGCAGCGCTGTGGAGGAATTTTGGCCCATTCATCTTTGCAGGATTGTTGTCATTCAGCCACATTGGAGGCTTTTCCAGGATGAAGCCCTTTTTAAGGTCATGCTTCAGCATCTCAATAGACTTTGACAAGGCCACTCCAAAGTCTTCATTTGTTTTTTCCTCAACCATTCAAGAACAGATAGTCCTAAGGATATTGTCCTTAAAGATTTTTTGGTAGACAGCAGAATTCATGGTTCCATTTATCACAGCAAGTGTTCCAGGTCCCGAAGCAGCAAAATAGCCCCAGACCATCACACTACCACCACCATATTTTACTGTTGGTGTGATGTTCATTTTCTGAAATGCAGCTTTACTTTGACGGCAGATGTAATGGGATTGCCATCCGTGTCATCAGACCACAGAGTATTATCCCAAAGGTCGTTCAACAGTGGCTTTTGTCTTGGAACTCTGCCTTGCAGGCCATTTGTATCTTTTTTTAATGGTGGTGTCATGAGCACTGACCTTAACTGGGGAAGTGAGGCCTGCAGTTCTTGTGGGGTCTTTTGTGACCTCTTGGATTATGGATGGATTTTGGTTGGGCGGACACTCCTGGGAAGGTTCTCCACTGTTCCATGTTTTCACCATTTGTGGATAATGGCTCTCGAACTGTGGTTCGCAAGAGTCCCAAATCTTTAGAAATCTCCTTATAACCTTTTGCAGACTGATAGCTCTCAATTAATCTCAGTTATATTTTAACAGGAGGGTTACCCACACTGGGTGATGTAGGTTAGGATTTTTCTTCTCCCTTAATAATAAAAGGTTTCACTTAAAAACTACATTTTGTGTTCAGTTGTGTTGTCAACTGAAGATTTAAATTTGTTTGATGATCTGAAACATTTGTGAAAAAAAATTGAATTTACCCCCAGTTCATGAGAAGATGGGGAAAATAATGTGTATCATTATAAATGATCATCATTATGCATGGGAAATTAAACTTTATTTAAATAAATGTTAAATATCACAATACTTAAAAAAAAATACTGGGGCATAACGTTGAGGACACTTCTCCCCGCATCTATTTTATTGCTATTAAATGACCGGATTAAAAAAATGTAGCTTGTCTGGCTTCCTGTGAGTGAATGAGTGACCTAGTGAGTCGATTTATGACTTAAACTGAGCCGCGGAGATAAGCAGACACAAGCCACCCCGACCCTGTCCAACAACAAAACCCATTCTGGCAGCTTGTACAGACACAGCAACTCTTTCTGACTAATTTGGGGAAACAAGCCCTGTTCAAGTCGACCATGTGTCAAGAAATTGTCCCATGTCCCATGACTCCATTCCCTGCTCTCCGTCATCTCACCATGCTCAGCGACATTCCGGTGCCGCTGCGTCACATAGAAAGAAGGACCTCGTTCATCAGACACAGGGTCACAGAAACAGGATAAATTTGTTCCCACTCAAGATAACCAACTGAACCGGTGGATTGTCACCGGCACCAGGCAGACAAACATCGGGCCTCAACTTCCGTTCATGTGACCCTCGCCTCCAGCAACTGCCTCATCAGGCCATCGGTTTAAAGCATTGAACAAACGCCACTGCTCGACTCCTTCCAAGTTTCATTGTTGTTGACAAAAGGCACAGGAGCTAGCTTTCAACAGTCTCAGAGGGGAACAATCGACAGCTCGTTGTAACAGTCGGCGGAATGTGGAATGCAACAATGTCAGTCTCTCCAGAGTGAGTCACCTCCAAAGACTGACGGTGCTCTGACTGTGTTTGTTTGTGTGTGGTCTGATCTCAATGCTGATGTTGTTGTGGCACAACACCCAAATGACTGACAATGTGATACTTGGGTTTCACAGCAACCAGTAATGGCTACAGCTTTGTTGCTGGTCAAATAAGAGATAGACTGTTGCGGTACTGGATGAATACTGTAGCAGCCACAAGAGTGGCCAGGGGCCAACCCTCAAACCACAACATTAGATCGCACGTTCAATTAGAAACATTTTATAACACAGAAACTCACCAAATAAATATAGCAACAATGTGTGCTTAAAATAACATTTTCCTCTTGGGCAACTTTACTGTACAGTCTGTTCTTTTATACATAAATGCTCGAAACAGACACGTGGACAGGCATCAGAGAAGGGTTTCATAAAAATGAAAGAGCGCCCATGGCAGTTTGGGTTCAAACCCTTGCTCAGTGGCACTGTAGAGCAAAGTAAAACAACCTTCCAACAACACGGCATTTCCATATTTTGGTTTTTATCGGCCAAACCCGAGTCCCGAATTGAGAGCTACTACTGCTGACGTACGACATTAGGAGACCTCCAATCACAATTTGCATTACCACATCGAACCCCTTATTATATTTACGTAAAAGCGCCATACTCACCAATATACAATTTATACACATACATCAAATTGTCGGCTGCTAGTTACCTTGTAATTCTTCAGGGTCTTTAACCACAATGTGGGCATTGAGCTCCTGCAGCTCCTGGTGAAGCTCCTCAACCTTCTTGTTGGATTTTTTTAGCATGTTGTCGACATAAGCCAGGCTTTTCTTGTCTGTGGTGACCTGAGGACAAGAAAAGAAATTGCCAAAGTGTGGACTGGGATAGAAGACTCGCAGCCATGAGATGTGACATTAGTCTCACAGAACGACACTCTTGGGTGTGCAATTAATGTTGACACGGTCGACTGGTGACAGTGACGGTACCTTGCGCAGGTTCTCTGCACCTTCCTTGATCTTCAGCTCCTTGCGGATCTCCCGGCGAATCTGTTCCTTGATCTCTTCCAGCTTCTGCTGGACCATGGTGTCCGACAGGTCCAGGTTGTTGCCTAGGCCAAGCCGCTCCGACACGAGCTGGCCCCGGGAATCCCCCTGGAAGAGGAGATGAACGGAATATTGAAGCAGACGAAGGTAAAAGGAAAAGCACTATAACTCTATACAATACAGCGTTGACAAAAGATGACACGTACTTCATCTGAGGACCAAAACATATACAGTGTGAAACGTTGAAACTTGGCTGCTACACCAAAGCAACAAACGCTGGACTTTCAGAGGAAAGACAAATATCTAAAATTGAGCAAAAAAGAAGAAAGAGCGGATCACCGAAAAGCTTGGCAAATATATTGATTCAACAACCAGCCCATCTCTTTTGTGGATTGTGAGCTTTATTTTCTTTTCAAATGTATGGATCCACACTACAGTATGTGCTGCCATCACTATACTGCAGGGTTGCTCACACTTTTTCAGCATGCGAGCTACTTTTAAAATGACCGAGTCAAAATGATCTACCCACTACAAAAATGCAAAACATCTATTTATTTTCAAATGTATTGAGGATTATTTGTACGTACAATGTATGTTGATGTACCTTACATAACCAAATGAGCCAATATTGCAAAACACACATAATTAACTATTAACATTTTTTGTAATTACCTGAGTTTACTTTGATGACTTGCACTGAATTGAACCAGCCAGGGATGCATAGTCCGGACAGTAGCTGCTGATAGCCAGCCTCAAGCACACTTCCAAATGTTTATCAGTCATGGATAATATCCGTATCACAATATCCGTATAATATTCCATATCCGTATGGAAGTGATATGTTTTTTGCCTTTTTACTTGGTCCAGTTTTTGCCTTTTTACTTGGTCCAGCTCCTTCACTCATTTTAGTGACCATAAACTTTAGCGAGGGCTTTAAAATCTCGCAATTCGCCGACTAGCTTAGCACTTTGCATCGTTGTTTACGCATGAGCGGTGACCTAAAGGTCAAAATTCAGTTGTCATCTGACTGGTTGTCCTGTATGTCAATCAAGTAACGGGGATGGATGATAGGCTGACATGGTAAGTTCTGCTGCACTTAGAGACGTTGTTTGATTTGATTGGTCGCCCGAAGGGCAACATTCAGTTGTCATCTGAATGGCTGCCCTGTATATCAATCAAGTGACGGCATTGATGCTGGGATGATATTTTTTTAATGTCACGCCGCGATCGACCAGCGATCGGCCAGTACCACCTCCGCGATCGACCGGTAGCTCGCGATCGACTTAATGAGCACCCCTGCTATACTGTATTGCTGACCTGCTGTACAAAAAAGTACAGGGAAACATACATTTATTTGATTTAAAGTTTAAAAGTTTCACCATGGATACATGGAGTTCCGACATTTGCCCCATGTCACTACTGTCAGTCCATTTTACAATACTATCTTTAAAATATTACAGTGAAGCTGACCTTTAATTCTCCCTAAGAATTTCATTTCATGGCATTTAAAACAGCTGGGCGCTACAAGTGGCGATACATTCACGGGATAAATCAATCACAACTCATCACTTAACAATGCTGCTCTCTTGTTATTATAATACTTGTGGCTTGGCGTCAAAACACTCGCTGTTTGTCAAAGTTGTGCACCTGAAATACGTAGTCTCCATTCAGTTTCATTCAGTTTTCAGGATTAGGCACATTTCTGTTCTCTGACAGAGCTGTTGGCATACGGTTGACATACCGGCCAGACAGCTCCACTATAGTATACTAGTTCAGCCAGATCTACGTTTTAACACATGACCGCTTGCTCTAAACTCACACTTTGTTTATTTCTATTCAACAGAGAAACCACTTCAATGAGGAGGAGTTGTGGCCGTCAAATATTACATACACTGTATTAAACTTGAATTTCTTGAATTGTTTTCAAAGAGATATAGCTTAGCTTAAAGCTGAGGATCAAATCACTGCAGTTTTCAGTCACTATCAACCTGCATTCTTAAAACCTTCACCTTAACCAAGGAGGGATTAGGAGCCACTTCCTGAATGACTTGAGACATCTTTGTGAAAAGATGGTGAGGTGCCAAGGCAGCAAATAAGGGTTATTTTCACTGTTGATTAATCTTACGCTTACATCCTCTATGGCTACTCTGTGTGTATATGTATAATCGGTGTGTATAAGATGCAAACTTACTTAGAAAACAACATTTGCTGCTATAACATCAACGCGCATAAACCCATGATGATATTCATGTATTATAATAAACAACTCAAAAGGCTTGGTGTATACTGTATAACGTTATTTCTGCTCCAGTGCACTTTGACAATATTGTGCGCAAAAACTATACATGTTAATATCACATTAATAGAACATCTCACCGTCGTCTGAAACTTCAGCTGAACAAAGGTTTCAATGGGATCAGAACATACGACTGCCATTAAATCTCAACTGTAAACATCTTGCGGCTTCAATCTTGCACCCAGCGATGCATAAAGACATTCGGCGTAATCGTTAATGGCTAAAATCCCAAGTTCCTAATCTTACCATAGCATCTTCAGTTTCAGCCAAGTCCATTTCTAGATCTGACGACCAAACCAGCCCACGCACGTTACGCTGACATGCTAAATGGTCCTCACAAGTATCCCACTGAAGTTCAGCCATTTGGAAAGAGCAAAGCGGTCCTCTGTAAAGTTAGGCTGTTATTGCTGCGAGCAGAGGCTCCATTCAAAGCCGCTCTCACTCATTCACTCCAAGAGATTTTTTTCCTGCCATCTCATTTTGCTTTGTCTTCCTCACACGCGCCGGTGACATCAACTGAGGAAGATAAACCGTCTGAGTAGCGACGGCCAAATCCCTATTAGCTTCTCACTCTGTGAGGTCACAGCAGCCCAGAATGGGACCTAATCTCACTCCAGTGGCTAAAATTAACCCAAGTTAAAAACATAACACTGGACCTCTATCACAACCTCCCACACTTGCATGGTATGACAGAGGAACAAACAACTTAAACTGCAGCCAGACTAGAAGAATCCACCCTGCTTGTATATCAGTGCAGATGAAGGTGCTTATTAAAAACACTTGGGACTATGGAGAACATTTGTGATCACTTTATTATGAACTAATTCCAGTTTTAATACCAGTGTCATCATGAACAGAATAACGGACATACATAAGATGACAGACTCACACATTAGCAGTTCCGGGTACTTTTTTTCTTGACATTATACTCCCTACAGCTTTGAGGGAACTGTTGCTTTTTTGTGATTAAGTGATTAGGTTTATTCTTTATTATTATTATGATTATTATTATTATTATTATTATAACAATTGAATGTAAAACATACACCTTATTGCACCAGCATGAAGCTGCTCTTATAGAACCATCGTTTTGAAGTGTTTACCGTATATGCAAAGTAAAAATAAAAACAAAAATAAATATTCCAGGTCATTTTCTTTTCTTTCCTTAATTTTTCTTTGGCATTAAACACTTGTCGAAGTGGGAAAATACTCGTCATGATAAAGATCTTTGCGAGAACAACAAAACGGCTTGTCGACTATTAAATTAGTTGTCGACTATATGGCGATTAGTCAACTATTTCTAGCAACCCTAGTTCTAACACAGCTAAAAGAGGCAGCTGTCAATGTACCAAATGGGACACAGCTATTCGGGCTGTATAGCCTTCTGAAAAAAATTCCACAAATCGCCAACAACACTCCTTTACAAAATGTGACCTGCATATTAACCAATAATTTATTTAGTGTAAAACACAAGAAGCCCATAACCTACCACTTCCACACTGAATGAGAGGGTAACTTTTTCACCCCACTCTATCAGGTATATGGACTATATCGACCAGTCGGCCACGAAACAGCAATCATTTATTAACTAATTTATGAAAACCCACGATATAGCGAGGGAGCGAGAATCGAACCGCAATATTGAGAGGGACAAGTGTCGATGTCTCATTGAACGCCGACACATAGTGGCCAATGTAGAATACAGTACTACAGTCATGACTAGAATGCTTCTTCTGCCTCGTACTTGTATTTTAGTTCGTTTAGCCATAAACCTAGTATCTTGATCTAATACTTGATACTCCATTTCATTCATTGTCTTTATTGTTTTGTGTGTGTTTTTTATTTCATATTTTTTTCTTCACAGAGGCCCTGAGAATACAATGATGCAAGGATGAAAGAGAACATGCCCTATATTAGTACTTTAGTTCACGCATTTTTATGCCTGAAAATGTTTAACTTCGGCAAAAACTGTAACATTTGCCTAAATCTCCATATTTTTTTTACTAATAATAGGACGTATTCAACCAAGAAATGGCTTATAATTAATAACATTTTTGAAAAACTGTGCAAGTGAATCCGCAAAATGTTGTGAAGGATGACTGTGTAGTGTATTTTCAGCCTTTTTAAAAATATTACATGTTTCACAGCCAATTTTGCAAAATGGAGACAATGACGCCACCTTGCCCCCCCGCAATGACAACCAACCACCACAAATAGATTGTAGTCCTGTGAGAAACCTTAGAAATGTGCCTTGTTATTGACTGCCGGCCACAATGCTAAAACAGGATGCATGGTAGAAAATGGTTGGATGGATGGAGGGACAACAGGGCTGATCCCGGATGGAAGAATACCCTTAAACAAAGCTGCTTTCCTGCTTCTGATACTACCTCCAAAGCTGACAAATTTCAGGGTCGACTCCCCTGTCAATGTTTTTCACACTGACGAGCGACACAGGAAAAAGGTGCTAAATTCCTGGCTTTTTGGAAGGCGGTGCAAAAGAGGATATAGTTGAGGTGGGCCGGGTTGTGTAGCACGACAATGAAGACATACAAAATTGAAAAGAAATGATTGCTTATTGCTTCAGTTGCACATTATCTAGAGCAGGGGTCAGCAACCCGCGGCTCCAGAGCCGCATGTGGCTCTTCATCCTCTTTGTTGTGGCTCCCTTTGCGATGCTTGAATATTTTTTTAACACCCGAGTGGGGAAAATACACATCTTTTGTAATGAGTTTTAAAAAATCCAACTTTGTCTGAGACCATGAATGCATCCTGACTGAGTTCTGACTGCTATTCAGTTCAGTATATGAAGGAAAATAAGTAATACTTTCCCGGAGCTATTTGACAATTCTCAAAAATAAATTAGAGCTCACTTAAAAACAGCGGCATGGGAACTTGTTTGCTCCAGAGTAAACAAATCAGGTAACTTTACAGTAGTTTTTATTTAGTTTTTTATTTATGTACGTTTATCTCCAATACTAGCAAGAGTACTCCAACTCGTCTTTTCTTATCTGAACTACTTTGATACCCCCAAATTCCCTCTAATATTGTTTTAAACATAGTATATGTTTTGCAGCTCCAGTTTATTTTTCTTTAGTGTGCGAGGGGGTAAAATGGCTCTTTTCATAGTAAAGGTTGCCGACCCCTGATCTAGAGTAAACCCTGTAATCACTGACTTTCCTTTTGATGGACATATACACCTAGATGTTTGAGGGCAGGAAAACAAGTTTGGTGGGGTGCAGGATTTCCATGCACTCATACTGCTGACGTGCCATTGAGAAAACATATCTATATACGTAGGTCCACCTTAGAGGAAACAATAGTTTGTATATTTCCAGGTTGGAGAGGCTTCCCAATGAATGATTCATAGGGGAAATGGAGGTCACCACTCCAGGAACTAAGCAAAAAAGGCAGCTCTTAAGCTCATAGTCGTGAGAAACGTATTTGCAGTGCACTGTTGCTGTATTTGCCCAGCTTGAATGAGGACAGTGGGAGGACACCCAGAAGGGCCTATTTTACTGCAACTCGATGCATGGAAATCCATGAAAGGTCAATCAGATAAGGTGGAAATAAATCAGCCATTAAAACCTGCCTGCTTTAGTTAAATATCAAACAACAGAAACTACATTAGAGAACAAGAGACACGCAACCACACGAGCATGCTAAACCAAGCTAACACGGCTCGCTTCCATTCACTCTGAGGTTCCGCCAACCTTCGCTGGTGTTTATCACCATTTCAACTTGTTTAGTTCGGAGGGAGGCTGTTTAGTATTTAGAGTGAGAGTGGTCCACCGAGTAAATACATCCCCTTCGCCTCACGATGACAGCATTTCATTTATCTTACGTATCAGAGGCGGGCGCATCACCCAAACGGGCTTGTTTATGTTTATCATTTATACCAGTATGAGTAATTGTCTTATCATTGAAAGACTCTACACCAGTATACCGCCCCATACAGACGGTTATTCATGCAGAGGTGTCCATGTTCGCTCCATGGCGCTCGACTGCCACCCATGATGCGCTGCCAAATTAATCCATAAAGTCAAAACCCATGGCTTAATTAGAAACACTGGACAACAGCCACCAACTATTTTTCATGCATCCAACTAAAATCCCAGTAAAGTCCAAACAACGAATGCTTGTGTGAAAGTTCAGACTACAGACCACACACAAGCACAAACACACGCGCACGCTGAAAACAATACCAACCACATGCTACAGCAGCTGGTAAAAATATATAGCGATAAGTGACCTGCAGCCTGCCATCAAGGGTCTTTACTGAACGATACTATTCTTACAAAAGGTCAACAACTGTTACCTACACATGTCCAACTTGTCGGAGCTTTTAATGCGTACACGCGTGACGCGACTGGGGGAGGGTGCAAAGGCAAATATTAGGTCTCCGTCTCTAAGAGAAGTGAGATAAAGTTGTTCTTTAAAATCTGAAGTGCTAAAACAAGAGCTTCATTCAAACAATGGGACAATGGAAATGTAGAGCCCATTATCCTGCTCCTGCTTCCCTTCTGCGTGATGCCTATCTCAGCCGCCTTCCATCCCACAACCGGCTCTCATGTGGCCACAGACACTGGCTCTCATTGGCTTCGAGTCAAACTACAGGTCTTGAACTCTATAATGGTTGCTTGTGTGTATTTGTCAGTGTAATGACAGCATGAATTGATCCACAGTAGCAGCTCGGAGCTCTACTTGAGGCAGCAGCTGCAGCCCCGTCCGGTGGGACTTTGGCTTCGCAAGTGGAGCAATGAGCAAAATGCACGATAACCTTTAAAGCTGAACTTCATTTGACCTTCTCGAAGGTTTCGAATGCACATGTTCAACTGTTGTTTCAGTGCTTTTTGCACAAGCTGCTGTTCTCTCACAAGGAGCCGAACAGAAAAATTGACAACAGGTGTGTGATCCATGAATGCACCAATACATTTCCAGGTTCAGAAATGGTATTTAAACAGTACTATTTATAGGCCTGTCACGGTAATACATCTTGCTGGTTGATAACTTATATTATCTGCATTTTTAGATCATTTTTTTCATTAATTATATTGCATAACATAAGCCGGTGTGTCTGGCTTGCCGCTGTCCTCGCATCACTGTGATTGGTTTTATCCTTTGTTGTAAGCAACATTGACTCTCTGCTGGTATAGAATTACTTCAAATCCAGGACTTTGGGGGCCGCCTGTGCGAAACACGAGTACAGGGGACTTACAACAACAGTCCCATGACACATACGACAACAATACCCAACCATATTAACAGTACCTCAGATCTTTTCATGTCTGCGTGAGCAGTAAAATTTTCAAATTGTGACCTTGGCTGGTGGGCATAATAAATCTGGAAGTTCTTCTCGTCATCCGTAAATGACTTTCAAAATCTGTGTCAGTGAAGCGGCTCATAAAGTTGGCTACTTTGTGGATTTCACTTGTTGCGGGCTACTCTGGCAACCTATCCCCGGCAATAAATGAGGGGAACACTGTATTTCTTATGAGAATAATTCCTTTGATTAGAGCAGGGGTGCTCACACTTTTTCAGCATGCAAGCTACTTTTAAAATGACCGAGTCAAAATGATCTACCCACTACAAAAATGCAAAACATCTATTTATTTTCAAATGTATTGAGGATTATTTGTACGTACAATGTATGTTGATGTACCTTACATAACCAAATGAGCCAATATTGCAAAACACACATAATTAACTATTAACATTTTTTGTAATTACCTGAGTTTACTTTGATGACTTGCACTGAATTGAACCAGCCAGGGATGCATAGTCCGGACAGTAGCTGCTGATAGCCAGCCTCAAGCACACTTCCAAATGTTTATCAGTCATGGATAATATCCGTATCACAATATCTGTATAATATTCCATATCCGTATGGAAGTGATATGTTTTTTGCCTTTTTACTTGGTCCAGTTTTTGCCTTTTTACTTGGTCCAGCTCCTTCACTCATTTTAGTGACCATAAACTTTAGCGAGGGCTTAAAATCTCGCAATTCGCCGACTAGCTTAGCACTTTGCATCGTTGTTTACGCATGAGCGGTGACCTAAAGGTCAAAATTCAGTTGTCATCTGACTGGTTGTCCTGTATGTCAATCAAGTAACGGGGATGGATGATAGGCTGACATCGTAAGTTCTGCTGCACTTAGAGACGTTGTTTGATTTGATTGGTCGCCCGAAGGGCAACATTCAGTTGTCATCTGAATGGCTGCCCTGTATATCAATCAAGTGACGGCATTGATGCTGGGATGATATTTTTTTAATGTCACGCCGCGATCGACCAGCGATCGACCAGTACCACCTCCGCGATCGACCGGTAGCTCACGATCGACTTAATGAGCACCCCTGGATTAGAGTATGTAGACCTTCTGGAACAGAGTAATGATGCTACATGAGGGTCCACTATATCAGAAATTATTTTTTACAAAAAAAGGTCTTGAAAAAGAGGGCTCATCTTATATTTTGTGTTGTCCTATATTCGGATCAGTACGGTATATGCAACCTGGACAATCTAAAAACATAATACTACATATTCACAAATGGTGAATACATGATAAAGCAAGTACTAAATACAGGTTGTAATTTAGAGCATCACTAATGCATCACCACCACCTGTCTCCATTTCCATCCATAATAGCCTCGGAAAAGATGATATAGGAAACACATGGACCAATATTTGTCTCACTAGTGGCTGCTCCCAAACAGAAAGTCCCTGTGAAGTCTTTTATCGTTGATACGTAACAGTTGTGGAGTGATCAGATAGATTTCTATCCATGTTTGCCAGAAATAGTCACCCCGGGCAGTGACGTCATTCAAGTGAAACCATATTCATACGTGACTCGTGTTTTTTTTTCCGAACTAAATAATAAAAGGGGGGCATAATTGTGAAACATATACGTTATGTTTTGTATTTTTTTTTCTAAATGCAACCATTTTTAATGAGCCCATGTGGTTTACAACTGTTGCTGTCAGGCGTTATAGGTGACGTCCATGTGTTCTGTACGATCATTTGTGTGGCAAAGCTAACCGTGATCCTGCTAGGGTGTACTTTCATCAATCATTATACAAAATATCGGGACTTTAAAACGCTAAACGCGACTTATTTCCCCCCTCCTTAACTTAACGCTAGGACTCAGACTCCTGTAAGTTAACATTCGACCACTACTTAAGTGAAACTAGCGAGCTTTCGAGCTTTTCACAGCGAAATGAACACAATACGCTCTGAACTCCGCTTGTTCGAAACTTGGGACATTTCAGGATAAGTTAGTTTGGATAATTGTTTCCCAGGCCTCAATCCTAGCATGATTCCCAGACAGAACTGGAAGCAACTTTTCACCCGTCACACCAACACAGATATATCGACGAGTGCCGAATAAAGCCCGAAGGGCTGAAAACTTTCCCCAGCTTTCTGTCAAAAGCCAGCAGGGAGTTAGCGCACTTTTCCCAACAGTTGTCAACTTTTCCTACCTGCACGGAGTCGGCGGCCATCTTGCTTTTCGCCTATGAATCAAATCCTACGGGGAGAGCGCAGGGGAGGTGGAACTCCGAAAACAAGCCTTGTTTTTACGTTTCCCTCGCAGAGGACACACAGGAAAGTTGGTTTTCACCCAAGCGTCGGTCATCTCGGGTACGCGATGCTTCCCATGTTGTCTTGGACGCGGTCCACACCGCAGCTCGGTGGGGTCCGGACGGGGCTGACGCCTGCTTAGTACAAAAGTGGAGAACAAGAGGCCGTCCCAGTGCAGTTGGAGAAAGAGGCGGTGGTTAGAGTGGAATTGCCCGCCCAGAGGAGCTCCCACACCACCATCACGCAGTACATCTGACCCGACAGGACACTCAAAACGACGTTAAAAATGTGGTATTTGACTTTTTTAGATACTACAAACAAATTTCATGTGACTATTTTCCATCAAGTTTGGAGCAAATTTTTAAAAAATAAATTCATGAATGAATTATTGCCGTTTTGTGGTTGACTTATTCCAAAAATACGCTCATTTACTTACATTTCACATATTCTTATAGACATGTAAATACACATAAGGCATTCAAAAGACGCATCAAAGACACGTAGTATTCTACACCGGTCACAAGGTGTCAGTAATGTTCCATTGATGAGCCAATAGCCACTGCCCAGTGGGACTTTTATTTATTTATTTATAATTCATAATTCATCATTTAGGTGCACGGCGGACGAGTGCTTAGCGTGCAGGCCTCACAGCTCGGAGACCCGAGTTAGGTTCCAGGTGAAGTTTGTGGGTTTTCTCCGGGTACTCCGGTTTCCTCCCACATTCCAAAAACATGCTAGGTTAATTGGCAACGATATTGGCAAGTCATCCACTCCAAATTGTCCATCGGTATGAATGTGAGTGTGAATGGTTGTTTGTCTATATGTGCCCTGTGATTGGCTGGCCACCAGTCCAGGGTGTACCCCGCCTCTCGCCCCAAGACAGCTGGGATAGGCTCCAGCATCCCCGCATCCCTCGTGAGGATAAGCGGTAGAAAATGAATGAATGAATTTAACATTTTATCTCCAAGCACACTTTTTTATTCTAAAATATACTATAAGAATTGAATACTACATGCATGGTGAATGATACCATGCTACAACATTTTCAAGGTCAGATGTTACAGATGTTTATAAGTCATAAAATAAAATAATTGTAAATGCCACACAACTCTAGCAATACCTCTCGTAACATGACGTCAGAAAAACATTGCCATATGACGTGTACGGCAATAATGATGATAATTATATTCAACACAGCCTTGTAAAAAGGCAATTATAATAAGTGATGAATTGTAGAGAGAGAGCGAGAGCAGAGAAATAAAGTGCAGTTGTAACACAATATATTGAATATATCATTGAAATACTGCCTTTGGACAGGCTTCCATCACCTTTAACTGTGACACCAGGAGGTTTATAACCAGACTTACAGTACTGAGGCAGTTCCGAGTGTCATGTACAGTAGAGGCTCTTAAACCTGCTCATAAACAGAGCAAACTTTGGAGTGACCAAGCCAGCTGGACCAGGAGGAGATGCTGTGACAAAACCAAATGACAAGCACATAAAGTTGTGTCATGGTGTAGACAACGCTGGGTATGAATTGAACATTGTCCTCCTTAAGAAACTGCAATTTGTCTTGTGGTCTCTATGGTGACCATCCTCAGAGGCCGATGGAGGACAGGTGCTCCGGACAGGATGCAACATGATTCATGAATATGATGTGACAGCATCATTGCTACCCAATGACATTATAAAGTAAAAGAAGGCGTACATCTGAGAATGACTCACACCTTCTTTTTATGACCAAGCAGGGGTTGACTCATGTATTTATTTATTTTTTAAAGCATGAATTCTGCCGTTTTATGCTCTTATTTTGCTGTGTGCTGTCAATCACCGTGGTAACGAGCATGGTGGTAGATTATGGCTCTCTTGTGCTCTATGCCTATCATTTGCGTATTTGCAGCCCTTTTGAGAAGATGGCATAATGAGACGACAACCCCATGTGCCGACATGGCGAGCACTAGGCGCTATCTGTGGCCCACAGAAGTTGCTCCAAAATGGTGGATCCACCAGCCATGCTGTATGCTGTCGACGAGAAATCATGTTAATCTCAGGCTGTTTGAATTGTTGTTGTTAAAATTAATTGCTGCTTATGAATAAGTATAGTATAATACAACAATTAGTTGGTTTAATTGGTTTGGCAGGGAACTGCTGTTACAAGTGGCTTCAGACGTAGTATTTTTTTTTTGTCTTCCTGCTGAAATTGTGGCATCCCTCGTTTTTGTTGCCACTCCAAATGCCGCCAAATAGGTTTTGGGCAGGAGCAAAAGGATTCAGGTCAGGACTTTTTTTTTTTTTAGTCATTCAGAGGTGGACTTGCTGGTGTGTTTAGCGTCATTGTCCTGCTGCAGAACCTGACTTGGTTTCAGTTTGAGGATTGGACATTCTCCTTCAGGATTTTTTTGGTGGACAGCAGGATTTATGGTTCCATTCATCACAGCAAGTCTTCCAGGTCCTGAAGCAGCAACACAGCCCCAGACCATCACACTACCACCACCATATTTTACTGTTGGTTGTTGTTTTCATTTTACGACAGATGAAATGGGACACACAACTCCCAAAAAGTTCAACTTTTGTCTCGTCAGACCATTTTCTTATGGTGGAGTTTTTGGAATGCTGTTGTACGGTCTTTTGTGTCCTCTTGGATGAGTTGTTCCTGCGCTGTGAGTGAATGTGAATGTAAAAGGAATTGATACTAAAGAGACTATACGTAGAGATGCCATCATCGAGGGGGGAGAGGCAGTCCTCTTGCGGTATTTATGTGTGTCAGTGGGCCAAAACCAGAAAGCTCTTACTGGACTACGATATACGATTAAGGGGGATGAGTCCCACTATTGATGACTGGCCAGGGATTATTTAAAGATGAGTTAAGTGACAACTTTCATTCACCTCTACAGTATCTTCCATTGTTCTAACATCTTTAATGTGTTAAAGCATTATGTATAAACAATACTAAATCATACTATATACAAGCTTCACCACCGTATAGCTAAAGAAATAACACATTAGTCAAGTATTTTAGAAGTTTAATAAAAAAAAAAACAAATAGAATTAGTGGCTCTCTATCCCCCTCTGCAGGTCTCTAGGTCAAAAATAATCATTCATCTTCATTCATTCATTCATTTCTAATAATTCTAAAATAATGGCCAAGCTGGGCACAAAGAAGGCACACAAAAGATGACCTATTTTTTCTCAGTGTATTCTAATTCTTCCATATCTTGGAATTGCGTCAAGGTGCAGATTTCGTAGATTCGATTATTAATTGGATTTTCAAGAAACCCTTTTGCAGATAACTGGAATTATCCGCCAAGGTGGAACCCTGGTTAGAGTCATTAATTCGTTCCAGATGTGCGACGAAATGGACGTTATCCGAATAAAATTTCCCCATGAGAAATAATGTAAATCCAAATCAAGAAAGCAAAAACACCAAAAACAGTTTTATAGTTTTACATGCAGTGAACAATTCTAAATGCATACAAAAGAGTGAATGGAAATGAAAAATGGACATTTAAGGTTAGTTTTCCCTTTGTTGAGGTTTAGGTGATGCTTGACGTGACTGAAAAAGGAAAATGGCGGTGGCGATCTCGCTGCCACATCGTGTCTTTGAACAGTCACGTCTTTAAGCTAAAAGGGACCCTAAATATTCATTTATCCAGTTCATTCGTCATTTATAACCATATTTGAATAGTTTTGTGCACGCAAAACTATAATTGTAAAAGTATAAAACATTATTTTGTGTTGACAACTGCTCAATAGTCAATCGTCAAAAGTGACGTTACTTCCGGTTCCCATGTTGTTTGGCTAGGATGCTAACAAAGGAAGGATGTTTTGTGATAAAAATATATTACGATCACAGTCGAATTCATGCAGTGAGTTAATAACACAAGACGCGCGCCATATTGTACACTAATTATATTCAATATACCTTACAAAAAAAAACCTTAACTGGGGGGACGCTAACCAAGGTTCCACTATACACAACAAGGGTTACTCTGCTTTTTTTTTCAGTGACATCACAGAATAAAAGCCGACTGTTCCTAATTTTATGAGGGCAATATGTTAACCAAGCAAATTTCACCAGAGAGCAATTTACCAAAAACGTCATTTATATTTACAGCAAGCAGCATCATGAACGCACGAGTAAACAAAGCTGCTCTATGCTATAAAGCTGCACACTTCATATCAGACGCTGTACAAAACATACACACCTGCCAAATAGTCTAGCAACCTTTTTTTTTATTTCATAAAAACCTCAAAAGTCTTTGTTGAAAGTGGAATACTACAGCTCAGGAATCGAACATTTGAAGTTAGTAAGAGTGAGGCCACGAGGATGTGGCGTCACGTGTTCACATACAAAAAGACGACAGTAGTTGAAACAGCCAAACACAACCAAACAGTACATAGCGAATGCAAAATGTTTGATCCGCACAGCCAATCGGTACTTGGACGAGCAGCTGTCAGCCGGGACGTCGCCGGTGCTTTGCTGCCCTCGGTTGACCTTTGACATGGAAGTGAAAGGGCCCGGGAGCCGCCCACCTAGAAAGGTGCGGGACGGACGGAAGGAACTTCTTCCATAGGTGAACGAAACCAAGTGTCGGTACTCTTATGGTAGCGTCGAACCAGCGGAAATGGTTCTTATGCTCCGTCTAGGCCTCGTGTCCTCTTCATCCCACCTCATCCACCTCATCTCCTTCAGCACATGTTCCTTGTTATTTTTTGGGGTAGATCTTTTCATAGAAGAAGTTTTGCGCCAGCATGTAGAGCTCCCCGTCCTTTTCCCTCACGGCATGTGCCCTGACAAACTGGAACTGCTCCAGTGCAAACTCGTAGAACTCATTCTCCATCTTCCAGATGGCCGACTGCTGCAATTTGGCCGTCGACTCCCTGGTGGGTGGCTTCTTCTCGCTGGTCTTCCTCAGATGGGATTTTTTTCCTGAGTGATCAAGCGAAAATAGACAGAGGTGGGGAGTCAAGGCTGTCCGTGGTGGGTAATGCAGAAAATAAGACATTAGCATCATCACAGACAAGACTCTCGTCACCCCCCCCCCCACACCCAAGCTCCATTGAAAGGACACATTTGTACTTTGTGTCCTGAATACGTTGAAGCTCAAACTATTCTGCTAAATTGGCTTTTTAATGTTCCAATTGTAACAAATAGCCAGTTTATGAGCACTAAATGTGAGAAAAAAAGACTTGCTTTTGTATTTTTTGTATCAAAAAAGTATCAAACTGTGACAAAAACCAAACTGTGAATGTTGTTTATCGTTGCCCCCTTACTCTTTATGTATTTTTCTCTCCTTTTTAGCTTGCATACACCCCCCCCTTCTCTGTGATATCCACAGTCTACTCAATAGAAATGAATCATCTGTGAAAAAGCAATCCACATCTTCAATAATTGATATCATTTCTCATCATGTTCTCCCCTCTGCAGGCTACACAGTTAAAGTCACTTGCAGTCATCTTTGCCGTTTGGATCATATGGATCCTAAAAATAGACAAATAGCTGTATTATTGGGTCAGTAGCTTTTGATTAAATGAGCCATACCAAGTGAAGTCTTTAGGGGACACAGCAGGTACAGCGAGTGATTTGTAATTGCCAAGACCTTCTCCGACACTAATTAAACATTATTAAAGAAGGACTTTGGAATAAGGTCAACTTCGCTCTTTATTGCCTTTCAAAGCTTTTGTGGGTAACAGTGGCTTCCAGGTCTCTCTTCAGCTGAAGTGTAAAATGTGGCAATGGCAGTGCGACCGGGAGGGGCGTGATCGAGGAACGGCATCAGCGACGACGATGACCTTATTGGACATGTGTTTGTCCATAGCTAACACCATCATGTCTACAAATGCACTTGGCCCCATCATCGGACCTGAGCCCATACTCTGGACGCAGGTGGAGAAAGGGGCTGAGCTGACAACTGATCAACGTGTAGTGAGGGTGTGCTGGGTGGTCGGGGACCGGGAAGTCCAGACTTCTCCACTGAGACTTCTCCCCCCGTGACCCGGATAAGCGGAAGAAAACGGAATAGAATAGAACGGCAAATGATACTCGGGGCACCTGTTCTGTACAGCTCCGTAGCTCCTTTGAAGAAACGTGGCAGCGCCGCCTCGAGCATCATGACAAAATCCTCCAGCTCCTCCGTCACGCCCACCAGCATGTACTCGTTCACTAGGTTGTATTTAGCCTGCTCCAGAGCCCACTGGCTACCCACATTCCTGCAAAGACAATATGATTGCATTTTAATCCTGCATCCACGGGGATGTGGGACAATGCTCACAGGACAAAGCTGACAAGGAAGGAACGGAGAAAGGATACACGATAATGGGAAGGAGACACAAAAAGGAAGACTAAGGGAAGAGGTGTAGGTGGAAGTTTTTGGCTACATCAGGGGTGGGCAAACTTTTGGACTTGTGGGCCGCATTGAGTTAACAAAAATGTCTGGGGGGCCAGAATATATATATTTTATAACACACACTATTTTACACTTATAATTATAACAGTCCACCTTGAATTATTTGTCTAATTTTATTTATTTATTATATATTACAATGATTAATTATATTATATATATATTAATTTTATTATTATATTTAATATATTATATTATATTTTATATATTTATTATTTATTTTATTTATTTATTTATTTGTATATATGTATATATATATATATTTGTATATATTTGTATTTGCTTATAATTCTAACAGTCCACCTTGAATTATTTGTCTAATTTTATTTATTATATTATATATTATATTTAATCTACATATTATATATATAAAATTTATTATATATATTATAATTATATTATTAATTACATTATATATCAATTATATTATATTTTTTATATATTTATTATTTATTTACTTATTTGTATAATTTTATCTGTAAACGTGTCAGATTATTAGCTATATGTTTTAAATATGTTCCATATATCCTTTTTTCCAGAGCACTTTAAACATCAAACCACATCAAACTACAAACTTGAATTTTACATTTTTATTTTTTTTAAATTATTTTTATTGGGTTTTTTTTTTTGACTGAATAAGACATCCGACTTGCAAGTCATGTTGCCAGCATGTACGTATGTTAAAAGTTAGAAAGCAACTGGCGGGCCGGATTCAAACGCTTAGCGGGCCGCATGTGGCCCCCGGGCCGTAGTTTGCCCACCCCTGGGCTACATTCAGTACTAATTTCACTCCACGTGAAAAAGCGGTAGAAAATGAATGAATGAATGCAAATCTTCAGTTAGCATCAGAGCATACACATCGAGTAGTGCTAAGAGAATAACAATTTTTCAGACTAGTGGTTTTCAACTGGTGGGTCGGGACCATTCCGGGTGAGTCGTAGATAGCATGTCAAAAATTGATATTAAACTCTGTAATACACGACTGATGCCTGACTTGTTTTGAAGTAAATTTGAACAATATTTTTGTCATCTTCCTCCTTGGTCATATGGTCATTGCACAGTTATAAGTGAAATATCTGATTTTGAGAGTCAGTACTAAACACGGTGAGGCCGCGTTTCAGTTTTCTGCTGCCAAAATCTGTAACCATCTTCCAAAAGATGTGTGACAAACCGCCACTATAGAAGCTCTATAAATTAACTTGCCTTGCCTATGAAAACGACTAAAAATGTAACCATGTTAATGTTAGCATGCTAGCAATGCTAACATGTTAATGTTAGCATGGTAGCACCTAGCATAATAGTGCTAAATGTTTCTATATGTGTCGGCCTATGAAAACGGCTACTTGCTAGCAATGCTAATATGCTAACATTAGCATGCTACAACCACAATAGTAAGTTTACGATATATGTGTAAACCTATGAATAAGGCTAGAAAGGCTGCTATGATAATTTTATCAAGCTAGCAATGATCCCAACATTAGCATTTAAACACCGAGCATAATAGTGTAAATGTTAAGTAAGTGTCTAGCTATGAAAATGGCTACAAATGTTACTATGCTAATGTTATCATGCTAGCAATGTTATTGTGCATTAGCATGCTAACACCTGGCATGATACTGCTTTAGTGTTTATGTAAGTGTCTACCAATGATAATGGATACAAATGCTACTCTGCTACGTTTTAGTCATGAAAGAGCCCTGTTTAGCTAGTCACCGCCGGCTTGTTTTCATCATGAAAAATAATTTTGCATAATCATCATCATGGACGAAAGCTACACTGCTTTGCCATCATTCACCCATCGCGGGTTGGAATTGGTTTCTACCCTGTAGTAGAGGTCGTGAGCACCTACCAGCATTCCGAGTAGTGACCACAGAAGAAGGGAATCTGAAGCCAGAGCTTCTCAGGAGCGCAGTCGGAGCCCCCGGCTGACACACATTCATCAAACGTCTGCAACATGGGAAAACGGTCTTAAACTTGTTGAAAAGTACAAAATAAAGTATTTAAGTCGTATTTGTGGTTGGAAACCTTCTTGTCCCCTTGTTTCCTCCGTCGCAAACCTGGTCGGTAGTCGTCTCCAAAACGCAAAAAGTAATAATATGATACCAGTCTTTCAATGGGGTCTCTGATCATGTTGATGTAGATAGGTTTCCTCTTCACGCCAAACCTGACAAGAAGTGACTTGCATTAGAAACTAAGCAGAGCTACACAGACAAAAGTACTGAGATACTTCAGTTGTCCTTGAATCACAATTAGTCTCGCTAGATGAGTAGAAGCTGTTATACATAGTGTGGAAAAACTGTTTGCCGCCCTCCTGACTTCTTTTAAATGTTCAAAATAGTCCATGAAAACACAAGTGAGAACACACAGAATGCAGCTATTAAATTATGCTTTTTATGATTAAGGGACAAAAAAAAATCAAAACCGACATGGCCCTCTGTGAAAAAAGTGATTGCCCCCTAAACCCAAAAAGTAACAACTACAGTCTTTGCCGTAACTTTGGAATTTTGACCAACTTGTCTTTGCAGAATTGTCGTAATTCAGCCTCATTGGGGGCTTTTCCAGCATGATGCGCCTTTATAAGGTCACGCCACAACATCTCAATAGGATTCAGGTAAGGACTTGGACTAGGCCACTCCAAAGTCTTCATTGCTCTGCTGCAGAACCCAAGTTGGTTTCAGCTTGAGGTCACCAACAGATGGCTGGACATTCTCCTTCAGGATGTTTTGGTTGACAGCAGAATTCACGGTTGCATTTATCACAGCAAGTCTTCCAGGTCCTGAAGCAGCAAAACAGTCCCAGACCATCACACTACCACCACCATATTTTACTGTTATTATGAGGCACACGCTTTTGACTCATGAGTATTTTCCCAAAGGTCTTGGGGATCATCAAGATGTTTTCTGGCTAAATTGAGACAAGCCTTAATGTTGGCCATTTTTGCCCAGCGTCTTTCTTACGGTGGAGTCATGAACACTGACCTTAACTTGGATTTTCCTCCCTTAATGATAAAAAGTTTCATTTTAAAAACAGCATTTTATGTTCAGTTGTGTTGTCATTGACTAATATTTACATTTCTTTGAGGATCTGAAACATTTGAGTGTGACTAACAAGCAAGAAATCAGGAAGGGGGAAAACTGTACGGTACAATGTACTGGGCAAGTACAGCGCACCGGATGACCACAAGGGGGGGTCAAGTGCATATCCTTACTTGGTGAAGTCCAGGAAGGAGACATGTCCATGGTAGAAGGCCGGCTTCATCTCCCTCCATTCAGTCACATTCTTCACAAACCGTACCTGAAGCGGCCCGATAAGTCGTTAGTATGCAGCGCTGAGGCTAAACAAGCTATAACGAGTCATTCAACGTGACCTGGTCCTGGATGGACATGACGGGGTTGTTCTTGGTGGTGTTGATGTGCAGTACGTGGTAGAGGTTTCTCCCGCACAGGTCGTAGGCGATGTTGGTGAAGGAGGTGCTAGCAGTCTTGGGAACACGGTTATAGATGATGACCACGTCGTCGTCGCTCTCCGGTGCAGATGACGCCCATGATGTGTCTCGCTCCCGCAGGCCGTCCTGGGTGTGCCGCTGTTCGATCTCCCGTACCTCGTGTCTAGCAATGGCCCGCTCTGAATGAAGAATGACAGAAAGTCCAATGCAGTTATAGTCATAGTAAAATAATATAATATCTAGTCATTCAGTATACAGCTGCACCTTTGCAATGTACGTAGAACCCTACCACATAGACCAGGGGTGGGCAAACTACGGCCCGGGGGCCACATCCGGCCCGCCAAGTGTCTCAATATGGCCCGCCTGTTTTTTCCAAAGTATTTCATTTAAACTCAACACATAACCTGGCATCGTGGCTTGTGCCAACTTTTTGATGGTTTAGGTAGCTGCTTTATCAATTTCGTTATTTGATGTGGTCTGTTGTTTACAAAATACTCCAGGAAAAAGGAGCACAAGCACAATAATAATAATAATAATAATAATAATAATAATAATAATAATAATAATAATAATAATAATAATGTTGTCAATAATGATAATACTACTATTATATTAATATTGTTGTTAATAATATTAATATAATAATGGTAGTAATATTATTGTTATTAACAAAATAATAATAATATAATAACATTACTATAACTAATAATGATAATAATTCTAATAAAAATAATAATAATACATTTATAACACACTTTACATCAAATAAATGATTTCAAAGTGCACATATAGCAGATTGCATAAAACTTTTACATGTAAAATATGTGTAAAAATATAGGTGTAAAAATGGACTGTTACGTGTAAAATACTACATAATCCCCCCCCCCGTCAATTTTGTTAAATTAATGCGGCCCGCGAGTCAAAAAGTTTGCCCACCCCTGACATAGACAAATAGAAACAAAAATAAAAAAAATATATTCAAGAAAATATATCAGGTGCACTTAATCGCAGTGTACCTAATGTTGAGGCATAGTATAGCAAAAAATAAGCTGAAAATTTGCCCTCCACCCACCCACGTCCTATCTTTGTTTATTCTAGTCATGGAGGTGTAACATGTCTCATAAGCCTGTTCAGATCATACTCAGCCAACCTTCAGTCGAGGAAAAAGGGAATATTTTGGGAATACCGGTGGAGATGCCGTGGGCAGCGGAGCCTTCGTCCCGACAGCCAATATTTACACAATGTTTATTCGGCAAAGTGAATATAAACAAAATAATAATGTAAAATGGCTGCATGGAAGCCAAGCGGTTAGCGTGCAGGCCTCACAGCTCGGAGACCGGAGTTCAATTCCACCCTTGGGCCATCTCTTCTCCCCGCGCATGCGTGGGTTTTCTCCGGGTACTCCGGTTTCCTCCCACATTCCAAAAACATGCTAGGTTAATTAGCCACTCCAAATTGTCCATAGGTATGAATGAGAGTGTGAATGGTTGTTTGTCTATATGTAAAATATAATATATATAAAAAAATTTTTTCTCAATATCCATTATCGACGATAATTTGTAGCATAATTATTGACCAGCAAAATTTGTTATCATGACAGGCCTTCTTTCTCTTCAGGGGTTGCTTCCAAGCCTGTCTTCTGCATCTGTCTCTCTCACACCAGCTACCCTCATGTCCTCCTTCACTACATCTAACATGCAATGTCCCTCTGATGTACTTGTTGCTGATCCTATCCATCCTGGTCACTCCCAATGAGAACCTCAGCATCCTGTTATCCTGACAGGCCAAGTAATGGTAATTGGACTTTCACTTGAATTTCCTTGACACAGTTATGGCTTTCACCTCTTAGTAGCCAGAGTGAATGCAGAGTCTCAGCACACCTGAAGATGCCCAGGTGCGTAGGAAGCAGGCGTAGCCAACAAAGTGTTCAAAAAGAGGTTCCCGCACACTGTGTTGCTTTCATTCATTAGTTTATTTAGATAACGTTTCGGTCCGTTTGACCTTCATCAGACAACCCAGAGTACCCAAGAATGATGCTCAACTTTAAGTTCGGCTGTACGAGTCCGGTTCGGTGCAGGCCTCCATCCCTTGTCCACTGATCAAATGCAAATCAACCGTTACACCAGGGGTGCTCACACTTTTTCAGCATGCGAGCTACTTTTAAAATGACCGAGTCAAAATGATCTACCCACTACAAAAATGCAAAACATCTATTTATTTTCAAATGTATTGAGGATTATTTGTACGTACAATGTATGTTGATGTACCTTACATAACCAAATGAGCCAATATTGCAAAACACACATAATTAACTATTAACATTTTTTGTAATTACCTGAGTTTACTTTGATGACTTGCACTGAATTGAACCAGCCAGGGATGCATAGTCCGGACAGTAGCTGCTGATAGCCAGCCTCAAGCACACTTCCAAATGTTTATCAGTCATGGATAATATCCGTATCACAATATCCGTATAATATTCCATATCCGTATGGAAGTGATATGTTTTTTGCCTTTTTACTTGGTCCAGTTTTTGCCTTTTTACTTGGTCCAGCTCCTTCACTCATTTTAGTGACCATAAACTTTAGCGAGGGCTTAAAATCTCGCAATTCGCCGACTAGCTTAGCACTTTGCATCGTTGTTTACGCATGAGCGGTGACCTAAAGGTCAAAATTCAGTTGTCATCTGATTGGTTGTCCTGTATGTCAATCAAGTAACGGGGATGGATGATAGGCTGACATCGTAAGTTCTGCTGCACTTAGAGACGTTGTTTGATTTGATTGGTCGCCCGAAGGGCAACATTCAGTTGTCATCTGAATGGCTGCCCTGTATATCAATCAAGTGACGGCATTGATGCTGGGATGATATTTTTTTAATGTCACGCCGCGATCGACCAGCGATCGACCAGTACCACCTCCGCGATCGACTTAATGAGCACCCCTGCGTTACACGATCTCTCCTCATTAAAACTCCACGTGGTTTTTGGTCTTATTTGACATCAAACAAATGTGCCGCCATGTCGCTGGAGAAGACTTTGGGGTCTCCAGCGCTCATGAAACAAACCTGCAATAGAATGTGACATGATTTAATCCCATCGGATTTACCTGCTTGAGAAAAGGTGAGACAGCCTGAGGTGACAGGATGAGGGTTAGAGGTTGACGGTAAAGGTGACAGTTAT
Source organism: Doryrhamphus excisus (assembly GCF_030265055.1). Classification (NCBI taxonomy): domain Eukaryota; kingdom Metazoa; phylum Chordata; class Actinopteri; order Syngnathiformes; family Syngnathidae; genus Doryrhamphus; species Doryrhamphus excisus. The sequence goes on from NC_080468.1 coordinate 2,226,630, forward strand.
TTGAAAGCTAGTGGACATCGAACAGGACGTCGATACACTACAAATGAGGACGGTGTGTGTGTGTGTGTGTGTGTGTGTGTGTTGCTGCGGTGGTGTGAAAAGACTGCACACAAAAGATGTCTCTTGCCTCAGTTGCCTTCAGGCTCATGGCAGACTGACTGGTGTTGACAATGCTCAGGGAAGCTCGCAGGAAGGATGGAGCGAGACACTGGTGTGTGTGTGTGTGTGTGTGTGTGTGTGTGTGTGTGTATGCGTGCGGAGGAGAGGCAGCACACCACTAGAGCACCTAATATCCGTGGGAGCTCACAGATGGCGCACTGGCTGTCACGTTCATCCATTCAAGATCTGCCATTCCTTCACCCTCTCCTCCAACGCCGACACACACGCTCCCACACACCCACAAAAATGCACCAGTGCCCCCCCCTTCTCTTTTACGCCCGCCCGTGCAGCCATAAATGCTGCCCTGATAAAAGTTGGATCTGGTTACAGATGGAGCCGCGCTGCTTCCGTGCACGCCATGGAGACGTGCCAGGTGGCTGCAAATGGTGTCTGGCTGTCAGCAACAACTGCAATGGAGACGTTCATGAACACGCGCCATCCAACAGTGGCCACAGCAGTTGCAACAGGTTCCAACTTGTGTCGTTTTTAGGATTGTTTTTGTTTTACCAAGGAATATTCAATGGAGGCTGAGCTGCGACAATGCCGGTCATAAATACGAGGTGCCAGTCGACTTCACAGCAGCAGGCAGTGGAAGGTGCCTTCCCAGGTGTGAGAACATTAGGAGGTTTATTCTCGGCATCTCGTCAGAAATGTGAAGCTGGTGGTCTGCACTTGGCCAGCAGAGGGCAATGCTAATTGTTGTAGTGCAGGGGTGCTCATTAAGTCGATCGCGAGCTACCGGTCGATCGCGGAGGTGGTACTGGTCGATCGCTGGTCGATCGCGGCGTGACATTAAAAAAATATCATCCCAGCATCAATGCCGTCACTTGATTGATATACAGGGCAGCCATTCAGATGACAACTGAATGTTGCCCTTCGGGCGACCAATCAAATCAAACAACGTCTCTAAGTGCAGCAGAACTTACGATGTCAGCCTATCATCCATCCCCGTTACTTGATTGACATACAGGACAACCAATCAGATGACAACTGAATTTTGACCTTTAGGTCACCGCTCATGCGTAAACAACGATGCAAAGTGCTAAGCTAGTCGGCGAATTGCGAGATTTTAAAGCCCTCGCTAAAGTTTATGGTCACTAAAATGAGTGAAGGAGCTGGACCAAGTAAAAAGGCAAAAACTGGACCAAGTAAAAAGGCAAAAAACATATCACTTCCATACGGATATGGAATATTATACGGATATTATGATACGGATATTATCCATGACTGATAAACATTTGGAAGTGTGCTTGAGGCTGGCTATCAGCAGCTACTGTCCGGACTATGCATCCCTGGCTGGTTCAATTCAGTGCAAGTCATCAAAGTAAACTCAGGTAATTACAAAAAATGTTAATAGTTAATTATGTGTGTTTTGCAATATTGGCTCATTTGGTTATGTAAGGTACATCAACATACATTGTACGTACAAATAATCCTCAATACATTTGAAAATAAATAGATGTTTTGCATTTTTGTAGTGGGTAGATCATTTTGACTCGGTCATTTTAAAAGTAGCTCGCATGCTGATTTTTTTAATGTCACGCCGCGATCGACCGGTAGCTCGCGATCGACTTAATGAGCACCCCTGGTATACTGAGTAGCATCATTGGTTGTTCAATGAAACTCCTGCTGACTGGTTGATAGTTCCAGTATCTTTTCATGGTGCATTGATACACGTACGTACATACTTATGCTAGTTCCGGCAACAACAGCAGCGACGACACCTACAACGTCCGCTCCAAACGTGCATATTAACACTAACCTTGGCTTTTAGAATGCTGCAGGGTGCAAAAATGGGCTGCCAGGCTTTCAAAGAACAATAAGAAAAGCTCGGGGGCAACCATGTCCCTAACAACAAAGTCCTATAACTATGCTAAGAGGCCCAGAAATCCCTCGCTGAAGACATTGTGTTTTGTGCCAAATTTCCAATGTGGCGCAGAGGACAAAGAGCGCTTCTTGGTCTTTGTAGCAGACGCCCCATTCATTACGAGAGCGAACGCACTTGGCACAAACCTCGATATCGGGGGCGCCATGCATACACACAAAACTAAGCTTAACGCTCCCATCTGAGGTCATTTAATTAGAGGACAAAAGCCTGAATTACTCTGGCCACACAGCGGGCCTCCTTTCATTGCGCATTTCTGCCACTTCCTCCCCTCAAGCCGTCTCTGTGCATTAAAAGCCAATTATGAAGCGTGAATCCAACACGGGTCTTAAACACTGTGACAACTACAAGCCTATTACCCCCGGTTTCATTCTTACCCAGCGACAGCAGGGAGACGGAGCGCTTGTAGTGGAACATATTTACTGAGGCAATTTCGCGGCCGATTAGAGAGAACCATTCGGAGTCATCATTCATATTTGCCGCCGGATCTGCACAAAATGGGACGAGGCCATCATGTACTACCAGCACCACCACGTCAGGTCTGATGGGATACTAAAAGCGAGGGAGGGAGGATGGTGCTTTGCCTGAGCAGACCATAAATTCACCATCGCTCAAAAGTGGCGGTCAGAGCACTATCTCTCCCTGAGGAGAGGGCGCGCCCCTTGGACCAAGGCCTTGGCTTAGGTGGGTAATAGAGATTGGCCATCATCGGCTGACTGAGGAGCAAGGCCTCTATGGTTCTGCTTGGATGCCGCCGGATTGCAAAATCAATGACGGATGACAGAGAAGAGACCTGGCTGGTACACTACAATATTTGGATAAAGTGTGCATTCTAAATCCGTCTCTGGATCCATTTAGGAGCGAGTGGATTAGCAGATGGAGCCGGAATGATGTCTGATGACACTGGGGTGTTCAAACGGAGCAGAACAAGCACCGCTGTTGTTATGATCGGAGAGCTAAGAAGGAAGCACACGCCATCATGTTGCAGCACAGAACTACAAAATAGAACAAAATAGACAAGGTCCCTTTTAAGCTGCCATTTTGGGACTTTTTGGTTCCTTACACTCTTAAAAATGCTGGGTTAAAAATAACCCAATATGGGTTGTTTCCCAACCCAGCGCTGGTTAAATATTGGACCAACCTCGCGTTGGGTTATTTTAACCCAACAAGTGGTGGGTTAAAATATAGATATTTTTATTTTTATTGTTATTTTTTTATTGTTATTTTTTTATTGTTATTTTTTTATTGTTATTTTTTTATTGTTATTTTTTTATTGTTATTTTGATTTTGATTGTGATTGTGATTGTGATTTTGATTTATTTTGATTTTGATTTATTTTGATTTATTTAGATTTAGATTTAGATTTAGATTTAGATTTTAGATTTTTTTAATTTAAATTTTAATTTAAATTTTAATTTTAATGTTTATTTTAATTTTAATTGTAATGTTTATTTTAATGTTTATTATTTTAATGTTTATTTTAATTTTTATTATTTTAATTTTAATTATTTTAATTTTAATTTTAATTTTAATTTTAATTTTAATTTTAATTTTAATTTTAATTTTAATTTTAATTTTAATTTTAATTTTAATTTTAATTTTAATTTTAATTTTAATTTTAATTTATTTTTATTTTTACATAATGGAAATCCCAACCCAGCAGCAAATAACAACAGAGATAACCCAGCGAATTGGGTTCTCAGAATATCCAATTCAATAAAAATCACCCAATTAAATGACCCAACAGGCTCAAAAAAACAACCCAGCATTGTACCCCGCCTCTCGCCCCAAGACAGCTGGGATAGGCTCCAGCACCCCGCCACCCTCGTGAGGATAAGCGGTAGAAAATGAATGAAATGAATGAAGGAATATGGTTTTTGTTTTTGAAATGATGACTTGCATTGACAAGTGCACTGCAGCCATGAAAGATGCACACTCCAAAAAGTCTGCAATGACACTGCCTTGAAGCGCTAACGTCGGGGATGTCAAGAGTGCTTCCGGCGGTGCTGCCTTCAGGCTGTCAGCCTGCAGATCTCCTCAGTCACCTCCAAGCCTCCAGACATCCCAGCACTCTGCTCACCCAAATGAAAATGTCTCGGAATAAGAAAGAGACGGAGTCAAATATTTATGGATGATTACAGATTGATATCTCCTTATTTTTATGGTAGGTGATATTTAGCAACTATCTGAGTTGTTCATCATACTGATTGAGCCCAGTTTATAAATTCACTGTATTGGTCCCGAATTCCGTATTATACAACAAGTGTCAAAACAATCAAGTGAGGATGGTGCTAAACTGATGCTCGAGCCCATTCAGGGGGACTTGGATGGTACCATTTTCATTCTAGGCTGGCAGTACGATGACATAATGACTCCCATCCCTCAAACAATGAAAATAAATAAACTTTAATTACACCAAAATGTAATGTGTTCTTTATCAGCGTATGTGCAAACCCCTTAACAGAATTGATGTCAATCCTTAATCAGGGCTTTTCAAAGTTTGCTACAGTGAACAATTAAATCTTTTTTATCTTTGCAACAGTTTGAGCGAGTCATGCACGCTTTTATTTCATCACGTCTGGACTACTGTAATGCACTTTACTCTGGAATTAGCCAAAAGTCTCTCTCCCGCTTACAGTTAGTCCAGAACTCTGCGGCACGGCTTTTAACAGGAAGCAAAAAGGGGGAGCACATCACCCCAATTCTGGCCTCCCTTCATTGGTTGCCTGTTGGTTTTAGGATTGATTTTAAGATTTGATTGTTTGTTTTTAAGGCGTTGAATGGGCTGGCCCCCAAATACATCTCGGACCTCATCCAAGTTTACTCTCCAGCTCGGTCACTGAGGTCCGAGGGCCAGCTCCAACTCGTGGTGCCCAAGACGAGACTTAAGACCAGGGGGGACCGAGCCTTTTCTGTGGTCGGCCCCAAACTATGGAACTCTCTGCCCTCCCAAGTAAAAAAAGGCCCCCAATATCGAAAGCTTTAAGTCTCGTCTTAAAAGCCACTTTTATTCTCTGGCTTTTAACTCAGAGTGAGTCGTATGGTCCTGTGTCTTTTAGTTCTTTGTTTTTATTGGAATTGGTTCTATTTTTTATACTTTTATTGCTTTGTTTCTTGTTTTTAATATTTTAATATCTATTTTATTATTTGATTTCTTAAATGCTCTTTTAGTTTTGGATTATTACTTTTTATTTTTACTCGTCTGTGCAGCACTTTGGAAACTCTGTTTATAAAATGCGCTATATAAATAAAGTGGATTGGATTGGATTGAACATCAGAACGCTGGAGCCTGCTGTGAATTTCCGTGAAGTAGGAGTCCTTATTTACTAGTATAAATCAAATATTTTCATAGTTACAGCATAGAAAATATAATTTATGATCCTCTAAATAACGGTCTTTAACATTATTAGAGCCCTCCAGTCATGAAATAACACCCCTACAGTCACCTTTGTCCCATCTGATCATCCATTTTCTATGCCACTTATGCTTGGCTTATATTAATCAATCAAATGATGCAATGGCCACATTTTTTTAAACCAAGTCATGTAGATATTTTTATGTTTATATTTCGGTGACAAAGCATTATACAAGTATTTCAAAGTTCTTTTTGTACATTTTTTTCCAGAGTAACATTATGACTTTTTTTGTGTTTGTTTCACATTATGATTGTTTTTGCTTTCATTTTTCAACTATTTTCTTCTCTTGATAATATGCCCTTAATATTTAATCTTTATCCATTCCATTTCCTGTTGTTGTTTTTTTTTTAGTTTTCTTGTTCCAAGGGCCAATAAAGCTGTGGGCCAAACAGTAAATATCCCCCGAGCTGCACTTTGGACACTCTGGCCTGCCCTTTCATTGATTAATTAATCGCTGACAGGCCGCTGCTAGATAATCAATATCATCAATGACATTTTTTGACACCATTTTCTCATGAATTATTGTCAGTGTAATTCACATTTGAACCACTAGATGGTAGTCACGTGTATGTATGTTTTTGCAATGTAAGCGCGACACCGTCTGTGAGCGTGCGCCATTTTGCAAGGTAGTTTATGTTTACATTTGCCCACCAAAGCGTTGACTGTCAGGACGAAGCCTCCGCGACCCGAGGCACCTCCATTGTCGCTTTTGTGCTGGAATTCATGTTAGCGTATGCTAGCCTACGAAGTGTTTAGTCTGAAGGAAAGCATTCCTGTTGACATTGGCGAGAGACGAGAGACAAAGCTCGCCTTGTCAGCGCTGACAGACAACACTGTTAAAGCGTTGAAGTCGCTGTACTCCGCTGAGGGTCATAAAGGACAAAGATGCTGCAGTAGGCGCTTTAATAATGGCGTTATTTTTAGTGAAAAGACTCCGAGGGGTGGTTCTTCAGCCAAGTTGCTCTGTAGAGTTCATGATTCACTAACGGGCAGGCTAAGTCAGAGCCAACCACACGAGGGCAATCTATAAGACAGGCTTGTTGACTAATGATAACAATCCTCAGGAGATGGAGATGATAATCATGAGTGCCATTTTCTCCTCTCATATGTCTTGTGTACGATCGAAGCCAGTCGTGCGGTCTGACAGGTGAGCCAATAGCGTCGGGGAAAACAGAAAAAGTGTGCGTTAAAGGTTCTCGCTCATCAGAAACAAGCAGTCAGATGAGATGATAGAGCAATTTACACAGATGGCAGATTCCATCTCTCCCCTGGCTTGCTAAGCAAAGGCGGGTCTGACAGGTTGTGCGGGGACGTTGGAGCTCCTTTTGGCAATGACCGTCCATGACTAAGCAGCGGGAATTAGCCAGCACTTTTGGGATTCATCTGCGCTTCATAAAGAAAGGAAAATATCAGGCTAACTCCTGTTGAGTGACGAGCTCTTAAACCGAGGAGGAAGTGACACCTCAGGCAAACTGCACAAGCATGAAACACCGTTCAACCCTCGGGGGGCGGGGGCGGTCGTCCAAATTGCCAAAAAAAAAAAAAAAAAAAAAAAAAAAAAAAAAAAAAACGTATTGAATTGGTAACTGCTATGGCGTGGAGAAGGGGTAGGATTTAATAAGCTTTGCTTCTTCCTGCTCCTTTTCAGACATGTGTAGTAATGAGGTGTTGTGTGTATGCATGTATGTGTATGTGTATGTGTGTATATATATATATGTATGTAGATATGTGTGTATGTATATGTGTATGTATATGCGTATATATATATATCTATATATATAAATAGATATTGTAAGTGTATATGTGAGAAAGAATAATGTAACATAGTATGCATGTCTGAAATAAATTAAGAAAGAAAGAGAAAGAATTGCGACCTGCAGCTGTTTTTTAATTAGTCTATGACACGTTCTAAAAAAAAAAAAACACACAAAAGTCAGCATTAATTTCATGGTAATAAAGTGAAAATATGAAGAGAAAAAAGTTGTAAAAGTGAAGTTAAAAAGGTATAGGTGTCATTTGTAATTATAGTTGCATCATTTTCTGTCTGTGGAATTATCATTATCGTCTATAAAATGCGTTTTGTGTTAATATTTTAGAATTTGAATTGGAAAGTGAATTGGACTTTGATTATTTTGGCTTTGCTTAAGGTCCGTTTTGGTTTCTTGAAGGGATTAATGACGCTAACCAAGGCACCACTATACATATAACTCCTTACAGGGCTCGACAATAACGATGTACCGATGGCCCGGGGCAAGTTAAAACAAAATTGGGGCAAGTAAATCCAATCATTAATATTCCCGTCGGGCAAGTGCACTTTAGCATGCCGTACTGACAAGAGTTTTTTTTTTTTAAGCGGTTCTTGTTGGGTGTTGGTAAAACACGGACTTCGTAATTCCGGTGGTAATTTGCAAACCAATCTTTGCAAATCTTGAAATGGACCAATCAGAATCGTTTATTTAGACCGCGGTCCGTAATCCACAATCCGCGTTTTACCCACACCCGTTCTTGTTCGCGATCAACCAATCAGCGATGGTTTTACTAGGAAAACATCTATCATGGCGTCCCTGCAAACATGGTCTAATTCTTCAACAACTTGTGAAGGAAAACAGCAAAAAGTGATGAAGCAGTGCCTCCTAAACAAGTATTTTATTAGCGGTTAGCAAATCAAATGATGGCACAGGTGAGTGAATCACATTGCTGTGACAATTTGAAGTGGTCACAATGAAACACCACCCATTAGATCCAATACCAAGTGCTGATTTTGCACAAGCTACAAAATCTAGCGCTTCCATTTCTCTGTGTATTTTTCTCACCTTTGCTTCACAAATTATTGTTTGACCATTCAGCATTTTTTTCTGGATTAAAAACACTTTACTAGTACACAAATGTGTCTAATCAATAATGTTTAATTGTGGTGCACAACTTATAAATATCACTGCTTACTACGACTACCATGTGTAAGGTAGCATGGCTTGCCATGTTAACATACATCTCCACAAATTTTCAGACATTCACATCCAAATACAATGCATCAGTACTATTATCTGATGAATTATCAGCATATATTGATATATGATATCATTATGGCAGTCTTTTCATTTTACATGGGGCAAGTTCGGGCAAGTAGTTCTCACCTTAAGGATTCCCCATGGGCAAGTCATTTTGGTTTTTAACGTAGAGCCCTGTCCTTAGCATAGTTACAAAATATCACAGGAGCCCCTGCATAGTTTATTTTTTCAGTATGTGGCCCTTGATGGAGAAAGCTTGGGTACCCCGTCTTATACGTAGACTCACACGGAGAACAATTTTAATTCAGTGTCTGCGTCACAAAACGACAACCCAGATATCTTATCCTGCACCCGCTTTCCCTCGTTGCCTCTCAGCCCAGTAAGAGAAGATTAATAATGCATATACGGGAGTCAAGGGAAAACATGGCACTCTATTAGACGGAGCAGACAAGCGCTATTCATAGAGTTAATGATGAGTGGGAGGGACGGGTGATGCCGCAGAGAATCAGTCCCACACCGGAACGCGCTGCACGATGAGAACATACAATACCACGTAAACTTGTTATCGCCACCTCATCTCTTCACGCCTCCCTGTGCATCTAACTGGCTACTTTTTCATCTTATCGGACTCAGCATCTCCAGGCTCGCTATCCACAAAGGATGGCGGAGAGTGATATACTGATATACCGTGATACCGGACTTATTTCTATGTGTCACTGATAGCGTAGCGCTGCATTTGGTTGACTTCGGAGCAGCGAGTGTGAATGGCTGTTGCTGAGCTGAGCCAAGACCTCAAAAATGCAGTCTCTGAATATAAAGTATTATAGTATAGTAGTAAAGTATTGAGGAAAAGTGCAATATTGTGTTACATGATGCAGTAGTAAAGTATTGAGGAAAAGTGCAATATTGTGTTACATGATGCAGTAGTAAAGTATTGAGGAAAAGTGCAATATTGTGTTACATGATGCAGTAGTAAAGTATTGAGGAAAAGTGCAATATTGTGTTACATGATGCAGTAGTAAAGTATTGAGGAAAAGTGCAATGTTGTGTTACATGATGCAGTAGTAAAGTATTGAGGAAAAGTGCAATGTTGTGTTACATGATGCAGTAGTAAAGTATTGATGAAAAGTGCAATATTGTGTTACATGATGCAGTAGTAAAGTATTGAGGAAAAGTGCAATATTGTGTTACATGATGCAGCAGTAAAGTATTGAGGAAAAGTGCAATGTTGTGTTACATGATGCAGTAGTAAAGTATTGAGGAAAGTGCAATATTGTGTTACATGATGCAGTAGTAAAGTATTGAGGAAAGTGCAATATTGTGTTACATGATGCAGTAGTAAAGTATTGAGGAAAAGTGCAATGTCGTGTTACATGATGCAGTAGTAAAGTATTGAGGAAAAGTGCAATATTGTGTTACATGATGCAGTAGTAAAGTATTGAGGAAAAGTGCAATGTTGTGTTACATGATGCAGTAGTAAAGTATTGAGGAAAAGTGCAATATTGTGTTACATGATGCAGTAGTAAAGTATTGAGGAAAAGTGCAATATTGTGTTACATGATGCAGTAGTAAAGTATTGAGGAAAAGTGCAATATTGTGTTACATGATGCAGTAGTAAAGTATTGAGGAAAAGTGCAATGTCGTGTTACATGATGCAGTAGTAAAGTATTGAGGAAAAGTGCAATATTGTGTTACATGATGCAGTAGTAAAGTATTGAGGAAAAGTGCAATATTGTGTTACATGATGCAGTAGTAAAGTATTGAGGAAAAGTGCAATGTTGTGTTACATGATGCAGTAGTAAAGTATTGAGGAAAAGTGCAATATTGTGTTACATGATGCAGTAGTAAAGTATTGAGGAAAAGTGCAATGTTGTGTTACATGATGCAGTAGTAAAGTATTGAGGAAAAGTGCAATATTGTGTCGCCTCAATGAATGCAAGTTCATTTCTAATTAATTAGTGTGCATTTTATTCATAAACATTATTAAAACGCACTCTTTTGTGAGTAAAAAATGAGTAAAAGGTAAAACAAAAATGGAATTCCAAAAAATTAAAACGGAAAAAACGGAATTTGGGAACAAATAAAACGGAATTTATAGGGCCCTAGAGTAGCGAGGGACGACTGTACGTATATAAAAAGGGATATTCAACTAGAACAGAAGATACAAATCAGGCTCTCTCAACCGAGTCTTAGAGGATGAGTCTAAGCACAGAGAATGAAATGGATCGTTGTGTCTCGATATTGATCCAGGTGTAAAGCCAGAAAATGGACACCAGTTTATGGGAAAAAACACAACTCAATCACTCGGGCAGACGAGTGGCTTCACTGATGGAGCAAAAGTCAATGAAAGGTCGGAAAAGTAAACATAAGTGGGCATGAGGGGCACATATCAAGCAGCTGAGCATCTTCCAGGGGAGGGAACTATCAGCACTGAGGATGCAGAGGACAAGAAGTGTTCGAGGAAAACAGGCTTTCATATGAATAGAATTCATCGACCAACACGGCTAAAATGGAACGTTGCGTCTTTTTAGCCTGAAATTGCTTGCGGAAAATCCGTTTTCATGTGAGCGCCTGTCATTTTTCTCCACAGCCGCGGCCTGAAAATGCTGTTGTGCAGCAATGAAAATTACATTCATCTCTTTCATTTCCCCTCTCGACGCTCTGTTCTCTGTTCGCTTCCATTCATAGCACCTCATTCCTGCATCCAGGGACCAGGATGTTTTCCTTTCAGACACACATCTTTCAGGGTTAGGAAAACACAAGAGGGATGCAGATATTACAAAAGCAGATGTATGCAAATGGAGATGTTGTTTAGAACCGCTGTTCCCGACGGAGCCGGATGAAAGCACCGTCATTAGAACTTATCATCACGATGGGGGTTTATCAAACGTGTTGAAGAAGAGCTGATTGGGGTGGAAGACGGGGGAGGTGTGTGTGTGAGGGAGAAACCAGCAAAGTCAACAGGGAGGTAGCGTGGAAACCGACACCCGCTGTCGTGTGTTTATAACCGTGAGCGCCATCATCTGTCAGAGACCCGTGGGCTTAGACGGCAAGGCGTGAGTCCTCTAGACCAGGGGTGCTCACACTTTTTCAGCATGCGAGCTACTTTTAAAATGACCGAGTCAAAATGATCTACCCACTACAAAAATGCAAAACATCTATTTATTTTCAAATGTATTGAGGATTATTTGTACGTACAATGTATGTTGATGTACCTTACATAACCAAATGAGCCAATATTGCAAAACACACATAATTAACTATTAACATTTTTTGTAATTACCTGAGTTTACTTTGATGACTTGCACTGAATTGAACCAGCCAGGGATGCATAGTCCGGACAGTAGCTGCTGATAGCCAGCCTCAAGCACACTTCCAAATGTTTATCAGTCATGGATAATATCCGTATCACAATATCCGTATAATATTCCGTATCCGTATGGAAGTGATATGTTTTTTGCCTTTTTACTTGGTCCAGTTTTTGCCTTTTTACTTGGTCCAGCTCAGGGGTCGGCAACCTTTCCTATCAAAAGAGCCATTTTACTAAAAGGGAAATAGACTGGAGTAGCAAAACATAATTCAAAAACAATATCTTATGAACTTTCAGAACTTTGAAAGCGACGTGATCACATCCAAAGCGAAACGCGAGTCTCCCATGATTTTGATTGACTGCCAGATTTAGAGGGAATTTTGGGGTATCAAAGTAGTTCCGAGGAGAAAAATCGGAGAGTACTTTTTTGAGTACTCTTGCTAGTATCGGATCTTGCTAATATAGAAGATAAATGTACAAAAATATCTGTGTAAATTAAATGTTAATTTTAATTACATTTTGATTAAATGTTAATTTAAAATATTTATTTTAAATATTAATTTAAATTATATTTAATGTTAAAGTAGTTATTATTAAATTATGTTAATTATTATTTCACATATTTAATTTTAAATGATTTTTTAAATGTTAATGTAAAATATTTATTTTAATTAACATTTAATTAAAATGTAATTAAAATAATTAAAATAGTTAATTAAAATTATTAATTTTAATTTCATTTAATTACTTTAATTAAATTATACTGTTTACTGTTAAATACTTGACCATTGCGACGGGAGCCACAACAAAGAGGTTGAAGAGCCACATGCGGCTCTGGAGCCATGGGTTGCCGACCCCTGGTCCAGCTCCTTCACTCATTTTAGTGACCATAAACTTTAGCGAGGGCTTAAAATCTCGCAATTCGCCGACTAGCTTAGCACTTTGCATCGTTGTTTACGCATGAGCGGTGACCTAAAGGTCAAAATTCAGTTGTCATCTGATTGGTTGTCCTGTATGTCAATCAAGTAACGGCATTGATGCTGGGATGATATTTTTTTAATGTCACGCCGCGATCGACCAGCGATCGACCAGTACCACCTCCGCGATCGACCGGTAGCTCGCGATCGACTTAATGAGCACCCCTGCTCTAGATTATGTCTTCGTTAAAACAGAGTGTGGAGGGGATGTTTAATTAGCTCCTTTTAGTAAAGATTGGAGTTTTTGACGAGTTTCACATACAGACGCAAAATACGATTGAAAACGCTGTCAAGATCTGAAACTTTTTATACTACTCAAAAGGTCAATTTAAGTTCAAATATTGTTCAGATTTGTAACAAAGGTGGGTGTCTATTGGTTTTTCTCTTGTGTCTGAAGGTTTCACGGTTTGGCCACACCCACGGCCATGGCCCAGGGTTTGGGGACTCCTAGAGGACAAGAACAGCCAAAACAATATCAAAGAGCCAAAATCCGGTGGCTGATACAGTGTTGTGACTAATTTATGGCTAAATTCATCACACAGCAACTTAATACTTAAAATGTGTATATACCGATATATATGTCCCATGATGAGTTTAAAGTTTTCCCTTAAGGCATTCATTGGCGCACTGCAATGACGTCAGCTGCCCTCTGGGCTTTGGCCTTTGGGTCCTCTGGCTCCCTCTGGTGGACAGAAAGAGCCCGGCAGTGACATTTTCTGAGGTCAGTGTATATTTACCAGTATAACAACATAATGACTCATGGTGTCATCTTTCAAACACTTTACAGCACTAAAGCCACACACAGCAACTTTATACTTAAAAACGGTGTATATACAAATATACAAACATATATAAGCTTCACATCAAATTGCATTTTAAGGTTTTCCCATAAGGTATGAGCCTGAGCAACGCTTTCATTGGGGCCACTGCAATGATGTCAGCTTCCCTCCGGGCTTTGTGTCTCCGAATCCCTTTGGTGGACAGAAGCAACATTGCAGCATCATGCACATTTTCAAATGGTTTTCTTATTGATACATGTTTGTATATTTCATAGCGTTTGAGTGTTAAGTTGCTGTGCGATGAGTTTAATGTTGTTTATAAGATGAAACCATAAGTCAGACTGTTGAGTAATGTTACAAATGTAACAGTTAGTGATTGTAAAAGTACCAGATGGAGGGGTAGGATTTAATAAGCTTTGCTTCTTCCTACTCCTTTTGGACATGTGGAACTGGGAACTGATTATGGGATGCACTCAATCGGAATCTGATGCATGTTCAAATGAAATAAAACCGTTACCGTTACCGACCTTTTACACTCCCAGCATCCCCGCTGACTACACACTGATTTTATCTTTGCCACTATCATCCGTCACTCAAGCTCCACGCCTTGATGCCGCATACACTCCAGAGAAGACGGCCAACAGTATTTTGGTGCAAGGTGAAGAGTAGCTGCATTCTCGTAGAGTAGCGCAAGTTGGCACTTTTACCCGAGAGTGACACGAGAAAGATGGCGAAGGAAGAAGGGAGACGGGGGTGGTGTGAGGAGGTGGGGAGATGCCAGCTAGGTGTAATGATGGGTGCTATTAGAGCGGGGTGCTGCAGGCAGCGGGGAGTGCAAGCCATCTGTAACACCCCGATTAGCCTGTCTGTCATCCTGCTGCAGAGGCCCTGAATGCAGCAGCGGTTGGACCACTTTGCACAGCACATTCCCAGCCAGGCAAAGTGCACACCGGCCACCATAAATCCTTGGCCCCAATCAAGCCCGCTTCGAACAATACTAGCACGCCATGCTGCCTCATGCCTGCAAATCTATCTTTGACACCTACGCCCATCCCCGCAGTGGGTTCCCCTCCATTAGCTGCACCACTGGTATGTTTCAAAAGAGTGACAGCGCTAATCTGGGCTCCTGGCTACTTAAAGTAGCAGATGCCAACACGCAGAGTGGAAGCAAATGACTCGTGCAGCTTTTACAGCCCTCAGGGAGGACGTGGTGCGTCAGAGAGAGGTCAAAGAGAAGCTGAGTCCACAGAGAGGATAGGGAAATTATATCAATAATGTAAGGTGGGGAGTCGGGGTAGAGTTGAAAAATTGGACAAAAAAGATGATTTCCTTTTGCTCCTGCTGCCCTGCGCGGAGGCGCATGTGTGTAGGTGTGAGGAGGACTGCAGGTAAAGGATGCTAAAGTATAAATTCAAGGTCTCGGCGGCGGCAGCAGCAAAATCCAGGCAGAAAATCTTCTACAGCAGGGGTGCTCACACTTTTTCAGCATGCGAGCTACTTTTAAAATGAGCGAGTCAAAATGATCTACCCACTACAAAAATGCAAAACATCTATTTATTTTCAAATGTATTGAGGATTATTTGTACGTACAATGTATGTTGATGTACCTTACATAACCAAATGAGCCAATATTGCAAAACACACATAATTAACTATTAACATTTTTTGTAATTACCTGAGTTTACTTTGATGACTTGCACTGAATTGAACCAGCCAGGGATGCATAGTCCGGACAGTAGCTGCTGATAGCCAGCCTCAAGCACACTTCCAAATGTTTATCAGTCATGGATAATATCCGTATCATAATATCCGTATAATATTCCATATCCGTATGGAAGTGATATGTTTTTTGCCTTTTTACTTGGTCCAGTTTTTGCCTTTTTACTTGGTCCAGCTCCTTCACTCATTTTAGTGACCATAAACTTTAGCGAGGGCTTAAAATCTCGCAATTCGCCGACTAGCTTAGCACTTTGCATCGTTGTTTACGCATGAGCGGTGACCTAAAGGTCAAAATTCAGTTGTCATCTGATTGGTTGTCCTGTATGTCAATCAAGTAACGGGGATGGATGATAGGCTGACATCGTAAGTTCTGCTGCACTTAGAGACGTTGTTTGATTTGATTGGTCGCCCGAAGGGCAACATTCAGTTGTCATCTGAATGGCTGCCCTGTATATCAATCAAGTGACGGCATTGATGCTGGGATGATATTTTTTTAATGTCACGCCGCGGTCGACCAGCGATCGACCAGTACCACCTCCGCGATCGACCGGTAGATCGCGATCGACTTAATGAGCACCCCTGTTCTACAGTAATCATAGGGCTCACTTGAGGCAGCAATGTCTGACCAATTTTCTCTTACGACTCACACGCCAACAGCCAAGTCCAATTCCAACCCGAGCCCCAGTGGCGCAAAATGAACGCTTTCCAGTGTTACATCACCTTCCGCAGACCCATCATCGCTCTGAATTTGACAGAACTCATCACAGAAGCGCCTGTGTCTGGAGCCACATATCTCCACTCAACAGATGGAAATTGGCTTTTCTGTAATGAGGCTGAAGAGCGGCCAGCAGATAAAAAAAACGACGAAGCTGAAGTAGAAAGCCTCAAGTGTGTTTTGGACAAGAGTTCTCATCAAGCTTGCAAGGCAGAGGGGTGAAGGGATCACGAGCATCTTGTTACAAGGGTCATGGGTGGCCGCTTAATAAGCAATATTTCATTTTACACAACTCCTAAGACACCACATACACGGAGGGCAGAGGTTCTCAACTGGTCTCAACCTGGGACGCACAGTTTTTAAACGTTTTTATCATGTTTTTTTACACTTTTATTTAAGTTATTTTTATTTACATACATGCTTGTCAACCCACTGGAAATCGCAGGAGTCTGACTCATTGCGTCATCTTACAAGTAAGACTAAAATCATCACACAGCAACTTAACACGCAAATTGAATACCTAAGAGGTAGGGCTGGGCGATATATCGATATTTTTAAAAATATCGATATTTCTGTTAAGCACAATCAAAAAACAAGCATATCGTTCATATCGATATACGTAGACTGTATTTGATGCGGAGGTCTGATGTTTCAAGATGGCGCCGCCTGAGTGCAAGCTAGTTACGACAGTGTTTAATAGTGCTTGACTTATTACTTCCTCTTTGTTTTGCGTCATACCGACCCCTTAAGCAAGTGTGCAGCCACGGATGTTCATGTGATTACGTTTGTAGCTTGCAGCTTGCGCCATTGTTGACACTTGGAAGCAGCAGTTAGCATCCCTTCAAGCCCTTAGGTCAAATGATGGGATATCCCCATAGAAATATGGAGGTGCAGAGGCTGCATAGCGGGACTGAACAGCAAAAAAGACGGTATGAGGCTATTTAATTGATTTTTTTTTTTTAGTTGTGTGACTTATCCACGCTAAGAAGGCCAATTTTATTGAAGAGGACACTGAGGGCAGCCAGAAAAGGGTCCGATGCAGCAACGTGGAGCTGATGGAGGAGGGTAGGAGCTCAAGCATTGCAACTCAAGTATACTCTGAGCGTCTTTGTTAAACCAAAATATTGCAAAATTGACCGCCAGCACACTTGTGTGACGTTTTTCAAGGTGAGTTTCAAATAAGTGGCTCAACGGAATGGGTATGGAAGCAAACAAAGGACCAGAGAAAGTGGCCTTGGAACACTGTGTTGTGTCGCTGCAAAGTCAGTCTACGTTTGTGTCGAGCTCGCTGGCGGCCGCGCTGATAAGACGCAACGGAGAACTACTGTCAGAATAATGGATGACGCCCACAGCAGGAAGCACAGCTGCATGGCGGCATCATTGTAATGCAGGAGACCCCTTGGCGAAAAACCTCGGGAGCACGATTAGCTTGGAAGCAAATCACAGCTTGTCTGCCCTGCAGGAAGGCTTCTAATGGGGGGAAAATGGTGCAACCTGCGTGGCTGGCGACAGGGCGGCACGCTGTGAGGAATGGGCGCCGGGTCCTCTGAGTTTGTGTTAAATGAATGAGATGAAGCGAGGTGACACACACAAGTATTGCAATGTTTTCCTATTCCTAATTCTCACTTGGCATATTGGTAGCAAGGTGTTTTTCTCACAATATTTAATATCTATAGAAGTTTGCCATATATACTACAGCTTCGTAAGCATGATTAGCATTTTTTAGGACCTGCCTGGCAACAAGTGGACAGTCGAAAATAAAGCATTTTAAAAATAATTTATGCATGGCAAATCCCCACACAGGCACACCAAGTGGGAAGCTTTTCTTTCAACTTTATTCCTACCTTAACGCATCAACAACAGGTCAATTCCAACACCGTGTACGTACACCAGGGGTGGGCAAACTACGGCCCGGGGGCCACATCCGGCCCGCCAAGTGTTTGAATACGGCCCGCCCAATCTTTCCAAAGTATTTCATTTAAACTCAACATACAACCTGGCATCATGGCCTGAGCCAACCTTTTGATGGTTGTATCAATTTCGTTGTTTGACATGGTCTGTTGTTTACAAAGTGCTCCTGAAAAAAGGGACACAAGCACATAATAATAATAATAATAATTATTATTATTATTATTATAATAATTATTATTAGATTATTATAATTGTTATTAGAACTATTATGATTATTATAATTATTATATTAATGCTAATTATTATGCTAATGCTAATTATTATGCTAATGCTAATTATTATATTAATTATATATAATATTATTATTATTATTATTATTATTATATTTGCATATTTTACATAATAATAATATAATAATTATTATTTTAATTTTATTGTAATTATTATAATATTTTATTATTTTTAAAATATTTAAATATAAATATAAAATAATAAATAATAATAGCAGATTGCATGACAATTTTACAGATACAATAATACCAGGTGGACTGTTACGTGTAAAATATATAGTCTGTCCCCCCCCCCCCCCCCCCCCCGTAAATTTTGTCATATCAATGCGGCCCGCGAGTCAAAAAGTTTGCCCACCCCTGACGTACACTATGTATCTCCAAGTCACAAACATGTATCTGTTCTCTTAACACTCATTAACACTCGCAAGTTTGTGTGGAACAACACCAATCCACGGACATTGGAACTCAGACTCTCCACACAGCAGCAGGACATTCCAAGGAGACCGAGACGTCAGTGAGTAAAGTTTATTCAATCATATTACAAAGAACACTAAACTCATCCCACAGCAACTTAACACTCAAATGGTATAACTAAGAAATATACAAGCGCACCCTGGTATAAAAGTGTGTACGGGTGTTTTTTTCCAGGTATGTAGCCTACCTAAGTGGTTGGTGCAACACTATGAATGCCACCTCTATACATTATACTCAATATGTTCATTGAGGTTCACATACAAGCGGTCTTTCTGGTCCTTTCCCCAGTGTTACCATACCAGAGGCGGTAATTGTTGGTCACATGACCGGCTGTCATCAGCACGCCTCAAAAAGCCTCCATGCGCCCACCATTTGGCTATGCGGCACATAATGGTGAGCCCCAGTATGCAGACGTGTGCGCTGTCCTGTCATCCATCAGGGTGCGTTTTCTTTTTTTGCAAAGTCAACAAATTCTCTTGATGGTGGTGATGGGGAGTCAGGGGGGAGGCCTCACCCACTCTGTGTGTGTGGTGTGTGTTTGTAGCCTGGAACAGGTTGAACAGCAACAGTAAACCAAGCCAATATTTGGACTCCCCAGCTGCACAGCTAAGAGACTTCATTCAATTAAGAGGGCTGTTCATCATTGTGTTGGCAATCTAGACACAATGTTTAAAAAAAATCCCAAATGTAGATTATCCTTGAAATATCTGTCTAATACAACACTTCGGAAAGTTGCTGAAAATACTATATGGTTTGTTACTGTGCTTCAAATTTTCCCACAGTCACAGTCTCCGTCCATCACTGGAGATCACCCCTCCCTTGCACATGTTGCACCTAACGATTATTTTTCTTAGTCGATTAATCTGAAGCTTTTTGTTTGATTAATTGAGTATACGACCAACATCAACATGACCCAACACAAACAGTTAGTGGTTTGGTCTGCAGCATATTAGAAAAGAGGCACTGTCAAATCAAAGCTGATGTGTGTGAATATCTTGTTTTGCATAAAATACTCAAATAATAGGTCTGTTTTCATGGATGACTAAGGATATTTTTTTAAATATTCATACTTAAGAGACTGAATGCGAGGATATTTACATTTTTAAATCAAAGCATTATTAATCCAATGCCACAATAGCCTTCAATTAATTGGAGTTTCGATTAATCTTCAATTCCCTCAATAATTGCTGCAGCTCCAGATATAAATATCAGAGGAGATTCAAATTTTTAAATAAAAAAATGATATACCAAATACAAAAATAGCTGTCCATCAAAGGGATAATTGAAAAATCATCAATTCCATTGATTAATTGTTGCAGCTCTGCCATAAATATCAGAGGATATTTATATTTTAAGTGTAAAAAATTATGAATTGAATACCAAAATAGCTGTCAGTTAATTGGATAATCGATTAAAAATTCCATTAATTGATTGTTGCAGTTCTAGATATACAAATTTCCCCACTGAGGGACGAATAAAGGCATATCTTAATCTTAATAAATATCAAAGGATATTTACATTTTCAAATAAAAAAAAGGAATTGAATACCAAAATAGCTGTCAATTAATTGGATAATCGATTAATCATCAATTCCATTAATTGATTGTTGCAGTTCTAGATATACAAATTTCCCCACTGAGGGACGAATAAAGGCATATCTTAATCTTAATAAATATCATAGGATATTTACATTTTCAAATAAAAAAAGGAATTGAATACCAAAATAGCTGTCGATGAATTGAATAATCAATTAATTGTCAATTCCATCGATTAATTGTAGCAGCGGTAGATATAAATATCAGAGGATATTTACATTTTCAAAAAATATTGAATCGTATACCAAAATGGCTGTTGATTAATTGGATAATGGATTAATCATAAATGTCATTGATTAATTGATGCAGCTCTAGTTTCCTATATAAACTCCCATTTAAGCATGACTAGTCAGACTAGTCTTACAAAGCCATCTTTTCAGGTCATATGGATTTGTCACATTGCATGCAAGTTTGATGAAATTGTACCTCTCGTTATTGTAAAAGAACTTTCCTTCTTTTCGTTCTCTCGTCTCTACTTTGGAGCCAGCAGCAGATTTTCCTTTGAGAGAAATCTGACATGTTCGGATGCTTGCATGGATCATGTGATAATAAATGAAAACCCACAAAGGATGGGGAACTTAATGATCACTTTTTGAAAGCGTTATTTTGGAATGGGATGCGAGAACGTCTCCTTGTATATTCGGAATTCCTGTTTCCATGCTAGTGTTTCATTGAATCAAAGGTGCCTCTGCTTTACCTACCTTCACAATCAGTCAGTGAAGGGATTGTTATACCCGTGTTCTATGTCAACATCTCAGGGTCTCCTGAAACGGTATCTCACATTGGAAAACTATCATGCAGCCCACCTCCCCTCCTCTACATGCTTATGACCTGATTCAAATAGCCTTGGGTGGTCTTGGCATGTGAGCCTGCTCTTCACCATCTCGTCCCTCACAGCAGGACGAGGAGGATAACCCCCCCCATTCTGATATTAACAACACTATATCATAGAATAGTCAAACGTCTTCTCTAGAAGTCATCTTTTCTGGTTGTCCCTAGACCATGACGCCACCATCACCATGCAAGACATACTTATCTTGCTACTCACTTGTGTTAACCAGCTATTTAGACAATAATGGCTGCGTGTTGACTCATTTTCAGGGAACAGGTTGTACACTGACTACTCTAGCATCTATCCAAATTTCCTTTTAATAGTATCGTCCATTCTGAAGATATACTACTAGAATAAAAATGGTCATCTGTCTATCAACTTTACCACAACAATACTGCAGGACTGAGTGGATATGAACAGTAAGGCATACACTAACACACTAACAGTGGACTTGATGATAACCACACACCTGCACTCCATTTAATTGTCTACTATACGGAAACACAGAACAGCTTATCCGTTCATGAAAAAGCTGGGAGAAGGACCCCTGAAGTAGTGGCTGAATCTTTGGGGTGTCCGCTGTTGTTTCTGAAAATCCCCACAGTGCAGATAATCCTGCCATGTCCCAGATCTTTATTGGGCCTGGACCCCTCATGGGCGATGGGAAGGAAAACTGAAGACTACCTTTCAAGGAATGGATGTATGTGAGATGATGATTATCCAAAACTACCCATAGAAATACAGATTCTTTACACTTTAAGATTCAGTGTGAATCAGCTATGTACAATGATCTACATCAGGGGTGCTCATTAAGTCGATCGCGATCTACCGGTCGATCGCGGAGGTGGTACTGGTCGATCGCTGGTCGATCGCGGCGTGACATTAAAAAAATATCATCCTAGCATCAATGCCGTCACTTGATTGATATACAGGGCAGCCATTCAGATGACAACTGAATGTTGCCCTTCGGGCGACCAATCAAATCAAACAACGTCTCTAAGTGCAGCAGAACTTACGATGTCAGCCTATCATCCATCCCCGTTACTTGATTGACATACAGGATAACCAATCAGATGACAACTGAATTTTGACCTTTAGGTCACCGCTCATGCGTAAACAACGATGCAAAGTGCTAAGCTAGTCGGCGAATTGCGAGATTTTAAAGCCCTCGCTAAAGTTTATGGTCACTAAAATGAGTGAAGGAGCTGGACCAAGTAAAAAGGCAAAAACTGGACCAAGTAAAAAGGCAAAAAACATATCACTTCCATACGGATATGGAATATTATACGGATATTATGATACGGATATTATCCATGACTGATAAACATTTGGAAGTGTGCTTGAGGCTGGCTATCAGCAGCTACTGTCCGGACTATGCATCCCTGGCTGGTTCAATTCAGTGCAAGTCATCAAAGTAAACTCAGGTAATTACAAAAAATGTTAATAGTTAATTATGTGTGTTTTGCAATATTGGCTCATTTGGTTATGTAAGGTACATCAACATACATTGTACGTACAAATAATCCTCAATACATTTGAAAATAAATAGATGTTTTGCATTTTTGTAGTGGGTAGATCATTTTGACTCGGTCATTTTAAAAGTAGCTCGCATGCTGAAAAAGTGTGAGCACCCCTGATCTACATCATCCCTAATTTTAATCAGATTAATAATGATGATGGATTCATCTGTATTAACGCGTCAACGTTAACAATATAAACATGATTTTAGTGATCTGTAGCAACTTACATATGTGATTGCAGTGAAATTGAAAAAGTATCAGACATTAAGGAGGATTTTATAATTGAATTCGCTCCCAAATGCACAATCTGGATCAGATCCAGAAGAAACTTGGTATGACACTGCAGCTTCTGCATAATGTCAAGGATAAAACAATATATAGGAGCATGTATAACATTATCAATGTGTCTGAAAAACTTAATACCTATCATAATAAGATTGTTATGGATATCTGTAAAGTGTAAAGGCTGTAAAGAAAGAAATGAAAACAAAACCCCATGCATTAAGATCCCCACGGAGGTGGCAATACTGAGCTTTTCAATAAAGATACCAAACCAGCAAAGACAAGACCTCCTCCGTCAGCACTAACACCTGCATGCCCACCTAATGAGCTTCAATACAACTGTCAGTAAATTCTGGTTTACTGTGTAAGTACATTGTGATCACACTGTGAAATACTGTTTTAGTGTGGTGCATTAAGGTGCGCATCCATCCCTTATGCAAAACACACAGTCTGCAACTATGAGGGGCACACACACAACCAGCGTTTCCAGGGGGCTGCAGCACCTTTGGGTTTCGACTTACCGAGTTTTCCCCGGGACTCCTCCAGCTTTTGGATCTGGTTCTCCAAGAAGAACATGGCCACTGCGAACGCCAGCAGTGCCAACAGCTGCATCTTAGGCGGCATCATGACTCTGAGCAGCCCCATCAAATCACCCAAGAAAGAGAGGGAGAGGGTCGGTCAGTCCATGCCCAAAGCAGGGGAGAAACCGAATACACACGCAGCGACGACCGGTGATCACAAAGCGGCTGAGCGTGTGTACATGGCCTCGCTCTCTGTCAGTGCGTGTGCGTATAATTCCCACTGTTCAAATCCACAGGCTACCTCACATGCAAATTGTCTATTCTTTGTTATTCAATCATCTATGTCGTCGGTGTTTCCCCATGCAGCGCTCCCTGTCTAATCCAGTCTTCTCTCGCGGCGTTGCGCGGACACACTGTCACCAGCGCTCAGGGCATTGGCTGTAATAAGAATCAACCACATAACAGTCTCTCTCTATTCGTCAGCCATTGCTGCCTGTTCACACCGGATTGGGCAAACGGGACGACCTGCCGCCAACGCGGACACAGAGGGGCGCTGTTCTTCTTGTCATAGCTTGTTGTCACGTCTAAAGCACGAGGCGAAGAAGAAGCAAGAAAGTAGTCAATTTTAATGCCCATATGACAATGGTTTAAAAATGAAATAATCAAATACATACAACTTTTTATTCTTAATTAATATGTGAATTGCACTAGAATTTCCTCCTTATTCGAGCAAACCTTACTAACGAAGGTTTTGTTTTAATCATTTATTTCCCATCAGGCACTCGTAGGGCCCCCTCTAAATTTAACTTAGGGGTCCATCACCGTAGTTTTTGCTAGCTCCAAGAGCTAAAATGTCGGGGGAAGTGTATCTCCTGTGGCTGCTCTCGCTTTTTAAAACGGTGAGTTTTACGCCATAACATTAGACATTGTTAAGTTTGTTGGTTTAAATTCTTATTGTCGTTTTTGGGATGGTTGGTGCGTTTTGGCGTGATAAACATCCTGTACTTGCGAGGAGCTCCGATATGACGTGGCTTAGCCTCAAAATCTGTGAGCCTCTCTCGGCAATAAATAAAGCTTTCCCCGATAGTGTCTTAACTCGATGTGTTTTAATAACAACAAGCCATCATAATATGGGACGAAATTTGATTTGATTAGATTAGATTTACGTAAGTCTATGCGAATCTGTTTCCGGATGGACATCACAGCGTCGATGTAAAAAAAAATATATATAATTGAATAACGGATCAACCACGTAAATATAACGATAAAACCGGCGTTAACGAGCTGCATGGAAAAGGTAAGTCCACACACTAATTAAATTAAAGCAAATTTGTCGTTAGCGGTGTTGGCGACGCAATGCAACGATGTATTTTATTGTAGTTTGCAGTGGCTTTGCATCATATCGAGATCTTTTCCTACTACTGTCAAGTAGCCAAATCAATCAATTAAAAATATTACATGGAGCTCTCAGTGTGATACAGTACAGCTATGTTAAAAAATGAGCATTATTACTCTTGTCAAGGTTGTACCAGACTTTGAATGTTAGAAGAAGAAAATAGATGTGCAGCTAAGGCAAATTCCATTTACTATTTTATTTTGAGAGGGTGGGCTGCAGAGAATCTTTTACTCTAGCTCCTTTATGTTCTCTGGAACCTGGAAAACCCACGCTAAATATAATCCTTAAATGATTACTCAGTAGATAAATATATGATGACATTGGGCTTTTCAGCTCCAGTCTCTTTTCATACCTTCGAAGAAATGAAGCCTAAAATTCCATTTCATCTCCTCCTTCCTCCCTCCAGCTGTCGGCGTATGGCTCTGAGCTTTCGTCTGAGGCTTGCAGGGACCTGGGCTTTTCCAGCAACCTGCTGTGCAGTTCCTGTGACCTGCTCGGGGAGTTCAGCCTCACTAAGCTCCAGCCTGACTGCAGGCACTACTGCCAGCAGGAAGCCCAATTGGAAGCACGCAAGGTAAAAAAAATCAAATACTGCAGCTGCCTCAACAAACAAACAAGAGGGTAATTGCCAATACTGTGGATTTGAGGTAACCGCCATGTTGTTTGAAGTCTATCCGTAACTGGACATTTAAGTGAAGCATTACACACCTAGGATGTATGTCAGTCATTGTGGAAGATTCAGTGATCTTTAGCAACATCTTGGTGCAGAAAGAAACTCCTTGTGTTTAGTGAAGTTGTCACAAGCCCCCCGCATGCGTCCCACCCCCACAGCAGCAATTGTCCTGCTGTAACAATTCCAGAGGGGCCATCAATACTGTGTCGTTAAAGCCTCTAGCAAATGGCTTCCCTCACAGTCCAGTCGAGTCCTCAAGCATGGAGGACATTTGGGTTACACAACTTTTTAGGTGTGCTTCTTGGCACAGCACCTGCATGCACACACAGCAACACCTCAGTTCCCTTGGGGGCCACAATATACCCTCTGTGGGACAGAGGTAGCATTGCAGCGTCGTCCATTGATGTCCTCTGTCACTTGACAAACCACCGACCAATCCATTATGGGAAAACATTAAAAGAATGGGCTGCAAGGTGGTCGAGTGGTTAGCGCGTAGACCTCACAGCTCACCCCACCTCACCTCGTGCATGCGTGGGTTTTCTCCGGGTACTCCGGTTTCCTCCCCCATTCCAAAAGCATGCTAGGTTAATTGGCCACTCCAAATGGTCCATAGGTATGAATGTGAGTGTGAATGAATGGCGAAATATACCATTTTGTGACGTGGTCATGTGGACATTATATATGTAGAGGGTGTGGTTTATACACAGGTATTTACAGTAGGTGGTGTTACTCATTCACCAGCAGACTAGTGACTGATTAAACTATCACGCTGGTATGTTTATGTTCCTGCTTGTAATGTTCATAGCTACATGAAGGTAACACTTGGATGGCTTTAATAAGAAAGTAATATGTTTGACTGTTAAAGCCACTGTTGGCCCTGACGGTGTGTAATGAGTCTTCGGAAATGTGAATGCCCATATGAAGTGTGGATAGTGGCAGGAAATGCTTGAAAATGTGTTGTTTGTTTTTTTTTTAAACTCCAGCGAGTACAAGAAGACATCTTAAGCTTTGTAACATAACATTTGCTGTGCAGAAAACATAAGCTCTCCCCTTTCCAAAAAGGGCAGCTGTGATTCTCCAGTTTCCTCACACTCACTTAACATTGACTCTGGAGGTTTGATTCCAAAGCCAACATGTGTTGATCCTGATACATGAGCACTGGCTCCACTTAATGACTCAAAGACACCTGCAGGCCAGCCATCCTGCCCCCAGCAGGACCACCTCTTATCTCTGTGTGTGGGCACCGGTGTGTTTGTGTGTGTTTGTTTATCTCCTTTTAACAACCATGTCTGTTTCTCTTCCTCACAGCTCTACGCTGGAGCCATTCTTGAGGTGTGTGGATGAAAACTGGGGAGGTTCCCTCAAGTCCAAGGTGAGTTGTATTGAAAAAGCAGCATAGTAGAAGCTTCTACATCTAGTTTATTAAAAAAAAAAATCTATGGTAACAAAAATTTTGGTTAATCGGTTCCAGATTTGACAGCAATAAAATTAATTTCCCACAAATAGGATTCTTTACTCATAAATCAATTATTTTGTAAACCTGTTCATGACCTTTATTTATGGTTATTAGAGCCCTCTAGATGTATAATAACACCCCTACAGTCACCTTTACTATCTTCTTACCCAATATGGTAGATTTAATCAAACAAAATTAGCCATAAATAAGACTCATGCTCGTGTGTTTCAATTCAAGTTTTCCAAACATGTGGACAGGAAGTGATGTTGGGGATTCAGAGTTGAGTTTGAGCTGGAGTACGGCCACAACAGTACCCCGTGTTATTATTATAATGATGGTGGCTATTATTACTGTACCCAGTCTGACATAATTCAAGCCTGAAATAATTGTTGTAAACAGCAATCAAGTGTGGCGCATATGTTCCTAGTGACATCTAGTGGCCAATGTAGACTACAGTTCAGCGACTGTAAACAATACATTTGAATGAACTTGATCATTTTTATGGCTTCTATACATGTGCTGCATGAGTTTCTGGAAGAGGTTTTGTTTTCAGCACCATGGTGCGTTCATTCTGTAAAACCATGCCAGAATGAGCCCTTTTGTATGTCCTTGGTGGGTGGAGGCAGCGCCAGGGTCATGCACACAGAGTGCCGAATTGTGTAACGTAGTAAAAATGACTAGATTGTCATTTTTCTTCATTCAGTGTCGCGTTACGTTGATCATTAACTGCAGCTCTTCTCATGTCGTCTTGGCCATATGGCCGCCATTTGTTTAGCCGTAGCCGTCCGGCATGTGTGCTCGCTCGGTTGTCTCCTCAAGATGTAGTGTCCTCTGGAGGGTTTGCAGCTGTCACTGGTTTACAATCTTCAGTACCAAGATTGAACCCATGGACCCACTCCACACCCAACATGCCTCATTGTTCCAATGTTTTTTTTTCCAATTACCGCAGCTTTTGTCAGGGGCGACAAGCCGAAGATGTTCAAGGGTCTTCAGATCAAGGTGTGTGTTTTGAGGATTCCTGAGACGTGTATTTCCTGTTCTTGAGGGCTAGGCTCCGTCGCTAACACCTGTCCTCTTCCTCCCGTTCACTCTCAGTATGTGCGCGGCTCCGACCCTGTACTCAAGCTTTTGGACGATAACGGGAACATCGCAGAGGAACTCAGCATCCTCAAGTGGAACACAGATAGCGTGGAGGAGTTCTTGAGTGAAAAATTAGACCGGATATAAACACGGAAACCCATTTGTTTTCTGTTGTTAACGGGACAGTTTAACATTTTTTTTGTAGGTAACAACAAAAGTTCACAGGATCCCATTTGAAACTCTAGACAGGATGATAAAAAACATTTGTGGTGAAATGTGCCTTGTAGGTATTTTGCCATTTTTGTTAAATAGCTGCTAAAATCTCAGTTTTTATACCTGACAAAACGTGGCATTTCTCAACATACATTCAAAACAGCAAATCACGGCCAAGTTTGCTTTCTTATTTCTGATTTTCTTGTACACTTTATAAAAAATATATAATACTTGAAATAGTGTTCGGAATCGTAGAAAAAGTCGCTGTCCAAACGCAGACGTATTAGCTGTAGAACACTTTAGTGAAGACCTCACCTTAAACCACTGTTGGGAAGTGAGCTCTGATGTGTTGTGTTCCTCTGCTTCATCTGCTTTGGACAGAAACGAGATTTCTTATGGATTGTTGTCTTTGAACAGGATTTCACTTTGTTTTGTTATTCAACAATAAACAAATGATTTTCTTGCCGTTATGCCTTCTTATTTGCTTGTGTGATTTTAGAAGTCAACAGTGACACCTGCTGGTGTAAATCTGCGTTGCAGCTCAGTGACGTAAAACCGCGTGAGGCTATTGAATGTAAAGGTTTCAAACTATGGTGTGAATTTACGCAAAGCAGGGTGCAATATTAATAAACGGAATATTATCACGGATCATAGAACATTGGATTTGTCTGTACCATTACCGTTACCTCGACATGAAATAACACATTTAAACACATAAGCCAGACTTGCTTGTGTGTTCCAATTCATCGATAGAGTTCTAGTTTACGTGAAGTAGGATTTAGTATGAATGTGGTGGGTGGGGGGGGGTGTTCTGTAATTAAGCTTTATGTCCTGGAGAGTGCTCTAAGTGTCTGCACAGTCATTAAATGTCATTAAAAAGTCAGGTTTTCTAAAAGGTCACTAATGTGTGCAGTGAGCTTTGTTGTCCTACACTGTAAAAAATGTTGGCAGCGTAATGCGGTAAAATCATGACGTCATAAAGATGTAAACAGAAAAACAAAGAACCCCTGTTTGACAGCTATTTCTTGTAAAACACAGAACAAACCAAAACAGATATTTTTAAAGTAAAATTCTGTGGGGAAAAAACAACTTTCTTTGTAGAATTGACAGAGTCCTATAACTTAGACACAGAAAACTTGTAATGCAATAAACAGTACAACAAGGTCACAATTAAAGTGTTAAAGTAATGGATAATTCATGTTGGGAACTTAATTTTTACAGGAATAAACTGTAAAATGTAAGAACATTTATTCATCTTATATACCATGTTACACAAATTACAATATAGGCCAAAAGATTCAAACTATCAATCAATTGGACCAAGTAAAAGTGCATACGTGCGATGGTTGTTGGTCCTTCCCTAAAGTGCATACACTAAGCCCATTGAGACAACACAACCCCAGAGCGGCATCTACTGCCTAAATGAAGCCGAACACGCTAGGTCAGGGGTGGGCAAACTACGGCCCGGGGGCCACATCCGGCCCGCCAAGTGTTTCAATATGGCCCGCCTGTTCTTTCCAAAGTATTTTATTTAAACTCAACATACAACCTGGCATTGTGGCTTGGGCCAACTTTTTCATGGTTGAGGTAGCTGCTTTATCAATTTCGTTATTTGATGTGGTCTGTTACAAAATGCTCCTGTAAAAAGGGACACAAGCACATAATAATAATAATAATAATTATTATTATTATAATAATTATTATTAGATTATTATAATTGTTACTAGAACTATTATGATTATTATAATTATTATATTAATGCTAATTATTATATTAATTATATATAATATTATTGTTATATTTGCATATTTTACATAATAATAATATAATAATTATTATTTTAATTTTATTGTAATTATTATAATATTTTATTATTTTTAAAATATTTAAATATAAATATAAAATAATAAATAATAATAGCAGATTGCATGACAATTTTACAGATACAATAATACCAGGTGGACTGTTACGTGTAAAATATATAGTCTGCCCCCCCCCCCCCCCCCCCCCGTAAATTTTGTCATATCAATGCGGCCCGCGAGTCAAAAAGTTTTCCCACCCTGAGTTACAGCATTCGCCGATATGTTCGTGTACACGTCTTTTGCTCTCTTTTCAAATTTTGGCACTCACTGGATGCATAACTTCTGTTAGCTGGTTTTGGCCTGTAGCTGTGTGTAAATGCATCAGCAGTGTACGTAATGGTCAAAGGTAAATACTTTTATTTCATATAATTAGCTGCCGTTTTCATAATATAACTCTTGGTTGGACTCGTGGTTTTTGTTGGTTTAAATGACTGTTGCTGATGCTTAACGGCCACAGTAATCAAACGCCTGTGTATGCCAATTACAGTAAGGGACTGTAATTGGTCAAAATGATTACCTGTGCTTTTTGCAGTAAAACACTTGAGACAACAAGGGCTTATGTGCTGCATTGTAGCGTTCATAGTTCATAGGAACGAACCACATTGAATTTTCAAATGTGTCAGCTATGACTCCAAGCAAACATTTTGTACTTATACAGCTTTTAAAGCTCATTTTTATCGTGTTCACAATGCTCCACATCCCTCTGTTATTGCTAGAGCAGATGTTAGTGACCTAAAATGGCCATTTCCTTGTGTGAAACAGTCCAACTTACCAGTAGGAAAACCATCCCGATGAGCCCTAAGGCCAAGACCGGGAACGGGCAAAGACAAGGAAAGCGATGCAGCAGAGCATAGGACCAGTGGCAGCACCGGAGAGCACCGTCCCCCCCAGCAGGCCCGACTCCGAGGCGCATGCCACCCACTCCCACACGCCACCCAGGCCCCCGTCCCCGTGAGTGAGATCAGTGCCCATCCCAACACACAGCCTGGTCCCCGCGGCAGCCACCACAGCGCAACAATCCCAAGCTACCACTGCAGACTTCAGGCCACCGGCAGCATGGACCCCACTGCCCGGAGACCGCTGAACGCCCCCTCAAGGTTCACGTTGGGACAGACCAAGGGAGGTAGCGCCAACCACGCCCCTAGGGCGAGACCCCAGGAAGGCTAGGCAGACCAGACCAAAGCATCCTGTGTATGTGTGCGTATGTATCATATGGAGTCATTAAAAATGGAGCGAAGCTGAGCAATGGTGGGTCCCATGCCTGCCCAGATCCCCCCCCAGAACTGAGTGTCCAAGGTGCGGTTAAAATTGAAGGGTGACCAAGCCAGAGGAATGCTGCGGACAAAGGGGGGATCCGCAAGGAAACCCCTCACCCCCCGGCACAACCAGTTGCAGATATCCCCGCCTTTGTTTCCGTGCTTGCTGTTTGGGAGCTCCTACTGGTTTAACATCCACTATCCACCCGCGCTGGCTTCAACCCTGGAGTTTATGCAGAGCTATGTCCTATTAATAGACTATATCAGTGTTGCGATGCGTCCCCAGGATGCCGAGAGGACGAGAAGGTGTAGGTAAAAGCTTAGCTTTATTTCCGACAAAAGCGATTGCAGCACTGACATACAACACCACAAAAAAGTCAATGCACCAACAAAAGGAACACTTTTACTAACAGGAGCGTGTAGGAGAGAAAGAAAGTGATAGAACACAGGAAATAGTACAAAATAAGAGCGTGAAAGCAGGAACTAAGGCAGACAAAGTGAAACACGGGGCGGGGTACACCCTGGACTGGTGGCCAGCCAATCACAGGGCACATATAGACAAACAACCATTCACACTCACATTCATACCTATGGACAATTTGGAGTGGCTAATTAACCTAGCATGTTTTTGGAATGTGGGAGGAAACCGGAGTACCCGGAGAAAACCCACGCATGCACGGGGAGAACATGCAAACTCCACTTTGTCCATTGTCCATAGGTATGAATGTGAGTGTGAATGGTTGTTTGTCTATATGTGCCCTGTGATTGGCTGGCCACCAGTCCAGGGTGTACCCCGCCTCTCGCCCCAAGACAGCTGGGATAGGCTCCAGCACCCCCGCGACCCTCGTGAGGATAAGCGGTAGAAAATGAATGAATGAATAAAATTAATACATTTCTGTAGAGACTAGAAATACATGTTTTTGTGTATTTCAGATATTCAATATCAATTTAATATGATTTGAGCATATGATTTAAAAAATGTTTCGAATGTAATGTATACATTAAAATAGAAAGCTGTTTATATGGCGGTAAAGTAAGTTTGTAAATACTGCATAATTTAGTACATAAATATTTGAGTTTAATTTGCAAAATATATCAGTAATATATATTCATATCATATCAGTATTTTTAGCTTTTATTGCAGAAAAACAATGTTGTTTGCTCGGTTTTTTTCCGTAGTGTTTAATAGTGTTTCATGTAAAATTAACAATTAACAATTTTCTGCAAATATTACATGAATAAAACGTGAAATAACAAAATACCCATATCGATTTAACAAAAAAAAAATTCAAATTTGACAAGATTCAAATGTATTCTTTCTGTAAATTGTAACAGTTTTAAAGTGTAAAATGTACAGTTTAGCCTGCACTGTTTACATTTCTACTGCAATTTTTACAGGATTACAGCTGCCAGTTTTTTTTCGTTAAAACTACGGAATTTATTTTACAGTATACTCTTCACAGATGTGGAGCTATTGAAGGTACATCTCACACAACTGAATGTATTCATGATTATTATAAATATTCCCCCAAATTATTATAAAGCACAATAATAAAAAAAAAATAACCGACATAACAAATTACGTCATTTAGCGACTTCTTGTACAACCTATAGCTACTTTTTTTTTACTGAGGAGTGTGGCGACATTTAATTAACGCAATAAGGAGAAGAAGAAGAAAAAAACATTTGTAGACAGTCCCTTCGCCGCTGAGATTTTCAATTTCAGTCAGTCAGTCGGCTGGTTTCGATCAAAGCTGGGTTGTAGCTGTTTGTCTGTCGCCACGGTTGGAAAAGGGTATGATTTGCTATGGAACAAACATTTGTTTGGAATATAATATAATATTTTTCTAACTTTACCCAGTTGATCACAATTGCCTGTGACATTTCGTGAAATGATGAAGAACACCTACACTGACTCAAAACAATAATAACGATACAGTCTCACATTGAAATATACGTATTGGACAATAATTGATATCAAAGAATGTAACTTGTCACACATTTGTGGGCACTTACTGTTCTTTTATTTGCAATATTCTGTCACACCTTGTCTCGAGATGCTTGAATTGATTGACATGTGTGAAACTGTCATTTGTGGTATTTGAAAACATGTTCATATTTCTGGCATTTCCACCTCAGATTGTGGCCAAGCCGTGCGCTCTTCTGGAGTGTCCACTACGCACTGGATCCCGGCGATGAGTACCCGTCCATGCCGCCTTTGCTCATCCCTCCCGGGAGGAGTATGTATGCCACTTGAGGCTGCAGACCGGCGGCAGACCAGGCTCCACAGTTACACGGCACCACGTAGGGGCTGCCGGGTGAAACTTGGGTGTGCTGTCCGAGGCAAGCCAGCCCCCCGACCCCTCCGGTGTGGTATCCGAAGGCGTGTCGAGCTGCAGCGCTCAGAGGGTGCTGGAACTCCGTCATCCGCTGGACAGCTCCGGTGCTGATCTCCAGCAGCGACGTAGCGGTAGAAGGCGCCTGCAGGAAAGGTACGCTTTTATCCCCTTTCAGAAGAAAGGAGTCCGCGGAGAATCCCTTCAAGTGCTCCACTGGAGGCAGCGGGAAGACGAGGCGCTCCCTCTGGAGAAGAGTCTTGGGCTTGCGCCTGGGTCTGTACTTGTAGTCCGGGTGTTCCCTCATATGCTGAGCCCGCAGTCTCTTCGCCTCGTCGATGTAAGGACGCTTCTCCGCATCGGTGAGTAGCTTCCACTCGGCTCCGAGCCTCTTACTGATTTCAGAGTTGTGCATCTTTGGATTGTCCTCAGCCATCTTTCGTCTTTGGCCCCTGGACCAAACCATGAAGGCGTTCATGGGTCTCTTGATGTGCTCGAAAGATTTGGCCATTTGGAAATCCGGGAAGGCATTCATGAAGCAAAAATAATACAAGCCACTTTTACGGAAAAGTACATGCGGCAATAAATGTTTGCTGTTGTTTGGAATTGGGAAATGGGAAAAGAGAGCTTGGAAGATGCCAAGCATGTCAACCACTCATCTCCTCAGCACTGTCACAGTGGGCCAAGCGAAGAAGGGGAAAAAGAGGAGCACTGTAATCCCTTCAACTCTAAAATGACTCCAACATTTCTGTGACTCCCTCTCTCCCAACATTTAAGCCTTCCAATATTTCTCATGAGACATTAGGAGACCACTCCAAACTTTTTCCAACGCTTTCTGGGGACCACCTTGTTAAACTTCAGGAGGTCTGGAAGATCTGCAGGGTTCGTATCTCCATTTGGGCTTCTCTATGTTTTCCCCAGTGTGTGTTTTTTCTCCCGATATTCCGGCATCCACCCACATTCCAAGAAATATGCATGTTAGGTTAACTGGAGACTCTATTTGTCCGTAGATATGAATGTGAGTGTGAATGGTTGTCTACAATATACGTACTATAATTGGCGTGGACACCGCCTCTTGGCATACGTCAACTGGGATAGGCTCCATGAATCAATTTATTTTCAATATTTATATTTAGTATTTATTTTTCACATCTAGATTTATTATGTATATTTTTTTACATTTATATTTATATTTTACATGTATATTTAATATTTATTTTTTATATTTAACATATTTGCCAAATATATTGATATTTAATTTGATATCTAACATTTATATTTACTAAATTAGATTCAGATTAAAATTGAATCTTAAATCTTAAACATGTATATTTAGTAAATGATTAACTTTAAATATAAATCTGAAATATGAATGTTAAATATAAATGTAAAGAAAAAATGTAGAATCTAAATGCTAAATATAAATGTTGACCTAAATCTAATTGCCAAATCTAAACGTTAAATCTAAATATTAAAAAAAAAATTAAAAATATTAAAAAATATCAAAATTTTAATTCTAAGTATAAATACAAATGTTAAAAATAAATGTTCCATTTAAATGTTAAATTCATTCATTTTCTACTGCTTATGCTCACAAGGGTTGTGGGGGTGCTGGAGCCTATCCCAGCTGTCCTCGGCCGAGAGGCGGGGTACACCCTGGACTGGTGGCCAGCCAATCACAGGGCACATATAGACAAACAACCATTCACACTCACATTCATACCAATTTGGACAATTTGGAGTGGCTAATTAACCTAGCATGTTTTTGGAATGTGGGAGGAAACCGGAGTACCCGGAGAAAACCCACGCATGCACGGGGAGAACATGCAAACTCCACTTTGTCCATTGTCCATAGGTATGAATGTGAGTGTGAATGGTTGTTTGTCTATATGTGCCCTGTGATTGGCTGGCCACCAGTCCAGGGTGTACCCTGTACAGCTGGGATAGGCTCCAGCACCCCCGCGACCCAAACAAAGGACCCAGAAAACCCACCCATGCACCGGGAGAACATGGAAACTCCACACAGGGACACACAGTTGGAGATTCAGACCCAGACCTTACCGATCTCCTGACTGCGTGGCCAACATGTTTGAGTCTAACTGTCAGGAATTCAAAAATATAAATATATATGAAAGTGGATGCAGGATGTGTTTGTCTACCCACCTTAGGGGTGATGAACACGCAGGATGAGGTCTTTATTTCATTTGCTTCCTACAATCCCAAGTAAATGTTTGTAGAAGCTCCAGTGGTGCAGCACACAGCAGCAGTATGCGATAAGACATTTTCTGGCAGAAGGTCTGGAGGGATAAAGAGACAAGCGGTGGGGGTAACAGCCGATCCATGGCTTCATAGCTGTGTTGTTATCACATCCATACAATGACCACTTCCGTAAGCTTGATGACTACCGTCTAGAACAGGGGTGGGCAAACTTTTGACTCGCGGGCCGCATTAATTTAACAAAATTGACGGGGGGGGGGATTATGTAGTATTTTACACGTAACAGTCCATTTTTACACCTATATTTTTACACATATTTTACATGTAAAAGTGTCA
Source organism: Doryrhamphus excisus (assembly GCF_030265055.1). NCBI lineage: Eukaryota > Metazoa > Chordata > Actinopteri > Syngnathiformes > Syngnathidae > Doryrhamphus > Doryrhamphus excisus. Next base: position 2,262,848 of record NC_080468.1, read on the forward strand.
TGCAATCTGCTATATGTGCACTTTGAAATCATTTATTTGATGTAAAGTGTGTTTCTCAATGTATTATTATTATTATTATTATTTTTATTAGAATTATTATTATTATTAGTTATATTAATGTTATTATATTATTATTATTATTTTGTTATATTAACCCTTGTATTATGTTACGGGTCAATTTGACCCGTTTCAGTTTTTGTGTTGACCAAAGTACTGGTTATCCTTTCTTTTTCTTCATGAAATTTTGTGACTTTTCCTCATCTAGGGTCATGAACACAAAAACTGAAACGGGTCAAATTGATCCGTAACATAATACAAGGTTAACTAGCATGATTTGTTAACCCTTGTATTATGTTACGGGTCAATTAGACCCGTTTCAGTTTTTGTGTTGACCAAAGTACTGGTTATCCTTTCTTTTTCTTCATGACATTTTGTGACTTTTCCTCATCTAGGGTCATTAACACAAAAACTGAAACAGGTCAAATTGACCCGTAACATAATGCAAGGGTTAACTACCATGATGCTAGCATGATTTGTTAACAAATCATGCTAGTTAACCTTGTTAACCTTAACTGAAACGGGTCAAATTGACCCGCAACATAATACAAGGGTTAATAATATTACTAGCATTATTATATTAATATTATTAACAACAATATTAATATAATAGTAGTATTATTATCATTATTTGTATTACTATTATTGTGCTTGTGCTCTTTTTTCCAGGAGTATTTTGTAATATTGCTACCATGATTATATTAATATTATTAACAACAATATTAATATAATAGTAGTATTATTATCATTATTGACAACATTATTATTATTATTATTATTATTATTATTATTATTATTATTATTATTATTATTATTATTATTATTATTATTATTATTATTATTATTATTATTATTATTATTATTATTATTATTATGTGCTTGTGTCCCTTTTTACAGGAGCATTTTGTAACAGACCACATCAAATAACGAAATTGATAAAGCAGCTACCTCAACCATCAAAAAATTGGCCCAAGCCACGATGCCGGGTTGTATGTTGAGTTCAAATGAAATATTTGGAAAAAACAGGCGGGCCATATTGAAACACTTGGCGGGCCGGATGTGGCCCCCGGGCCGTAGTTTGCCCACCCCTGGTCTAGAAGAAAAACTAATCTGCTTTGTTGTAACTTATTTCTCCCCATTCTTGTGGACACAAAAAGTATGTGTTTTTGTGTACTTGTCTGTGTTTGGTGTGACGTCTAAGAAAGGGCAGGAGGGATGAAATGGATGAAATGGATGAAATGGATGAAATGGGTGAAATGGGTAATAAGAAAAAGCGCCAGCAGCACAAAATGGCTGTGGTTAATCCGGTTATCCCTGTGGCTCTACAGATACCGGCCTTCTCCTTGGGAAGTCTATCTTTACTTCTTATGTCAAAACTGTCCTCCATGCACTCAGGTGGATTAAGGAGTCACAGAGTGGAAAGACATGGACAGGTACACAAGAGAAAACTGAAAGATGACACAGAACGGCTGTTTCTGGATGAGGAGAGTGTCGACTTTTGACAGGAACTGCCGTTTGTTTTTCTTCACTGGTTGCCAACCACTTGGGGAGGCTACATACTGGGAAAAATACAGTACTCTCATTATGTACTCCCCCATAGGCGCTGAGTTTGGAATTGTCATAGCTAAACCCTGAATATAAGACGTCTTTCTCACATTTGTTCCTTTATCTGGGTCAATACAGATACAGTCTGGGGTGGAATTTAAAGTACGTACATATTACTGTTTTAGTCTCAATTCACATGCTTAAAACTATATCAAAATTGGTCATCTATCATTATTGTCTTGACTGCCCCCCCGCCCCCCTTGACATGCAATGGACTACTCTATGACTACTATTACTGCGCATGTCCAGATGGATTCAGGAAGATAGAAATACAATAGAAATACAAACTTGTTGGCGTGGATTGAAGTCACTTTTGCACTCCTGTTATTCTTTGTTTACATTACATCGCGCAGGCTACGGTATCACATGCAGGCACTTAGCACAGACGGTCGCCGCTAGCATAGCAAGCTACGGAACTGGGGAAAACGAGTGGGGAAGAAAGACAAAGAAGCTGAAAACTTACCACTTCCACTCGAAATGAGAGGCAAACCTTTTTTTTCCCGCTCAATCTCAACCGTGGCATGCTGGATCAGCTCTGCTGGCTCCGTCGCCAGACTCCATCCATCTAATGACCAGAATACTACAAATAACTTTTCATTCCGCTTATCCTCATGAGAGTCGCAGGGGTGCTGGAGCCTATCCCAGCTGACTTTGGGCGAAAGGTGGGCTCCACCCTGGACTGGTGGCCAGCCAATCACAGGGCACATATAGACAAACAACCATTCACACTCACATTCATACCTATGGACAATTTGGAGTGGCTAATTAACCTAGCATGTTTTTGGAATGTGGGAGGAAACCGGAGTACCCGGAGAAAACCCACGCATGCACAGGGAGAACATGCAAACACCACACAGAGATGGCCGAGCGGGGAATCGAACCCGGGCCTGTGTGGCCTGTACGCTAACCACTGTGCAGGCAGTGCATGCATCCATCTATTTTCTCTACCACTTGTCATGCATGCAATGCATTATCTTGCACAATCTTGACTGAATGTTAAGCTGCTGTGTGATGAGTTTCGTGCAATGCCCGAGGGTGGAATCGAACTTCGGCCTCCTAGCTGTGAGGCCTGCACGCGAACCACTTGGGTGCCGTGCACCCTCAACCAACATTTTGATGCATAATAAATGAAGAAATCAACCTTCTTCACGATCCCTTCCACAGCCATTAGTAGAGTGGTGGTTCAAATACGTACAGTCGCTGACTTTTATGCATCGGGTGTTCAACTGAAAACTACGCTGAACTCAATTTTCCTCGTACTTTAATGACGCAACATTGACAGTGCTTTAACAATGTCATTATATGGAAAGTTCCTTCACTTTCACTTGATATTTTTCTTTTTTCAGATCCTAATATAATCAAATCCCAAAAAGTGCATTCTTGGCTAACAAGAGTTTTTGACACTTCTAAGTGGGTCCATCAGGGAATATTTCAAGAGGAAAATCCCAAAGATTTTCAGTGCTCTCGGGAGGGATTTCACTAACCCTTGTACTTATGCTCATGATACATGGGAAAAGTAAAGCTCTTTTAATAGCTTCCCCTCTGACACTTTGACAGTGGAATATGCTGGAGGGGGTTGAAGCGTCTTTGCCCATCATAAGACCTCATCCTGGCCTCTGGCGTTGGGGGATAAACCCGAGGGCTACGTTTCTGTAGCCTATTTGTAATACAACCAAGTCAGCAGTCAGTACGATACATGTACAAGCAGGCATTTGTGGGTGACTTTGTGCCACCGCTGCAGGAGATTTAAAAATGAGTAAATGAAGCGGAAGTGAAAGGTACCGGCTAAGCACTTGGGGTGACAAAGTTGAAGGTTCGCTTGAAATTGTGACCTCGACATTTGAATGGGTTTGTATCTTCATTCTACTGTACGTGACAGTCAATATTTCTGCACTCATGTCAGTTGTTTTGTGATTGGTTGCTGAATGAATCACCTTATTAAATAAAGCGGCCTTGCAGACGTAAGCCAGCAAATTTGTAGGGAAAAGCATGAGACAGTGAGGCAAATCCATGGAGGTCTACAAAGCCAAGCTTGAAGGAGTTGATCGTTGTTGTTTATAGCTTGTACAGACTCAATTTTTCGGGTTTGGCATAGAAGTAAACATTAGGGGGGCTTTATGACAGGAGGGTGCAACTTTTTGTCCACACATCAGGAACACATTTATCGCAACACACATGAGCATGAGTCTTGTTTATGTCTACAATATTGGGTAATATGAGTTTAATGATGGCTATAGGGGTGTTAGTTCATGTCTCAAGGGCTCTAATAATGTTAAAAGCCCTTGATCGTCAAATCGTCAAATGAAAATATTTGATTCTGTTGACCAAAACCAATCCAATGGAGGTCAATACAAGCCAATTCGGTCAGTATATGTATGGATAATAAAGGTCTGTGTTAGAAGATACAAAGCAAATTGTTGTTCAAGCTGATGCAAGGTCCAACGCCCGTTCGGACTGGTGGTCTGACGTCGACAGAAGCGGTTGTTGACGTAACTGAAACCGTTTCAATGTGTGATTTATCACGGGAGAATGGCCCGTGATAAAAGATTTTGGGCAGTTTGTTGACATCGTTTTCCTCTATTTGTACATATTTTTATTTGGATTCTTTTGTTTACATGTGATTTTGTAGCAACAGGAGTACAGTGGAACCTCAATTTTTGTCATGAATTTGTTCCAAAAGGTCCATTCAAAACATGAATGTTTGAAAGCCGTGACAATTTTTCCCATAGGAAATAATGAAAATTCAATTAATCCGTGCCAGACACCCCAAAGTATTAACAATATACATTTTAGAGACAATAATTATAATTTTACATACATGCATGTGAAATCATTATAAATGACAAATGGATGAAACTTAATATTGATGCGAAGTTTCCGTACATCCTGGTGAGATTGAATTCAATAGTGTTTCTCACCTTTATAAAAGTGCTAGCACTCGTAGCTTTCTTTGGCCCCTTGGTGGGTTATTTAGCAGTGACACTGCAAAGAAAAAAAAATCCACGGACAGTGAGTACTTTGTTTGGACACTCTGATTTAGCAAAATTATACAATACGAGGCAAAACTGGAACACAAAAAACAAGCCAAATTTTGTACATTTTTGACGAAATACGAATCATCAAAGAACTGTGGCGTTTGACTGCATTGTGTATGATTCTGAGCTGAACTTTGGACAACACTTTCTCATGGAGAAATGATTCATTACCACTGATCATTATTGATAGTTATGACAAAAACACAGTCATGACTCATTATCCTCCAGCAGGAATCCCCAGCATCCATTAATTAAGAATGACACATTATCAGCATCTTCACTAGATCTTTTAGGAATCCCTTTAGAGTACTAAAGACATTTGAAAAAAATCTATTTCAAGTCACATCTGAAGTCATCATATGAAGCCACCCTACAAATGACAGACCCCTCACCGCATCCATAAGGAGCTTATGGAAATAATGTTTCCCCCCTTGTGCTGAAGATATGCTAGCTGCAAAGGAAATAGACCAGTATTTACTAAGTTATCTCATGGCTCTTATGAAGGCTGGAGGGAGAGGAACACAGACCGACAGGCAGAAAGGCTTTAAGGGGACATACTGTATTTACCAGTCTACAGATGCTTGGCCTCCAGCGAGATTGTGCACAGAATCAAATGCTGGTTCTTTAATGAAAACTTGTAATGCTTTGCAGAACTCCAAACTGTACTTCAATGACATGTAACATCATATATAAATTAGAAATTTAGAAAAAAAAGTACAGTATTCACAGACAACCCCGAAAAGACAATCCCTGTAAAAAAAATGCATACTATATGTGCCTGACTTTAACCAATTAAGCCATATAAGTACAGTATATACAATATATGAGGCATTTTACAGTGGTTGTCATCTTATTTTTTTCAGTTACAGGTCATTAAAATAACATTTCTTAATTAAAATGCTTTGACGCTGTATCACTAATTACATTGAAATGTTGTTACATTTAGACTTTGTATTTCAATGTTGGTCTGAAAAAAATGGGCTCGTCCGGGATTTGAACCCGGGACCTCTCGCACCCAAAGCGAGAATCATACCCCTAGACCAACGAGCCGCCTTTCGAACTTGAACAACATTTTTATTTCAAATATGAGCGTTGCCACGTCTACTCAACATTTAGTTTCTCACACGAAGTATAATAGCAACGTCACTTCATTTGAATACCATGACTAGATTGTTTTATAATGTATGTGAAATGCTCGCCTTTATATTTAATTTTATGGTGATACTGATTTGATTTTAAAAAGGAGTAGACAATATAAAAGTGTACAGCTCTCCTTGTATGCTCCTCCTATAGCATGACCTAAATTTAACCACTGAACCACCATGACAAACCTTATTAATGAGCTTGTAAATAGACATTATTTTGGAACTAATGTGGCCTATCCCATAGAAACATTTCTGAGGCGCTAGTAAAAAGCAGCCACGATAACAACACGAAATCAACTGTGCGAGATAAATAGCTTAATATAGAATAACCAATAACTTTATTTTGCTCAAATAATTTGTAATAATAGTAAGGAGGCTTGTTGATATGGAATGGCTGCATTGTCCTATATTGTCAACAAATATGCTCGTTGATAAACATTATTTTTGTTTGCCAAGTCAGTCGCAATATGGACACCCCTTGAATTGCGTGTCTTGCTCTCTTTCGCTCTCTCGCGGTGCATTGTGGTCTATGTGCTGGAGGAAGCTGCTGCTGCTGCTTCACGGGAATCTGAAGAATTCGAGGTGGCCGCCAAGTCAAATTACTTTTGTCTACCGCCGATTCCTTGACTTCTCGGCCTGTCCCCACACTCTCTACGGTAACGGTGAGTATTTTTACTTAGTCATATCACTTATAAGTAGCAGGCGCGTGTAGCGACTTTGCTAACATTAGCTGCGCGAGTTCACCAAGGGAAGCTCGTTAGTAGTTAATGCTATGCTATGCTAACAGCGAGCAGGGCTTCTAGTTAGCTGCTTTGCTTTTTTTGTACTGCTTTTCGTCCTTTTGAAGAGTAGTCTATCATTAAAAGCGACACGGTTTAATCACAGACGTCACCATCAGACCATCCCACACCCACTGGCGTGTTAACCGTTATAAAGGCAGCCCTTGCTTCGCTAATTCATGAGCGAAATTAACTGCGATCTTAACGGCTTCTTGGTGTTGTTCATGAACAACTTTATGGTCTGGCGACTTGGCTCCATTCGAAGGTTTGACGTAGAAAGTCAGCCTTAAAGTACTTCAACTTTGAGTAATACTAGTAGAAGTCACAGGATGCAGTTGGAGTGTAGTTCACAGGAAAGAAGCTTATCTGTTTTTTTTTTTGTTTTTTTTTTCCCCCCACTTGAGCCCTTCTTTTACAAAAGCAAACCAGACTTCCTGTCTCTCACACTGCAAGGCTCACAATCAACCAGGCAGATGACGCAGTCCTACCATTGCACAAAGTATTTATACAGATGTGTTTTTTGTGTGTATTGTAAGTATTTTGACTTTTCTTCCAGGCTCAGCAAGGTATCAACAATCATGTCTCACAGCGACAAGATAAAAGTGAGTCTTTTATTTTTGCTTTTATGCACCATCACAATGGATTAGGAATAAATACCTCGGCACGTGATTGAAGTGTAGACTTTTAGCCTGAATTAAAGAGTTCTCACAGAGACAGTCAGTCAATTTTGAAAGAGCTTAAAACTAGGGATCGACCGATATGTTTTTTTTTCGGGACGATACCAAGCTTTTTCCATCACCCTTATCCTATGGCCGATTTTGCTTGGGTGGATATTTGTGGCCGATACTGCTTTTGCTCCCTCAATTTACATGAAAAAATGACGATGATAACAAATATTACAGGTCTCAAGGTTAAACAAATATTTATTTAAATGTAAACACTGAACACAGTAGGATTCAGCTTTCTTAAACACACATTTAAACACCATTATCAACTTTAAAAGGAATAAATATTCAACCATGTGCAAAACATTTCTGTCGTACGGTATATTTTCAAGCACGTATATTGCATGCACTCGGCGTTCATGTTTCCTATTTCAAAGCAGGTGGCAATTTTTAATTTTTTTAATTTTAAAGTTTAACTGTTCGAGGCAAATTAAAAGTTGAAAACGTACCTTTGTTGTGATTCACCACTCTTGCAGTCTGGGAGGGGTACCGGGACTACGTGTGTTGCAGGGTCCTTCGGCAACACAAAGCTGCCCGGCGGATGTCTGTCTGTAAATCATGCGAAAAAATACATCGGCGAACCCACGCGCGTATTGGCCAATACCGATTCAAGTAGAGAACGCAAATATCGGCCCAATATATCGGCTGGCAAAACTATATTTTGAAGGGGACCTCGTATGCTTTTTCCGCTTTTCTGACCTGTAAATGTAGTTAGAATGTTGTATTCTCGTGTTAAACGATGCCAAAGTTTCAGATAATGAGGTTTGTGCATTTGGAAGTTAGCCCTGGATGAAGTTTAGGATGCCTCAAAACGCTCTGTTTCAGAGGGTGTTGCAAAACAGTTCCTTTGTGATGCCACAGAGGAGTGGTTCTCCTTATGGGTGTGGCTGTCAACGGCATTTCCCACGGGATCTGTTTTTGTGAACATGAATGGGAAATATCCGCCAAACAAGCCAGAAGTGGTACGCTCTCGCTGGGAAATGTGCATTCATGCCAGACATGCTGTGCGTCCACGCGGTGGTACCATCACATTCAGATTCTGAGCCCCACGGCACCAGCGATTCTGGTAATGACTTGATGAATACAGTTTTTAACTCGATAGACATGGAAGTAACAACCCATAGTCACCTTTAAACTCTGATTATTCATTGTTCAAGACGGCCGCTATCTAGCGAACTAGAGAGCAAAGCAGATGTCCTAGGAATTTATTTCAAAAATATTAAAAAAAAACCCACTTCCACACGTAATGGGAGGAGAGCTTTTTTCCCCCTCTACTCTTCACGTCAGACACGCCATGGCTAATTTCATGGCATCATGAAGTGTTAAAGTAAAGTGATATAAGGTAATAGTGACCAGAATACTACCCATCACTTGTATTTCAATATATTGTGACAAATAATAGACCATAGTGGGTTGCACGGTGGCCCCACTCAGGTATCTCTGTGTGGAGTTTGCATGTTCTCCCTGTGCATGCGTGGGTTTTCTCCGGGTACTCCGGTGTCCTCCCACATTCCAAAAACATGCTAGGTTAATTGGCCACTCCAAATTGTCCATAGGTATGAATGTGAGTGTGAATGGTTGTTTGTCTGTATGTGCCCTGTGATTGGCTGGCGACCAGACCAGTCCGCCTCTCCCCCAAAGACAGCTGGGATAGGCTCCAACATGCCCGCGACCCTTGTGAGGATAAGCGGTATCGAAAATGGATGGATGGATAGACCATAGTTTACCATGAAGCAGTGTTAATTAATTAACACTACAATATGATGAGGGAGTGGTAATTGTTAGTGAGATGTGTTTTTTCTGGGGAACAAACGGCCTTTCTCAGAGAAAACGTTTTTTGACTAAAAAATCCACAAATTGTCTGGTCCATAAATGCTAAAAATGCCAACACGTGACATTCAATACCATGAAGAAGCTGTGTCCAAACTTTTGACTGGTAGTGTATGTAGTTTGAAAAGCTGTCCTTTTGTGTTCAGGTAGTTCTGCACGGCTTTAAGCCCCAGCGCAGTAAACACTGGAATGAGGGGTGGGAGGTCTTCTGCAAACAGATTGCAGAGGAGTCATCGTGTTGAACCTAAATGCCTCGGGATGTAGTGAGCGGCTGTCTCCTTGATCATAGTTTACAAATGTTTGTCATGTAACAGGAACTGGGGGGGCTCACATTTAGCTTGTTTATTTGACTTATGTGTTTTTCTACTTTCTCTTCCTTGTTTCTGCAGCAAGGCCAGTTCACTAACCCTGAGACGCCAGGGTATGTTGGATTTGCCAACCTGCCAAATCAGGTTCACCGCAAGTCCGTTAAAAAGGGTTTTGAGTTCACTCTTATGGTTGTCGGTAAGTTTTCATGTAGATTTGCACTAAACACTGACCCTGAATCCGTGTCCCTTGCCCTTTTGGTATTCCGTTTGTTTTTAATGCATAAGGAAGACATCAGTCTAGTTGCTCAGCTGGGGTCTTCAGCAGTGTAAACTCCTGTGACTGTGTGACTTTCCAGCCCTCACTTGGGAAAGGGGGAGGGGGTGGAAGCTCTGAGCAACATTGTTGCTCATCCCCCCTTTTTTTGCTTTCAAATGAACCAGTGGAATGCAGTCAGTGGGCCTGCCGGGATTGGTTCATAGAGTGGACCAGGCCTGCTCGTCTCTTGACCTCACTAATGAGTTCTGTAGCTAATCATTTTGTTCTGCACATGACAACCACTGTAATTCACATTCTCTTAATTATTACCCCAAATCTCTTACATTGTGTATTAAATGCTGACGTTGCTTTGGTGGGGAACCACAGGCATGACATTCCCCTTGAAATGGTTGCTTGAGGCCGTGTTGATTATGAGACATCCTGACATTTAATGAACTTTGGTGTCTTGTATGATTTTTTTCGGTGCAAGTACAAAATAGAGGAACTTAGCTATGTAGTACTCGTCCCAGTTCTCACTGTCATGAGTTGGACATGCTTTGTTTGTTAGTGTCTGATCAGTTCTTTAGTTTATAGCCTAGGGCAGTGGTCCCCAAACTAAGACCCGGGGGCCGGACACGGCCCACTTCCACATTTGACCCGGCCCCCTGAACAATAAAGCATGGTCATTTTTCTGTCATCGAACTGGAAATGGTAACCTATTGTGACGTGACTACAACCACACTTTTCCCCAGTCACAGAACATAAACAAACATACGACCCTGACCCTGGCCCCCTTCAGAGGAAAGAAAAGTCATGTGGCCCTCACTGGAAAAAGTTTGGGGACCCCTGGCCTAGGGGAACACCAATGTCATGGGGGTAAAAAAACTCACCAGTGCACCTGAATGCCTCATGATGCAGAAAGGAGACGGAACATAAAGTTCTTCATTGCTCTTTGTGCATTACATGAACAAATAAGTAAGCTTGATGATTTTGTGCAGTGAGAGTGTTGTTGAAAAAATATGTATGGAGGCTGATTCATTATCAGTTTATCAGCGCTCTTGCAGATAAGTGCAGGAGTGCATGCTTTAGATCAAACGTCTGAAGGGGTACGCCACTGTAAAAACATTGGGAACCACTGGTTTGCAGTAAATTATACACACTCCGCTGTTTCCCCCATGGCTGCATTTAGGGGTGTAGATGCATCTAATTTGCATCATTGGCCATGGTGCATGAGCATGGCATTTTAAAGTTTTTTATTGGCCCTCGGTGGAAATACTTTGTACACCTCTGGTATCTTTATGACCATAGAAATGCATTGGATTACATGATTTGATTTTAGGATGTACACGCTTAATGCAAAAGGCTTAATTTGCAGCGCCAACGTCTTAGGCCACCATTTAGCACTGACCACATACAACTAGAATGTGACAAGGCTGACGAGGTAATACGGTGTGCACATTAAAGTACAACATATTGAATAGTGGACTTGTATTTAGCACCAGCAATATATAAATGTATGTATGTTCTCTGGTTAGTTTTTGCAGATCCTAAGACTGACGGATCACTACACACACTGACACGCCTTCCTTGCGTGCTGGGATCAGCCACATGATACCTCTGGGAAAGATGAAGCCACATTCAGTCTTGTGTGTCTTATGTTTTCCTGGTTCTTAGCCTAGTCCAGTGTGTTACCCAGGCAGATGTCTTTTTCCTTGCATCAGCAAATGCTGCACACCACACAAGGAGAGATGATAAGCATTAATACTTTTATTATTCTTTGTGGCCAAAAGGGGAATCTGGACTTGGAAAATCCACCCTGATCAACAGCCTCTTCCTGACTGACCTCTACCCTGAGAGGATCATTCCTGGGGCAGCAGGTAGAACACATACCCGTAGACCAGTCCTTCTCAAATAGTGGGGCGGGCCATGTTTGCCATGTTAGTGAGCGTCATTGACTCGCGGTCCTTTTTGTTCATTCTCAAACAGAAAAGATCGAGAGGACGGTTCAGATCGAAGCATCCACAGTGGAAATTGAAGAGCGAGGGGTGAAGCTGCGACTCACTGTGGTTGACACCCCAGGATACGGAGATGCCATCAACAGCCAGGACTGGTGTGTAACAAAAGTGTTACATGGAACATGAAGTAGGCGTGGGCCGGTATGAGATTGTGATGGTATGATAACCATGGGCAAAAATATCCCGGTTTGACGGTTTCACAGTATTATACTAAAATATGCATTATTATGAAATATCCTTATTGAAAAGAGAGGAAAAGTAAATCATTATGGCAGGACACACTGACATGAAGTGTTTTTTGCTCGTTATGAGTAGGGAGTAAGTTTATCCCCCACTCCTGTCTCCTAGGCAATCAAATCCCCACGGTGGTGACCCTCGATGTCGACTGCTCAAAGCGCCTTTGAACGCTAACGATGACTGTGCTATCTATGTGTCAACACATTAAAGCAACATTTTAGTGGGTTTGAAACCTTGTTTTTTTTCATACGGAGGTATACCTTGAAACCGGTAACCAGCCCGTGCCTAAACATAAGATTTCAAGGAAAAAGCCCAAAGAAACAAACAGAAAGTACCTGCTGTCATTTCTGCGAAGCCACTGTATTTTACATTAGCTGTACATTCAGGGGTCAGTCATTGGTTAATTGGTTTATTACTTCCACCAAGAACAAAAGCATATTATTTTCACTGTTAGTGAGATTATGCAAAGGCTACGTACACTGCTGAATTTCATTAAACTTGCACCGCAGGAACACATTACATTTTATACATAACAAAATTCAAATGCAAATAGAGGGATTTATATTCTGTCATCTCTCAGTGGGACCGTAAACCAGGAGTACCTTGTTGGTTGACACTTGGAGTGCTTTTTTTTTTTAAATGTTCTTGTTTCTTGTGTGTGCTATGGTTTTAATGAGCACATCTGCCATATTCTACCAGTTTCAGCACTATTATCAGCTACATCGATGACCAGTTTGAGCGTTACCTCCACGACGAGAGCGGCCTCAATCGTCGGCACATTGTCGACAACAGAGTTCACTGCTGCTTCTATTTCATTTCCCCGCTCGGACACGGGTGAGTCCGGAACCATTCCCTCTGCTTCACTTGGACAACAAAACTTAATGTGTGCCTGCTCTTCCTAGCCTGAAACCCCTGGATGTTCAATTCATGAAGGCCATCCACAACAAGGTCAATGTGGTCCCTGTCATTGCCAAAGCAGACACGCTCACCCTCAGAGAGCGAGAGCGGCTCAAGCGCAGGGTGAAGACACTGTTCACTGTTATTGCATGGTCCCAATTATTGTGTGCTCGCTTCAGTCATTTCATGATGATGACCTCTTCTTGCGTATCACTCTGATGGCTCAGATTCTGGATGAAATTGATGAACATGGTATCAAGATTTACCACCTTCCCGATGCTGAATCTGATGAGGACGAGGACTTCAAAGAGCAGACCAGGATCCTCAAGGTAAACGTTTCATCTCGGACCTGTCAAAGCTGCTCGGCCATAGATTGTTGACACTTAGAGAATGACGCGCCAACGTGTGCATTTCTTCACTACACGCATTTTAACCCTTGATTTGGTTTTTGTTGCTGTCTGCATGCATTTTGTTGCATTTTTCTGGTTTCAGTCACCTTGGCCAGCCACTTGGGGGCACCTTGAGTTTCTACGCGAGTCGTGATATGCATTCGAGGTGTCCCAATCCAGATGTTTTGGCTTCTGATCTGAATCTTGCCGATTGGATCACATGCGATCCTTCTTCACTCATTCAATCCCAGCCATGTTTCCAAAAGACGTCACTCTTGGCACCGGCCATTTTTGATGATTTTGACTGATTTTGCAAGGCATACAAAATATTGTGTTCTTGGACTATATACATGTGATATATTTATTTATCAGCAATAGAACGTAGGTGAGTTTCATCAAAACACCACTTCTCAACAAAAAAGGGCTTTTTGTAAAAATATACATTTTAAGCATAACTTCCACTTTGCCACAAATTTCGCCATATATATGTATATATATTATGCCAAAATGTCTAAACAACAATGCCATCATTTTCACACTTGCAACAGAACCGTGTGTGTGCATTATGGGTGTGTGTCCACATGCATTGCGATGCGTTTGTGGGTATCGGTAAAATCCGATGCAAGCGCTGTTTTATTCATGTTCAACTTCACCCCATATGTTGTTCCCCAGGTGAAATGAATGCACCATCATTTCATGTTTTGTATTGAATATGGACGAAAGCCGTGAGGCAACTAATAGTAACTAAATAACAACTAATAGTAAAACAGCCTGGACGTTCGCACGCAAGCAGCAGCGAGAAAGTTTCTATATTTAATCCCCCCCGCATCGTTTAAATCAGGGGTCCCCAAACTTTTTCCAGTGAGGGCCACATGACTTTTCCCTCCTCTGAAGGGGGGTCAGGGTCGTTTGTTTGTTTATGTTCTATGACTGGGGCAAAGTGTGTTTGTAGTAACGTTGCCCCCAATAGGTTACCATTTCCAGTTCTATGACAGAAAAATGTACATGCTTTATTGTTCAAGGGGCCGGGTCAAATGTGGAAGTGGGCCATGTCCGGCCCCCGGGCCTTAGTTTGGGGACCACTGGTTTAAATGGTATGTTTGGAAACACTATGGAGCGGAAAGCTCGACAAAACGTCCAAGAAGCCGTCCAACGGCAGCACGACAAACCCCCTTGAAAAGGGGACACCACAACACGGACAAGTCTACCGCCGCCTCCCCGTCTAGTTCTTCGTCGGACAGCGGGGAAAAGGGGTCGGAACAAGTGGATCTTCCGCTGCTTTCCAAATTATTTCCAAGTTATTTGTCTGTCCCTGAACGAGTGTTCAGCACAGCAGAGCAGTTGGCAATTTTAAAAGGGTAGAAGTTGTTTTCCACTTTCTGCTCCCCACTACTGTATTAGCCTAGCTGCTAGTGCATTCATATTAGACAGGAATATAAACAAACATTGATTGCACTGTTGAAAGTGTCACTTCAACTTTGTTGTTGCTGTACTGTATTTTTTACAGCGGTAATTATTGTTAATTGTTTTACTCCACCACTCAACCACTGCTATTGGAATAGCATAGCCCATGTGAAAGTGGGAGGAAAGTTGTTGCTGTTTTAGATGGCAAAAAGAATGACGACGAAGTGGTGCATAGTATTTACATTGAATTTACAGCCAAGTGCCTAAAAGGAATAAAGCCAAATCTTTTTTGTAGGACCATACTGAATTCCAGTTTCCCCTTTACATATTTGCATCGTGTTGAATTGCATCATATTGCAAGAAATTGCACCATAATCATATCAGATTGCATTGATGTGAACTAAATGATTATCGTATCGCCAGAAAATTCCATGTATGGTATCGCTGGCGGTGCATGGAGATGTGCTGAGATTCACACCCCTAGTGTGCATGCGTTAAAGTGTCCCTTCAATGCATAACCTCCTTCGCGCAGCACAGCGAGATGCCTCTCCACTTCCTGGTTGCGGCATCGCATGTATTTCAATTGGGAAGATGCAGGCTGTGCTCTCATAAAATGCACTTCTGCCACCCTGTGGCACCAAACCCAAGTTGTATCATCACGTTGTTCACTGTCGACTACCGCTGTTCTCCAGGCGAGCATCCCTTTTGCAGTCGTCGGATCCAACCAGCAGATCGAGGCCAAGGGGAAGAAGGTGCGGGGCCGCCTGTACCCGTGGGGAGTGGTGGAGGTGGAGAACCCTGAACACAACGACTTCCTCAAGCTGCGCACCATGTTGATGTGAGCCAACACCTGCCGCTTCCACCCACGGTTTGATTGACTGATTGATTAACTGCACCGCGACTCCACAGTACCCACATGCAGGACCTACAGGAAGTGACCCAGGACTTGCACTATGAGAACTTCCGCTCAGATCGCCTCAAGCGCAGTGGCAGGTTGTCCTCCCACGGTTACATTCTGCCTCTATCCCCTGCGTACGTACCTGTCTGTCCGCTTGCTGTTTTCTGCACCTCCCCCACCTCAAAGCATTTGATTCCATGACCCTTTTTACAGTGAAAGTATTAGTGACCTGCTGAAATCTTACACAGGCTTGCTCAACACGTAAACAAGGACAACTAGAGCTCACTATGTCCAAGCTAGGAACATTATTATACATCTTATGATGAAATAACCTTCCTTTCATGATATTCCTCCATGATTTAATCCTGTTATGTAGTATCAGACTGTAGCGCTAGCTCATCATTTTGCATGGAAGCCAAGTTGAAGCCACGTGGAACTGAGTCGAATAGTGTAGTTGAATGGCATGTGTCGCTCATAGAGGACTTTTAACATATCATCATGGAAGTCTCAACATAGCTCAAACAGTTCTTATAGACTTTCCTCCAAAGCCAATCCAGGATAAAGGACTGATTTTACCGGCCATCTAGCCTATGATGGCGATCTGGTCTTGATTTGTCCAATTCCATGAGCGGACTATTGGAGGTAATGGTTTTTTTTTGTCTTCAAGTGGGGGGGGGTATCTCTGTTCCCCCAACTTTCACACTTCTTCTGCTTCTATGGTAGAATTTCACTGCTTTCCTTTTTGTAGTTGGATGGCCACTTTTCCTCTAGCATCCTATAGAAAACTCCCAACACTAACCCACTCACCCTTTTCCACTTTCTCTATGTGGCTTTTGTCATGTTTGCCTAAAAATGTCCTTAACGGCACAAACATGCGCTCCTCACACACAGTTACCTGACTGCCAGCACACATCAATGTACACTTGTCATCATACATTAGAAATACACGCGTACCTTTTAATAGTAGCAGCATAGTAACTGTCCCTTTTGTGACTGAAGCAGGAAGGGTCCGGAACCAGAGGAAATGGACAAGGATATGATCCTGCAGGAGAAGGAGGCCGAGGTGGGTGGTGCCACACATGATCACATACAATACAGTAGAATACATGCATAGAATCGCTCGGTTCCCAGCCAAAAATATGATTCTGTTGTATGCAGGCATACACAGGCTAATTATGTACCCCTTTTTCATTGTTCCAGCTGTCACTATACGTCACTGGCGTACATAGTAGAGGTGCTCAGTGTACCAATATAGTCCGCCATTTCATTACTGGTACCCCACTGATATCAATACTGGCAGCGGCTCTCCCCTCAAACTAACGTTGTGGAATGAACACATTGTCCTCCTTTGACTGTGATGCTTTTGGATGGGTTTCGCACACACAGCAAATACGGCTGAATGCAATGTGAGTCACATTATAAACAAATCATGAACAATTATCAACTCAAATCAAGAATTCCATCAAATAATGCTGGCAATGATTAATTATTCAAGGTGTACTTTTACTGCACTTTCAGCTTTTGAAGGCATTTACATAAATGATCTGTAGTGTGTTGGTATTGCAGCAGTTTGTGTATGTGCCTCTCACTAATTTTCTACATACTGTGTAGTAATAGGCCACCAGTTTTGAAGTACCTACAAAAGTTGTGTATAAATATGACGTCTGATCACGTGTGCTTTACAGTTGAGACGAATGCAGGAGATGATCGCCAAGATGCAGGCTCAGATGCAGAAGCAGGGCGATGGAGAGGGAGACGTTTGAAAATGTGACGGTGAGAAAGCATCCGTTTGTACATTTTAAGTAGCGCTTCACGTAGTTGATCCTCAGAAAAAATAGATTTCCTGTGTATCCCGTTGAAGGTGTTTCAGGCACCGCTTGAGCTTGATGGGAGACAGACGAAGGACAGCAGCGATCTGGTTATCGACTTGCCACTATCTTCATTCAATTCCATACGGGATCTGGATTGCTGATATATACTATATGGTAAAATATATTCAAACAGTGTTATGATACATTCTAGATAAATATATATATATTTAAGAAATAAAACTGAGTGTGTGTATATATATATATATTCAGTTTTATTTCTTAAATCTTTTTAACCTTAGTCTCAGATCATTAAGCACTGGCCAAGGGATTTCAATGTTGTCGTATGAATATTACTTTTAATACAAAAACAAACATGACATGATCATTCTTGTTGCCATCCACAAGCACATACTTGCTCCATGACGGAGCTTCACTGTGAGAGTCAAAGAAACAACTTTGTCTAAATGGACTTTCTATGTGAGAGTATCCCCACCCTCGGTCTAGAAGAGGCCACGTTACTGATGTCGTTACCCACGTGCATGCAACTCTAGAGACAAATCTTGAGTTCCAGTGAAGGGTGTTTGTTGTGTTGGGGCCTTCCCGTTGTGCATCCCTCTTACCTGTGAAGTTGGACATTACTCAAAACTATTACGTACAAATGAAGGAAAGTCAGTTGAGATGTGGTTGACCGCTGCATACTTGTTTCATGTGAAGGTCTTTACTCTCTTCTGTCCCTCATGTCAAGTGTTTTCACTTGTACTATTGTGTCTAATTCAAGGCACCAATGAACGTATTCATGACAATTAATTCCCTCACCAGCCAAAATGTGAGCTCCTGACATTCCTCTTTGAGCGCTTTGTAATCCAATATTAAAGTACCAAATATAGTTCTTGATGCAAAATGTTGTAATAAAGGTTATTTGCCAATATGAACTGGGCTATGCATGTCTTTACCCTTCGTCCAGGACTCTAAAATGTAAAACACCTTACAACAAAAGCCTTATTACTTTATCACAAACTCAACGGTCAAATAAGTTCATGTCTGCTTATAACAATGTCAGTGTCTACCAGCTCTCTCTCAATCAACAGGTCACTAGTCACGCCTGCTGACAAAAGTGTCCCAATTTTATAGTGGAATTAAATTTTATAGTTATAGTGGATAACTACTAAAATGCAGCTTGTGTAATTAAAAAAAGACATAAGACTTTTTCCCATTAAATTTATTATACCCTTTTCAGGCTAACAGGTATACACAACGTGCTAACTTTCATGGCTTTTTTGTCTTAAATACTCTCCGCTCTGAAAGAAAAAACTGTAAAAATATTTAACTACATAAAAGATCTGGGGGAGGTTTTAAAAGCAGAAGGGAGTCCTGGGGGTGCTGAGGTCCTTGTCTGATTTCTTGGACAGGTTTAGAAGACAAAAGGGGGTGGGGTTTCATCGCGAAGATGGCGTGGTGTTACCGTTTAAAGAAAACCTGATGGAACACAAAGCAGCATGTTAAGAGTAGAGGCGGGCTCATTCTGCTGAATCGTTCCAGCCAACAGTGGCCAAACCGCTTGCGAGGCTACCTGCACACTCTCTCCATCATGTGTGTGACAAGGCGGTCAGAGATGCCGGGACAGGATTCTTCTGCGAGGTTGAAGGCGTTCTCGAGTTCCTCAATGGCCCCAACTCCGCCGCCGCTCGCTCGCCGCTTCTCCTTCAACTGATGGCAAAAGGTGTGAGCGATTGGAAAGGGTGAAGGTCAAAAGGTAAGGACGCTAACGGGACCTTTTATGCTAAAAACGTTATTACAAACGCAGCTGGACTCACACGGTGTATTGACATGACCCGTGCTACATTTTAGGCTAACCAAGGTTCCATTGCATGTACATGATCCCATCCTGCAAATACCCCAATACCCCAGATGACAACTTTGTAAGGCTTCGTCACACATCTTAAAATCCTGTAGCTATCAATATCAGTGCTTCCTCAGAGTAAAGGCTAACATAGCATTGCTGTTAAAATGTGACTATTACCACCACTGTAGCTCACAAGCTGTTTGAGTCCTCCTGTCTGGAGCGTCCGGACGATGTATCGGTCGATCCTTAGTCAATACATTTGATATATATATATATATATGTATATGTGTCTGTGCCTTTGTAGAGAACACCAGTGGTTTGATCATTAGCAAGAGTATCACAGAGATAAGACATACTTCTCTGAAGATGGGTGTGACCAAGGCGGACAGGCACTGTGACTTGGGTTGCCTTTTCACTGAATCCCCCGACTATCAAGAAAAAGGATTCCAGGGGAAAAAAGGTTAGATTTTCAAATAAATTCCAAGTGTGTGTGTTTATGTTGTGTGTGTCTTGCCTCTGAGTCGGTGTGTGTGTAGCCCTTCTGTAACTTATTCATGGAGCTTGGTCTGACGGTGGGGAATGTCCACATGGGGCACGAATCCACATCACCATCGCCATCCCTGCGGAGAAACACCATGTCATTTAACGATTACTACTACAAAACACATGGAAGAAATGATAGAAGTAGACTAATGTAATTGGTACTGGGATGAATAGAAATAAACAAATCACAGCATCCATCCAGCCACCCGTTTTCCTCCGCTTATCCGGGAGTCGCGGGTTGAGCGGTCAGACTTCCCGTTCCCCGGCCACCTCCTCCAGCTCCACGGGAGGACGCCAAGGCGTTCCCAGGCCAGCTGTGAGACATAATCCCTCCGGTGTGTCCTAGGTCTGCCCCGGCACCTTTTCCTGGCTGGGCATGCCCGGATCACGTCACTAGGGAGGCATCCTGGAGGCAACCGGACTAGATGCCACCTCAACTGACTCCTCTCGATGTGAAGGAGAAGCGGCTCTACTCTGAGACCCTCAGCCTATCTCTTAGGTGAGTCCAGCTAGTCTACGGAGGAAACTCATTTCAGCTGCTTGTATCTGTGATCCTGTTCTTTCGGTCACGATCCAATGCTGGTGAGCATGGGAACATTGATAGACCAGTAAATTCACCCGTCTGGTACAGTGACCGCATTACCGCAGACGCTGCACCGATCCGTCTGTCGACCTCACGCTCCCACCTTCCTTCGGTCATGAACAAGACCCCGAGATACTTAAACTCCTCCACCTGGGGCAGGACCTCATTCCCAACACGGAGGGAGCACTCCACCCTTTTCCGACTGAGAACCATGGCCTCTGATTTGGAGATGCCGATTCTCATCCCAGAATCAGCACCCAGGCGCCTTTGTTCCATAGAACAGTGGTATGAACGGAGTGAGCCCTTTTGTCAGTCGTACAGTCTGTCTCAGTGGGTGGTAACACACAGTGCAGAAGAGCGTAGCCTTGTGAGGAGCAATGCACGGTAATTCAATGACACTATCAATACCAAGTCATGATAAATGATAACGTACTTTACAGACCTTAATGGTTTAGAGTGCATTAGAAAGGACTCCATAGCTCACTATGGCCACATGTTAACAAGTCGAACATTCTAAATTGGTTCCAAACACTGTCTTGAAGGACTTTAGGGCAGGTCCAAATGGGTCGGTATTGTGTACAACCATGTTCCTCACAGACTCACATATCAGAGTCATCAGAACTGGACTCTTCCCCGTGACCCTCAGACTTCCAGCGGCGGTACCGGTCGATGAGCTCCGTCAGATAGGCCGTCTTCTTGGTGTAACGCGTGATGAACTTGTGCTTGAGCAGCTCTTTGGCTGTTGGCCTCTACGCAGACACATTGAGGAGACGAACAGTCAAAGACAGAACACAGTCCACGAGTCCATGATGCATTATAAACAGACTTTACTCACAAAACGGGGGTCTTTATTTAGACATGCCTCCACAAACTCTTTGAAAGGCTTGCTGTAAGGTCCGTCCAACGTGGGTGGAGTGTTTTTGGGGATGAGGAAGAGGACCCTCATGGGGTGTAAGTCAGAGTTGGGAGGTTCGCCTTTCGCCAGCTCAATGGCTGTGATGCCGAGCGACCAAATATCAGCCTAATGGATGGAAAATGACACAGTTTGCTTTGACTGACACTTCTTTCAATCTCTTTCATAGCACTTCCTGGTCAGCCAGGGAATAATACAATGTAGCAGGAGAGCTCAGAGTTGCCTACTTAGCATCTGTGTCGTTATACTCGGCAAGAATTCAGACACCTCTAGATTCTGTTGTTCAAAAAAGCCACTAGGGCCACAAATTTGGCGACTTTTCTGGTCTGTTTGGACATGGAAGCACATATCACGGTTCTCAGCGGGCAGACAGATATGAGCTCTGCCCATATCTATTGTTACAAAATTGTTATTTTGATGTAAAACATGATGTACACTACCGCTCAAAAGTTTGGGATCACTTGGAAATTTATTTTGTCCAGTCTGAGGTATGGCCTTTTTTGGCAGTCCTGCTATGAAGTCCCGCATCCTGAAGTCGCCGCTTCACTGTTGATACTGACACTGGTGTTTGATGGCTACTATTTAGTGCAGCTGTGAGGCATCTTTGTCTTAAACTACACACTCTCTTGCACAGTTGTGCAGCGTTTTTCTGTCCTTGTTAGACCCAGTTTGTGCTGCTCTCTGAAGGGAGTAGTTAACAGCATGGTAAGAGATTTTAGTTTTTTTCCAATCATCTATTAGTCTTATAAAATGATGAACTTGGATTAGCAGCCATACCAGGAGATTGATGCAGACGACTGACAGTTGTTGATAGTAGGCCTCTATGCAAAAATGGAGATCCTTCTTTAAATATCATCTGATTCATTTTAATTGTTTGTGAAATGGATGAAATGTTTGTGAAATTGAAGAAAATGTTTGTGAAATGCATGAACATTTGTTTTTCTTTGGAAAACAAAGACATTTGCAAGTGATCCCAAACTTTTGAGCGGTAGTGTACATTTCTTGTGTTGTTTATGTTGTGGTATAGGTGTTTCCATATTTCAGCTGTCACAAAGTCTAAAAAAAAAATGTCAAAGTGAAAGTTATTCTTGAAATGTATCTTTTCACAAAAAGCTGCTTTTCTTCCGCGTTTTGTCGGGAACTGCTATTTTCCTGAAACTTACCTAAGTTCTACTACTGATTTCTACAGAACGGAGATTGAAAGAGTTAAGCGTCCAATGAGGACACACTTTATTACCCCCCCACACAAAGACTAGCTTTAAGCTTAATGTTTTACTTAAAGTGACAAGTCTCACCTTGAAGTCGTAGGCCGACTGTTTGATGACTTCCGGCGCCATCCAAAAGGGCGTGCCCACAAATGTGTTCCTCTTAATCTGAGTGTCTGTCAACTGTCCAGCCACCCCAAAATCTGCCAGCTTCACATCGCCCTGCTCTGACAAGAGCACGTTGGCAGCTGGACATAAAAAGTGAGCAAGAAAATACACAGTTGATCTTTAAATCATCATTAAAATACCTATTTGCGTTATGAGCAGCGTTGTCCTTATCACCTTTAATATCTCTGTGAATCTTCCTTTCAGAGTGCAAATACTCCAAGCCCTTAAGGATCTCCCGCAATATGGTGGCAATGTACGTCTCTTCAAGAGGCCCTGGACGCAGCTGGGGGTGAAAAGTAACACTTTTGCTTTTAGATTTCAGGATTTTTAACAACTTAAAGCTACAAGAAAATGAATCTTACCAGATCCAAAGCAGATCCTCCACCTAAATATTCCATGATAATCCAAAGTTTGGTCCCCTGGTAGACAAAATACGGACAATAAGATGTTTCAAGTACACACAGTTGCTAGTACAGCATTATGAGTGAAAATGAGTCAACACACAGACATTATCGTCTAAATGGCTAGCAACACCGAAATGTGTGGCGTGTATTCACCTGTGTGGATAACAGGTGCAAACAATGATCTCACCTTCAGGTATGAGCCATAATATTTGGTCACAAACGGACTGTCACACTGACTCAGCACTGTGATCTCCTGCTGAATGTCTTCGATCTCATCCTCCGCCTCCTCCAGGTCAATGATTTTAATAGCCACCACCTCTTTTGTGCGGTTGTTGATACCTTTGTAGACCTCTCCGAAGGATCCCTTCCCAATGCGCTCTTGCTTGGTGAAGTACTCTTCGGGATCCAGCCGGGTATTCTGGTCCAGTCATAGCAAATGAGATCAAATTTGACTGACTGTTTAAACAGCTGATGAGGCAATGGATTTATAATGGCATTCGACTGTGCTGACAATTAATTCTACACATTGTTGGCGGGTGCACTGCATATGTATTCACTGTACTCTTCCTCAGTGTTTTGATGTGTAGAGTAATTGTCATGGCAACTGAGTCAAACTCATTATGGGCGTCTCCTGCTGAGAAATGCAAAGAGTATGTGCCAAAGGCAAGCAGACATTATAATGGGTGTCAACTTTCTAAATATAGGAAAATGTTCAAATACACAGTTTAAAATATAAACAATGTTTTGTTCCTCCAAACAACTGGACATAGACTCGTGTCTGAACTTTGAGCTGTAAGCAATTCCTGACTCATTAAATAATTGTTTTTGGACAGTTGTCCTCCCATCCCAGGATGGTTTTGGCTTAGGCTACTCAACTAAATTGTTCTGGGTGAGGCTTGGACTTTGTTTTCACATCGGTAAATGACAATAGCATCAGTTAACTCTTAAGATCAAAGATCCCCTGTCATTTTTAAAGGACCTGCTGCTGCAGCAAAAAAAGAACCCTTGTCATAGATCTCCTAGATGTGGTTTTAGAAATCTTGATATCAAAAAATGATATCGAACTTGCAGGCCTATGGGATGTCACTGCCCGGCAGGAATTGGCTCATGGGGCACCAGTTGGATATCCGTTGTCTAAGGTTTACTGTGTGCATTAACCTACCTTATGACTTACCCTATCTAATTACACCGTGAAGCTTGACTTGACATTCAAAAAATGTTGCTTAATGCTTATGGATAACATGCTTCGTCACCGTCCCACTCATAATGAAAGTCTGTTGTCTTGTCCTGACAAGTGTGTGAAGAGCATATATGTACCTGGTTCTGCATGTCCCGTAGGTGTGCCATGTCTTCTTTCGCTTAGAATGCTTCAAGGAAGGACACTGTTGTCTCCTTCAGAGGTTAGCGATATGTCCGCTAAGTATTCTTCCTGCCCTCGTCGCTGTTTATGAAGCTAGCTAGCTAGGTGGCTAGCCAACAAGATAAACACCCAGGCTGCTGCTTCTTTTAACGGGGCTGTCACTCCGTCTTCGGCCTCCAAGTCCAGCGGAGGAGCCAACAGCCCAGCTACTACCGAGTTACTGACCGATACACTCCATTTGTGTCCGCGGTAGTGGACAAAGAGAATAATATCCCTTCTGAGTTTGATATTTTTAATTCATTTCACGACGCGTCCTGCCCGTTCAGTCGCTTGAGGACAAAATAATGGCTCGAGAAGAGGACGCATGCGCACTTTTTTCCCTAATGGTGGGATTGTGGGACTTGTATGCCTTTCTACCTCTAGGGCCTCTTACAAACCTTGACTGAATTATTGTATTAGATTGGGCACACCGTATTTAAAAATAGCAGACTTTATTTTCATGACTGACGTGTATAAAAACATTATTTCCACTGTCCACTGTAACCCTGGCATATAATCAGTTATCATTTTATAATGAAAATATCTATTTTTTTTAACCAAAAATAAATACTTGTATATTTTTAAATTTGAAGACATCGGAAGACAGAATTTATTTGTTTATTTGAGCGACTGTCATTATGGTTTTGTGCGCTTGTTTTGTGACCTGGTCGGTGCCTTTGCGCAGGCTCTCATATGTAATCCTCCACCTCCACTCCGTCGGGCAACTCCGTGAGTAAAACAGCAACCCTGTCACATGACCAGTTTAAGGTAGGCGGGGCATTTATTTCACTTGTCCTGCACTCTTCCGGTTAATGCTGTCAAGATCGTGGAACAAACCGCCGTTAATTTGACCCATGATTCTTTAAATTTGTGCTTCCAATACAGAGGTATGTAGTCTTCGGTTTAGGTAATATAAACCGTTTTTATAAAGCTGAAGTTGAGCTGGCCTGCCATTGGAAATGGCCAATAGTCGTCTCGTCGTCAACGTAGCTTTAATCTGTGACGTAGTGGTAAACATAACATATTTGCTGTGTAGAAATGACATGCTAACCACCTTCTCGCCTACATGCTTGACGGCGTCTGCTCTTTTTTTCAGAAGACGTCGGGGTCACATGTCAACAGCTAGTCATTTTAGCGTTATGTAATTATACGTAGAACAAAGTGAAATGGTCTTTCTATTGCATATATATGATTACATTCCTCAAGGCGATAACACAAAGACACACCTTCATTCATGGAATTAGCCTTCATGCTAATCAGCTGTACAGATGCGATCTAGGACTTATTACAAAAAAAAATGACAAAGATTCCTTTATCCATTGTAAATGCTGCATATCGTGGAATTGACCCTGGCTCCATGTCATCCTGCCCGGGGCATGAGCGCTGCCGGTGTTTGGGAGCTGCGGTTCATTGAGGAAACATGATTAGGAACCCAAAGCACACCTCCAAGATGATAAGTGTCTTGCTGAGGAGGAAGATGATTTCAATATGGCTCAATTTAAAAAAAAAAAAGGTCAGACATGGGTTGTATATTTTTATGTGATTTCTAATAAGCTGTCTTTGAATCACCCAGAATGGACCCACTAATTAATAATCACTATCCTAGAGGCGGCTGAATGACTGGAACATTGGCAATAAGACAAAGGCGCTTCCTGTTTTTCCCCCCTAAGAATTTAATTCTCCCACAGGCTGGATGAGTGGTCCATCCTTCACCTCCCCCTCTGCAGAGGTGGCTGAGATGAACCGTATCCACTATGAGTTGGAATACACGGAAGGCATCAGCCAGCGCATGCGGATCCCCGAGACCCTTAAGGTGGCCGCGGAAAACCAGAGCTGTCCTCTGCCACCCCAGGAACCCCTGCACACTCATCCAACTCTGATGCAGGTGCCTGAAAGGATTGTTGTGGCAGGTAAGGCCTGACATGAAGACATGAATATAACTCGTGCATGAAACGGTGTACTTTCTGCACAACAGATGACGGGGATACACAGTTCTCTTGTCCCAGAGACTTGGACCTGATTCAGTCCATCCCTGCAATCGACCTCCTGGACATGAAGGCCCCACCACGTGTTCTTACTCTCACAGAAGAACCACTGGACTCCCTTGAAACTAACCAAACATCCAGTTCACAGAGCAACCCAAGCCATGCAGTAAGAGGGATATCCTTGTTTTGTTCTCTCTCTTCATAAAAAACATATTGTAACCTGCAGTATCATTCACAGCCGCATTCTAGAACTCGAAGGGAACGCAGTGCCAGTGAGTACATATCCGGTCGCCACAGCGGTCAGATTAGCAGAGGAGAAGTAAGGTGAGGACTTGGTAAGGTTTGCCCTTGAAAAAATCTCCCGTCTTCACTTTTTCTCTCCACCTTTCTTGACAGTGTGACACCCTCACCGATCGCCCCTCCAGTCCGCTTGTGTCCCCCTCTCTGCTCCCCTGAGGATGCAAACAACAACCTGTTCACAACAGCCGGCTTCCTGTCGTACATCCAGTCCACCACTCGTCGGGCCTACCAGCAGGTCCTTGAAGTCCTGGATGACAGCCACCGCAGGTGACTTTTACATTATTATTCGTCTGGAAGGGCATCCGTAATATAAAGTGCTCAAGCCAAAATCAGTATGCGGATCAAAAAAGAGCCGCTGTGGCGACTCCGTAACCAGGAAAAAGCCGAAAGAAAAGAACAATTTTTTGATTCCTTGATAGATGATGTACAAATATTTATTTGGCCTGTTGTTTTACCATTACTTTAATGACCATATATAGATACTACACCTTATAGAGCACAGACCTCCACCAAGGTATTCTTGTATTATCAGATGCTTTGTTCAGATGCTCACCAAAATGTGGTGGATTTTTCTTTGTTCTGTATGCCACTCTTCTACAAAATTGATACATATTTTGTTTACATTTTTAATTCTGCTAACTGTATGTCAGGGGTGTCCAAAGGTGATCGTAGTGTGGCCAGCGGAACATTCCAACTAGAAAAGCACTCGGAGAGCGCAGACCTCCGGCAAGCGCCGTAGTTCCCCGTAAATATTAGTCCTACATTCCAGGGCGTAACTTTGAGTCTATCATGGGGTGGGGGGTACAATTTTGCCCATTTTTTTTTTTTAGAAAATAATAAATAAATAAGAATGCTAACATCCTAACTCCTAGCATATAATAATGCTACCTCTGAAAATGCTAAAAATGTTAGTATAATTATGTTAGCATGCTAACACCCAGCATGATGGTGCTAAGTGTCCGCTTAAGTGCATATTCATAAAAATTGCAAAAATGCTGGTATGCTCATGTTAGCATGCTTGCAAAGCTAACATGTTAATTTTAGCATGCTAACACCTCGCATAATAGTGGTGTTTATATACGGGTAAGCATCTACTCATGAAAACGTCTAAAAATGCTACTATGCTAAAATTTCAATGCTGGCAATGTTAACGTTAGCTTATTGACGGTGGCTGAATTGAGCTCTCTTGAGGTCCATTGAGTCTTGTACTTTAACATTTTGTTGAATATTTACTAATTATGTATCAACATGTGTGTTTTTACCACCTCAGATGTCCTCATTTAGGTCATTAGTTTTGTATTTGCTATGACCGTGTTTACTCTTTTGACTGTATTACTGTTTTTGATCATTATTTGGACTTGACAGAACACACCTGGATCTCGCCTTGGAAATGAACCCAGATGAGTCCGGATTAATGGATGCCTCTTCATTAAGACGACAAGTAATGACTCTCCAGCATATGTACATACATTAATTCATTCATTTTCTACCGCTTATTCTCACAAGGGTCGCGGAATGCTGGAGCCTATCTCGGCTGTCTTCGGGCGAGAGGCGGGGTACCCCTGGACTCGTCGCCAGCCAATCACAGGGCACATATAGACAAACAACCATTCACACTCACATTCATACCAATGGACAATTTGGAGTCACCAATTAACCTAGCATGTTTTTGGAATGTGGGAGGAAACCAGAGTACTCGGGGAAAAAAAAACATGCATGCACGGGGAGAATATGCAAATTCCACACAGAGATGGCCGAGGGTGGAATTGAACTCGGGTCTCCTAGCTGTGAGGCCTGTGCGCTAACCACTCGTCCGCCGTGCAGCCCACTAGATGGGGAACCACTGAGCTACACCAGCGCTATATACTACGTACAGTGGTGTGAAAAAGTCTTTGTCCTCTTCCTGGTTTCTTATTTTTTGCATGTCTCTCACACTTAAATGTTTCAGTTCATGAAATCATTTTAAATATTAGTCAATGACAACACAACTGAACACAAATTGCAGTTTTTAAATGAAACCTTTTATTAAGGGAAAAAAAATCCAAACCAACATGGCCCTGTGTGAAAAAGGGATTGCCCCCTAAAGCTAATAACTGGTTGGGTCACTCTTCAATTCAGCGTTTGCCATAACTTGAGTCCAATGAGTCTCTTCCATCGCTGTGGAGGAATTTTGGCCCACTCATCTTTGCAGAATTGTTGTCATTCAGCCACATTGGAGGCTTTTGGAGCGCCTTTTTAAGGTCATGCCACATCATCTCAACTCCACTCCAAAGTCTTTATTTTCTATTTTCTTCAGCCATTCAGAGGTGGACTTGCTTGTCTATTTTGGATCATTGTCCTGCTGAGGTCACCAACAGATGGCCGGATTCAGGATTTTTTGGTAGACAGCAGAATTCATAGCAAGTAGCAAAACAGCCCAAGACCATCACACTACCACCACTGTATTTTACTGCCGGTATGGCGTTACTTGACGCCAGATGCAATGGGATCGTAATTGATCTCATCAGACCACAGAGTATTTTCCCAATGGTCTTGGGGGTCATTAAGATATTTTCTGGCAAAATCGATACAAGCCTTAATGTTATTTTTGTTCAGCAGTGGTTTTGGTCTTGGAACTTGGAACCTCATGCTGTTGTTGCTTTGTGTCTTTCTTATGTTAGAATCACGAACACTGACCTTAACTGGGACAAGTGAGGCCTGCAGTTATTTGGGTGTTATCGTGGGGTCCTTTGTGACGTCTTGGATCAGTCGTCACTGTGCTCTTAGTGTAATTTTGGTTGGCCGGCCTCTCCTGGGAATGTACGCCACTGTTTCATGTTTTCTCCCTTTGTTGAAGTTTTGCTGGAGTCCCAAAGCTTAACAAATGGCTTTGTAACCTTTTAAATAACAAATATTCCATTTAAAAGCATTTTGTATTCCGTTGTGTTGTCATTGACTAATATTTCAATTTCTAAGTATGGCAAATGTGCAAAAACATAAGAAATAAGGAAGGGGGCAAACACTTTTTCACACCACTGAATATAACATACCTGCATGTTGTGCATAGAAGGTCCCTAATATACAGTGTAATGGTCACTATGTTAATGTAATGTTGAGATGAATACAGTCCATTCTTCAGGTACATAACACCAAGTCAGCATATCTCCCATCATGTGGCTTTTCAGATAGTCAAGCTGAACCGCCGTCTGCAGCTGCTGGAGGAAGAAAACAAGGAGCGCTCCAAGCGGGAAGTGATCCTGTATTCTGCAACTGTTGCATTCTGGCTGATCAACACCTGGGTTTGGTTCCGCCGCTAAGACGCAAACACCCAAAACATCGAGAGCCAAAGCAATGTCTCGTTACAGACACATTTAGCTATAACGCTTAGCAATGTCTGTGGCCCTTGGTGGAAAGTAAAGGTAACATTAGATGGAAAACAAGATTTGACTTTGGCAACAAACATTTTGGGACCCAAGCCCTGGTGTAAAGCTAAAGTAAATAAATACTCTTAAGTGTCAAAAGTATGATCACCAAATCTAAAGATGCCATAACCTTTATGCTGAATGTTTGTCGTGTTCTGTGTGCAGTAGTGATATAGGGTGCTGTTTGAGTGTTTTGTTTGTGTTTTTCCACTTACTTTTTTTGAACTGTTACAGTGATGTAAATCATTCACTTCAATGACTTCAGGCAAGAAAACTTGAATTCCATCATTCTATTCATAGTTGGAAAGTGATTTCTAAACTTTGACCACACACAATGTCCCCAGCAGATAGATGGAAGCTACCTGTACTTTTCATTTCATTTCATGCAGTATTCTAACAGCTGTTGTTTCTCTGACAGGGTCTTCTGGAAAATATTGATGTCACTGTAGTTTAATGTTGTCAATTGACTTTGTATTTATTGTTCCAATATGCAACCACGTGGTTTATTTATTTCCTACTCATTTCAGTGTTTTCATTCATTTATAAAACCTTGTACATTTGTTGTGGGTCAGTTATTCATGCTTTCATAAATGGATGTCGATTAATTCGCTCAGATTTTTGTGCAACGCTGCCCCTATTGTTGTTTTTGTTATTACTGGTTGGATTGTGCAGAACTTACTGGATATTTGTGCCGGACCAAAAAACAAAAAAGAAACAGAAAAGAAACAAAAAACTTCCATTTGCATTTACTCTGTGGAACAACGAGAGCGTTTTGTCACTACCAGAAGTGACATATCTGTGTAGAGCAGGGGTGCTCACACTTTTTCAGCATGCGAGCTACTTTTAAAATGACCGAGTCAAAATGATCTACCCACTACAAAAATGCAAAACATCTATTTATTTTCAAATGTATTGATGATTATTTGTACGTACAATGTATGTTGATGTACCTTACATAACCAAATGAGCCAATATTGCAAAACACACATAATTAACAGTTAACATTTTTTGTAACTACCTCCACATTACTCCACATTTCCCTTCTTTGGTACTGCGATGGTAGAATGGCATATGAGGCAAACGCACTTCGAAAAAGACATTGTGAAAAAAAAGTCCACCTCCCATTCCGTATGGAAGTGATATGTTTTTGCCTTTTTACTTGGTCCAGCTCCTTCACTCATTTTAGTGACCATAAACTTTAGCGAGGGCTTAAAATCTCGCAATTCGCCGACTAGCTTAGCACTTTGCATCGTTGTTTACGCATGAGCGGTGACCTAAAGGTCAAAATTCAGTTGTCATCTGATTGGTTGTCCTGTATGTCAATCAAGTAACGGGGATGGATGATAGGCTGACATCGTAAGTTCTGCTGCACTTAGAGACGTTGTTTGATTTGATTGGTCGCCCGAAGGGCAACATTCAGTTGTCATCTGAATGGCTGCCCTGTATATCAATCAAGTGACGGCATTGATGCGAGGATGATATTTTTTTAATGTCACGCCGCGATCGACCAGCGATCGACCAGTACCACCTCCGCGATCGACCGGTAGATCGCGATCGACTTAATGAGCACCCCTGGTGTAGAGTATACTCACATTCCGAGACAAAGATCACTTTTTTCACCAAACTGCGTAATGTTATGTAGAAAGTATGGCCCAGGAACCAATCATTTTCGTAGCCTTTTTCAAAAATTGAAAAAGAGGCGCAGAAAAATGTTGACATCCACAATACTATGAATCCACATATTTGTGAAAATAAACAGAAGAC
Organism: Doryrhamphus excisus; assembly: GCF_030265055.1. Classification (NCBI taxonomy): domain Eukaryota; kingdom Metazoa; phylum Chordata; class Actinopteri; order Syngnathiformes; family Syngnathidae; genus Doryrhamphus; species Doryrhamphus excisus. Next base: position 2,294,747 of record NC_080468.1, read on the forward strand.
GTGAAAAATAATATCGTGTTGATTTAGCATAAGTTGATTAGTCATGCCTGGAGAATGGGCCGCAGGGATAACGTCATGAAAAGGCACTGTTGTGATCACCGTGGATCACGTGTTGTGTCAACACGCCCCCCCCCCCAAAAAAAAGAGCACAAGTTTGTGGTTTTTGACAGGCAAAGAGCCACGCTAGACGTCCTAAACCTTGGACTGCAACCCAGGAGCCAGACACAATCGATATGTGGATCGCCCGCCGTTGTGATGGGGATCACTAAACTGGCAGATTTGATTCGCCGGGAAGCTCCCGGTGCTATTTCTCACAAGCATGTCGGCGACTACACAGGTAGACTATCGTTCTCACGTTTATATCACTTTACATCGTTTCTTCTTTACTATAGAGTTCGGGTTTGGTCTCCATGATGTTGAGCAGAATCGAGTAACATTGTAAACATATCCTCGGCACACAGTTAAGCCACTTTGCTCTTATTCCAAGTTCCAAAAAGGACAGGTATGTCATTTTGTTCAGTAAATAGCATCCATCCATGTTATCAAAGTGTACGCACAGCGTACAACTTCAATGCTCACAGGAAGTGAACACATTGTACACCATTGTCCGCCTAGTCACGGCCACCTTTATTGCTTACCATCATGGCTGACTTTATCCTCCATAGAATACTACACTTTGTTCTGCAATCCTATTTTAACTGTAGCATCCTTGGCATCCTTGGCATATACTATCATGCAAACGCGTGCTAGTATATATATAGTTTATTTTAAATGTGTAGTGTGCAGAAATATTATAAATATATATATACAGTAAATATAAAAATTATACAACACGTGTATTACTGCATATTCTATTTCCCTCCGCAGGAAAGGTAATAGCTGTGGATACATCGATTATGTTGAACCAGTTCCGCACAGTGACACCATCACTGAGGTATCTTGAAGACTCACTCAGTCTTACAAATAATGAACACATTCTTGTTTCATTTCAGTGCATTATAATAATACCCTGTCATGATGCGTATCTCTGCAGCCCGCTGACTGGTCTCTTCTTTCGCACGCTCACTCTCCTGGAACACGACATAAAACCTATTTTTGTGTTTGATGGCAAGCCTCCCAGAGAAAAGTTTGCTGCAGTAAGTTGCACCACCTCATGAAAATGAAGTTTAAAGATGAAATATCAAAATTCATGAAGCTTGAGAGGATCTAATGGATCAGTGCTGCGAGTCAGAAGACAAGTGTTCATGATTGTTCCCCCTGTAGCTTCGGAAACGAGCCGAAGCAGCAGGTTGGCACGCCCACAACCACTTGGGCACAGGTACTAAACACTGCTTTTCAGGTACACAAACAAGACCATGATCTAGATTTTTTTTCCTTCTCCTAGCATCACTCCAAACAAAAGACACATTGCACCTCCTGAAGCTTCTGGGTGTACCCATGCTACAAGTATGACCTTTTATAACAACTACATTTCACGTTTTTTTTCACTCTGTCACTAATTTTTGCGGTCTCCCTCTTTTTGTATGTGTTCCAGGCTCCGGGAGATGCTGAAGCTTTTTGCGCTTGGCTGGTGAAACGGGGCACTGCTGAAGCTGTGTCATCAGAAGACATGGACACGCTGCCGTTTGGAGCACATGTTATGATTCGCCATTTGAATGCAAAGAGAGACAGGTAAGAATATTGTGATAACTGTGCACCCTTCAATGAGGCTTCAATTTTCACATGCTGTTATTATATGCTGCTAGTTCTGGGGACAGAGGTGGCATTGCAACACCAACCATCCATTATATTCGGGTCAATATGGTCATTTTACACAGCTCTAAGATATATAGGGACAAGTTCAAGTCACAGAAAAAAGTGTCTTATCCGTTGATGTTTTTCCTCTATTTCCAGTGATGTTGTGGAATATTCCTTACCAAAACTGTTAGAGATACTCCAACTGACCCACATGGAAGTAAGATTAACACAGAACTGATATTTGCTTTTGTTATATTCATTCAATCATTTTCTACCGCTTTTCCTCACGGGTGTCGCGGGGGTGCTGGAGCCTATCCCAGCTGTCTTTGGGAGAGAGGCGGGGTACACCCTGGACTGGTGGCCAGCCAAACACAGGGCACATACGTATAGACAAACAACCATTCACACTCACATTCATACCTATGGACAATTTGGAGTGGCTAATTAACCTAGCATGTTTTTGGAATGTGGGAGGAAACCGGAGTACCCGGAGAAAACCCACGCATGCACAGAGAGAGCATGCAAACTCCACACAGAGATGCTTTCGTTATATATTAGTTTTATTTCAATTTGATCCCTTTTTGCTTGTCCACCACCAGTTTGTTGACCTGTGCATCTTGTTGGGATGTGACTACTGTGACAAGATAACAGGTTTTGGTCCCAAGAGAGCGCTGACACTGATCCAGAAATACCGCACTATCGAAGATGTTGTTCTGCACATCAACAGAAAGGTACAATATCGTCAACCAGGCTACGCTTTGCTCCTGTGAGCTCTTTTTAAGACGTTGACATCCGCATCACAGACCCATCCAGTGCCGAATAACTGGAAATACAAGGAAGCGCGGAAGTTATTTTTAGACGCATCACAGACAGCATTGCCTGAACTGACGTGGACTGAGCCAGATGAAGATGCTTTGGTTGCGTTCCTCCGGCGCGCCACATATGTCAAGTACATGTGCTACCAATACTAATCAGTATAAGACGTTTGAAATGAAATCATTCAAAGACAATTAAGCCTGCGTTCATGTTTGTGTGTTTTTAGGGAGAATAGAATCCGTCATCGCATGGAGAAGTTCAGAGAGATGCGGGAGAGGAAGCGAAAAAAGATGGAAAAGGAGAGGGCAATTCCACAATACACCCAGACCCGTGTGGAGGACTTTTTCAAAGTTCTCAGGAAGAGAGTGCAGGTAAACATTGGTGAAATTATAAACTATTGTGCCATCTAAGGACGTGACATCATCTGTGGGAAGCGGTGACCTCTGCAATGACACATTTGACAGAACATTCAGAGTGTTTCTTCTATCCCCTTTTAAAAAAATAAAAATTCATCAATCAATAATAAACATCCTTCTTTCAGTATCTTCAAAGTAAGTTACGCTGCACAACTGTATAGGAAGCCGTGGGGTAAAACAAAGCCAATTGTTCTGTACTGCTACTTTAGGGGGAACTATTATGCTCTTCCACTTTTCTGACCTATAAATGTCGTTACAATGTCATATTATCGTGATAAATGATGCCAAAGGAGGTATGCGCATTTGGAAGATGGAAGATAGATGGCTCTGCATGCTCGGTTTTACCGAGTTCTACTGACGTCAATGTCAGTAAACGTGGACCTATCCGGACATCTTTGGGAGCGCTTTGGAGTGTGACCAATCACAGCGGAATGGGCGTGCCTGGAGGAGGACCGTGGGTGTAATAAATTAAACAGACCAGACTTCGAAATCAGGAAAAGCCAAAAGAAACAAAATTTGGATGGGAAGCGCAAAATCCATGGAAACTGTGTCGGAAGAGGTACAGAATCTGGAAGATCTAGAAAGCTTTCTGAGTAGGTTAGCTGCTCTATAGGAGTCAACAACTCAGTACAAAGAAGCATAATAGGTCCCCTTTAAAAAAAATGCCAATTAGTGCAATGAAAGTTTGTTTTAACCATTCTCTCCTTCCTTTAGCCAGTGGAAGCCGCTGACGGTGAAAAAGAGAAAAAGAAAAAGAGAAAGACGAGATGAGGCTGCCATCAAGCATGTGGAAATTGAAGTACATCTTTCTTTGTCTACACCAGTCTCAAAATCATAAGCAAACTCATTTTAATCATGTTGAATGAAAAAGCTCAACTCAGTCACATTTCTCGACATACCTAAATGGTTAGTCCATTTTATTTTTGTTTGATGCTTAGTACATGGCAAGGTACTGCAGATATTTTATTTAAAAAAAATTTTTTTGATCCAGTTGCACAGCAGTGAATTCAGACTGCATGGGACTAATTTTACAATGCTATTGCCTTGTCTCTTGTGGTAAAACTGCAAACACGGTAAACAAGCAAAGCTACCATAAAGGCAGATCAAATAGTGGCTAGCTATGAAAGAGGCCAGTGTGAGCACTGTCGGGGTAATTCTACCAAAGCCAAAAAGAGACAGGGGATGTCTCATCACCAGATATTCAACTAGCACCTGTTGTGTAATCTGTGCCAAGAGACCAGAGACTTGAATTTTGTGGAATTTTGTTATATCTGAAGAGTACAGTGAGATTTTCAAATGTGTGTGTTTTAAAGACTACATTGTTTTGTTATGTTTAATTTCAATACTGTTAAACACATAAAATCATGTGTATCTTGACTTGTTTTGATGTTCTTTTTATCTGTTACATTGAAGTACATCACATCCAAAAAGGGGTAGGTACCCCTTCCCCATATCTCGGTACTTATTGATAGTTTGTTAGTTCGTATATAGCTTACTCCGAAATACAAATTAAATCCACAATATTTTGCTGTCATTACTTGGCATAAAGGACGGGCGGCATAATTCTAGCCAACAGGTGGCGCTGTGGGTTCTCAATGTGGTTTGTGTGTGTTTTTGATGCCTGTAGAGGAAGTAGTTCGCCAGTCGCCCAGTCTCCCAGCCAGACCTCTCCGCAAGGTGCCTACCTGCCTGGCCGCTGCCGTCCAACGCGGCAACTTTGCCCCGAAGACACCCGCCCTTCTTCCGGGTCATTGACCAAACCTCCCTTCCGGGGATACCAGCCAGTTGAATTCGGCCATGGCGACCAGCGCGAAGAGAAAGCAAGAGGAGACACATCTGAAGATGCTCCGGGAAATGACTAGCCTTTCTGCGAATAGGAAATGCTTCGATTGTGACCAGCGCGGCCCGACTTATGTCAACATGACAGTGGGCTCCTTCGTGTGCACTACCTGCTCTGGCATCTTGTAAGTTATTGTCTTGTTATGCTGTTCCTCCTTTGTCTGCCGGGTAAGGAAGAGATGTTCGCTTGGGAGCTGGCCGCTTCGACGCTGACTTGGCGGTTCCGTTAGCTAGTATGCTAGCGTTGATGTCAAGATAGGTTGCCGCTGCCGTTGGTTCAGCCCGAGGCCGATGGATGGGTTGTGGGTCTGTAGATAACTAATTAGGTTCACAGCAGTGGCATTTAAATGAACCCAATAGTCACATTCAGCGTGAAAATGACACAGTGGAATACGGTCTCATTCTGTTGGTGTGGTCACGTTTAGCACTGTAATTGGTTGGTAGTCTGAAGACACATAGTCGGCCACCCTGTCAAGCGTCAAGAGTGTTGGGCGTACTGGGACCTACCTTTGACTTTAACTGGTTCTCATGAAGGCATCGACGCTCATACTTAAACATGTGCATGAAAAGAGTGGGTTCAAGTCCCCGTTTTCTATCTGACCTGTATGGGTCAGTAGGTCGCAGCTGTCCCTTCAAGCCATCCATCCATCCATCCATCCATTTTCTCCACCGCTTGGCTTCATTAAGGTGAGCTGGAGTCTATCTCCGCTTGCTTCAGGTGAAAGGTCATTCACTCAAAGCGGTTAAGTGTTTCCAAATAGCCATCATTTTTGAGATGGGAATACTCAGAACTTTGTGATATTCCTGTGACACGAACCGCTCGTCCACATTGCGACCGCTGCCACTTATAGTTTCCCCAAAAAGAAAACTATCGTGAAATCTTCATGACCATTTTTTGTGGTATGAACTGGAGTTGAGCAACAATCTCCACTCTGTGGACTGCTTCAGTTGGCTTGTGATGTTCTTGCAAAGCTGCGCAAAAAATCGGACAACCTCTGCAGCCAGGGTGAGTTGGCTCCGCTGCCCTGACCAGTGCGGTGTGTTTGCTATCGTTGGAGTAGGTCAGGTGACCAAATTGTCCGTAGGTGTGAGTGTGAATGGTTGTTTGTCTATATGTGCCCTACGATTGCCTGGTAACCACTCCAGAGAGTACTCCACCTCTCGCCCGATGTCAGATGGGATAGGCTCCTGCATACCGCCTTCACCTATTGAGGATATGCGCCATAGAAAAAGAATGGGTGGGTGGATATCAATATATTGATCCCAGCCATTTTCAAAAGACATGCAAGCGTGTGCATGCATTAAAATGCATACGCTTGCGCATAATAAATAACCTCAATTTTTCCCTTCTAATTATGAATTTATTCCATAGTATTATAAAAATAGAGCTTTATTTTGTTTTTTCTCTCACAAATTATGACTTAAAAACAATACATCTTTCATCTTTATGCTAATAGGATGACATTTTTCCTCTTTCAAACACAATTTTTCTATTATTTTGACTTAAGTATTCTTTGAAAATTACTGCTTTTTTATTAGGGACTTTATTTACATATTTTCACTTTATCCTCATCATGTTATAACTTTTTCAACAACTAAATTTTCCCAAAATTGCAATGTATTAGCTGTTTTGTTTTTCATAATATTACAACTTAAAAAAACATTCTCTTGTTCTTTTAATATTTTGACTTAATTCTTGTAAAATTACAACTTATTTGTCAATTTTTTTGTTGTTTTTTTTTTAGTTTTCTTGGTAAATTTCTTTTTTTTTATGTGCTGGAACACCCTCTTGACTCATCAGCATGGCTGTGGTGAACCCTTGAAGGAAAATCTTTCCAAGAGTGCATGAAGGCTGAGAAATTTTGTTAGATTCCAGAGGAATTACTACTTTGGAGGGGATTGGATTTAAACAAATATCTTTTGTCACACCAGTCCTGGAAATTTTCTGAGGAAAACCTCATAATTGAACTGTCACAGTTAGAATGCCACCTCACTCAAACTGACTTTTCCCTCAATCTTTGGAAGGGCAACAGAACTGTCGTGTTGCATTCAATGGCACTTCTCATATCCTTTTTCTACACAGCATGGATTCTGACCTCATCGGTCCAGTATTTTACCACCAGTGTTGTTTTTACAGTAAACCCCTTCTTGCAGGCAGGTAGGCACATGTTTTCCACCAGGATCCCACCAGGATTTTTCTTCTCTTACAAAGCTCCTCCTGGGAACTTAGCAATGCAAAATATAGCGGTCTTATTATTATCTGATCATTAACTGATCATTTGTATATAGTCATTCATTTTCTACCGCTTACCCTCACGAGGGTCGCTTGGTGTGCTGGAGCCTATCCCAGCTATCTTCGGATGAGAGGCGGGGTACACCCTGGACTGGTGGCCAGCCAATCACAGAGCCCATATAGACAAACAACCATTCACACTCACATTCATACCTATGGACAATTTGGAGTCACCAATTAACGTAGCATGTTTTTGGAGTGTGGGAGGAAACCGGAGTACCTGGAGAAAACCAACACATGCACGGGGAGAACATGCAAACAGAGATGGCCGCCCTGCAACCCGGCATGGCAACATGTGCAAGTGTATTTGTTTTCCTTGTCTCTTGCATCCAAACAGGCAGGAAGAGGATTCGCACTGTGCATTTGTTTCAGCAGAACAGAGTGAGCACTTTTGTCAGTCAGTCTCGTTGTCTCGGTGGGTGGAGGCGGGACCACTAGCACACAGAGTGTAGCCTCTTAAGCAGCAATGCAAGGTAACGTTAAATTAGTAGGATGTTTTTTTTAAGTAATCTCATCTCCTCTCGTATTCAAAGGGCCCAATCTCTCATCCCGTGACACCCCTCGGAGCCCCCCCAAATTGGCATCGTCTAGGACGCTTCTATTGTCTCTCTCTTCACCCGAACCTGATCGTACTCCTCACTCAAGAATAACACCGCTCATCGCTCTGTATACCTGGAAGCTGCTATCTTATGCTCCGTCGATGGCAAACACAGCATCCAAACTTGTCATCTTTAAGCTGTAAAAAAAATCCAGCTGACTTGACATTCCAGTTCTTTACATCCTGTCTTTGTGAGCACGTCAGTTGTGTTCCGTTTGCCGATTGAACTTTTTCCTTTTGTAAGCAATTTTATCGATTGTCAAAGCAGCAGGTACACTTTTTTTGGTTTGTTTGTTGGATTTAATTCATGTTTAATGGATTGTTTGTAATATGAATTTAAACATTATGGTCATATATACAGTATGTATAATAAGTGTTGCTTTAGGGCAGGGGTGGCCAAACTTTTTGACTCGCGGGCCGCATTGATATGACAAAATTTACGGGGGGGTGGGGGGGGGGGCAGACTATATATTTTACACGTAACAGTCCACCTGGTATTATTGTATCTGTAAAATTGTCATGCAATCTGCTATTATTTATTATTTTATATTTATATTTAAATATTTAAAAAATAATAAAATATTATAATATTACAATAAAATTTAAATAATAATTATTATATTATTATGTAAAATATGCAAATATAACAATAGATATAACAAATATAACAATAACAAACAAAAATTGGGCGGGCCGTATTCAAACACTTGGCGGGCCGGATGTGGCCCCCGGGCCGTAGTTTGCCCACCCCTGCTTTAGGGGAAGCACATTATAAATACGGGGCTTGAGATAAAAAATGGAAAACGCCATCATGGTCATGTCAATTGTTTTTGGGTCATCACTTGCAGCGTAGAATGAGAATGATGAGGAAAATATCATCATTCCCAAGTGATTCTCTTGTGTCCTTCCGCTTTTGGTATTTCCATGTTTGAAGTTCAAGAATGCAGCGGTAGTAAATGCGCACCGCAATTGTTTGGCATTTTATTTGGGAATTTGTCTTTGCTGCTGTCACACAGATGGCATTGGGTTGCATCCGGCCTCTCTTGGTTTTGAGCTAACAAAAACCTCCTCCGCTCCCATAGGCGTGGGCTGAACCCCCCACACAGAGTGAAGTCCATCTCCATGACCACGTTCACGCAGCAAGAAATTGAGTTCCTACAGAAACACAGCAATGAGGTATCGAACACGCACGGGAACACGCATGCATCTTTCAAAAGTCATGGATCTGTCTTTAATTCTGACGTCATCTTCTGGCATTTTGAGTCCTGCTTAGACAACTTTATTGGCATTCCTTTTTTCCTCCCCACCTCCCATTTCTCATTATCCCTTCCCCCCTCCCTGCTACTTTGTCTCACCTCACACCCGGCCGCCTCCCACCCTCTTCATTCCTCTGACCCTGGTCCGCCCTTCCTCTACCCCCATAGGTCTGTAAACACATCTGGTTGGGCCTCTACGATGACAGGACATCAGTTGTTCCAGATTTCCGAGAGCCACAGAAAGTAAAAGAGTTCCTCCAGGAAAAATATGAAAAGAAAAGATGGTAACCATACCTTATTTTATCGGTTGCTTCTGTCTTTTCCTGTATATGCAGTGGAACCTCGGTTAGCGTGGTTTGCCTCGGTTTGCGTGCATTTAATGGCTTTTTAAAATCAGAAAACGTCCTTCCTTGTGAGCATCCTAATAGCTAGCGAATGTCATGTCAGAGGTTGACGCTCAAAAATGTTAACACAAAACACCTTTTTATAGTTTTACATGCATACAATCATAAATGACGAATGAAAGGGATAAATGATCCCTTCATTGAAGACCACACCACACTATCTTCACATGTCATGAGTTGTTTCTCACCTTCTTCATCAAAATACTGGCACGAGCACCATTTTTGCTCCCTGTTGGGTTACAATATGGAGGAGAGAAACACTATGGAATTCAAGAAACAACTCATGTCAAAACAGGAAGGCGGTGGTGGTTGATTTTGTCACGTCTTCAGTGAAGGCTTTTCTATGCATCACAACGCTCCAAAGTAAGTTAATATGAGCTAGCTAACAATGCATGTAATTGGAACACATCTACTCTGACCCTCTAACAACATTTTATTGTTTGGTGTTGCACACTTTTGTAATTGAGATTTTTTAAAAATCTATTCAATTCTAAAATGTCAATTTCTCATGGATTACAAGGTATGTGCCTCCAGACCAGGCAAGGGCGGTTGCCAGTGTCCAGGCATCGGTGTCTGGCTCTTCAGCCAGCAGCACTGGTAGTACCCCAGAAGTACAGCCTCTAAAGACCTTGCAGCTCAATAAGACCCCACTTCGCCAGGTAAGCTAAAATGCATCAAAACCCACCTGTGACTTCTTGAGATATACAGTGTGGTTTGGACAACTTGGAAACGCCCTCTTTTTCCTTTCCTCTGTGCCCTGGGTCCAGTCCCCTGGGTTAGGTCGCTCCCAGGCACACATCACAGCCCAAGAGAAGAAGTTCGACCTGCTGTCAGACCTGGGAGGTGACATCTTTGCTGCCCCGCCTGCACAGGCCGCCAGCTCCACCAACTTTGCCAACTTTGCACATTTTCAAAACCAATCAGGTCTGCGACCTCGCTTCCTGTGTTCCGAAACGTGTTCCTTGGACCAGTGGTTCTTAACTGGCCTGGCTGTGGGACTCGACATCAAATATCTTTTTGGAGCCTTTACAACAGGGGTGCTCATTAAGTCGATCGCGAGCTACCGGTCGATCGCGGAGGTGGTACTGGTCGATCGCTGGTCGATCGCGGCGTGACATTAAAAAAATATCATCCCAGCATCAATGCCGTCACTTGATTGATATACAGGGCAGCCATTCAGATGACAACTGAATGTTGCCCTTCGGGCGACCAATCAAATCAAACAACGTCTCTAAGTGCAGCAGAACTTACGATGTCAGCCTATCATCCATCCCCGTTACTTGATTGACATACAGGACAACCAATCAGATGACAACTGAATTTTGACCTTTAGGTCACCGCTCATGCGTAAACAACGATGCAAAGTGCTAAGCTAGTCGGCGAATTGCGAGATTTTAAAGCCCTCGCTAAAGTTTATGGTCACTAAAATGAGTGAAGGAGCTGGACCAAGTAAAAAGGCAAAAACTGGACCAAGTAAAAAGGCAAAAACTGGACCAAGTAAAAAGGCAAAAAACATATCACTTCCATACGGATATGGAATATTATACGGATATTATGATACGGATATTATCCATGACTGATAAACATTTGGAAGTGTGCTTGAGGCTGGCTATCAGCAGCTACTGTCCGGACTATGCATCCCTGGCTGGTTCAATTCAGTGCAAGTCATCAAAGTAAACTCAGGTAATTACAAAAAATGTTAATAGTTAATTATGTGTGTTTTGCAATATTGGCTCATTTGGTTATGTAAGGTACATCAACATACATTGTACGTACAAATAATCCTCAATACATTTGAAAATAAATAGATGTTTTGCATTTTTGTAGTGGGTAGATCATTTTGACTCGGTCATTTTAAAAGTAGCTCGCATGCTGAAAAAGTGTGAGCACCCCTGCTTTACAACATTCAACAGTGTTAGCTCAATGCTAATTTACATGGAAAATCCCATATGCTCGCTGGTGGTTAGGATTATCAATTTTACATACCGATTTTGAACACCTGACACACATTCAACAAAAAATACGTGCAAACAAGAGACATGCCTGGCACATTCTTCTCGGCAGTAGACTACAAACAATCATTATTAATGGGTTTAAAATAGAATAGTACTACAAAGCATTGTCACCACTTATGAAGGTATTAATAGATAACAGCCCACTGCGTAAAAGAAGACCAGTGGCCCAATGAAAGGGGTCCACGGCCCACCAGTTGAGAACCACTACCTTTTAGACTCCTCATCGTGTTATCATTCCATTGCATTACCCTTTCATTCATAGTCCACCATTGCCTTCTTTGTGGCTGCAGCACCTCAGGGTCACACAGCCACCAACTTTGCCAACTTTGACGCATTTGGAAACACTGCAATTCCATCCCATCTGAGCACGTCACCCCCCTCAAAGTCCTTTTCTACAGGTACCATGCCCCCCCCTCATCTCCACCAGCTTGCCTGCATACACTCACCTCATTGTGTTTCATTACATCCTCACCCATGGTGGACACCCCGCTCTGTGCTACAGCTTTATAGAACATGAAGAACATGAAGAACATAGAACATGTGCTGATAATGAAACCCTGATGGAGGCACTTCAAATATATTTGTATCCCAGCGGGATACTTTAGATTTACAGTCTGTGTAGTTGCAGCTGAGCTACATCACGGTTGTCTGTCAATATGCATTTTATAGTTTTCAAAATGTTGAAGCACTTGCGTGCATCGGTTGAATCTGTTTTAAAAAGAAAAAACTAATGAAAATATTTTAAACAGGAGGAGGTGTGCCAATCCCGTCTATGTCGAGTGCTGTCCCTACCCAGTCCCAAACCGGGAGCTGCTCCGAGGATCGCTACGCTGCGCTGGCTGAGTTGGACAACAAGCTAAGCTCCTCTGCAGGCAGCAATGTGCAAGGGTGAGAAACTGGACACACACACACGCATTTGATCTCCTTAAAAAACTCAATTAAAAAGGCTTCCTGGAGTCGGGCTAATTACAAACAGTTGGTTGTGGGTGATAATGTATGTTCTTGCTGTTTAAATCAATGACGTTGAAGTAGTGCTTACAGTACCTGAACACAACAGACCGCTGCATCAAGTTCTCTTGTGTGGCTTTTAGATCATGTGATGTTGGTCTTTTGAGTGAGGTATGAGAACCAATTCCTAGTTGCATGTTCTTAATACAGTTCAACATTAGTTATCATCATTCATCCGTTCCAGGAGGCTTTACTGAGAAGAAAGACAAGAAATAAGTCTGGTGGCATGACTGTGTCAAAGAACTTTACAAAGAACTACAGAGTCAACTTCTGATGACATAATCAACGGGTGACAGAGCTCTCTTCCAGTTCTGTTCTCTGATTTTATTAGCAAGCTAAAAGGCTGTTCCCTGGGGCGTTTTCTGATAATAGTTTGGCAAAACTTTTCGACGTAAACTGAAAAACATACCTATCAAGGAAATGATTATATCTGCTCTCAATGTTCACTTCACATGTTTTGGAATTTTCCATTCCACAATGCTAGCGTGAGACATAAACACACGTGTCTTACTCTTTTCTGTGCATTCAAAGAGATAAATTATCGGTACCATGCCGAAGCATAGTTAATCATTACATGTTGACTTTTACTAATTAGTATGCGTACAATTAAATATTAACCCACACCCGGAGGCCCAGAATGTCTTCAACAGGAATGTTTGCAGTATTAATAACTCTAATTAGAAAGATGCTTTGTGATGCGGTGTGGTTGGATGAAATGCCTGTAGTAGAATAACGCAAGTTTGTCTCGACAGGAATATATTTGGTCCGGTTCTCAGCTCATCCCCAGCCCAGAATCCACCTGTTTTACCCAGCATGCAGCCTGGCTATGGAGGTGAGAGTTGTCCTAGTGATGCTCTTTTAATTTCTTGTAAAGACTTAACATCTACCCTCCTATATAGGTGTCCCTTCCACAAATCCCTTTGTTGCTGCAGCTGTTGCCTCCGAGATGGCGACCAACCCTTTCCAAGCCAATGGCAGAGCTCCAGCTGCAGGTGGGGGGCACATTTTAGCATCAGTTTGACCTTTTTGTGGTATTTACATGTAGTGATACAGTCAAGTAAGTTTAGAGATTTGCCTCAGTTTTTAGAAATTTTACCTCCTTGTGTTTTTTTGTTTGTTTGTATGTATGTGTGTGTGCATTCAATGTACACGCATGGTGTGTGTGTGTGTGTTTTGTAGCCTCATTTGGTACTGGCTCTATGAGCATGCCCGCTGGCTTTGGGAATGCGTCTTCATACTGCCTTCCGACCAGTTTCAGTGGAAACTTCCAGCAGCAATTCCCTGGCCAGGCCCCCATCCCTTATTCTCAACCCGGGGCCTACCAACCTCAGTCCAATGGTTAGTGGCCTGCCACCTTCCTCTGTCCCTGTTACCCCTTTTACCTGCGCAGCACCTGTTAGTGACTTCAATCACACGCACGACTTTCCTGGTGATGATTTCGATTGTTTTTGTTTGTTTTTTTTTTTTCTAAATTGAAGCATGATGGCACCTTGCCTTGGAAAATACGGCAGCTACTGCGCAGTGATTTGAGGTTGCATTTGGGTTTGAGTTCATTGACCACTCTCTGGTTTATATGGTTCTGGAGCAAAAGCACAATCAACACAAATTTGGCGACACCTTTGAGTCTCAGTCAACCCCTGAATGCAATGTGACATGCTGGGGCTTGGTCCTCCTTCACTATCTCTTCTTTACAGTCATAAAACTATGTCTTGTGGTTTTGCTCTACTATATTACATTATGCGTCCCTGTTCGTCTTTCTCCCCAAGGCCCTGCATTCCCAGTCTATGGTCCAAACAAGCCCTCCATGACGCCTTTTGGTCAGCCAATGGCTGCTCCTGGCATGTCCAATAACCCCTTCATGGTGAGCATGCATTGTCTTCTTTCTTGCCCCACATGACACAAAATAAGAGGTTACGCCATTGTTTGAGAATTCAACATGCATTTATCGCCATTGAGGAATGCCTCCTGTCATAACAATGACCCGTTTTCATTTCAGGCGGGAGCCCCTTCCGGACCCTTCTCTTCAGGGGGTTCCTCCACCAACCCATTCCTGTAGCACAACTCCCAGTCCTCACCACTAGAGGGCAGCATGCAGCACATAGTCAACGCACCGTTCCGTCACGCTATTAGTGGCAGTACATTTCTTACAAAAAGTCTTTTTTCCACAAAAAAGTTTACACTATGAAGGAGTACAAAGGACTTTATTGAAGACTAAGGGACTGTTAGGGGGAAAATGTACTGTTTGGACTATATACAAGACATTATATGCTTTTTATTATTTGTTTATGACTGTAAGCTGTGTGCATATCATCATTTGTAATCACATTTACATATATGTTGTGTATAACAAGGAATTAACAAAGGTGAGTAGACACCTTGTGCGAAAACCACTACACACTATTGTAAGTAAGGGTTTACAGTTTATTTCTACACGGTTCTATATAAAACCACGAATCTGGGGGTTGGCCCAACCACCATTGAGATTCAGGTATTTCATTTCAAAAGGGATTGTTTTGTTTTGTTTTGTTCTTTTAGCATAAATGCTACTACTTGCACTTAGACCCATATTGTCCATGAATAGCCTTCACAACCAGAGTTAAAGTTACCTGTAACCAAAAAAAATCATGTTGTGCTAAATCAATGTAACGTCGTATGCAGTTTGGATGGCATGCTGTAATGCCACCATCTAACAATCGTGCAACCAAATGTCATCAGCTTAATTTTAGCTGGAAACCAAGGTCAGATATAGTAAATGCCACTGCGCGTGGACGTGTGCTAGATAATTCAGTCAAGTCACAAGATGATTTTGATGGAACTGTGCAGAATGATCCAAATAATCTCCCTTGTTGAGGGTGTCAGATGAGCAGGTCTCAAATGTTCACAATGAACAGCGATAAGCTTCGGCGTTGCTACAAGCACTGAATTTGCTCGATCGAATCAAGGCCTCTTCATTACTGGATGACTTTGACTCTGGACATGGATTAGGTCCCCATTTGTGCCGCTAGTGACTAACAATGAACATGTGTTTCTTGTCTTTGCAAGAATAGTTACATCCATGTGTACATATATAAATATATGTATAAATAAATTAAAAGATTTTTAAATACTGCCTTTGTTTGTGGAACTACGTTTTATTTCAGCAATAGGGGTGATCAAAGCGCAGTCTGAGGGCCACTTAGGGCCCACAACACTTATTTATTGGCTTCTGTCACACTCATTTAATGTGAGTAAACAAAAAGAGCAAATATGGAAAGAGCAGTAAAGAATAAAAACAATATGAAGGAGAACACATGTATCAGAAGCAGAAGAAAAATGTATATAGACCTTACGAAAACAGGTCAAACTTAAAGTGATGCATCTTATGTCGCGTCATAGCCTTCCGGCCATAAATATCGTTACTATGGCAACACAAAACTGTCATGGCGTCCCTTCTAACAGACCCGCTGTTTGAAATCTCCGGACGGGGTCCCTCAACTAACAAAAACTTCTATAACTTTGTGGTCACGAAGTCGAATGTGAGTAAATCCACTTTACTCATCAATGTTATCAGCTTATTTCCATGTTTTATCTGCTTTCTGCCTACTTCCGTCATATTAGCTACCCAAAGCTAACTACCACTAGCCGTTATTCTACCATTTTTTTTTTGTCGTTTTAAAACACATAATGATGCCCGGGTTTTGATTGATATCGTCAAAGAGCATTATTAATGTAACATTAATGCCCCTTTAATGTAGCAGTAGTAGTCTAGCAGACATCACTGCATATTATATCAGAACATATCAGCATAATTATGTATGTATTGCATGTGTGTAGATGTTGTGACCCTGAGTGTATAGCCCTTCTAATACCTGAACAGGTGATATGGAGGTGGTGGCTGATATCTCCCAGAGCTGTATACAGACTTTCAAAGCCTGGCCAGCTGATTCTGTCTTATGAGGACTTCCTGGATGACATCAAGCTACAAAGTAAACACTTTGTTTACTAGGCAATATGCTCTGTCCTTGTTGGAAACGCCATAATGGGTCACTGATGATAGACTGCAGGGGTGTCCAAAATGCGACCCACAGCTGGTTTCTGATATTGTCATAGTAAAATTATTTCATTATTAATTATTATTTGATATTAGACAGTCATGTTTGTCCCACATAGAAATGTAGGTAAATGAAGGTAGCTTTCAAGTTGTATCAGTGCTATTCTTAGTAGGACATGTTATCATAGTTGTAGTGGTCATGGACTGCTGCAACGAATACTTAGAAGACCTCTTCCATCTTACCGACACGCCTTCCGACGAGGAAGTGAAATCAGTGTGAAAAAGTTTGACTTTCAGTACAACTCTGTGTCTCAGTAAATTCAATAAGCTGCTGCTTCTTTCCAGGAGAGCTCAGCGTGATCTTTGGCACCGGTACCTTGCAGTACGCCAAGGCTTTATGCCAAGGCCAGTATGATTACCTGGAACGCCTGCCTGACTCTTTACTTTTGCGGATCATCAACTATCTAGAGCTAGAGGATGTGGGACAGCTTGGACGAACCTCACACAGGTTCAGGCAGGTGAGAGCTCCAGATTCATGTTGATGAAAAAGTAAGAATGTGACTGCAAGACGACAGGAATGAATAAACTCTGAGCCCATATTTGTTCTATGCGCTTTAGCTATGTGGATCAGAGGAATTCTGGGAGCAGGCTGTGCGGCGTCGCTGCAAGACAGTTTCCGCTGAGGTCTCCTCCCTGGCACGAGAGGTGGGTTGGCGTAACATCTTCTTCACCAACAAGCTGCAGCTACAGAAGCTCATCAGCCGCCGGAGGCTGAGGGGCGACGAACAGAGGGCAGAGGGAACTCCTGGAAAAAGGTCAGAGACGTCTCATCCAGACCAAAAACCGACAGGTTCGAAACCCTCAGGGGAAGGAGGAAATCATTAAAACAGAAACAAAAGTGTGCTTTCACTTGTTGTATTAAGGCTCCCATGAGCACATGTAACTAGAATTTCACTCAGGAGAGCGCTGACCTCAGCCAAGGCCATGCTGTTAACAAAAATGTATGATTGTAAAATTTGTGTACAGTAGATCCCCACTTTTGGCGGGGCCACCATTCCTAGCCTACCAGTGAATGGTGAAAGTCCACCAGTAATTCATACGTAAATAAAAAATATTTATTGTGGACACATGGCTTGCTCATGTCCTTCCAAGCTAGCTTGACGTTGCCGTTATAATCCGATTTCAGCTCCATAACCCTCTCTCTTCAATTGCCATTGTTCACTAGCGACAGAGGCAAAACAGTTAAAAGCACAATCCAGGTTTAAGTCCTAAATACACCTCACAAACTCATTAAATGTATTTCCAAGTATAAAATGTACAGTTACTCATCGTTAATGAATGATAATGACGTTCAACTGAACTGAAGAATTGGGAGTTACGGACTTGTGCAACAACTGCGTTCATGTCTTGTAGGGCTGCCTCCATCTTATTCTGAAGCATCTTTCAATATTATGAGGCTTTCTTGCTATATGCAAGTTGCCGGGCCGTCGACTCGCTTGCCTCTTTAACTGTTTTTTCAAAAATGTATGAAGAAATAATCGCTGTTTTGTGGTTGAGCGTGGCCCATCAACATTGAAAGACAAATGTTGTATTCTGGTCAGCCAGCAGCAGTCATGACACAAAACATTTATGAGACCGTAGCATGGAATTATATTACCTTAACACTGACATGGCATGAAGAAAAGTTCTCCCATTCCGTGTAGAAAAGTGGTAGGTCTTTGGCTTTTTAATTTGTCCTTCTTCCCCACTCCAACTGAAACCCTTTAAGTTTCGAAAAAAAAGAATTGGATACTAACTAGATAGCTCACTAGCATGCTTAAAGTTGTGGCCTTCTCTTGTGTCCCTGCAGTGATCTTGTAGCCTGTGCAGTAGCAATCTGGTGCAAACAAGGAATAACAGGAGTGTAAAGGTGACTCTAGGGGTGTGATTTAATGTCTACAAGGCTCTACTGATTGTGAAAATATATTTCGAAAGTCGCAACAGGTTCACAGGTTGTGAAAAAAATCAATTTATTAATATTGGTGAGATGAAACAAGAAATTATATTCAAACGCTACTGCTTATATATTGTGATGACCACACTGAGTTACATCAGGACATCACCAATTCCTAGAAGGCACCGCAGTCTGTTAGCGCTAACAGGATTATGATTAAATAGCATGAAATGATCCTCTAGAGGGCGCAGTGTTCTACACTGTGGAGAACTGCATCATCATCATCATCATCGTCACACTCTCACTGAGAGAAATCATTGTCAGATAAAAATTTGATGTTCAATAGTTTTGGACACCTGCATGCCAGGTGGGGAAAATTCACTTTCAAGTGATTGTGCACGGTGAAGTGTAATGCAGGCTGCGCCTCTCACAACAATGACGTCGTGGGTTTGACTTGCATGACCCGCATTTGACTTGCATATCGTGTGCGCTTGGGTGGGCTTTCTGCAAGGTCCAGCTGGGATCCAGCATCCACGTACAGCACTAACCTCATTTCTAACCTCCTTTCCTCAGATTTGGTAAATGGGCTAAACTACAGCCAGTAGCTGACGGTAGTTCAAAAAATGTATGCTTTGAGTGTCTCTTGAGCTCTTGAGGACTTCCAGACAGCTGCTGAACCCCACTTTCTAAGTTTGGTATAGGAGTTGATAAAAAAAATGTAGCGGAAATGTGGTCATTACACGTTTTTGCGGGACTACACGTGTTTAGAATACTAGGGTTGGTTATATCTACTATCAGAAGAACTGTCGGTCTCCGGAATAGCCAGCAAACACAAGTTCTCTCCAGCAAATAGCCCCAACTCCCTCATTGTGTTCTTTGTTGTTCATTTGCTCTTTGAGTCTATATCTCAAGTCTCCTCTGACCCCAAAAGATGGGCTTGTCCAGGATTTGAACCCGGGACCCGGGTACCCCTAGACCAGGGGTGCTCACACTTTTTCAGCATGCGAGCTACTTTTAAAATGACCGAGTCAAAATGATCTACCCACTACAAAAATGCAAAACATCTATTTATTTTCAAATGTATTGAGGATTATTTGTACGTACAATGTATGTTGATGTACCTTACATAACCAAATGAGCCAATATTGCAAAACACACATAATTAACTATTAACATTTTTTGTAATTACCTGAGTTTACTTTGATGACTTGCACTGAATTGAACCAGCCAGGGATGCATAGTCCGGACAGTAGCTGCTGATAGCCAGCCTCAAGCACACTTCCAAATGTTTATCAGTCATGGATAATATCCGTATCATAATATCCGTATAATATTCCATATCCGTATGGAAGTGATATGTTTTTTGCCTTTTTACTTGGTCCAGTTTTTGCCTTTTTACTTGGTCCAGCTCCTTCACTCATTTTAGTGACCATAAACTTTAGCGAGGGCTTAAAATCTCGCAATTCGCCGACTAGCTTAGCACTTTGCATCGTTGTTTACGCATGAGCGGTGACCTAAAGGTCAAAATTCAGTTGTCATCTGATTGGTTCTCCTGTATGTCAATCAAGTAACGGGGATGGATGATAGGCTGACATCGTAAGTTCTGCTGCACTTAGAGACGTTGTTTGATTTGATTGGTCGCCCGAAGGGCAACATTCAGTTGTCATCTGAATGGCTGCCCTGTATATCAATCAAGTGACGGCATTGATGCTGGGATGATATTTTTTTAATGTCACGCCACGATTGACCAGCGATCGACCAGTACCACCTCTGCGATCGACCGGTAGATCGCGATCGACTTAATGAGCACCTCTGTCCTCGACCAATGAGCCACACACTCACAAAGCCTTTCACTTGGAACAAAATGCATTCTTTTTGTTTGAATGACACTTCCAAACGAATTTCACCAGCATTAGCATAAAAGAACAGGGTGTATTTTGTTCCAAGTGAAAGGTCTTGTGAGTGTGTTGTGTCTCTGTGGTAGGTAAGCACTTTCCTCTTCGCTACTTTCAAACAAATGCAACATATCAGTTTGTCTGTGTTCATGGGCCGAAATACTGTAGTCCCACACTGTGGCGATGGCATTTACCGTAGAAACCGTTGCTTTTACGCCTTCTTTCATGTTTGCGTATGCTTGCTCACGAGGCTAATTTCTTGGTAGCCAAACCTCCACGTACTGGGACAAAAAGTCTGAACGGCTGACAGGAGGACTCACTGTCTGCGTTCATTCCATTGTAGCTCCAATGTGCGCAGACAGATGCAGAGTGAGCCCTCTTGTCATCCAGCCTGTGTGGTAAAGAGAGACTCATGCATCGCTTTAATCCAAGTGGGTTTTCTCCGGGTACTCCGGTTTCCTCCCACATTCCAAAAACATGCTAGGTTAATTGGCCACTCCAAATTGTCCATAGGTATGAATGTGAGTGTGAATGGTTGTTTGTCTCCGATATGTGCCCTGTGATTGGCTGGCCACCAGTCCAGGGTGGTACCCCCCTCTCGCCTGAAGACAGCTGGGATAGGCTCCAGCACCCCTCGTGAGGATAAGCGGTAGAAAATGAATCAATAAAAAACGATCACTTTAATGATTATTATTATCAGGCATACTGTACACATTGTCATACTCTAATCTAAAATAGTGGAGAATATTTCATTCCTAACATTAAGAAGTGTATTGATTTAGCAGTACTGCACAAAGCAGTGACCAGCAAGCAAAGCAACCTCTCCAGTAGTTATGACCATTTGCCTTCATTCTTTTCCATCTGAAAAGGATCATCACAGACTAAACTACTGACCCCGAAACTTGGGCTCATCCAGGATTTGAACCCATCACCGTCTCTCACCAAAAACCAGAATCCCACCTATAGACCAACGAGCCACACAATTGCATTTTTTACGGTCATCACATTAATACACTATGTACAAATGACTGTCATGTTTGAGGTTAACGTTTAAATATGTAAAGTGAATTGTGGCGACCGCTCCCACTTAGTCCACCTGCTCGCAGCAGACAGCTTGAGTCATTAAGAGGATGGAGTCAGACCATGTAAAGAGCACGTATAGTAGCGGGGCATAAGTTGAAGATTGTGTCCATCTTAACCTTTACTTGCTTGTCAGGCCACACTAATCCCTCCGAGATTAAAGGAGCACACTTCTCATAGTTCAAACATCTGAAAGCGAGTGGAGAAAATAGCACCAGACACCTCTCCCTTGTCGTAGTCTGTGCTCAGCTCAATGTTTGTCGACATATATCCTTAACCAGTAATCCATGAATTCACAATGAAGGTTCAACGAGAGGCTCAGCAGAGATTCTCATTGTGTGCGTATGAACTCATTGTGCGACTTGTGAGCTCGCAGCTTAAGCCTCTTGGTAAAAGGTGGAAGTGTAGACCCTTTTTCATCCACTCAGGGAGGTTAAACCCTAACTGGCTCCGTGATCCATTTACAACATGACATATGGCGTATTTGATATTTATGGCATGTCTCTTTGACTGGCCACCCGCCCCTTTCGCCTCAAAAGCAGTTTAATGACGTGATTTAACAGTGATAGCATTTTGCTGTATTAAATATGCTCTTATAGCCTTTATTGGAAACATGACACATTTAGTACTGATTCATACCTCTGGCCAATTGTGAAAAAGACTGTGGTGGAAAGCCTGTGACAATGATTTATCAAACTGCATTAACCATCACTGGGGCAAGAACAAGAACGAAAATATATCGGGGGTATGCAGAAGGTGGGGTACACCCTGGACTAGTCCCCAGCCATATATACATGCGGACAATTTAGATTGGCCAATTAACCAAACAGGCAACCAGAGAAAACCCATGCAAGCACACGGAGAACATGCAAACTCCACACAGAGATGCCCAAGCGGCGAGTCGAACCCAGGTCTTCCCGATCTCTTGACTGTGTGGCCAACATGCTAACCACTCATGCACCGTAACTGGCAACGCAAACACCATTTAAATACCTCAACAGATGGAATGTTACAATCACCGTTCTTGGGAAATCACATCTATTTTTTGTAAAAGAGAATAAGTGCTACTGGAAATAAATTGATGTCGAGGTTTTGGAGACCAGAGAGTCACGGTTTGAATCCCATTGTGGACCAAAAAAAATTGCAACTTGTCACTAATTTTTTTTATGACATTTTGTGCTCCATTGCACATTCAACAGTGCAGAGGACCACTGTTAGTGACTGCGGTACACCATGAGCAAATATAGAGGGCCACAAAGCTTCTTAGGACAGAGCCCGCTTACGATTCCCTTTCCGTGCACAGCATCCTTGAATAGACCACACAAAGATACTTAAGATAAAATCCCTCCCTGGTATTTAATTCTGAATGAGTAATTACTGGGTGTGTCAGTGTGTCTTAGGTTTGCAGGTAGGTTGGGTGAAGGAGCTCATTTATTCACTGGCTTTAGGGAGTCCTGCACCCTGACACCCTTACATCCTCAGACACACTGCACCAGTTGCAAGAGGGCTTCCCCGGGGAGCCGCTGAAGAACCCAGTCACATAAGGAGGGGGTCCAACTACAAACAGCTGCCAAGATGTGTGACATTGGGGGACTCGATAACCTGGTAGCCAACACGGCCTACCTCAAAGCCCAGGGCGGTGACGACAAGGAGATGAAAAAGCGCCGTCGCAGCTTGTCTCTACCCAAGCAGGAGCAATGTGCTGAGGTGCGAGCCTCCCTGGACAAGGACTTTACATCAATCTGTGAAAAGCAGCCAATTGGCAAAAAGTTTTTCCGTCAATTCCTGGCGGATAACGCCGCGTATAAGCTCGCTGCCGATTTCTTGGATGAGCTGTACGACTGGGATCTGGAAGAAGGTGCCGCAAAAGACAAGTTGCGTCAGAACATCATCAACAAGTACTGCAAGGCTGACTCCAAGAACTTCTTGTCCTTTCTCACTGGGGAGGCCGCTGACAAATGCAAGGCTGTGACAGATGCCAACTTCAGCGAGGTGATGAAAGGCAAAGTCCAAGAGGGTGTGAGAGAATATCTCAAAGGGAAACCCTTCACAGATTACCAGACCAGTCAGTTCTTTGATAAATTTCTCCAGTGGAAAGAGTATGAGAAACAGCCCATCAACGACAAGTACTTCTATGAGTTCAGAACCCTGGGAAAGGGTGGCTTTGGGGAGGTAAGACTATGCTCCTTGCATAAAACAATCAACAGACTAAAAGAAAATTCTTGTAACGGCAATGATGATCTTATTTAGTACATAATGAGTCATAGTTTGCAGAATAAATTATACAGGATCAAGACGTGAGCCTAGGAGAACTCCTTTACAGATTTAATGATTTTATTTTATGAATACAGATAAACGCAATTACACATCAGAAAAGAGTAGATATTGAAGCTGTGTGCCTTTGAAGAAGTTTCCCCGATTGAAATGATTGATTGTGATTATGTAACCGGGTCAAAATTTAACCCCGTGCAATAAAGATGCTCCAAAATGAAAACAAAATGAACAGTGAAGCTCTTGGCAGTACACCAGAGTGTACTACTAAGAATAAAGCTGGGGTCAAAATACTGACCGATATAGAGAAAGGTGAGCGCTAAAAAGACTACACAGATCTCTCATAAGCAGTAAACATTGCTTTGACTCAATCCAGTCCCAGTTTTAGTGTAGTTGATAACACCACATCCCTTATGGGACGATTTGTCAAAAGGGGGCCCTTACATCTACGTTCATTTTCGTCTTTATATTTAATGATTTGTGCAGGTGTGGCAATCATGTCTTCACATCGAGTCTCACATCCAGCATTGATTTTTTTTTTTTTTTTTTGCAGGTATGTGCCGTGCAGGTGAAAAACACAGGCCAGATGTACGCCTGTAAGAAATTGTGTAAAAAGCGACTGAAGAAGAAAGGTGGTGAGAAGATGGCGCTTTTGGAGAAAAAGATCTTGGAGAAGGTCAACAGTCTGTTTCTGGTCAACTTGGCCTACGCCTATGACAGCAAGACCCACCTGTGCCTTGTCATGACCCTGATGAATGGCGGAGACCTCAAGTACCACATCTACAACATGGGCTATGACGGCAAGGGCGTGGACAAGGGCATTGAGATGAAGCGCATCGTCCATTACACAGCCCAAATCACAACTGGTATTCTGCACCTGCATGAGATGAACATCATTTATCGAGACATGAAACCTGAGAATGTGCTGCTGGACAGCCAAGGGCAGTGTCGACTTTCAGATTTGGGTCTGGCCATAGAGCTTGCCCCAGGCAAGACCGTCACCCAGATGGTGAGTAGATCCACTCGTAACGTTGACACGGAACATCTGCTCTCGTTTGCTTATTGGGCTTGCACCCGTCCAGTCTTGAGACACGACACCAAACTACTGGTTGCTGGTGACACAGCACCAGTGCTCAGATATCATCAGCTAAGGAAGGTGATTGATCATCACCTAAACGCTACCCACATTTTGGGCAGGCTGTCAATCTCGGTGGGCTTTTCGCCTTAAATCTGGATTACCAGGAATGCTTAAAGATCTGTGCTGTGAGTGTCTGTATATGATGTAATGCATTTGATCCTGAAGGTCCATTACCTTTTAAAATAACTTCAACAGCACGAGACATCTGAACCACTTGTTGAAGCTATCTTTGACTTGATCTTTTATTAATCTGTCATCAAAATATGACAGATCAAATCAACATTTCTCATGTTGTTGTCTCCTAACAGTTTTGTGTGACCTACAAAACTACTTGTGACCTGACATGATTGAAAAAGGAGAGGACTTTTGAAACAGGGTATCTTAGGTCTTACTTGCTGTAGGAAGGAGTAAGCTCTCAGCTCTATGAACGTCGCAGTAATCTCATTATCCAGTACTGTGATGCTCCTCAGCCAGCTAAATTGACTGTACTAACCTCCTATGGCAAGGCTGGCTTTGGGCCCCTAATCCTCTTAACGGGCATTATACAAGTCTGTCCCTGATCAGATTGACAGAAAAATAATAGTAGAAATTTGCAAGCAATGTGGCTATGTGCTGAGACAGGGTAGCTTCCCTAAAAAAAACTCTTGTTCCTTTATTACTTGCTTCTGTTGATTGTAGAGTTGCACTGACTATAAGCAGACTCACATCAGACACAAAAAAAAACCTTCTAGGATATGTTGATATTATTATGCTACGTTACACTATACATATATATGATGGGACACTGAGAACTGTGTTGTAGTGTTATATGTCCCTGCTCACAGTGACAGTATCTTCTGTCAGTGTGTAGACACACATGACTCTTGACAGGTAGTAGGCTTAGCATTAGGATTAAGCTCCAGGTTGAAGACTGCAGGTCAGGTCATGCAGTGAGAAAGGAGGAGCGTACTGATAGAGTTGGCACAGGTGCTAGCAGAGAGTAACCAACACTGTTGCCATCTCCCCAGTAAGAAAAGTAGCTATTGGCGGACTTAGAAGTCGCTAGATGATGTCATTTACTAATTTGCATATGATGCTGTAATAAGCAAATTTGAATATTTTATCTTGACCATCGCCTCTTGCAGTTATAAACACGCCACTCCATGCTTCCCTTCCCCTCTATGCCCATTTGTCAGGATGGACATGCATTATTTTCCCCGTAAACTAATCCGTGAACTTCAATCCAAGAAATGGCCAATTTCGCTATGAATATGGCCGGTCAAAGGGACATTTTTCATTTGTTTTGCGGATTTTGGGACCCTCAAAAGGGTGGAATATATTGTAGAATGAACAATCTTTCTGTGAACTTCAATTAGACTCAGGAAGAGGTCAACATGACCTGATGACTGTGTAAGAATCGCTTACGTAAGATGTTTTCCAAATTCTCCAATGTCCTGCCAAGTAAAGGAGAGAAGGACAAAGTTGTGGTAATCCAAGTCATGGTTATTGTTTAGAACCCTATTTAATCGTAACTCAATAAACAACAGTGACATCTACTGGTTTTGCTTCTCCACAGTCAATGACACAGTATTACGCCTCACGCACATCTAATTTATGGATGTGTGGACAGTTCTCTGACAGTTCTCTGAGAATGATGCCCTGGGCAGACTGTCACTGAGTGAAAAGCTCCAATATGCCCTAAGTGTGCTGCGGAAGCTGACTGCGCACTGATGGCTGCTTTGGGGCGGGATGGACCTCTCGGCAGCACCCTCTGCTGCTCAATGCTTTCACTTTTAAGTCCCCAAATACCAGAAAACTCTCCAACGACGGCAGAAAAAGTTGCCAGATTTAGTGAACCAACCAAGTTGCCATTGATAACTAAGCAAAGGGTTGAAGTTGCAGAGATGTAGAAATGTACAAATCTCTTATGTTCATTTTTTGTGACTTGAAGACTTTTGTGACCAGTTCCTTATTCAATACCCTACCTCCCTTCCTCAGGCTGGCACTGGAGCATACATGGCTCCGGAGCTCCTGAACAAAACTCCGTATAGGACATCGGTGGACTGGTGGGCGCTGGGCTGCAGCATCTATGAGATGGTGGCTGGCTACACGCCTTTCAAAGGCCCCGATAGCAAGAAGGAGAAGGTGGAGAAGGAGGAGGTGCAGCGTCGTATTCTCAGCGAGGAACCCAAGTGGGAGCACAGATGTTTCGATGCAAACACTAAGGACATCATCCAGCAGTTCCTCAAAAAGAAAATTGAGGAGCGTCTGGGCATGACGTAAGAAGTTCTTTCATTCTTCATTCGAGTCTAGTGAAATTGACAATAAACTTAATTGAATTTGTTTCTCAAGGAATAACTTGGAAGATCCCAGAAATCACCCATGGTTCAAGAGCATCAACTTCCCGCGTCTGGAGGCCGGGCTGGTGCCGCCTCCGTGGGTTCCAAAGCCCAATGTTGTCTACGCCAAGGACACGGGTGACATTGCAGAGTTCTCTGAAATCAAAGGCATTGAATTTGACAGCAAGGATGACATGTTCTTCAAGGAGTTTAGCACAGGTGCCGTGCCGATTCCTTGGCAGCAGGAGATGATGGAAACGGGACTGTTTGATGAGCTCAACGATCCCAACAGGAAAGAAGGAGGCGGGGATGGGGAGGCCGAGGCAAAATCTGGCACGTGTATATTGCTGTGAGAGGACTCCTCATATAACTTTTTGTCAACCACATGCACACTTACCAACGTTCTAAAAGATGGTGGACACTTTAAGGGTGAGCTCCTCTGGTCCTGAGACAAAGGAAGGAGGGTTAAATGCTGTTTGTGCTGCATCAGTTTTATTGCTAATATTATGTATCGTGTCAACTTGCATGCACGTTGACCAGGAATGTCAGCTCTGCGTCTTTACATCATCAGCACGTTAGGGTTAGTCGAAGGCTTTTGTGCCACAAATACTAAATTCTAGTTTGTGAAGGAAGTGTAAGGTGCATTGACTAGAGGTAAGATGTGGATCAATTCTCTAGCAGATTATATGAATCTTGCCATCATAAGGTAACACTTTTTCACTACATGTGGCACGTGTCGTATAGTTTATCCTAAAGCTCATTGTCGGACTGCAGGCTTACAACTTTCATTTCATGAGTGTAAATATTGTACATATAAAAAAAACAATAACAGTACATCCATATAGTATGTAGAGTTTAAAACCGCAGGTATAGTTGAAGAAGACCTCTTTGTTGAGCCCATCTGAGGTTGTTGCTATGAGGCGTATCAACCAATAGCGATGTATGGACTCTTAATTCCCTAAAGATGGGAGTGTGAGTCATGAATTCCTGTAATGGAATGTTCAGTTTCTCCCGCCACACCATCCAAGCAGTATGTGACTAACCAAAACCAGATACGGAGGAGACATCTGCACACTGTGCTATTCAAAGAGTACTAAATACAATTTAATTGTACAAAAAGAACAAGGTACTAGACAAAGTATATAATTGCTACAATTTGAAAGTGGCTTTGGACCGTATTATTTTAAAAAAGGACAACCCATTACTTTTTGGATCAGATTCTACTAAATTCTCTTGAGAACACGCAGTTATGTTTCAGGGGAGTAGAATTGTGCTAATGCTATGTTTTTCTCCGGATAATTATTTGCTAAAGTTTTGGACATTCCCAGATCTTTAGAGAGAGTTTTTACAGCTACTGTTAAAAAGATGACTTTAGTACTTTGTAAATACAACACGAGATAAGCTTTGACATGCAACATAGAAGTATCTAAGTGTAAGGCTGAAATTTCATTGCATTCTTTGAATAAAGGGAAATATATCTGTCTTTTAAAATGTGTCTTTTCTGTCTGTCAGCAGAGACCAACTTGCTGTAGAGAACTGCGAGGTAAAAGATTATATCCAGTGAGGGATTGCTGACTACACCCAGGCTGTGCTCCAGGCCTGCACTAACTGGGAAGTTCAACTCTTAGCTGTTAAACGGATAACCAGTGTTATCCTTTCACCTTCTCTGCTTAAATCATCCTCAAATCCCTTAAGAGTCTGAAGCATCCTGATGCACCTGCCAGTATGCTGGTCAGTGCAGAGAGAATAACGTTGGACTGATGGATTGCAATGCTTATTAGTGTGTTACAGTGCCATCGAAATGAAAGTAACAGTTCCAAGGGTAAAACTGACCTTCTGAAAAAGTCTTTGTGCCTCTATAACCGCTTGATTGGACAGACTCAAAGATAGTTGGAGCTTAGGAGACACTTAAACCCTCAGAGATTATCCCTCGGTCACACAGAACTGCATGAGCAACAGTGAGAGATTGATGGCTGGATGTAAAAAGAGGAAAGACGGTTGGCTTTTCGAAACATTTTGGTGTGAATAAGTTAAGCCAGGGGTGGGCAAACTTTTTGACTTGCGGGCCGCATTGATTTAACAAAACAGGGGGGGGGGGGGGGGGCAGACTATATATTTTACACGTAACAGTCCACCTGGTATTATTGTATCGGTAAAAGAGTCATGCAATCTGCTATTATTATTTATTATTTTATATTTATATTTAAATATTTTATATTTAAATATTTTTATTTTAATATTTTATATTGAAATATTTTATATTTAAATATTTTAAAATTTATTGTTATTATTATTATTATCATCATTATGCTTGTGTCCCTTTTTTCAGGAGCACTTTGTAAACAACAGACCACATCAAATAACAAAATGGATAAAACCATCAAAAGGTTGGCTCAGGCCATGATGCCAGTTCGTATGTTGAGTTTAAATGAAATACTTTGGAAAGAACGGACGGGCCGTATTCAAACACTTGGCGGGCCGGATGTGGCCCCCGGGCCGTAGTTTGCCCACCCCTTGGTACAATGGACTCAAACACACACAGATTTTTGGCACATATGCGCCGATACACACAAACACAATTAACACAGACACATTGATAATGGGTACACACGCACGTTAAAAGGTCGTGTACACACGCCGACAACAGGCACATACACGCAAATGAACACGCACACACATCTATAATATTCACACGGACCAACATTCACACAGGAGTAGTAGTTTTCTTGACGTGCGACAAAATAATTCGGTGCGCCCGGAAGTTCAGCGTAACCGGAAAACACGACACTACAGCTACTTCTGATTTTGCCGCTTCAAAATAATGTTCTTAATTTTATACATATTTATAGGCTTTGCTATAAAAAAACTTCGTACCTGAGAGACATCATTATCATCAAATCATTAGTTTGCGTACATTTACAATCCATAACAACAAACCACCTCGCTTACTTGCTAAATTGAGTTTTAGCATGTTTAGCATGAGTGTATTTTATTCTGAAACTTACAACTCAGTTTCAGGTGCTTTCCGGTTACAATGAAACGGACGGACGCACACACACACGCATGCACACGCGCACGCTGAATAACCCAAGTTTAAACAGACCGATAAAACTACTACTCCTGTGTGAATGTTGGTCCGTGTGAATATTATATCTGTGTGTGCGTGTTTATTTGCGTGTATGTGCCTGTTGTCGGTGTGTGTACACAGTTTTTTTACGTGCGTGTGTACCCATTATCAGTATGTGTGTGTGAATTGTGTTTGTGTGTACAGATTTTTGATGTGTTTTGCCATGTTTCGGGGCATATTTGCCAAAAATCAATGTGTTACTGCCATAGTATGCCTACCTCTCGCTCCAAATCAGTTTGAACGGATGGATGACTTCAACTCCCTCTTGTGGCAGAAAACGAGTAATGCACTGGCAGCACAGCAAACGTATGTATGATTAAATGTCATGTCAGACAGTCACAATGTTTTTTCACATGCGAGCGAACCCCACATGTGACAATAACTCCAAGGGATTGCGTAGAGCCATAGTGGTAAAAATCAAAGTGGTGTCTCAGACCTGGTAAGGAGGCTAGATGTCACGGGAAGGTATGCTCACATCTGTGGATGATCCTCAAGCCAAGATCAATAATGTGATCAGATTTGCCAACGACACATTACATTTTCTCCGAAATCCATGCAAATGTTTAAGTGCAAGACAAGAGTTGTGCAGACAGAAGGCTGACAGCAATTCCACCCCCCCCCCCCCATCCAACTTACTATCATGTTTGCAAGAGCCGAGAGAACAGCACTTCCCCCCGGGAACAGCAAGTGGTCCATGTGGGGAAGCCTATGGAGACTGTAGAAACCATTCCGGCCAGACCTGATCATGTGATCAGAGCAACGCAAGACTATCACGCTGATGGAAACATTCCCAAGTATGCAGAAAATCAAAAGAATAAGAGCTTGGCTAACTGTTAGCTTCACTGCTGACCAACTGTGTTGAGGTAAGGTTTGTATGACACATGAGTTCTCCACTGATAAAGAATAAAGACTGCGGTGTAGTACAGTGCATACTGTGTAGATCAGGGGTGCTCACACTTTTTCAGCATGC
Source organism: Doryrhamphus excisus (assembly GCF_030265055.1). Lineage (NCBI taxonomy): Eukaryota > Metazoa > Chordata > Actinopteri > Syngnathiformes > Syngnathidae > Doryrhamphus > Doryrhamphus excisus. The sequence continues at coordinate 2,325,891 of NC_080468.1, forward strand.
GAGCTACTTTTAAAATGATCGAGTCAAAATGATCTACCCACTACAAAAATGCAAAACATCTATTTATTTTCAAATGTATTGAGGATTATTTGTACGTACAATGTATGTTGATGTACCTTACATAACCAAATGAGCCAATATTGCAAAACACACATAATTAACTATTAACATTTTTTGTAATTACCTGAGTTTACTTTGATGACTTGCACTGAATTGAACCAGCCAGGGATGCATAGTCCGGACAGTAGCTGCTGATAGCCAGCCTCAAGCACACTTCCAAATGTTTATCAGTCATGGATAATATCCGTATCATAATATCCGTATAATATTCCATATCCGTATGGAAGTGATATGTTTTTTGCCTTTTTACTTGGTCCAGCTCCTTCACTCATTTTAGTGACCATAAACTTTAGCGAGGGCTTAAAATCTCGCAATTCGCCGACTAGCTTAGCACTTTGCATCGTTGTTTACGCATGAGCGGTGACCTAAAGGTCAAAATTCAGTTGTCATCTGACTGGTTGTCCTGTATGTCAATCAAGTAACGGGGATGGATGATAGGCTGACATCGTAAGTTCTGCTGCACTTAGAGACGTTGTTTGATTTGATTGGTCGCCCGAAGGGCAACATTCAGTTGTCATCTGAATGGCTGCCCTGTATATCAATCAAGTGACGGCATTGATGCTGGGATGATATTTTTTTAATGTCACGCCGCGATCGACCAGCGATCGACCAGTACCACCTCCGCGATCGACTTAATGAGCACCCCTGGTGTAGAGTCTGTCCAATTGCACAGCATGTAGTCAGTGTTGTGTTTGGGACAAACACACTGCAAGTTCTTTGTGGGTTAAGACAAGCAGTCTCAGTAGGGAAATCCAAACTTCCAGGTCTCTAGTGGCCTCCGGTGTGTTCGGAGTCAGCCCCGGAGCCTACTCCTGGCTGGGCATGCCCGGACTCTCTTAGGGTGAGTCCAGCCACCCTATGGAGACATAGGGCTCATCTAAGCCTGTATCTGTATCGTATTGCATCTGTGGTCTCATTCTTTAGGTCACAACCCAAAGGTCAGGGTAGGAACATATTTAGATATTTTGGTAAATTGGGAACTCTGCTTTCTGGCTCAGCTCTCTCTTCACTGTGACGATCCGGTACAGGGTCCTTTTGACGCTGCAACCTTCCCTCACTTGTGAACAAAACCCCAAGATACTTGAACTCCTCCACAAGACCTCAGGGCAAGACCTCATTGGTACAATCCACACTGAGAACCACAGCCTCAGATTTGGAGGTGCTGAGTGTCATCCCAGAATCTTCACACCCAGCTACAAAAATGTTTAATTAATAAATGAGTAATCCCACTTGGTGTTGCATCATTAGCTGGCAACAGCGTAGCCAGTGTGTGTGCAATAAAGTCGGTGTTCTTCAGGGGTTGGCCCATCGTGGTTCAAACTAATACACTCCTGTTTTAGCCTCTTTTAGCCTCTTAGCTTCCAGATCTTCACCAAAATGTCACAGATTTTTGCTTGGTCCTTGTGCCAGGGTTAGTGTTAGGGTTGTGTCTCCTCCTATTGGTGGTAGCGTAAGACCTTTGAACAATATTCTACATGCTACTGTGGATAAAAAATAAAGAATAAAAACAAGATTTTTTTTTTCTTCAAAATCACTTTTATTCCACAATTTATTTCATCGGGTCTTAAGGCACCCTGAAGAGATGTTACAAGTTCTTTCAAATGTGGGTTCCTTAAAGACTGTGTAAACATAGCTTTGAATAAGATCATTTCCTGTAAATCTTCTGTTTAAATTATTTCTTTACAGTCCACAGATATTGTGTTTTTTTTGTGTGTGACAAAAATACAGTGTGAATTAAGTAAATATGATTGATTGTGTTTATATATATATACATTGAAGAGTAATAGATTGGCAGACAATCAGATTGACAGGCTGAAGAAGAGAGAAAACTAACAATCTTTTGAGACCCGGATAGATATACAGATCACATAGAGATATACAGTACATACTTACAGTGGATGTTTGCAATGCTCCCCCCCCCCCCAGCGCCTCTCTGCCTTAGAAGCAATTTACAGTATACTTTGTGTGTGTCTGTATGTGTGTGTCTCCTCAGCTTGCATCGATATGCCGCAGGGAGACGGCTCATCTAATCTTGGGGGGGCTCACCCACATGTTGGCTATTGCAATGGAGAGGTGAGTACACAGGACAACGGGCAGACAGACAACGGGCAGACAGACAAAGACAGACAGACATGCAGACAGACAGACATCACAAGACTGAGTTGTGGCGACGTGGGCCACAACACAAAGATCTATCTATTATTCCCTAAATATGGTAAGGATCACTATGTATTTATATGTAGAAAGGGACTTTGTCATTGACGTTTCATATACATAGGGATACGGTGGCTATACTTGATTATCAGCATATGTTCCAATGAAGTCTTTGTGATGATCCTGATATGTGCTGGAAATGAGCTATTTTTTTCACTTATACAACATGATAAAATGTCTCTTTCTCGAGACCAGCGCTAATACTCTCGCTCATATGCCGTTTATTGAGGGATGGAAAAAGCGGCACGCTCTTCCCGGTGATGCAGGACGATCTAGACATGAAAAAGTTGGCAATAACACAACTGCTCCAAATGGCTTGCTTGCGATGGATATAAGTTAGCTAATGGCGTGGAAATGAAAGCGAAAATGTGGTGGGTTGGGTGTCGGGGTGGGGGTGGTTACGGTATATGATTTGTGCAACAGGTGGAGGGCATGGATCAGGAGCAGAGCCTGCATGTGGCTTGTTCTCTCGGAAACTTAGCAGAGGTCAGCAAGGAATCTTGAAGGAAAGAAGGGTCATTAATGTCATCAAAGCAACATTCAGTGTGTAAACGGCTCTCCGACTACGGCCCAAAACTAATCCGCCTTATCCCGAATGCTGTCTTGAGAGGGATTTGACACTTCCTTCCTTGAGCGAAGATGGGCAGCCTCTGCATTGGGGTTCCTTTTGACCGGCCTTTCCCTCTTTTACTCCACCACCTTGATCCTGAAGGTGACACGACCCAGGAACTTATCCCTCTCGTCGTTGTTGCGCAGGTCGGAGCCCTCTACCCTGCACTCCACTGTCAGCTCCTTGTTGTAGTCCTCCTTGGTGAGCAGCAGCTTAACGGCAACCAGGGGCTGCACGTAGTTCACCTGAATGCACCACGACACAAGTGTGTGATGATAATGGAGGTCATCCAAACCAAGAGGGAAATACTCACATGGGCTTTCTTTCCGTAGTAAGGGAAATACATCTTGTCAATGCGTCCGTTTCTGGGGAAGTACTGCATCTGAACAGGATTTTCTTTCTGCGGAGAAGACAATCTGTTGGTGGATGAATGCCTCGTAAAGAATCGGAATCGGCTAATTAATAAGCGATGACCCTCTGTTGTTAGTGTGGAGTATGACGTGGAAAAGCATGACGTGCTCTGCTGTAATTTGCTCTAGGACAACTGCGGCGCACATTATGCTGATTACATTAAAATGGCTGGAAAATGGCACAGGGGTGTCATTATAGCCTAGCTACACACACACACACGTATTGGCCTAGTCCTGATGCTCGACATACCGTCTTACCCTAAAGTCGCCACTGACGGCATGCAGAAGAAAAGTCAACAAGAAACAAAAAACAGACAGACAGAAGGAGGGAAATGAAATCAAGATCAACAAAAAGTGTTCACACTGTTGTGCTAGTCAGAGTTTTATGAGAGAAAAAAAACGAGAAGACAAAAAAGTAGACATACGAGCAACATGTCTAGTTTGCAGAGAATAAGTTTACTTTGACAGTGCAGTTGATGTAAGGATCCCCCTGAGGCTTCAGACCGATGATCTAGAAGGTGAGAGGAGACTTGAAATCAGCAAGGGAACGTATCAGAAGGCGGGACTCGGGCTTAAAGGCTTTTCGTTACCCTGTTTAGTTTTAGCAGCACGCATGGTTTCCCCTCAGAGTAGCCAAAGTTGGTGTCAGACAGGCCGGAGCAGAGACTCAGGTAGTCCCTCTTGAAGCGGCACACTTTCTTTTCCATTTCCCCACTGTCATCCTGCAGGAAGTACTCGCCTTGAGGACAGTCTAGATTCTTCTCCTGCTCCGTGTCATTGTAATGCTCTATAAGGAGGAGGTAAACACAGTGATCAAACTGACTGACGATCAATCCAGAGTGTAACTCATCCAATCCAATCCACTTTATTTATATAGCACATTTTATAAACAGAGTTTCCAAAGTGCTGCACAGAATCCAAATAATCCAAAACTAAAAGAGCATTTAAGAAATAAAATAATAAAATAGATATTAAAATAAAAAACAAAGCAATAAAAGTATAAAAAATAGAACCAATCACAATAAAAACAAAGAACTAAAAGACACAGGACCATACGACTCACTCTGAGTTAAAAGCCAGAGAATAAAAGTGGCTTTTAAGACGAGACTTAAAGCTTTCGATATCGGGGGCCTTTTTTACTTTGGAGGGCAGAGAGTTCCATAGTTTGGGGCCGACCACAGAAAAGGCTCGGGTCCCCCCTGGTCTTAAGTCTCGTCTTGGGCACCACAAGTTGGAGCTGGCCCTCGGACCTCAGTGACCGAGCTGGAGAGTAAACTTGGATGAGGTCCGAGATGTATTTGGGGGCCAGCCCATTCAACGCCTTAAAAACAAACAATCAAATCTTAAAATCAATCCTAAAACCAACAGGCAACCAATGAAGGGAGGCCAGAATTGGCGATCAAACTCATCATTCGCCCTAAGGTGCCGTTTACGCGTTTTTAACAAAAACAGATCAAATGCGTATCTTTGTATACATGAGGTGAGGGTGTTTTTTCCAGGGCAAAAACAAGTGTTTTAAAGGCAATACGTCAGGGGTGGGCAAACTACGGCCCGGGGGCCACATGCGGCCCACCAAACCTTAGAATCCGCCCCGCCAGTTGCTTTTAAGTATTTCAACTTTTAACATACCAGCTGGCAACGTGACTTTCAAGTCGGATGTCTTATTCAGTAAAAAAAATAATAAATAAATCCTCGTTTGATGTGGTCTGATGTTTAAAGTGCTCCTGAAAAAAAGGAAACAAGAACATATAGCTGATAGTATGACAATTAAAATTAGACGAATAATTCAAGGCATAAAATTATTAAAATTATTAAAAATTATTAAAAATTATTAAAAATTATTAAAAATTATTTAAAATTATTTAAAATTATTTAAAATTATTTAAAATTATTTAAAAATATTTAAAAATATTTAAAATTATTTAAAATTATTTAAAAATATTAAAACTTATTTAAAAATTATTAGTAATTATTAAAAATAATTAAAAGTTAGAAAAATTTATTACAAATTATTAAAAATTATTAAAAATTATTAAAAATTATTTAAAAAATATTTAAAAATTATGTAAAAATATTTAAAAATATTTAAAAATATTTTAAAATATTTAAAAATATTTAAAATTATTAAAATTATAAGCATAAAATCATGTGTGTTAAATATATGTTCTGGCCCCCCGCACAATTTTGTTAACTCAATGCGGCCCATGAGTCAAAAAGTTTGCCCACCCCTGCAATACGTAGTGTTCCCTTCCAAATGCCAGCAATGCCTTTTCTGCGGGCTTAAACACGATCACCAGCCCTGACCTACATTGACAACTTCAATTCTTGAATGCAGATTTCAGCTTCTATGTGTTGCCATGTCAATCTTTTCTGCCCGGGGCCTTCAGAATCAGGAGTGCTGGCCCGTGCCACATGAACTCTAATAGCGCTGGAGCTGTTTCTTTAACCGATCCAATTCCAGATTTGCCTCACACTAGCCGGCTTACAAACATATCAGCAGTTTTCTGTCGTCTGATTGGTCGATCAGTGCAAAACGGTTTGACAAGTTAAACCAACAATGGCCGACTGAGGTATTATATTTTCCCTATGATTGGTCGGCCACCAGTTGAGGGTGTTCCACACCTCTCGCCTGTCCACTGCTGGGATAGGCTCCAGCACACCTGCAACCGTAATGAGGAACGGCAGGGGAGCAAATCAGTTAAAATCCTCTAAAATGAAAATGCTGGGATTGAATGCTGGAGTTTCATTTTTCATTCATTCATTCATTTTCTACTGCTTTCTACTGCTTACTGGAGCCTATCCCAGCTGTCTTCGGCGAGAGGCGGGGCCAGCCAATCACAGGAGTTCATTTTTATTGTAATAAAAACACATAGAAAATAACTAAATTAAATATACCTTTTTAAAAACTTACATTTACTAGAAAACTCACAAATCAAATACTTATTTCCCTCACTGGTTATGGGCAGGCTAAACATCGAGCGTAGTACCTAAACTGACCACTGGGAGGCAGCAATATGCCGGAAGGACTGCTGGGAAGTAACGAGAAGCCAAGCAAGAATGTCATCGCTTCCTCCACTGTGATGGCATTTTGTTGTGGTAAGACTTGTAATAACCTCATTTCAGAGGTCCAGCTCACTTTGAGAGCTACTTGGTCACTATTATTTGCGTGCTTAGCTTCTTTTAGGTAGGAGTTGACTTTGTCATTTACCTTAACTAATGTGTTTTACGATGACAGGACGTGTCAGCAGAAGGCAACGGGATTTTGGTGTGACGGGCCATTCATGAGCATTCTTTATTGCACAAATGTTTAGTGTCTTCATAAAAACTATGGAGTGGCAATTTTATAATTTTCCGTGATTCCATTTGATTTTTACACTCCATTGGTGTTTCCAAGTCAACGGGCTCTGAGTGTTTTCTGTGTTTTCCTGTGTTTTCCTTACTGATAAAGTTGAAATAACTATGTTTCTGTTCCATCCTTTCCGCTCTCCTCTCCGCAAACTAAATAAGAAGCTTCTCCGACTAGTTGAACTGTCTCCTTGCAGGGAAGTTTTTAATGAAATTGTATCTCTCGTTATTCTCAAAGTGCTTGTCCTGTCTGATGACCATCTTCTGCCTCTTTCTCATCACGACACACACGCTGCTGATTGCAGAAGTTGTGAATTCATTAGACAACCGAACCACACGGTTCATCACGTTTACTTTTTCCGCGTGTGGAATATGGATTGATGAGTGCTCTCACTTTGCAGGAAGGCCTCCAGGTTTTTCACATAGTCTGCATACTTCCCAGCGTCGGTTCTGTTGAAAGCGATGTCCAGCGAGTTCGGAAGGATCACCAACCCTGCAAGAGGGCAGCGTGACGTAGGAAGGAGACATCGGACATTCCAAGTAGGTCGATACAAAAAAGCACAACTACATTTACTGCATCGCGCTGACTTATCAAATATGAATAATGAATGGAGACACGCTGTTGCAGTTAGCTGAAAGCTTTCCAGTAGTGAGGATGAGAAGACACTAACCTGGATAAGGAACGCGGTCTCTGTACCTGGGTGCATGCTCATCCAGTGTGAGCAGCATCACCCACATCGTCAGGGCAAACATGCCCGCCAGGAAACAGTAGAAGACCAAATAGAACAACAAGATGAGGGCTGTGGGGACACGTAGAAATAGAAGGGAAAGAAGATGAGATGTATTTATTATTAGCTACCTCACACACACACACAAGCTCGGATTGAGTTTTTTTTCTCCTCATCATGAAAGAAATGATTTAGGATGATGGGGAGGAATGCTGTTGGTAAATATGCAGTTTCATCTTTCGGGGGCTGAAGCTGCAGCACATCATGTCTGCTTCGCCGTTCCACTGAAGCCTCAAAATGGTTCACCAGCATCCACTTTGCACAGAGCCGATGCCCCCTGACTTGTCACCGTGCATCCCCCACACTCATCCCCCCTTTCTGTCATCCCTCCCCAACAGTATCCCACAATGCCTAGTGCACCAAGAAGAGGGGAGAAAGAAAAAGAAGAGAGGGAATCCCATTTGACCTTGACAGGCATGCTAATGTGGGCGGCCATGCAACTGCAATGGAGCATCCCACTGTACAGCAGCACAGGGGGCCCGGGCTGCATGACTGCCCCACGCTATAGCCTATAGGAGCTGGCTACTGTGTTACGATACCGCTTACATAAAAATCATCAGCTATAGGTGCAACACGGGATGCTGAGGCCCACTCATCATATGGGATTAGATAACAGGCATCATTATCATCATCATCATCATCACAGGCTGGTTAATCTCCACATTCATGCAGATTATTTGAAAATCCTGATCTAGTTGTAATGACTCATAAGCAGCATCTCTTCATATGAACATCATGGTGGAGGCGTCTCCTTTACACCTTTATGTAGGCCTGATGACTCCTCACATCCCCCATAAGAGCACGTATAGGAGCTGACATTTATTAATGCATGTGTAAATGAGAGAGGGGGGGGTGCCTTACCCCAGCTGCTGGCCGTACGACCCAGCACCTCGCCGGTCCTCGGGTTGTAGAAGGAGTCCTTCCAGCTGGATGCATTCTCCTTGTTGGCTGGTTTATCCTCAGTGCTCGCCATGGTGGGCTTTTTTAAATATCTATCAAAATAGGGGGTGTCCAAAAAATGTTTAGGGTTTATCTCCAACGTTGGGGGGGGGGAAGCAGAAAAGCGCACGGGGTGATGTAATGAGGCGAAGAAGCCGGCGAGTGGTCGGATCAATGGTTGGGAAGGAGTGGGCGGTAGAAAGAGGGAAAGAGCAGGCAGAAGGACGGAGGGAGAGACGCTCTGGTGGTGGAAAAGAAAAAAAACCCACAAGGGTGGGGGGGAGGCTTGAAAAAAAAAAAAAAACCCTGTGACGTCGACAAATGCCCCTCGGTGGCAGCTGATGCGGAGCAAGGATGCTTACTGGTTGACGGTGGAGGCACGCGCACCAATTAAAAATATAGGACACGCTATCTTTATTATCATTTATGCTCCAGCCGCCGCTCATGCTTATAAATTTGCTTCACCCCTGTCGTGTCCTTTAAGGAACGGGATGCGGCATCGTGTGTACTTATTTTGTTATGTCACTCTCGGCTCACACACATTCCAACACACACCCGAAATGCAGGTGTTTTCTAAAAGACCAAGTCAGCATATTTCTATTTATGTCTGACTTGAGCATATAGTTATATATTTGGGGCATTTGCCAACCCTTGTTGCTATGGCAATGGAGCATGATGCTGAAGCGAGTGTGTGTTAGACGGAGAGAGGGCGAGAGAAAGAGGAGAAAAGGACATTTGTAAATTGATTGCATGTTAGTTCCCGGTGCTAATGCGTACATGGCATTGTATGACACGCCCTCGGGAGGTGGAGGTGTCATGCGGCTCAAGTAGAAGGAGAAGAGGACAAAAGCTTAACTTCCAGCCCTGTGTGACAGACACTCCAACAATCAAGTGTGTCAGAGAAAAGAGAGAGAGAGGCGGCGGTGGGGTTTATATAATGAACCGTGATGCAGGATTCAGCTCATATGGGGGAGGGGGACCGAGCTAGTGGTCGTGGTGCATCCGGTTCGTGCTGTCAGACTGAATTTGTTGCAAGGCAAGGTCCGCCACAACTCACACAATGCGGCAACACACACACACACACAGTCACACATTTGAGTAATGAGTGTGAGAGCAGGCAGCACTGATTCATGGGCTCGTTCTGTCGGACTCACTCACACTTTTTGCTCTCTGAAGGCATCATGCTGCACTGAGTGGGAAAGATTGACAGCAGGGAGGGTGTCGGTGGTGGAGTGGAGTGGAGTGGAGTGGAGGTGTGTGGTGGGTGGGCTTGATGCAGCAAAGCTATACTGGATAAATCTGTGCAATGTACACCCAGCTCACCTCTCTCACAATCCTCCCATTGTTGAAGAAGAAGAACACTCCCCCGCCCCATCATCCCCTCCTCTATGTTTGCCAGTGCACTCAATTAGCGCCCCCTTCACCATACCAGCACCATGAGCAGGAACACACACCCCCATTTGTTCTCACTCTCTCCATCCGCAAGCTGCCATAGCAACCCTCCCAGTGCGCTCACATCAATAGGAAGCACTCCCTACACTCATCTACTGCCCCCCCCAGCCCCACCCGTCCTATCTCCATTCCTCCCTCCCTGGAATCACACAACGGAATCTCTTTGGAGGTGAAGCGTCAGAGTCAGCATGTGTTCACCTGTCCTAGTCAATACTGTCAAAACGACCACAAGCATCTGCTGACAAGATGATTCCCACACAGCTGACGCCGATGTTTCGTACGCCACATACCACGTCGGGACGTGAACTTTTCCTGCACACCTCATGAATGAGTTTATCCTATGAAAAAAGTCTTAAACCACCATTTGATAGGTTGTTTTAGCACAGGGGTCGGGAACCTTTTTGGCTAAGAGAGCCATGAAGGCCAGATATTTTAAAATGTGTATCTGTGAGAGCCATATACATTTTTTTAAACATTGAATGCAATAAAATGTGTGCATTTTTATGTAAGACCAACAGTTTTAGATATAATGGGCTCTAATTACGTAGACCGGGCACACTACCCCACGCCAAGGGGGTGTGGCCAGCACACTTTCGTGAGCAGCGCAGTGTCTAATAATAAATCAAATACTTGTTGCCATTAATGCAACTTCTGCTGCTGCATGGTTTTGAACCGTATTCAGTATATTTCATTCTTTTGGCCATCTTCGCCAGAAGGCTTGGTTCTGCAGCTTTAGCTAGGTGACTATTTGACTAAAGGAGAAAAGTTTACATTTACATGTTGACATCTCAATGACCGAGGTAGACTACCGCATTACCCAGTAATAATCGAGTTTTGGTGTTTGACCTGGAAAATATCATCAGGAAAGATAGATATGGTCGGATGTATTGCAGTAGAAAATAAATGGACGAATTAAAATGCATAAGAAAGTTGTTGATTTTGAATATTATTTTTAACAGTCATTTCTGTGATGGTTTACTTTAAAATGTTAGCAAAAATACATTTTTATTGTGGTAAGAAACGCTTGAGAGCCAGATACAGTCATCAAAAGAGCCCTACCTGGCTCCCGAGCCATAGGTTCCCTACCTCTGTTTTAGCACATACCGCGGTGTGAAAAATTGTTTGCCCCCTTCCTGAGTTCTGATTTGTTTGCCACCCTGTTTCAGATCATCAAACATATTTAAATACTAGTTAATGATATCACAACCGAAATGCAGTTTTTAAATGAAACTTTAATTATTGAGGGAGAAAAATCAAGAAAATCACTTAAATAGGCCCTAACTGACAAACTGAAGTACACCAAAAGATCCTCAAAAACATATTCGGCAACTAACAAAGTCATTGAGAGCTATCAGTCTGGAAAACATCTTGATGATCCCCATAGACCTTTGGGAAAATACTCTGCGGTCTGACCAGATGTGTGTCGTTTACATTTTACGCTGCATTTCAGAAAAAGAACATCACACCAACTGTAAAATATGGTGGTGGTAGCGTGATGGTCTGGGGCTGATTTGCTGCTTCAGGACCTGGAAGACTTTCTGTGATAAATGGAACCATGAATTCTGCCAGCTACCAAAAAATCGTGAAGGAGAATGTGTGTTCCAAGACAAAGTGAATTACAATAAATCTGCAAAGATGAGTGGGCCAAAATTCTTCCACAGTGCTGTTATAGACTCATTGCAAGTTATCACAAATGCTCGATTGCAATTTTTGCTTTTAAGAGTGAAATCAGGAAGGTGGCAAACACTTTTTCCACACCACAGTTGAACTAGAATAGCATTTAGTACAGAAGCAAAACAAAAACAATCTTGGAGTGTGTTTGTTTGTAAGCAGGTTACTTCCTGGTTTGTACTTTCAGTGTAATCCTGCTATTGTGTGTGTCCCCTCTGTGGGGTCGAGTCACAATTTTGATGACTTTGGACTCGACTTGGACATCAATGAGTCTGATGACTTGAAAGTACTTCAAATTTTCAGTGAATGTAGAATGTATCCCCATTTTTCACAAAATCCATTGTGCCACAGTAAACACAACACAACAAAGTGGCGCCCAAGGTGGGATTTTACCGTGCCCGATCGGAACAGTGAAGCCAATTCCATCATTTTTGCTGTGAACTGAAAACGTGGGTGTGACATCCACGGATGAATCCATTTCACTTTTTTCTTCTTGTTTGAAACCATCCCATTTTTCATGTGCGCAAAAGTATTGGAACATAGGACCAATTTAGTGTGTTCTGTTGGGTACTTGGGTACGCACAGGATTGAATGTCTGCGTTCAGTTTCAGATAGGGAGAGGTTAAAACATGCAAACCAGAGAGCTTGAAAAACAAGCAAATGTGAATCTGACAGAAGATGGAAAGTCTATCGGAACCATTGCACAAACAATTTGGAATGACCTGAAGAAGGAAATTGCCGGTGTAACAGACATCCAACAGACCAGATAGAGTATTGGACTTTATTGGAAAAAAACATACAAAACATTCATTTTCTACCACTTATCCTCACGAGGGTCGCGGGGGTGCTGGAGCCTATCCCAGCTGTCTTCGAGCGAGAGGCGGAGTACACCCTGGACTGGTGGCCAGCCAATCACAGGGCACATATAGACAAACAACCATTCACACTCACATTCATGCCTATGGACAATTTGGTATGTGGGAGGAAACCGGAGTACCCGGAGAAAACCCACGCATGCACGGGGAAAACATGCAAACTCCACACAGAGATGGCGGAGGGTGGAATTGAACTCGGATCTCCTCGCTGTGAGGCCCGCGCGCAAACCACTCGTCCACATACAGAACAAATGTAATCATTTATTGTGGTGTAAATGTACACACATTTTTATATTGCAGATGTCCTACACAAACCACCATCACCACAAGTGACGAGTGCGTATGTGAGGGCATGTCAAGTCAGTCTCATGACAGACACGCGCCGACGCCACTGGCTTCCAACAGTCCAAACTCTGTCAAAGCATGCTGATATTGCATCACATTCTGCTTTTAAATGATTTATTATTATTACTGTCATGACAATAACACACTAGAGATATACATATACGATAACACACTAGAGATACATATATGTAAATATGCATTTATGCAGGGAATTTTAAGTGAATTCAAACCAACAAGTTAATATCAGGTAATCCACAAGACTCACAGATAAAGGCACAGTAAATCACGGTAAGGCCCCCCATAGTTCCCCATATTCCAGTCAATTGTCATGGGAAAAAATCTGCTTCAAAAATAATATGTCAGACAATCAGCTTACTAGTCTAGAAACAGTGACTCAGGATACGTTTTTACATACCAAGTATGCTGTAGGTCAGGGGTGCTCACACTTTTTCAGCATGCGAGCTACTTTTAAAATGAGCGAGTCAAAATGATCTACCCACTACAAAAATGCAAAACATCTATTTATTTTCAAATGTATTGAGGATTATTTGTACGTACAATGTATGTTGATGTACCTTACATAACCAAATGAGCCAATATTGCAAAACACACATAATTAACTATTAACATTTTTTGTAATTACCTGAGTTTACTTTGATGACTTGCACTGAATTGAACCAGCCAGGGATGCATAGTCCGGACAGTAGCTGCTGATAGCCAGCCTCAAGCACACTTCCAAATGTTTATCAGTCATGGATAATATCCGTATCACAATATCCGTATAATATTCCATATCCGTATGGAAGTGATATGTTTTTTGCCTTTTTACTTGGTCCAGTTTTTGCCTTTTTACTTGGTCCAGCTCCTTCACTCATTTTAGTGACCATAAACTTTAGCGAGGACTTGAATTCTGACGCAATTCGCCGACTAGCTTAGCACTTTGCATCGCTGTTTACGCATGAGCGGTGACCTAAAGGTCAAAATTCAGTTGTCATCTGATTGGTTGTCCTGTATGTCAATCAAGTAACGGGGATGGATGATAGGCTGACATCGTAAGTTCTGCTGCACTTAGAGACGTTGTTTGATTTGATTGGTCGCCCGAAGGGCAACATTCAGTTGTCATCTGAATGGCTGCCCTGTATATCAATCAAGTGACGGCATTGATGCTGGGATGATATTTTTTTAATGTCACGCCGCGATCGACCAGCGATCGACCAGTACCACCTCCGCGATCGACCGGTAGCTCGCGATCGACTTAATGAGCACCCCTGCTGTAGGTGCTATAATATGAGGACGGATCCAGTGAGTGTGTTCAGATTGTACAAAGCCTAGGTGATCCAGGTGTCGAGGGATGTTACTTTCCCATCACCTGAAAGGGACTGGAATTTCTACTCTTTATTTATACTGTCTTATGTGGGATTTGCTTGAAAAGGGGGGCATTTATTCATGAAAACTGTTGCAAAGTACCCCCGTGTGGCAACTTTTGTAAACATGTCCATTGCATATGAGAGAAATTAATCACATGATCCCCACGGTGACGTGTCAATATGGACCCTCTTTGGTTTCCAAGTACACATAAAACAAAGCACTATTAGTCTGGTAGAGGATCCGATGTCAAGGCTTCTTGTACCAGTACATGGAGCGCCGGAGGGCCCTTTCCCAGCTCTGGAGGATGGGCGTGTATTGGGAACTGGCACCGTCACCGCCGACTCCTTTGGGACAAAACACGTTGTCTGCGCTGTGAAGCTTCTTCACCTCTTCGCGGGTTTTCCAGTAGCCTGAATGGACAGCAGATGAAGATGAGTAGAGCTATGGGTCGGCCCTTTGGATTGTCTTTCACACCACCGGTCATAAAGGGCAGCTCATGTTGACAAATTGACTTAAACCATAATTCATTCCGCCGTCCGCACCTTCCACAACACATCCATCATCTGTCTTGGATTGAATTACGGCGGTCTCACAATCAAATTACATCGTATGAATAATGAATAGGAAAGCAGTTTACAGACGCCGCTTCGTTCGGACTCGTCAGACTGTCTGCATGACTAAGAATATGACGTTTAAATCCATTCATGTTTAAAGTCATTACCCGGATCAGTATTTATAGGAAACAAGTGACCATGAGGTGTTAGGACCGCTTGATTGAGCTCTCTCACCTTGTTGGAGATGCAGCACATTTTATTTATTTTATTATCAAATTTTTATTATAACATTTTATATTTAATTATAATACTGGAATATGCCATAGGAAGTTTAGCTAGGGAAATGTTTTTTTAATTAAATGTTTAGGATTTTAAAAATGACATTTTTATGTTATTTTAATAGCCAAAAAAACAAGACTGTAGAACAGAGGTAGGGAACCTATGGCTCGGGAGCCAGGTAGGGCTCTTTTGATGACTGTATCTGGCTCTCAAGCATTTACCACAATAAAAATGTATGTTTGCTAACATTTTAAAGTAAACATCACAGAAATGACTGTTAAAAATAATATTAAAAATCAAAACTTTCTTATGCATTTTAATTCGTCCATCTATTTTCTACTGCAATATGGCCGACCATATCCATCTTTGTTGATGATATTTTCCAGGTCAAACACCAAAACTTGATTATTACTGGGTAATGCGGTAGTCTACCTCGGTCATTGAGATGTCAACATGTAAATATAAACTTTCCTCCTTTAGTCAAATAGTCACCTAGCTAAAGCTGCAGAACCAAGCCTTTTGACGAAGATGGCCAAAAGAATGAAATATACTGAATACGGTTCAAAACTATGCAGCAGCAGAAGTTGCATTAATGGCAGCAAGTATTTGATTTATTATTGGACACTGCGCTGCTCACGAAAGTATGCTGGCCACACCCCATTGGCGTGGGGTAGTGTGCCTGGTCTACGTAATTAGAGCCCATTATATCTAAAACTGTTGGTCTTACATAAAAATGCACACATTTTATTGCATTCAATGTTTAAAAAAATGTATATGGCTCTCACAGATACACATTTTAAAATATCTGGCCTTCATGGCTCTCTTAGCCAAAAAGGTTCCCGACCCCTGCTGTAGAATATAAAACATATTGTGTAAATTCATACCTGTACAACAGTTTCATCATTAAAAATTAACTTTGCATTGTTTTCTGTATGTAAAACTATAATTTTCAATGCTGACACACATGTATGTGGAATAACAGTGGTTAGCATTTCTGCCTCACAGCCAGTCTATGAGCTTCTCCCTGTGTACGGGTAACGATGGTACCTGGTACTCCGGTTTCCTTCCCCCAAAAAAAGGATGTTAGATTAACTGGAGACTCTAAATTCTCCATAGGTGTGCATGGGAGTTGTTAGATTGTCTATATGTGTCCTACTTCCTCAACTACATGCAGTGCAAGTATTCCTGTTCAGTCCTCTAAATGACCATATAGTCTGACGATTCTCATCTGTTCCCATGGGCAACCCAACTTACCCACACCAAGCCCAGCTACGAAAGCAGCCCCCAGACAGGACATTTCACGGTGCCGGCATCTCTCGACCTTCCTACCAAACAGGTCTGCAGTGAGCTGCATGATGAAGTCATTTGAGGAAACCCCGCCGTCCACCCTGACATGCAAACAAGTAAAGTGCACTCAGCCACATTGCGGTTTACTGTGCTGTAATCAGAGAAACACATACACATAATTCATGGCCAGTAAAAGCTCATCTATATTCACAGAGGCAGGCTGTATAGAGCTGCTACGCCCTGTTTCTTGGCACAAACCCAAGCTTGTTGACGGGATATCAGCTCCTGGGATCAAATACACCGCTAATGTACTCTACCTGATCTTGGTAATGGGAATGTTGGTTTCTCTTAGCATCGTATCATATAGTTGCTTGTTCCTGCAAGGAACACATATGAGAGACAATTCCACTTGCAGTAGAGGTGTTTCCGACTTGTCAACAAGTCAAAAAGACTCACCTGAAGGCAATAGATTCTAGAATGGCACGCACCAGATGACATTTGGTGGTGGAAAGTTTGAGGCCCATGAAGGAAGCGCAAGCTTTGGGGTCATTCAATGGAGCCTGGAATTTCAACAACACTAAATAAGTCATAATATAGTAGCAAC
Organism: Doryrhamphus excisus; assembly: GCF_030265055.1. Lineage (NCBI taxonomy): Eukaryota > Metazoa > Chordata > Actinopteri > Syngnathiformes > Syngnathidae > Doryrhamphus > Doryrhamphus excisus. The sequence continues at coordinate 2,342,752 of NC_080468.1, forward strand.
ACAAATGTTCGCTTGTAATATTTTCTTTGTGTCGAAACACTACTTTGATTATTCATATTCATGATGAGCACTTACAAAGGCCACTTCACAAAGGGAGCAGAGAAAACAACGAGACCAAAAAATGTTAAGCAATGACAAACTTCCATATCAAGCTAGTACAGTAAACCTCGGATATATCGGAAATTCGCTCACAACGGACAGATAAAAAAGAACCGATTTTTCTCTAATGCATTTCCAATAAAAATTCATTGCATATATCGGATTTTTTATCACGGATTTCGCCTATTTCGGACAAAATCTCCAGTCACGTTCCAATACATTTCCATGAAATTTCCCTGGCATATATCGGATGGCCGCATCGTTATGCTAATCTTGTTGATGTCACTGGCTATTGTCTTTCTCCTGGCTCCAGATTTAGGACAAATATAAAAGTGAGTGACGTCAATAATACTAGCACAGCAGTGAATGAGATCTTAACCTCACTATCGGAAATAACGTAGGCCTGACGGGCGTAACAGGGCCTAGCTTAATTAACAATTTGTTATGCTCAGAGTCCAGTAAAGTTCAATTCTCATTACCTTACGTCTCTTTTCATTGCCCAGTCCAGGTACATTGGAAACATAGTCAAGGAAGTGCCTTTTTATAACGGATAAAATCCCATTTACGCATATACCGGATATAAATCCGATATATGCGTAAAACGGACATTTTCCGGTATACGCATATAACGGATTTCGCTTATATCGGACAAAACCAGTGGGAACAACTGAATCCGATATATCCGAGGTTTACTGTAGTAGATGAATTAACATGTTTGCATAATACAGAAATAATTCACGTGCAAACATGTACCTGCAGGCCGCTGAAAGACGGGACGAAACACACGCCGTCTGAGTCACTGACGCTGTAAGCCATGGTGCTTGTGTCCTCCACGTCAGAGAAGAGATCTGCAAATTACGAGGAGGATGGTTGCTTAATTTTATGTGACACACGACCCCTTCAATACTGGCCAATTGACTGATCTTTATTGTTAATGTAGGAGCTATTTATTGGTGTGTTCCTAGGTTTCTGATATCTGTTGATTTATTTTTTGTTGTTGTTGTTTTGTTTGGATTACTTGATAATATTTTCTTGTTATTTATTTATTTTGTTTATCTATCATATTTTGTTGGGGTTAATTAGTAGTTAATTTGTGGGTTTATTTCATTGGATAACACCCTGGGCACCTGCAATATATTTAGGTAGGCAGTGCTCACAGGACCAGCATGCACCGGGGTGGGCCTATGGTTTTTGTACCAGCGCAAGAGAGGCAACAGGAAAAGGCCCTTGTTCCTTTTTTGTTTGTTTGCTTGCTTGGTAATAAAAGGAAAGAAGAAGAAACGGAACAAGATTGTTTGGACAATGACTCTTTTGCCTGCGTAAAACAAAACCCATGGTGCATCAGTGGCCTTTTGATTATAAGTTCCGTTTATTATTTTAGTGAAGGACAAATAGCCACTACAGTTAATATTGTGTTCTGTGACAATATAAACATGGAAACCACCAAAAGAAAGATTAGACCCCTGAAAAAAAAAAATTCATGTTCTCTGCCGAGCTCTTATCATATGCACCTCTGCCATCTGGTGGCTGTTTTTATGGCTTAAAAGTGCTCTGAAATGTTTGTCAATGCATTAATGGAGAGTTGCATCATCACCTCATTTGGCTTCTTGTGCAAAAAAGGACGTCTAAATACGTTGTTGGGATTATAAAAAACACTTAAATACATCCTGAGTTAATATTCAAAATAGTTTTGATAACTGATAATTACAAAAAAAAACATATTCCAATGAGGGACAAATACCCATACTGTGGTGTCATACCTGGGCAAATCAAGCATGCCTTTTCTGTGATGTGGTCGCCTCTCCTGAGCTCACTTGTAAACAATCATGGTGTTGAGCGTGTGGGGCGTCTTGACTGTTTACTGTGGAAGACCTTTTGCATGCTATTTGCACCAAATGTTCTGCAAACATTCTGCGAGGGGGGGTTGGGGGGGTGTAATCGACCTTCAACACATGAGACCTTAACTGCCACCTGAAATGCCAGCATCGCTACGATGTTGTTTTGAAAGCCTACAAAGACGCCAGCGCGCCAATCAACGAGCCCCTGGTCTGTCTGGGGTGTTTTTTGTTCTCCGGATGAACAATTGTGAGGTTGGTCATCTGTTGGACCTTAGAGAGGACCTGCTGGTTCACAGTCTGTTCTAGATTGTCCCAAACGTGTTTGATGAGGTTAAAGTATAGATTTTTAAGTGGTTCTGCACCAAATTCAACAAAGAATGGCAGGACCTCCAGAGATGCAAGCATTTGTGTATACAAGCATTTAAAGTCGGTTTTCTCTATGTCCCCTTTACTAACATGGGCCACAAAACAGTGGAACCTAATCCTGATATTATTATACTTGATTTATCACTGAAGAAAATGTATCATTTATAATATTCTATCAGGCTGCACAGCGGACGAGTGGTTAGCGTGCAGGCCTCACAGCGAGGAGACTTGCGTTCAATTCCACACTCGGCCATCTCTGTGTGGAGTTTGCATGTTCTACCGGTGAATGCGTGGGTTTTCTCCGGGTACTCCGGTTTCCTCCCCCATTCCAAGATGGCCACTCCAAATTGTCAACAGGTATGAATGTGAGTGTGAATGGTTGTTTGTCTATATGTGCCCTGTGATTGGCTGGCCACCAGTCCATGGTGTACCCCACTTCTCGTCCAAAGACAGCTGGGATAGGCTCCAGCACCCCCCGCGACTCTCGTGAGGATAAGCGGTAGAAAATGAATGAATGAATATTACTCGTCATCACTTACCCAGTTCCTGAGCCCATCTAATGGCAGTTCCAGTATCTGCTGCGTTGCCCTCAGCCAGATAGACCAACTCTGAGCCTATCTTCCACCCCACAACTGGATAAAGACCTACAGAAAAGAGGCTTAGTTACACACCGTACATGAAAAGTACACTACAGTGTAGCATGTACAGTATTTGAATTTACCAGCCAAAGACGTGTGAGGCTTGCGGCCGGTGTTTACGTCCATGAAGGTTCCTGTTCCCATGGTGATCTTCACATCACCGACATTGTAACAGCACTCTCCAAACATGGCAGCCTGTTGGTCCGCCATCTACAGCAGTGGAGGATTTCAGAGTGGCGTGTTACATAGTGTAACAGTGTCAAAAAAGTCTAATCGTATAGATAACAGAGGTCGCGATGCCAACTCACCACTGACATAATGGGAATGGATACTCCAAATATGGACGGGTCTGTGAAACCAAATTCATGGCTGGTATGCATCAGGAGGATGAAAGCAAACATTATCTCACACTTTTTACTACAAATCAGAAATGTACTGTACTGTACTTGTTCCTTTTTACAGTCACTCAGTAAAAAAAACCAACAAACATGTGGACAACCTCAGCAAATACATACTCACTCAGTGTAATAATACTACATGCATTAATGCCATAATATCATTCATGTAATAAAATTAATACCTTTCTCACAGTATTATCTTTCTTAAGACAGAATTCTTGATGCAAGTGTACCAAATTGCAAAGTACATGAATCTACTCACTCTGTATTTTCTACTTTTGGGAAAATGGAGAGAGGCAGGGAGACCAGAGAACACAGAAACTGACTCCAACACATCTGTGAACAGAAAATTAAACAAGGATCAAGAAATTCCCCACACAGGTAAAAAATAAATAATTGACACATCAGAGTAAACACATTGTAGTAAGCACTAGACCTGATAAGAGTCAAAAATCCCTGTCGCACTTGCATTTGAGTAGTCTGTGGCATGAGTCACTCCTAGGAGAGATTGGGGGACACAAAGATGATTTGATCATTTGACACATTTCCCGAGAATTTAGATAGGAGAAGCAACTTCTTCCCACTCTATATTACGCACTCGGGGAATACTACAGAGAGGCGGTTTAATTGTCAACCTACCTTGAGTCAGTTTAAACAAGAGCCAGGTGTCAACTGTTCCAAAGCAGCAGTTCCCTTCTGCCACTGCTTGAGCAACCTGAGATTACAGAAACTCCAATTAAAAACATTGGTATGTCCCGCCCTTTTTGTTTACCTTTTGGATCGGAACAGTTTACAATGACAGGGTTAGACGTGACCAGCTTCTAATATCACAAATTGTATTAGTGCAGCATTAAAGACTTTGCACTTTGCTTTGTTCTGATGCAGATGTTTGTGCCACATACAAAATGTGCAACTTTCCAAACTGTATAGTTATCGTTATTTAAATGGTTGATTCCTGTGATTTTATGACAAGTAAGACTAACCTGTCTTACTTGTTGATAGTAGGAGAACATGTTATATAACGACAATTTTAAATGGCTTGATATTGATATTAGTTTGATTGGCGACTCCAAATTGTCCATAGGTATGAATGTGAGTGTGGTGTGAATGGTTGTTTGTCTAAATGTGCCCTGTGATTGGCTGGCAACCAGTCCAGGGTGTACCCCGCCTCTCGGGATAGGCTCCAGCACCCCTGCGCTGCTTGTGAGGATAAGCGGTACAGAAAATGAATGGATGAATAAATGTGGCACTCATTAGATTTATTTAGCGCAGTGTTTATTTGTGAAATGCGAATCCAGTATATTGAGCATCTTTAGCTGTATCGGATTGGCATGCAAACTCCACACAGAGATGGCCGAGGGTGGAATTGAACTCTGTGAGGCCTGTGTGCTAACCACTCATCCGCCGTGCAGCGTCATCTTTTACAGTTTAAGTACATTTTTTTGATTGTGTAAAAATGAGTAACTTGTCCAAGAATTTAACTGTAGGTTTAGACAGGCACACACAGAGCAGGGCCTCCCATGCGGTCTATCATTGTTGTACCTGTTGTATTAAGGCAGGGGTGGGCAAACTTTTTGACATGTGGGCCGCGTTGAGTTTACAAAACTGTCCGGGGGGGCCGGAAAATATATTTAACACACACAATATTTTACGTTTATAATTCTATTCTAACATTCTGCATTGAATTAGTTGTCTAATTTATTTGTAAAAGTGTCATACTATCAGCTGTATGTTCTTGTGTCCCTTTTTTCAGGAGCACTTTAAACAAACAAACAAAAATTACAAAATTGAATTTTACATTTTTTGTGTGTGTTTTTTTTTTTTTAATCCGACATTGCAAGTCATGTTGCCAGCTTGTATGTTAAAAGTTGAAATACTTAGAAAGCAACTGGCGGGCCGGATTCAGACGCTTGGTGGGCCGCATGTGGCCCCCGGGCCGTAGTTTGCCCACCCCTGTATTAAGGGCTCTAAATGCAATATACTAAGTTCTATGTGAAGTATTTCCATAATGTCTCATATTATCTACATACTGTATTGTATATAACTGTGGGAAAAACTGTTGATTTTTGTTAATACTTGGGTCGTTTATATTGTTTATTTTTCTATATTGTGTATTTTGTACTGCTTAACTGATTCTGTACTCTTGCTGCTGTGCAATACAAATTTCCCCACTGAGGGACGAATAAAGGCATATCTTAATCTTAATCTTAATCTTAATCTTAATCTTAATCTTAATCTTAATCTTAATCTTACCTCTCTCAGACACTCACCTGTTTGTAGTATCTCAGGACCCAGACAAGGCGGAAGGTGATATGTTGAGTGGAGAAGATAATCAGACTTGCTGAAAGTAACCGCTTCTGCCTGGTCAGGAAGTACAGCATCTTTGTCACACCGTGGATCGCCTGAGGTTGGTGAGAAAAACCAAGCGGTTCGTTGTCAGTTCCACTAACTCTACTCACTTTTTGCTCGTGTCACTTCTTAATAAGAAGACATCACAGATGCAGAAGGAGACTCGCTTTCATAGTGTAAGATCTGTTCCAGGATCTCACGAGGTCTGCTGCTCTCTGGTCCTGCCAGGTGATAAAATTATGAAACGGAACACCAGTTCTCCTAAGAATTAGAAAGGAAACGACGGGAGTGTGAAGCAGACAAGTAAATTAAGTGTGGCAAGATTTTTTTAAGGTCACCTGTCCCATGTTGTGAAGGTGGCTCGCTGAGTAGAGATACCGAGAGCCTTCATCTGACGCATTTGGACTCCTGCATCTGTATTAAACACACACATGCAAGAACTTGTGTATTTTCTCATCAAGTTCAACTCCTCCCTCGCCGCTTAACGTTACAACCTAATTGTAGTAATGTAGTAGTAATGTTATTGTAGTCTTCAGTGTGCCAAACAAGCACCAAATTTGATCACCAAAAACATTGCGGGTTTGAGGTAGTGTGATATGAGTGTGAAGGTCACTATAGGGGTGTTATTTAATGTCTGGGAGGCTCTAATAATGTAAAAAAATGTATTTAGGTCATAAAAAGCTGGAGAAAACATTTCATTTATAAATAAGGAATCCTATTTCATGGAAATTCACTTTGCTATACCTTACAGCTTCTTAAAAAGTACTAAGAACAGTAACAACGGCCATGTGATACACTGTGTACCTTTACAAAATACCTTTATCAACAAACTCATTTGAAAGTATAAGATACAATATAATATAAACAATATACAGCAGTATAAAGACAACAATATGGGAAAACGTTGAGACTACATTCTCCTTTGGTTTAGTTCTAACTAACATTTCTTTTTAATTTGGTGTGCTACACAAGCACCAAATTTGATCACCAAAAACATTGCAGGTTTGAGGCCTGAACCCACACCAAGATAAAACTTGGCTCTAAACCCCCGACATCACCTCCTGTCCTGCTGCCACTCTGCTCTCCGAGCACCGGAATACAGCACACACATATTATTTATGTCTACAATGGCTTATTTTCTGTTATTCTGTTATATTCTGTCTGTGACTATAGGGGTGCTATTTAATGCCTGGGAGGCTCTAATAATGAAAAAAAAAATGGATTTAGGTCAGAAAAAGGTGCAGAAAATATTTCATTTATAAACAAGGAATCATATTTCATGGAAATTCACTTTGCTATACCTTATAGCTTGTTAAAAAGAACAGTAACAACGACCATGTGTGGGTCTCTCATGTTTATTGACAATGTGCTTTGCCCTGCTGCTAAAATGGATTGCCAAAGCACTTATACAGTAATTAAAAAAAAAACAACAACATAAGATATGCTATCTATGTTACGCTATTTTGCAAACGGTGATGGTTTTACCCTGGAACAGATGATAACCATAATAATAGATCACTATGGGAACAATGCCATGGTGCTAAATTGAACGTACTAACCGGTTATAATTGTACATAACATAAAAGTGTACTGAAAGATACGCACAACTGTTTTTATATCCTCACAGCTTTTATATCCTGCATTAGTCACAGCAAAGTGCCCTATGACCATTGACCAGATATGACCAGAATCTCGATAGTTCTTGCAAGAGGACAATTGGGTCCAACAGTACCTTGCACAGCACACTTCACCACAGAGATGAAGCCTTTCCACAGGGCATCTGGATCAAGCTCCACATGCCCTGCCTTCGGGTACAGCGGAAGAACCTATATGCACAGTAAACAACACATGCGTATTACAGTGCGTTTATGTGTTCGGGTGGCATCGGGGAGGACTAAGGTAACACTGTACCTCTGTGGAGGAAGATCCACGAATTTTTGCCCGCTTGTCATACACGTGACATTTGATTGACGTCGTGCCCACATCCACAGACAAAATGAAACTTTCCTTCGTCGTGCCGTTCCTCGGAGTCCCCATTGTGGGAAAGTTCTTATCCGTCGTGGCTCCTCGCGTTGGTGTCGTGCACAGCCAGCAAGAATCGGTGCTGTGTGTGCAGCTAATCGCTCTTTGTGTTGTTCGGTTTCACTCAACCTTCGGACTCTGGTGCGCTTATCATTGCGGTTAACCCGTTTCAGTTCCCAGCTCCGAAAATGACCGAGAGCCACATTGGAGTATCCGGATAAGTGTACAAACCAGTACATGACAACGAGCCTCGCCCACTATGTCATTGTATCGCATCAGCGTCTCGGTGGAAAAGTAGCAATATCTTATAGCCCATTTCAACTAATTTGACAATAGAGAATGTAGTTCGTCAGTCAAAAAAGCCCCACCATAAAATACACAGGCTGGTTTTGGCTATTGCATTTAAAAGAAGTCAAATGTCTTTGAATTCCTAAACTTCTACGGTCCCTCCCACAGTTTTGGACACGCGAAGCATCCGTAGTCTCTTTGCGCGCGTGCGCATTACGAAATATTCAGGAAGTTCAAGCTCATTGAATGAGTCTGATTGTGTTTTAATGTGTTAATTGCGATTATTATGGCAATAAAACACAGATGGGAGACAGATATTCCACGGACACAGACCAATAGTTTAGACAAACAAAAATACCTTTATCAACAAACTAATTTGAAAGTATAAAATACAATATAATACAAACAATATACAGTAGTACAAAGACAACAATATGGGAAAACGTTTAGACTACATTCTCCTTTGGTTTAGTTCTAACTAACCATTGGAGAACCAACTAACGTTCCTTTTTAATGTGTTAGTTGGTAACAGTAATGGAATCAATAGCGGTGTTAAGACCGTCGTGCTTCTGTGTCTTAACCTCTAGAGGGCGGAATTGTTTTTGTTGTTTGTTATTCATCCGCTCCACTCCGAGCGACAGCAGGTAAACTCATCATAATTTTGTATTAAACGCATTTTCTTCACCTAAATGTGACCCATTCTGACACCACAATTATAATCTTGGCGTTGTGTTTCTGTTGTTTAGTAACACTGACAATGTAATGTGTAATAAAAAGATGTATTATAATTATTAGCCGCTCAGGCCACACAGCTAGGAGATATGGGTTCGAGTCCACCCCGGGGCATCTTTTGTGTGGCGTTTGCATGTTCTCATTCCAAAAATATGCTCGGTTAATTGGCGACTTTTGAAGATAAGCGATACAAAATGAATATATCTGTTTATAACATGGTCTCAAAAATCATACTCAGTATAATAATGCAATCAATTACTGATTGCTTTTACTGCAAATACATTAATAATACTAAAATAATTTTAGTAATCCATAAAGTACAGTCATAAATATAAGTGATATAAATAATGCACACTTTACTAATAAAACGGATGTGTACTGCTTCTTTATTATGTTAATCTGTAACAACATAATACTTTTACATTTCGTCACACATTTCTTCTTGTCCAACACAGTAATTGTATGTGCACATAATTATGAATCATGATACAGAGTAGCCGTATCCGGTCAGCATCTGGTCACCCTCGTTCACATCCGGTAGCTTAGCATAGCGATATTCGCGAGGTGTCATTACTTCTCATTGCACATAAACCTCGTTTATTCCGTTCACAAAAAAGAACTGGTTCTTTTGACCCGTTCGTTCATGACCGACACACCACTAGCCATCACGTGTTGTTGAGCTGTAGAGTCGGAACGAACGTGAGCATGAGTGAACGGACTGACTCGACACGGCGAACCGGGTCTAGGCACTGGGGGAGATCACTGGCTAAACACCAATTGACCGAAATGAACGGATCTTTTTACTGAATGAACCGGAAGCGAGGCACATTTGGAGAGGCACTTCCTCTTGTGGCGAAATAGTGCTATTGCGTCCCTTGTGTTATTTGTGTGTAGGTTTGGAAGAGAACAAAACATGTATTTTAACAATGTAACGAATTGTAACAATTTTAAAAAATGTATGGAGGTGGATTTTCTTATCCTTACATAAATATTCAGTATCTAACAATAGCAACATGAACAATAACCCATACAGTTATACAGTTTATTACTTAGTAACTGATGATGTTTGCTAATGCTAATGACTCCACCCGTACATTGCAGGATATTTCATCATTTTAGGACAAATGCATAACATGGATATTTCCCATCTCATTTGAGTCAGACACTAAAGTACACAAAGCCTATTTGTATGTTCATGTTTTCTGTTCCGAGCTCCAGTTTATTGACACTTACTCACAGTAGTGTTTACTATTTCTTCATCCATACTGATATGGGGGAGGTCAGCGCTGCCGTTATTTACCGGACACAACCAGGATCACAAGTCAGCTTTATTCTACCAATAGAATTACTCGCTTAAGATCATTTTACCATGCTACACCTCGGGATATCTTGGAAGATTTATCTTGGATTTGCTTTCCTGTCATGTGGAGGGCATCACTGCGTTTCAGCGAGCCGTTACTGCGATGCTCCCACACTGGATGGAGGTTATTTAGTTCCTGAACAGGACACATATAACCATGGGACAGTGTTGTTTTACGCATGTGAGAATGGACTCAAGCCGGCCGTGGAGGGTTGGTGGGCGACGACGACATGCCGGGACGGTAAATGGTCCACTCGACCACAATGTATAGGTAAGTTCTTGGATTGTGTTTATATGAATAGCATATATGCTAATACGATGCACATAAATATAGTAGTGGGTTACCCTTAGTGGCAACAACTGCAATCAAGCTTTTGTGATAACTTGCAATGAGTCTCTTACAGCGCTGTGGAGGAATTTTGGCCCACTCATCTTTGCAGAATTGTTGTCATTCAGCCACATTGGAGGCTTTTCCAGCATGAAGTACCTTTTTAAGGTCATGCCACAGCATCTCAATAGGACTTTGACTAGGCCACTCCAAAGTCTTCATTTGGTTTTTCTTCAGCCATTCAGAGGTGGACTTGCTGGTGTGTTTTGGATCATTGTCCTGCTGAAGAACCCAAGTTGGTTTCAGCTTGAGGTCATGAACAGACAGGCCGATATTCTCCCCTAAGCAGCAAAACAGCCTCAGACCACCACACTACCACCACCATATTTTACTGTCGGTATGATGTTGTTTTTCTGAAATGTAGTGTTACTTTTAAGCCAGATGTAATGACACACACACCTTCCAAAATGTAAAATTTTTATCTCGTCAGACCACAGACTATTTTTCCAAAGGTCTCGGAGATCATCAAGATGTTTTCTGGCAAAACTGAGATGAGCCTTCTTTTTGTTCAGCAGTAGTTTCGGTCTTGGAACTCTGCCATGTTTTTGTCCGGTGTCTTTCTTATGATGGAGTCATGAACACTGACCTTAAATGGGGCAAGTGAGGCCGATAGGTATTTGGATGTTGTTGTGGGGTCTTTTGTGACCTCTGGGATGAGTTATCACTGTGCTTTTCAGGTAATTTTGTAGATTTGGATGTTTTTTCACCCATAAAAATAAAAAGTTGTTATCATTGACTGATATTTACATTTGTTTGAAGATCTGAAACATTTAGTATGACAAACATTCATTCATTTTCTACCGCTTTTTCCTCACAAGGGTCGCGGGGGGTGCTGGAGCCTATCCCAGCTGTCTTTGAGAAGCGGGGTACACCCTGGACTGGTCGCCAGCCAATCACAGGGCACATATAGACAAACAACCATTCACACTCACATTCATACCTATGGACAATTTGAAACCGGAGTACCCGGAGAAAACCCACGCATGCACAGGGAGAACGTGCAAAGTCCACACAGAGATGGCCGAGGGTAGAATTTAACCCTGGTCTCCTAGCTGTGAGGTCTGTGTGCGAACCACTCGACCGCCGTGTTTTGTATGACAAACATACAAAAAAATAAGAAAGGAGAAAGGCAGCAACATTTTTTGTGTTTATTTTTTTGTGTTGAACTACTTTTTGTCCCTCAGATATCAACAATTGCATCCCACTCGTGCTCCCTCATGGTAAATACCATTCCAGCTCAGAGGGTTGGTACATGAACGGCTACACAATCAGGGTAACATGTGACACTGGATACGTGCACAGAAACTGGGACGCTACAGCGCTTTGTGCAAATGGAACATGGACCTCCGTGCCAGTCTGTGAGCGTAAGTCCGATTCTTTGTGATCAAATAGTCGCCATACTTCCTAACATACTTTATTGACTTCTTATTACAGGAAGTACCCAGGCATGCAATGAACCCCCCAAAGTCCCACACGGCGTCATCGTCAACCAGAACCCTAAACAGGATGTGTATGCGTCTGATACTGAAGTAGTGTATGAGTGTGAGGATGGATACAATGTACAAGGAGGACACGTTAAAAAGTCCATCTTTTGCATCGCTGGGAACTGGACAACAGCGCCTGCTTGTGGTAAGCTGTGGGATACGAACATGTATTTGTATGCTAGTTAAGTCGTGTTTTTTTGGGTAACACTTTATAAAATTACAGTAGTTCATGAAGAACTAACTTACCTACCCGTATCACTACTCATTAGTTCTTCATTAGTTCCTCGGTAACTACTCTACTCATTACTTGTGCATTAGTCCTTTAGTAACTACTTTAAGTTTATGTGCCTTAGCTCCTCGTTAGTTGTTCATTAGTTCCTCAGTAACTACTCTAAATTGATGTGCCTTAGTTCCCCAGTAACTACTGTACACATTTTCTCATCATTAGTTGCTCAAGTTCCCCAGTAACTACTCTAAATATGCCTTCGTCATTAGTTCCTCAGTAACAACTCTAAATTGATGTGCCTTAGTTCCCTGGTAACCACTTTACTCATTTTTTCATCATTAGTTGCTCAAGTTCCCCAGTAACTACTCTAAATATGCACCTTAGTCATTAGTCCCTCATTAGTTGTAAATGAGTTCCTTAGTAACTACTCTAAATTCACGTGCCCTAGCCATTAGTTCATCATTCGTTCCTCAGTCACTCCTCTAAATGTATACGCCGTCATCATTAGTTCTTCATTAGTTCCTCTGTAACTACTCTACATGTGTGCCTTCGACATTAGTTCCTCATTAGTTCTTCACTAGTTCCTCAGTAACTACTCTAAATGTATGCAACTTCATCATTAGTTCTTCATTAGCGCCTCAGTAACTACTCTAAAATGGTGTGCCTTAGTTCCTCAGTAACTACTCTACTCATTACTTCATTCGTTATTCAGTAACCACTCTAAGTCGACGTGCCTTAGTTTCTAATTAGTTCTTCATTAGTTCCTCGGTAACAACTCTAAATGTATGTGCCTTAGTTCCTCGAAAACTGATTATTTCCTCATTAGTTGTTCATTACTTACTCAGTAACTACTCTAAATGTTTGCCTTAGTCATTAGTTCCTCATTAGTTGTCCAATAGTTCATTGGTAACTACTCTAAATTGATGTACTTTAGGCATCAGTCCTGGGACTGAGGAACTAATCATTCATTAGTTCCTCAGTAACTACTCAAAATGTGTACCTTAGTCATTAGCTATTCATTATTTTCACAGTAACTACTCTAAATGTGTACCTTAGTCATTAGTTCTTCATTAATTTCACAGTAACTACTTTAAATGTGTGCCTTAGTCATTACTTCCTCATTAGTACTTCATTTGTTTCTCAGTAACTACTCTCAATCAATGCGCCTTAGTCATTAATTCCTAATTAGTTCTTTAGTAGTTCCTCATCAAGTCCTGTATTTTTATGTAACTATTTTTGCTTTCCACAGTCAGAGAAATAAAGCCAACTCCTGCAGGCGGTGGATCCACAACATCTACTGAAGGTACAGTAGTTGAATATAATGAATATGGTCCCCTTTAGTTCATATTTAACCATGTTTATACATCTTATCTTCTGTCTTTCTGTCACCAAGGGAGAAGACCAGGTAGTGGTAAGGATGGCTCTGAAGTGGGCGGAAGAGGAAACACTGGCGGGGGTAGGTTATTATTTTATAATAATAATAATAACAGGAAGAAGAATTGCGATATTAATGTGGTTTATTTATTTATTAAATTGATTGAAGCACAAATGAGAGGGGAGAACATCTTGGAACATCACAGCTACTGTCAATAATGTTATCATTATCAATATAGAATAGTTAATAGAAGAATATATACTAGTTTAATATAATATATATTTAAATAAATAATGAATGTACGTATGAAATGTAAGCCGATGAATGTAAAACTGACAGCTGCCACTTGGTGAGTCTTTATAGGACTGTTTTACATTGACCGAAATAAAACAGAAATAACATGTGTCCACTTTATGTTGTAGGATCATCAAGTCAACCTGACGTTACAACAGGTAAACACCTGAAGATTAATTCTCTGAAGATTAATTATTCTCAATAGAATTGTCTGCTGACGCAAAAGTCTCCACTTTGAAATGGATGGATTATAGATAGAAACATATTTCTAGCTGCGATTAAATGTGATTAATTCTGAGTTAACTATGGATGTGATTAATCTTGATATAAAAAATTAATCGATTGACAGCCCTAATATTTTTGTTTTCCCGTGCTAGTCGACCGGTGCGGAACAGCTCCCATCGTCCCAAATGGTGACATCGTGGAAAGGAACCAGATGTTTTTGAAGTACCAGTGTGCCAGTTTCTACACACGAGTGGGTCCAAGGAGGGTGGTGTGCCACAGCAATGGCCAGTGGTCCAAAATACCCATCTGCAAAGGTAGAAGAAGCGAGCCAATGGGAAGGCGTGGGACCTTTACACAGGATAATCGTTTCCTCATGTGTGCAGCTGCCTATTGTTCTGTGGACACCAGTGAACGCACCCAGTTGAAAGATGTTGGGGTGAAATTTATAAACAGTGGTGAGAAGGTGAGGTTGGAGTGCGTGAAACTGGACCACTGGCTGACGAATCATTATTCGGTGGCGTCGTGCAATAATGCAGAGATAACATTTACTAGATGTAAGTATAACTTTGAACTGATTTTACTTTCTATATAAACGTGTCCGTTTACACACCTTATTCCTAGCTGTGCCTTCACTTGCTATTTTCAGGTTGTAACTGGTGGGAACTGAAGTGGGTAAGTCACACTTGACATTTTGTTCAACTTAAATGAATTCAATATTAATGTGGATATTTTATTATGACTGATTAAACCTTCTGGCTTTGTCATCAGAATACATGCTAACATGGAGATTGACAGCTCTTCTGATTCACCGCCTTATATAAGAAAATCCCGATGGCCCCAAACATAAGACGGCCCTGAATTTAAGACGCCCCCGGATATGAGACCACACTGAACATAAGACCACCCTGAATATAAGACAAACCTGGATATAAGACCACCCCGAATATAAGACAAACCTGAATATAAGACCACCCTGAATATAAGACAACCCTGGATAAGGCAACCCTGAATATTAGACTACTCAGACAACCCTGAAGATAAGACAAACCTGAATATAAGACCACCCTGAATATAAGACAAACCTGAATATAAGACCACCCTGAATATAAGACAAACCTAAATATAAGACCACCCTGAATATAAGACAAACCTGAATATAAGACCACCCTGAATATAAGACAAACCTGAATATAAGACCACCCTGAATATAAGACAAACCTGAATATAAGACCACCCCGAATATAAGACAAACCTGGATAAGGCAACCCTGAATATTAGACCACTCAGACAACCCTGAATATAAGACAAACCTGAATATAAGACCATCCTGAATACGACAACTCTAAACATAAGACGACCCAGGATATAACAATCCTGAATATAAGATGACTCTAAACATAAGACAGCCTCGAATATAGAACCATTCTGAATACAAGACAACCCTGAATATAAGACCTATAAGATGACCCTAGATATGACAACCCTCAACATAAGACGACCTTGAATATAAGATGACCTAGAGTGTTAGACAACCCTGAATTAAAAAATACCTTGAATATAAGACAATCCTGAATGTAAGACCTCCCTGCATTACTCGTTTAGCAACACTTGGAAGCAAAGGTTTGGTCTGAAATTCGAGGAACACTATTTGTTTATCACTTACAATGCAAATATTCACATACATAACATACATGTTGAGCTGGTGTGAATAAAATGTAGTTTGGAAAGCAATGATTTTGTGGTTTTGTCTTTTCAGCAACCATCCATTATCCACAATGGCTGGAGCATTGTTATATAAGCCTTGCCTGTGGACATTTACGCTTCAAAATAGGAGAAATAACACTTCAAGTCTAACTTTAGACACTAGATGGCAGCAAAAGCACACGCTACACCTATTGTGAAATTACTGTATTATGACATTCAATACCTGAGAGGATTTGTGTGAGGAAAGATCAAATACAGTACATTTTTTGGAAAATATACTACGAGAAAGAACGTCAAAATACAGAATTTTCCCAGAAAATTGCAAGTTACATTTTATTTATTCAGAACACAAAAATGTTGCTGTTGAGTTACAGTAAGTGCATCAATGAATGGAAAACAAACATTAACGAGGAAAAGTGGGAGAGTCTGAGCTAAAATCCTGACATTAAAATAGACTAAAAAGAAGGACCAAAATGCAAAGCAGGTGAAGAGCCTTTGTGCTTTTTAAATTAAATTAAATTACATGTGTTTATACAGTCCCTATAAAAAGCACTCACCCACCTTCATTTTATCCAAATTTTCTTATGACGCAGCCATATTCCAAAATAAATCATATATTTTTTTCCCTTAAAATGCAACACATAATACTCTATAATAGCATAATAAAAAAACATTGATTAAGAATAAAATATTGGAATACTAACTTATTTTAACTCTAACATCCTCCACGGTGGAATTAGAATCCAAACTGAGCAGCGTTCCTAAGTACGACTGCTCTCGAGCGTCCAGCATCTGATCGGGCCTCATGGGGTGAACGATGTTGGCCGACTGGGGCGTGAGGGTGTACTTCTCTAAAAAGGCCAGCTCAGTGGCGGCCTGGTAGCTACTGGAGTTCTGCGGCTGCATGCTCACCATATTGTGCGTTTGAGCGGTGGTGGCGGTCGCCCTGTGAGCGTCCAGTTCGCCTTGAGGCCCGCCTGCCATCCCGACGGGGACTAAAGTGACGGGCACGCACACGTTTGTGGGTGCCTCGCCAGACGGTGGGGTTGACTTAGGTTCCGCACTAAAAGGACCCGGGTTGATCTTGTCCTGTCCGAGCGTGCCTCTCTCGGACAGCGAGGGAGAGCGGTTGCTGTGCACATGGTCCACGTGGTACTTGAGTTTGTCTTTCCTCTTAAAGGTGGCGTTGCAGTGCTGGCAGTTGAAAGGACGATCATCAGAGTGGATGACCATGTGCTTTGTCAAGGTCTTCTTGATCCGAAACGTCTGGGGGCACTCGGGACATCTGAAGGGTTTCTCACCTTTCACAGAAGACAACATCTAGATTTAAACGCTGGACAGAATGGTTAAGGGTGTAATCTGGGGTTAGATTCCCATGACTGGAATAAAGTATATCCCTGTGAGCTTGCCAACCCATTGGAAGGTCATTACTCAATAAAACAGTCTGACTCCCGGTTTCATCTTACAAACATTAAACTCATCACACAGCAACTTAACAGTCAAAATATACAAGTATCAATATGAGGACTGCCAAAAGAGCAGTTCATTTAAAGGAAAAGCAACATAGAAATCGAATGGGTGGTGCTGCAATACTGCCTGTGTCCACCAGAGTGGCCCAGAAGGAGGCTGACGTCATTGCAGCACCCAAATTACTTAAGTTACTCGTATGCAGTGCCTTATGGGAAAACTTTAAAATATGATTTCTTCAATTTTATACTCATACTACGCATGTTTGTATATTTCTCATATTTTTATGTTAAATTGTTGCTGTGTGATGAGTTTTGTTGGTGAGCTTTGAGTGTTTTGAGTTGGTAAGAGTCAGACTCTTATGTTGTTATACTGTTATAGATAACGACCTCCTGCAATTTCCAATGGGTTGACAATCTCGTTAATCTGCACTGATAGCTCGTGATTTTTACATCTGAGGTGCCCTTGAGCATGTCACGCACGGTGATGGAGGTAGTATCGGGGGCTCCCATCAGCATACTAACGTGATTTAACTTTCTTCTTCCGCTCCTACTACCAGTATTCTGATGATTCCATCCATTACCTGAGTGGGTCCTGAAGTGCATTTCAAGGCTGGACTTTCCTTTAAATTCTTTCTTGCAAACCTCGCATTGATGCATGGCTGTTTTATACCTGCAAGATGTACAATCAAAGGAGCGTCACCGGTGTTCACAGAAATAGACAATACAGTGGAACCTTGGTTAGCGTCATTAATGCACTCCAAAATGATGAATGAAAGAGATACATGAATCACTGAAGACACGCTGCTTGAGGTCAACAACGACACCACCTTCATGTTTTGCCGTGAGTATCTCAAGTCTTTGTTTTTCTTTTGATCACGGCTGCAAAATAATCCCAAATCCGGCCAACAAAAGTTCCAAAAAAAGGTGAGAAACACGACTAATAACAGCAAGTCTTCCAGGTCCTGAAGCAGCAAAACAGCCGCAGACCATCACACTACCACCACCATATTTTACTGTTGGTATGATGTTCTTTTTCTGAAATGCTTCCACACCTTGCAGTTCTTCGGATGTGACCTCTTTTGTGTTGACATATTTGAGACTTGTGTCGTTACTGTGTTAGTTAGCTACAAACGACAGCGTCAACCACTGATGACATCACAGACAGGCGATAGACCTGACTTCTGGTCTCTACTTCCTTATATTAGCAAGCCAATAGGATGCCAACAAGGATGTTTTGTGATAAAAACACAGTTGGGCTCACTAGTGTATTAATATAACAAAACATATTGTACACCAATGTATGCAAACCAAGGTATTCCATGCTAACCGAGGTTCCACTGTAAATGGTAAAATAAGTATGACAACATACTTCTGCCAAACTTTCTCTCCCAAATGAACGCTTTTGTAGTGGACCGTAAGATGATCATGGCGCCTGAAACACTTCCCGCATTCTTCACACTGATGGGCTTTTTCATCTGAAATAAACACGTGTCACATTACACACACATCTTCATGTCAATAAACACACACACTATGTCATAAATGGTTCATTCAATTCATTAGGGGATATTTGTATTACGCTACATGCATGTTGGATGACCTTGCAAAGAGTAACAAACATGAAAAGCAATTACAACTACTCCAAAAAACAGATGTGCTCATATATTAAAAAAACTCACAATGAGCTTGCCATTCCCCTTGGAAATCGCTAGAGGTCATTACTCAATACAACAGTCTGACTCCCGGTTTCATCTTACAAACATTAAACTCATCACACAGCAACTTAACAGTCAAAATATACAAGTATCAATATGTGGACCGCCAAAAGAGCAGTTCATTTAAAGGACAAGCAACATAGAAAACGAATGGGTGGTGCTGCAATACTGCCTCTGTCCACCAGAGGAGCCCAGAAGGAGGCTGACGTCATTGCAGCACCCAAATGAAAGCTTTACTCGGATGCAGTGCCTTATGGGAAAACTTTAAAATATGATTTTTTTTAATTTTATACTCATACTACGCATGTTTGTATATTTCTCATATTTTTATATTTTGCTGTGTGATGAGTTTTGTTGGTGAGCTTTGAGTGTTTTGAGTTGGTAAGATGAGACTGTGAGTCAGACTCTTATGCTGTTATACTGTTATAGATAACGAAACAAAAAGACACTGCACCAGAGTGAATCTTCTGATGTTTGGTCAGGTGATCGTGGCGTATGAAAGTCTTCCCACATTGATCGCACTCGTAGCGCTTGTCATCATGGTGGACTCTCAGGTGGAGCCTGCACGAGAGCAGCATTGAAAGGTGATCCATATATTCGAATTCTTCTAATCAACCTTTGACCCACCTGTAGGAGCTGCCATGGCGGAAGCTCTGCCCACAGATACTACAGAGGTGGGGCTTCTCGCCGCTGTGGATGCGCATGTGCTCCTTTAAGGTTGTCCTTAAAAAAAAAAAAACAATTTCATTTCCATGGGAGGAGTTGGATGAATGGAAATGATGGAGATGTGAGGCACACCTTTCTCTCACTGATTTGCCACAAACAAGACATGTCCACTTTCTTTTCCCTCCATGTGTGCATTCAATGTGCCTCTTCCTGTTGCCCGTGTCGTTGAACTGTCGGCCACAGAATTCACACGGGAAAGGACCTTCAAATGAAAGAAAAATGAAGGAAATGTTAAATAAGGTTATGCCTTCGCTCACCACAGTGGAACCTCTAAAGTAGAATGTCCTACATAGTGTTTTCAAAATTCATTCATTCATTCATTTTCTACCGCTTATCCTCACGAGGGTCACGGGGGTGCTGGAGCCTATCCCAGCTGTCTTCGGGAGAGGCAGTGTACATCATGGACTGATCGCCAGCCAATCACAGGGCACAAAAAGACAAACAACCATTCACACTCACATTCATACCTATGGACAATTTGGAGTGGCTAATTAACCTAGCATGTTTTTGGAATGTGGGAGGAAACCGGAGTCCCCAGGGAAAACCCACGCATGCACAGGGAGAACATGCAAACTCCACACAGAGATGGGTGGAATTGAACCCTGGTCTCCTAGCTGTGAGGTCTGGGCGCTAACCACTCGACCGCTGTGCCGCCTAATACAAATATATAAATAGCTAATTTACATCAGCTTTCGACCGGGTAAGTCCCAAAGGTCGATTGGTCGATTGGGATTGAACTCAGATCTCTTAGCTGCGAGGCCTGCATGCTAACCACTCAACCGCCGTGCAGCCCAAAATATAAATTATGATATGCAAGACTAAAAGACAAGCAGCATCCAGAGGAAAAAAAAGGTACGGTACACCCCGGACTGGTCGCAAGCCAATCGCAGGGCTAATTACATTATTTCCTGAAAAAATTTTTAAAAAATCATCTCATTAAAGTTTCCACTCTATGTTTATATCCTTATACTGCTCACCCAAGTGGTACTTTTCCTGGTGCTTGAGCCTGGCAAACCTGGACTTGAAGTACTCATCACAGAAGGAGCATTTGAATGGCCGGTCCTGTGTGTGCAGGATCATGTGTTCCTGCAAGTGAGGCCTACGGGAAAAGATCTTCATACAAATCTGGTTTGGGAAGAAAAAAAGAGACGCATTTCTAGTGTGATATGATCCGGGAGTAAGAGCTATGATGAAGTAGCGCAGCCCTCACAGCACATTTCCAGCCTTCACTCTTCTTCTTCCTCTTACTGAGAAACTCTTGGAGATGGTCTGGGTGGAACCTGGCAGGATGAAGGGCATCGGTAGCTCAGCCAGCATGGAGATATCAAACACGCTTTGGTAAAACTGTACATTAAAATCCTACTACTCTCACCTCCTGACATGCTTAGCCAGTGTTTTCTTGCTCGCGTGGAGTTTATTACAAAAGGGACACTTGTGTTCTTTCTTCTGGAAGGGAGCGTCGCTGGTGTGTTTCTTTTTGTGAACGGTCAAGTTGGACTTGGTGGAGTAGCACTGGAGACAGACGTCACACTGGAAGGGTTTTTCTCCCGTGTGCACTCTCGTGTGACTCTCGTACTTCCCTTGGAGATGCAGGAATGAACAATTAGATGAGTCACATGACTTGGAAATCAATTTCAGTACAAAACGTCCTCATTTATCACAGTTAATTGGTTCCAGACTGTGATAAGTCAATTATCCATAACTCCTTATTTACTACCAAAAGCATTTTGGTAGTTACGGTATGGAAAATCCAAGAAATATACAAACATCCGCCAATATGAGTTTAGAATGAGAACTATTTTAAAGTTTTCCCATAATTCATTCATTCATTTTCTACCGCTTATGCTCACAAGGGTCGCGGGGGTGCTGGAGCCTATCCCAGCTGTCTTTGGGCGAAAGGCGGGGTACACCCTGGACTGGTCGCCAGCCAATCACAGGGCACATTACAACCATTAGTTTTCCCATAATGCCCGAGCAAAGAAAATGGCGCTGCAATGTTGCCTCTGTCCAGCAGAGGAGCCCAGAAGGAGGCTGACGTTATTGCAGCATCCCAATGAAAGCGTTACTCAGATGCAGTGAATTATGGAATGGATGCTGCTTCTGTCCACTAGAGTGAACGAGAGCACAATCTTCCAGAATCAGCACCTATTCCAGCTGCATTTCATTGAATTTGTGCACCTTTCCCCGGCAAGAGCATGCTGCTTCTGGCTTAAGCAACAGCAAACAGTCCAGTGTGAAATGCCGTTGACAGTTGAAAATATTTTTCTCTGGTCGGGAATAACCAAATACAATAACTTCTGCCCTCGTAAACAGAGAAGCAAAGCTTGGGGAACGGCGGGGGAAGCAGAGCTTGAGGGAGGGCAGAGAGGATATCTGCCCTAAAACCACACCCATAAGGAAGCCTGCTCCTCTGTGACGTCACAAAATAATAGTTTTGCGACGCCCTCTGAAACAGAGCATTTTGAGACATCCCAAACTTCTTTCAGGGCTCATTTCCAGATTCACACTGGTATCAATATAAGCCTGATATGAATAGTTTGTAATCATATAGGGATTAATTGGAAAAAAATGATATCGTGGAGAAGAAAATGGTGACTTGACTGATGCTTAGACGGGATTCGAACCTATGACTTCATTTCTCCGATGTCTCTCTGCTTGTCTGACGTCTATCTCGCATCCTGATTGGCTGGCAGCAAATGTCAACAACACCCGCGCGGCCTGAGGGAGGGCAGAGAGGATATCTGCCCTAAAACCACACCCATAAGGAAGCCTGCTCCTCTGTGACATCACAAAATAATAGTTTTGCAACGCCCTCTGAAACAGAGCATTTTGAGACATCCCAAACTTCTTTCAGGGCTCATTTCCAGATTCACAAACCTCATTATCTGAAATTTTGGCATGATTTAATACAAGAATACAACATTGTAACTACATTTATCGGTCAGAAAACCCAAAAAAGTATAATTGGTTCCCCTCTAAAAAGTCAGTTTTGTTTTTCTATTGTAAACTCATATTGGTATTTGTTTGTATATTTCTTGGGTATACCTTTTGAGTGTGATTTGTAAGATGATGCCATGAGCCAGGCTTTAATATTGAGTAGCACAGAGTTGAAATGATTAGTTCTGAAGGAAAGGAGATTAGAATTTAGTCATAAATTAGCCAAACAGCTGGAAAAAAGGCAGGGATCAAACTTAAGAAAAAAGTAGCGGCTTTTACATCGGAAAATACAGTATAAAGCGGACATATAGTAACTGTAAAGGTGAAAGGTTCCAACCTATGTTCAAGTGAGGAAATGTCAACAAAACATGATTCCCACCTGCTCGGTCAAAGATCTTATCACATTTGGGGCACTTGAGAGTCTTCTTGCTGGAGGTGTGAATGATGACGGGAGCCAGACCTTCAGGGTACACTGGACTCTGGCTGGAACTTCCTACTGTTGGCGTTTTCACTTCCACCTGACTGGTGATCACTTGCGCTGTCCTGTCGTCTGCACCACTGCTTTCTGTATGAGGCTCAGCGGCTTTCTTTTGTACAACCCCCTCCTCACTGAGGCCTCCTCCATCCTCCCCGTCCTCCTCCTCACCCATTAAGTCCTCCACCTGTGACGACTTTGTTTCATTCACATTCAGTTCGGTTCTTGCGGCAGCTGCTGCTAATCTTTCTTCAACCTGCTCCGTTGTTGGTTCAGTTTCCTCGGGGGTGTAAGTCATGTCATCCTTCAGATACTTTGTAGGAGTTTTCCTCCTTCGAGTAGATCTCCGCATGCCAGCGTGACTCTGGTTCTGTGTGCTGTTTTCTGTGCAGAATTGTTGATGACACAAGCTTTGACTGTCAATACCACTTGTTGGAGAATGAGTGGGTGTCACTCGTCCTTCGGGAGAAGCTCTTGATTCAGTCTGAGCCCGGATCACACTTACAGGGTTGTTGCCTCCTTCTTCACACAGCAACTTTAATACATCCATCATGTCCAAGAACCGGGCCGCTTCAATTAGAGCCTGGACTTCTCTCTCTGCAATAACACACTCTGAGGTGTACAACAAACCCAGCAGGTGCTGGAATACAGAGTCTTCCACATGATCCAGAGTCACATGGGCTATGGAGGGGTTCTTGGATAGCTCAGCGTGGAAATAACTGCTCCCGTGTGCCAATACCACTTTGTGTGCACCGTATAGCCTCCCACCCACGGACACAGTCACATCACAGAATCTCTGTCGAGTCCGATCCTCATTCAAGAACTTCAGTAGGTTGTGGCTGTGCTGCGCCATGGCCAGGTGCCTGTTTTGTGGGGCTGGTTGTTGGACAGTATGAGAGCCAGTTGTGGCACTGGACCCCTGCGCAATACCCATTGAGGTTGCATATTCTTTAAGGGTTGGGGTTTGCCGGCTGCAATTGGCAGGCAAAGAATTACACGCCTTTTTCTTCATTGGAGTGTATGTCAGGATGCCATTCATGAATCACTCTTGAAAACAGAGAATAGAATATACAGTAGTATATATTATATAAACGTTGTCTCACATTTATAACATGCGCATGCGCGACCACACTATTGACACCTTAAGGTACAAACAAACATGTTGTTTTAACAAGTCCACTTGTGTTATGTATCCCCCTTATTGGCAGTTTTATAGCATTTTAAGCTATAGCCACAAGTAACGATGCAGAAATCTTTCTGTGGTCTTAACAAGCCAATGTGACTTATGAAATAAAGTCATGGTTTGCACATTACTGCATGCTAAACATATGTTGTACATTCGCTCTCCACCTTAAGGACCCCTAATATGCTATCAGGCACAGACAAGGCCCCCCCTCTGAGGATATGTTGACAAACGACCTCAACGCTGCGACCTAAAATTGCGTTTGAATCGCTATTTTCAGAGAGGGAAAAGCCTACCTTAAATAAATACCCTGCGTTCAAAAAGAACCACAACGTCCACAAAAAAAGGTCTGTTGTGAAAAATAATCGTAGGAACAATCATTTCCTGTACGTCTTCTACGCCACTCCTTCTCATTTTACCGACATCGTAACAAGCAGCTCTCCCATTGGCTGTTCAACACCCAGCGTCCTCAAACGGTTACTGTATTTAAATGAGTAATAAGTAGTATGGTGTGATAATCAATTGAATACGTATAGTTTAGGTAAATGTTCAAATACAATCTAAATACGAATAAAAGGGGAAGTGTTGACTTACGTTGGAAGGTCTACGGAACTTTGGGTAATGTAGTTTAAATGTGTGTTTATCGTTATGGCCATACAATAGAAACGTTGCATCGTCGTTTCAGTATTTATTACAGATATATAAGGGCTACTTTTTGATTAAGGACTTGTTTTAACAATAAAGTCATATTTTCTTGGAACATTTTCCCTTTAACAAAGCTTATAAGAGTACAGCATCAGTAACTAATAACTAGACATTGCTCAGAATATCACTGATGTTTCAAATAACCTGTGGTGCGTTGTACATGTCAGGCCAGGAAGATGGTCTGCCAAGTACTTAACTAGGACCAATTTGGAGTGCACGTTGCATTGGCGTGTTCTTGTGAATCCATGTCCTTCTAGTAGTATAGCATAGTAGTATGGATAGAAATGACGAGAATGATGAGATGAGAATATCATCCTGGAGACATTGCAGAGCACATATATGTACATGCATCATCGTAGACACTATTTGTGTTTTTGATGTGTACATAAATATGTGTTGATTAAATAAGGGGATTTAATGTATTTCTGCAAACCATCAACAACAAAAAAATCAGTTCAGAGTCAAATATTCTGATGGGAAAGTTGCTGAAATTAGCTTCCTGGCAGGAGCTCTCGTTTGCCAACACAATTAAAGTGTAAGACATTATAAGTGCATTAGCTTAATCCCTCCAATCTTGGCTTGCTACAACACCAGCCTGTCAGTCAGCACATGCATGGGCGAGCAGAGCTGAAGATGGAGGTGCATAAACAAGAGTTCCTCACCTTGGATTTGTTATGAAATGAAGATATTTGCTAATATCTATTCATTTTGAGGCTTTGACGAAGACAATGTTGACATTTATTGCGCGTGTTTGGATGTTATGGTGGCTTTTTGAAGGTATGTGGTGGTTGATATAGGTGATTTGATCAGTAGTTTCTTTTGATGATCAATATCTTACTTTAGGAATACATTAAAACATCTTGCAGTGTTTCACAAAATGTATTCCTATTGTGTTTGTAGGTATTTCCTCTGACGATGACATCACTGGTTGTGAACAGAAGCCATGCCAAAATGGTGGCATATGTGAGAGTCACGTTGGTGGTTTCAGATGCCACTGCTCCCGGCAAACCCTATACGGGCGTCTATATGGTGGGGAGACCTGCAATGTTGCACTTTCAGGCTGTGACGGCAACCAGTGCGAAAATGGAGGAATATGCTCCCCGTTACTTGTCAATGGACAACACACTCACACCTGTACCTGCCTTGCTGGCTTTTCTGGGCCCAAATGCCAGATCTCGACTGTTTTTTCATTTGAGAGCCAAGGTTACATGTATATCGAGACTCCCCTTGTTGACACAGTAGCCCCGCTTAATGTTACTCTCAGTTTCCGGACAGAAAGACCTGTTGGCACCCTCTTGCAAAGCAGAGTGGCTGACCTCCTCCTCAGTATTGAGCTAATGGATGGTCATCTGTGCCTACGCAGCCTCAGAAATCAAGGATCCAGCACACTGGTTCAGGAACTGCCCGCGTATATTTCCAACAATAAATGGCACACAGTGGAGGCGTCACTTGGCGGTGTGGTCAGCATCATCAGACTCCTCTGTACTGAGGAAAACTGCACCAGGGACACCAGCACCACACCAGTCCATGTTCTTGAGCCTGCCTCTGCTCTCCCGCAGCCTGGGACGGTGCGCCAAAGCCTCTTCATTGGCGCACACAGAACAGAACCCTCACTTGCTTTTCTGGGCTGCTTGAGAGATGTGTTTGTGGACTCCCATCTGGTGGTGCCTGTGACTTTGCTGAAAGCTTCTGACGCCCAGGTTAATGTCACGATGGGGTGTAACGATAATGGCAAATGCGATGACAGCCCCTGCCAGAATCGGGGCCGCTGTGTGAGCCAGGGATGGAGGAGTTACACGTGTGAGTGCCACAGACCTTATGAGGGCATCAACTGTGCAGAGGGTAAGACATAACACAATCATGAAACTGATTACAGCATTTTACCGGCGTGTGTAGCAACCATTTTTTTCTGGTATTGGACAATTCACATTTTTTGCCAAGCGTTGAGTGATCGCATGTTTGGCTGTCCTTGAAGGCACCATAGTTGCATGCTGCTAAGTGAAAGTCACTTTTACGTATATATAACTTTCAAATGCTTTTTAACGCCATCGCCATCATTATCAGTCATTAGTGAATAGTCGCTAGATATTTTATACTTCAAATTGAATTGGTGTGTAAGGCAGGGAGACAAGATGGTACATGAGATTGGGTCTATGAGAACGAGATAAGATTTTAACAATACTTTTTAAAAACAATATATTGTAATGTAATCTAATCACACTATTCAGCACGCTGTGTATACGCTATCAGCCTGCCTCCACCCACCGAGATAAAGAGACGGTATTACTGATAAAAGGGCTCACTCCATTCATGCCATTGTTCTATGGAACAAATACACCAAGGTCGTGAAACAAATTAGAGTTTGGGGTCACCCATTTTATGGGCGTATCAATTACTCACTAACTTTCACTAATGCTGGTTGAGTGTGGCTGCAGGATTGAGTCTCTGCTTTTTACAGATGATGTGGTACTACTGGCTTCATCGAGTCAAGCCCTTCAACTCACTGAATCGGTTCACAACCGAGTGTGAAGCGGCCAGGATGAGAATCAATACCACAAAGTCAGAGTCCATGGTTCTCGCCTGCGTTGGGGATGAGATTCTTTCCCAAGTATAGGCGTTTAAGTACCTTGTTCATGAGTGAGGGATTAAGGATGGAACCTGAGATTGACAAGTGAAGCGGTGTGGTGTCTGCTGTGATGGGGACTCTGCATTGGTCCATTGTAGTAAAGAGAGATCTGAGCCGAAAGGCAAAGATCTCAATTTACTGGTTATTCCGTAGGTTGGTTGGACTTTCCCTTAGACATAAGGAGAGAAGCACTGTAATCCGGGAGAACATGAGAGGAGCCAGGTTAGTTGGCTTGGGTATCTGGTCAGGATGCCTCCCCATGGTGGAAGACTCAGGATAGTGGCCAGGGAGAGGGAAGTCTGGGATTCCCTGCCTAGGCTTCTGCCCCCATGATATGACCTCAAATAAGCTGTACTAGATGGATGGATGGATGGATGGATGGATGGATGGATGGATGGAAAGAACATGCGGCCCTCTGTAGAAAACGTCATGAAAGTACATCTTATGTAGCCATACAGTCGGCTTACTACCCACTGAAAGTGAGTACAAAGATAATTAGACCTTACCAACAGTCAGCTATAATGGCGGTCGTGTCATGATCTGACGTTGCATGAGTGCTGCCAGCAATGGGGAACCATGGTTCATTGAAAGAAATAGGACTTCCAATATGCACTGTGACATTCTGAGGCAGGGCATGGTTTTCCTTATTTTTCCTCATATTATCCAATATGATAAGGAGCCTATCTTAGGACACTCTTCCGAGATAACATATGCCTCGCTGAGGATGTGTCAAGGAAATGATGGAGTGGTCAAGTTTGTCTCCTTAACTGAACCCAGTTGTATATTCTGGCCTAGATAAGAAGCACTCCGAAATTGTATTGTTTTGATATTGCATGAGAAATGACAGTAAACGGATTAGTCAATTAAGTATGGGTCAATTCAAGTTCAAAGAAGATAGTAAAGTTAGTCAGGAGACCTGAAAGGAGCTTAAAGGCTGTTCCGACACATGCAATAAGGAGGCATTCATGGAACACCTGGACTGGGGATTTGTGAAAACGTGGGTTTCAGTAGCTTACCCGGACTAAATTAGGGAGTCTTACTGAATCAGGCTATGTGTACAGGGCATTATAGCCACAACGTTACTCTATAGCAGTGGTCTCAAACATGTGGCCCGTGGGCCAAATGTGGCCCGCAGGACACTAGTTTGAGGCCCCCACCTTGATATGAAAGTTTAATGTTAGTGCGGCCCGCACAAGTTTGATATGGATGTTGTATGGTATCATGTACCCAGTTAAAGGTTAAATAACTGTTAATAGTTATCCTCCCTATCCATGTGGAAGTGGTAAGTTTTTGGCTTTTTTAAGTTTAAAGGAAAT
The DNA here is from genome assembly GCF_030265055.1 of Doryrhamphus excisus. Lineage (NCBI taxonomy): Eukaryota > Metazoa > Chordata > Actinopteri > Syngnathiformes > Syngnathidae > Doryrhamphus > Doryrhamphus excisus. Next base: position 2,371,690 of record NC_080468.1, read on the forward strand.
AACTTGGAGGCTACCGTTTAGGTCGCTAGATCTCTAGTTTGCGAGTTAGCATGTGTCTCAAGACCCTGCAGTTGCGCAATATGTTGTAAATAAAAAAAGTATAAATGTGACTACATTCGTGTTTTGTCATGTCTACAGGGCTCTAATAATGCTTTGTTCATTTTAATCTGAAAAAAATCATTTGTCTACCCACCAACTATATGTGGTTTCTTAAGTTTTTATTATTATTTGCTGTTTTATTATTATTATTATTATTATATTTATTTATTACTGATTGATTGATTTTCTTTATTCTTGATTTTTTCATTTTTCATCTTATTTTGTGCAGAAAAATAAAAATGAAGATATTTGAGAACAGTGGAATGTTTTATCAGCGCTTTTATTGTAGAAAATTGGAACCAAAGCACTGAAAAAGTTTGTAGATTTTTCTGTTTTTAATAAATGCGTTTTTTTTTTTGAAAACCTGATGTGGCCCAGTCTCACCCAGACCCTAGCTCCAGTGGCCCCCAAGTAAATTGAGTTTGAGACCCCTGCTCTATAGTATTATCTAATGTACCTATTTCTCTTCCACAGAATACGTGACCGCAAGGTTTGGGAGCAAAGACCTGGAAAGCTATGCTGTCTTTTCATTAGATGATGATCCAGGTGATACTTTGACCGTATCCATGTTTATTCGAACCAGGCAAGCCAATGGCCTCCTCCTGATCCTAGCCAACAGTACCAGTCAGTACCTACGCCTGTGGCTCCAACAGGGCAGCGTCAAAGTTCAAATCAACAACTTTGAGACCCTGCTTGGTCAAAGTGTGGTCAGTGACGGCCATTTTCATCTGGTGACCGTGAAGCTTAATGGACTGGAAGCAGAGTTGGTACAGTCTGCCCAGAGCCAAGGCTCTTTACCCATACGTCACATCTGGGCCCGTCGTGGGGATCTGGTCTTCGTGGGTGGACTGGCAGACTCGAGGGCCTCTGCAACATTTGGAGGCTATTACAAGGGATGTGTTCAAGATCTCAGGATTAACGATAAACGTTTGCAGTTCTATTCCATAACAACGTCGGTGGAATCGTACAAGCTGGAGCAGCTGATTAGCGTTGCACCAGGGTGCAGCGGTGACGACGCCTGTGCGGTAAGTTACCGACTCACTGGACATGAAACGTGAAATGAATCCAAAAATACACCACTTGTCTACTAATTACCATGTGCTATTTTGGATACTCTCAAGAGGCTTTCTATCATAACAAATGTCTGATTTCTCCGTTTTAGGTTAACCCCTGTCTCAATGGAGGCGTGTGTTACGCCATGTGGGATGACTTCATCTGCAACTGCCCCCCCAACACCGCAGGGCGGAGTTGCCAGGAGGTGAAATGGTGTGAGCTGTCTCCTTGCCCTGCCGCTGCTGCATGCCAGCAGAGCTCGCAGGGCTTTGAGTGTAAGTGTCTTGAGATATACGGATGCGTTCACACTATTCTTGTCTACTGTGGGATACAAGACTGGCTTTGAAGGGCTGAGGAGTGGCTATAAATAGTATATGGCGCTCAAGTAGAAAAACATCAGCTTTGTAATATTTGTATAGGCTATATATTATATAAGCAGTGTCTGTTCTACAATTGGAAGCTCTGGAGGGAGTGTGTTCTCCTCAGACCTCTCACTGGTGCCGGGCACTGATTAATTACAGAGTGGCTGGGTACAGGAGGGAACGGTGTAGCAGTAGGGATCCTAGATAGGATTCTTCTAAGACGTTCTAATCCCCGGTCAGGTTTAGTCTACCGCCACATGCCCGTGGAAGTTTGCAATGAGGAATCCTCCCCAAGACGTCACATGTTCACTAGAGAAAAAGGGAGGGGCTGCATAGCACTGTGAAAAATAATACTGTATGTATTTTTTAGATGCTTGATATTGGCTTTTTAACAATACCCAACACAGTGTCAACACAATTCAATAAAAATCATGACCAATTCAAGGTAGATACCTTACTTACTGATTTCATTGCGAATTGAAGCTAGTTTTCAGAGACCTTTATTTTGTTAGATGCCGTCTGACACACGCGGAACATTTTATTGTGAAGGCCCGAAAGTGTGCTGTTTTGTCTCTGTGTGTTTGGTCACTTGACCGCTGCGTGGTGAGAGTGACATGACACTAATATAAAGTGTCTCTGAAGCTTCAGGACTGCCGTCCTTCCGTCATGTTGGTATTGCTTGATGTTGGTGTTGATATATTATATTATTATTTACGACACACACATTGAAAACAATGATCGTTTCAGATTTTGAAAATTAAGTCGTAAATTTGTGAGAATAAAGTAGTACGTTTAAGAGAAAAATCATGTAAATTTATGAGGATAAAGAGAATTTTTGATAATAAAGAAAACTTATGAGAAAAAAAGTAATACACCTACGAGCAAAAAAACAATTGTAAATGTATGAGAATAAACTTAAAGTCTGTTAAATTTATGAGAGAGAAAAAATATGTGAATTAAGGCAAATAAACAAAAAAGTAAAAGAGAAAAAAGTCAGAAAGTAGTAAATTGACAAGAATAAAGTTGTACATTTACCAAATAAAAACCTTGTAAATTTACAAGAAAAACATAATGAATATAGGAAAATAAAGTCTTAAATTTACGAAAAAAAAGCAGTCGAGAAAAAGTCAGAAGTTTACAAGAAAAAATTTATAAAGAGTATAACATTGTAAATTTACATTAAATTTATGAGAAAAAAGTTTTGAAAATAAAAGTTGTAACTATTTACTTAAATTAAACCAAAATGTATAAAAGTAGTCAAGAAAAAAGTCATAAATTTACAAGAATAGGATTGTGAATTTGCACGATAAACTCGTACATTTAGAAAAATAAAGTCTTAAATTTACAAAAAAAAGTACTTGTGAATAAATGTAGACAAGTACTACCAGTTACAGTATTCATTATGCGTCTTGCTGGTGTTGTTTTTGTATACAGGAAAAAGAAGCGGAAATGGCGTGATGTTGCGTCATGACATCCTCCGTGTGTCGCTGTTTTGATGGGGATATCACGATTGTTACAATGACCATGTATACAGGAACAACCCTGTTTGCATGTAAACGAGTTATTCTGAATGTTGAACTAGAATATTGACCTTAACCGGAACATTGACTGCATGTAAACATTGTGAATGTTTCTTTTTGTTCTTCTATAGGTTTATCCAATGTAACTATTCGGGCAGAGAGTGGAATTTTGCACTACCGCAGCAATGGGAAGAGAAAGCACACCATCCATCTCGCCAGCGTCTCCCTCAGCTTCCGCACAAGGCAGTCTACGGCCACCATATTGAACGCACAAAAGGGCACAACCTACATCACCCTCTCTCTTCGGGACTCCCGTGTGGTAGTGGAGCACCAAGCCGGAGTGGACCAAAGCTCCCCCAAGATGACTGTTCAGGGTGTGGGTTCAGTCGGTGATGGAGATTGGCATTCCGTGAAGCTCAGCAAGCACAGTCAAAGCTCCAAGTGGATCATGGCCGTGGATAAAAGTCGACAGGAAATACCCATGTTACGTGAAGGGGACTTGGATTTTCTTAGGGAGGGAGCAGACATCTTCCTGGGGGCATTGAGCCTAGACTCTATGGTGAGTCTCTCAGGGTGTCTGGGTCCTGTAGAGATCGGAGGTCTTCTTCTTCCGTTCCACTTAGACACAGAACTGAAACTGCTCAGGCCTCAGGAAGAACAGTTTACACAGATGAACACCAACGCCGCCCCACATTATGGCTGCTGGGGGGCCAGTGTGTGCGCACCGAACCCTTGTCAAAACGAAGGGGTATGTGAGGATCTGTTTGACCTGCATCACTGCAAATGTCCTTCCATGTGGACAGGTCCGCTGTGTCAGGAACCAAGCGATACCTGCGTCTCTAACTCCTGTATATTCGGAAAGTGCAGCAACATTCCAGGAGGGCACGAATGTGTGTGCAATCAGGGGTACATGGGTGAAAAGTGTGAGGTGGAAGTGGATTTATGTGACAATAACAATTGCAGCAATGGCGCTACATGTCTGAAAGGCTTCCAGAACTACTCCTGCCTCTGTCCCCAGAACATGACAGGCCAATACTGCAAGTTAGTCTCTCGATTCTATTTGTTAATAAGACATTTAAGCAGACTACTAAAGATACTCACCAACATTTTTGTCTCTTACAGTGTGAAAATTCCCGAAGTCCCATGGTACATCGAAATTAACTCGTAAGTGCCACTATATTAGTAATATTCTTAAAGAAGTTAAAAAATAGTGTGATGATAATGGATTTGATTAATTATGTAAGCTAAATATCAGTATGTGGATCAAAAAGATCCGCTGTGTCGACTCCGTAATCAGGAAAAAGCCGAAAGAAATCAACACATTTTTTTGTGACGCCCTTATTTTGTACCCCCACAGGATGTGCATTTATTCTGAAGGCCGGAAATGTGTATTGATTGATTGAAGTCAGTAGAGACGAGGATAAACGTATCTCCTGCATTCCTTCTCCTATGCTTTTGTTCCACTATACTACTAATAATAATATTATAATAATAATAATAATAATATTAAAGACGTAATTTGCGTCTCTAGTCGTCAAAAAAAAACAAGTGGAATAGAATTTACTCACAACACGTCTGTAGTCGTTCAGCCTCAGAGCAACACTTCCCCATTTGTCACTAGACTTTCAGGGACACCCTGAACATCACAACAAGGCCTTAATTATGCGTGTATGTGTGTTCTATATAAACTAAATAATAATGGCTATTCGTATAAGTCACTTTGTTTTACTCACCAATTCCTCTCCAGTCGTTCAGCCTTGGAAGGACACTTCCTCATTGTTATGAGACTACATTCAGGGACACTGCGAATCACAATAAAGCCGTCATAAAATGCTTAATGTTTGATCTAAATACATAGAAAGACAGAGAAAAACAACAAGTTGATATTCTTATCACTCATCTTGTCACTCTTAATAAGGAAGTCCAATTTGCAGCATTTATTTATGCTCAGAAACTCCAGAAAATAGACTCAAAACGTTTGAATTCAATTTAGTTACGTGATGTCTTTAAATGCCACCCCTCATTGTTCGTAATAAGGTGTGATTCAAATGTTTTGCTAGTATTAAATAAAGTTTAAGTTGAATTCACCTAGTTTTAGGTAAATAGATTTTCAGACATGCGTGCTATCTTTTAGCTTGATGTATATTTTCTGTTAATTTGTTAATCATTTCTTCCAAACGATACAGTACAAATGGGCATACTTTAAACATAGTTGACATCTTTGAATGCGTTTTTTGAGAGTGCCTTACACTTGTATTGTAGTTCATTTATTCATTGTTATGGTTAATTTAGGCACAAAAAAAATTACTCCAATACCTCAAAACCACAATTTACTACTGCTGTCACCAAAGATGAGTACTAATTTGCATTCTTCCTTATGTCAAGTCTTCCTCTGCTGCCTGTATCAAAATGCAACGGCACAAGATGGAACTTCAGCTGCTTCAATGGAGGGAACTGTTCGGAAGTGGACAACCAATGTCTATGCCTGCCTGGTTTTACAGGACAATGGTAGGACATGCATTGTTTTTATCTTCCATCCATGGTACTGTCAGTTTTGCCAGAAAACATCTCGATTCCCAAAACCTTGGGGAAAATACTCCCATTACATCCGGTGTAAAAGTAATGCCACATTTCAGAAAAGCATACAGAGAGCAAAATATGGTGGTTGTAGTGTGTTGGTCTGGGGTTGTTTTGCTGCTTCAGGACCAAGAAGACTTGTTGTTTTCTCCGCACGCACATGGAGAACTCCACACAGACATGCCCTAGTGGAGAATTAATCCCAAATCTTCCCGATCTCCTGTGTGGCCTACATGCTAGAATGCTCTAGATTATGCTACATGCAATCTAGGATGAATGTATTTCCATTAATATGAATACAAACGCAACCTTTATGTTGTTTTGCCACTTTTCTGTGTCATTTCCAGGTGAAATAAACCCCATTTCAACAAAATTTAATCTGAAAGCATTATTACATGGTTTTATTAACGTCAATTTTGAGTAATTTTAACTTTAGACTTGTGGCTAGGAAGTGTTGTACAGTGTAAATACAGTACAATATACTGTATTGCCTTACAATAAAATTAAAAGGTAAACTTTTTCTACTTCCTCCTCTCTCATGTGTCCCTCCATAAAAACATCAGCGCTTGATAACTTGATTTTCTCACATACCTTGGCGTTCTTTACATTTTCTCTTGGCTGCAGGTGTGAGAAAGATGTCGACGAGTGTGCCTCTGCCCCATGCATGAACGGAGGGTTCTGCATCAACTACATCAACAGTTTCGAGTGCGTGTGTGACATTAATTACTCGGGTATGCACTGCCAAATAGATGTCAGCGACTTTTACTTGTACATCTTCTTGGGCCTGTGGCAGAACCTCTTCCAACTGATGTCCTACCTCGTCATACGCCTCGACGACGAGCCAGAAATCGATTGGGAATTTCAAGTTAATGATTAATTCCAAGCTTGTAAGTGCATTAAAAAAAAAAGCGTGTTGGTTTTAAAGCAACTTTCTGCAGTGCTACTCATGGGATGATTTATTCCATTTTCATGAATATCTCCGGTGTATGGAAACTGTTGAGGTCAGTTTAATAAAAGTGTCAGTCGTGAAGTGTGTAAATTTTTTCAGTATAAACATTGAATCCTGATTATCATATGGAAAACTTCACTTTGTCTTGTGCCTTCGCTCCTCTGGGGAATTAGGGAGCACTGCTTTATAGACTTTACAGTATAGTTGGAAAAATCATGACCTCTGATGAATATGTGGGTGCTTTTGTCCACCTCCTGGACCACAAAAATGGCATTTAAACACCTCAAAAAAGGAGAATTTGCAACAGTCGCGGACCTGAAAAACTGTCAAAAATGTGGAATTTTTTTGCCTTCTTTAAGTCCTGCAGGGGGTGGCATGGCGGTCTAGTGGTTAACACGCAGACCTCACAGCTAGGAGACCAGGGTTCAATTCCACCCTCGGCCATCTCTGTGTGGAGTTTGCATGTTCTCCCCGTGCATGCGTGGGTTTTCTCCGGGTACTCCGGTTTCCTCCCACATTCCAAAAACATGCTAGGTTAATTGGCAACTCCAAATTGTCCATAGGTATGAATGTGAGTGTGAATGGTTGTTTGTCTATTTGTGCCCTGTGATTGGCTGGCCACCAGTCCAGGGTGTACCCTGCCTCTTGCCTGAAGACAGCTGGGATAGGCTCCAGCATCCCCGCGACCCACAGGAGGAAAAGTGGTAGAAAATGAATGAATGAAAGTCCTGCAGGGACCCCTGATGAATGTGTGGTGGGTTTTGTCCACCTCCCGGACCAGATAAGTGTTATTTAAACACCTAAAAAAAAAGGACAATTTGCAACAGCCGGACACATGTGCTACATAATGTGCCATTTCAACAGAGAGAATTAAAATACAGCAATAAGTATGAGGATTTAGCATTTTATTTTGTAACATGCTGCACTGCTATACAGCTGAACGTGGAAAGATAATTTCTAAAAGTATAGCATCGGAGTTCATACTGCACTTGTATGATTGTTAGTGAGCCTGTTCACGAAGCTTACATTCGCAAAGCTCTTTGTAGATCCGCTGGCGGATCTTTGGTATGTCCCTCTGTGAAAAATGCATCGGCTGATCCAAGGCGAGGCATCTGGAATACTGAAAGCGAGAGCAGAGGAAGAGTCATGAATTCTGAGCTCTGAGCTGATTGGTTGAGCACACTACAGCAGGAGAATCATGCCGGTACCTCCAAGACAAAAACACCACAGTCATTTTCATTGGTCTGCTGTGGCACTTTCTGCAAACAAAAAAAAAAAAAGAAAATGAATTAATAACTCAGTAGCGGGTATAATTTTTCCTGCCAATTTTGAAAAACATACCTCATCGAATGACATAGCCCAGCCATTTACAAACGATGCGTGTTGCTTCTCTGTTGCTTCTGTTACCAAGTAATTCAGGATGCTCTGCCGTGGACAAATGCATTCTAATATGCTCACACATGACACGAGTGGAGAGGGGCAGGGGGTACAAAAGTGTGATTTACCCGTGCAACTTTGCGCAACACATTCCCTTGAGAGTCAAACAGACAGATCCTCCTCCTCGCAATGTCGGCGGTCACCAAGCACCAATGAACCTCCAGGTGGATGGGCACCAACAGCAGAGTCTTGGAGAACAAGTCCACCTGCATAAGAGACAACAAATAAATGGACGCCGCTGAAGTAGCGGTGCGTTCATGAATTTCGTATAATGCACCTGCTTCGTCCATCTCTTTACTCCATCGTAGCCTTTGGTCATGAGCTGTCGATGGAAGAAGCTGTTGAGAAAATGGACCTACGACAGATAGGTCAGTCATGAGACAAGCACGGGGGTTTCTCTGGTCAAAATGTACTTTTAGACTTTGATTTATGGCACATATACTGTGGTGTTGTCTCAATAACATCTAGCTTTGACAATACAGCACACAGTAGCCATGTTTACATGGACCCAAATATTCCAATTCCATTCGGGTTATTTGCTCAAACGGAAAGAATGTAACCTTTGTATACACCTCATTCCCAAAGAAAAGTGCCAATCGGAATTAATATATAATCGGATTTACAGGGGTGGAATATTCCTTTCCCCAATCCGATTGAGGTATCTTGTACCCGCTCAAACAGAAAGTTGTCAACTGCGTTCTTCTTTGTGGTGTTTTTCTTCTTCTGTTGTTTATTGGCGGTTGGCAAGCAGCTTTTGTGTGCAACAGAATCTAAACCCTTCTATACGCCATTCACAAGTCCACTTTTATTAAAAAAGAAAATACATATCTATATAAAACATGTGCCGAGCTTAATTATAAAATATTAGCAAGATTGAACTTTATCTTGTCCTGTTCCCGGGTGCGTTCTTTCAGCGAATGCGGAGACATGACGTAACACGCAGGTCCAGACGTTCAGTGGAGACGAGCAATCGGCACTGGACTGCTGTGGAAAGTTTGTTTTTGATTCAAACTAAATTTCAAGACTGGACGAAGGAAAACTGGCAATACGGAGTTATTCCAACAAGTGAAAGAAAAAATGGAGGAAGTCAGTATCACATGATGTTGGTGTTTACGCTTCACTGCGAATGCCCCATTGACTATTCTGGTTGATTATAGCGGCGCATGTAGACACACGATTGGAATATTCCTTTCCATGTATACCATTGCTTTCGGAAATGTCATTCGGAAAGAGAAAAACTCCTCATGTAAACGTGGCTACTGTTCCAAATTATTATGCTAATAGGATTTTAGTATACAAATGCACATGTGTACAATTGAGATTACCTTGTGTTGTGAAGCCTCCATAATCAATTCCCCATACATGTTCATGACCTGCAGCAGAAAACAGAAAGATAAGACTATCTAGACTCTACGTAATAACTTCAAATTCAGGTGCTGAGCGCGTGTGTGCGACCTGGTCGTTGAGCCAATTCTCATGCTCCAGTGTGGACAAATCATCCAGCGTTAGGGTGTGCTTCTGGAAGACCACTTGGAAGGAAGGTACCGGCTCCCACAGCACGGCAGCAAATCTGCGTTTCATAACCGTCAAGATGAAATTTGTCCTGCAAAAGTATATAAAACATATACAAATTCATTAATAAACATCATTATGCCTTTTTGTGCCCGATGTGGCAGCCAGACACCACGACGACACCATCTTCCTGTCTTGTCATGAGTTATGTCTCCAATTCAATAGTGTTTCTCACCTTTGTTCTCAAAATGCTGACACTTCCAACTTGGTTTGGCTCCATTGTGGGTTTATTGAGGTGAGAAACACTAAAGCGTTCAATAAATAACTCGAGGCAAAACAAGAAAATGGTGGTTGTTCTCGCTGACGGATTGGGAACAGTCACATCAAGAATCACGCCTTCAAAAGAAAGTAAAAGTAACTTTAAACATTCATTTATCCCTTTCATTCATTATGTACATGTGTTTCCAATGGTTTTCCGCAACAATCTTTTTGGTATTCTTTTTTTTTTTTAACATCTACATTAAATTCCCAACTATTGAGCACACCTAAAAATAAGCAACACCGACTAAATTTAAAGAGAAGAAAAATATTGTACATATATAAGCCACAAGTGTCCATGTTGCAACATGTGGGAGTGGCAGTGCTGGAGGAACGGCGCATTAAATACTTTGTGTACACTATAAACCTTGCAATCCTCGGTGTTCCCAGCGTTACTCGTTAGCGCCAGTGGGTGAGATGCAAGACACTTTTTTTTTTTTTTTTTTTTTTTTTTTCATCCTCAGTTGCTGACGCAGTCCCAGCAGAAGCTGTAGTAGTTCTACTCTTGGTCATGCTTACTTAAGATTTGTCAGATCAAAACATGATTGCTATACAAAACTTGAAAACGTGCACTTCCTGAATATACACTATGCATCTTAAGTAGGGTAGTTATTTTAGCGTGAACAAGCCTAATCAACTGCAGTCCATTTAAGTTCATATTGTTGCAGACGGGCTACCCAGCATGCCTTGTGGGTATTAGGAAACAACAGTTGAGTTATGTGTTATGTTTAGAGCTTAGTTGTCGATTTATGTGATGCGTTAACTTGCTGTGGGTGTTGTGTTTTCATATCGTTGTACCATGAGCACCTAAGTAATATTGCTTGAATTACCTATGCCGCCAAATATTTTAACCCAATGAGGCCCTTGAGTCAAAAGGTTTGCCCACCCCTGTACTACATACTAGAGCTGCAACTAACAATTGAATTTTTTTTGTCACTTAATCTGAAGTCTTAATCTTGGAGTTTCAATTAATCGAGTAAGCAGTTAGGCCCTACACGGAGCAAATCAATATGAACCAAATGCAGAATTACATACGTGCTCATGGTGCAACGAAACAAAAACAACACACCCACAGCAAATATCGTCACGTATATCAACAACAACAAGTGCTAAACATAACACGCAACTTAAAACTGTTATTTCCTAAACCATGCTGGGTAGTCCCGCTGCAACAATATGAACTATGAACAACAAAACTTTACTCTGACGACCTCCTCAGCATGTCTGGCAATCAAGCAAAAATGCAACAAAACATGCAAAAAGTTGGGACAAAAAGTTCCACAAGTTACCCAGCATACCTTGCGGTGGGAATATATAGGAGTTTTTCTACTAGATATTCATTTGCATGCCCATATTAGGTAGGTTACTTTGTGCGTTGTGTGTTGACAGTATTGAGTGGTTTGGACAGCTTTTTTGTACAAGCTACAATTCATAGAGATCAAGTTCCCTGTGCTCTTAATTTGGGTGTTGCAGTTCTATAAAGTGGCAAGACATGTAACATTATAAAAAACATGACAAAAGCATTCAAAATTGTCAATTACGAGAAGAACGAAAGACTAAAACCAACAAAAGCAGGGTGTTTTGTTTGTCTAAAGCTGGTGTGTCGACAGAACAAAGTCCAACTCTTCGTTTGCTTTCGGACATTCACCTGTCAGTGAAATCGGCGTTGAACATTTTTGTCAGGTGCATCAACACGTCACTCTTCTGTAGTGGGATGAACGTTCCATACATTCTGAGAAAGTCATCAAGATAGTCTAGAGATTAAAAACACTATTAGTTCACATATCTTCACATAAATAAAGGTGGAACAGTCAGATACATACCATGGATAGTGTTTGTCACTACTGTGAGGCCAACATCCGTTTGAGGGTGTATTGTGTTCTTGGTAGAGGTCTCGAGGTCTGCATTCGGAGTAGGTTCCAGAAAGGAAGCCGTGCATTCTCCTGCTTGGTCATCAGCAGGATTCTTAACATGAGAATCTAACCCAGTGAGTGATAGCTCTGTAAATTCACTCAACTCTACAAAGGGTTCTGCTCCTTGAGAAGGTGCCACTGCTGGAGTTTGAGTGACGTGGCCTGGGCTTGCCTCCACAGAGTTGAATGTTGTGCACATTTGTGAGAAAGGTATTGTGTCACTTGTTTTCAAGGGGGAAGTCTGTTTTTTAAGCCGGTCTTCTGAACTTTCATGAGCAGCATTGGATGTTTTGGCTTGTGAATGTTGTAGAATCGGTGACGGATACAAGTGTCCTTTATTTCTCTGCAAGTATCCGCTGAGAGAGGAAAGACTGGTGCGCCTCCGCCGCATTAATCTTTTACTTTGAAAAAAGGCAAAACAGCAATTCTCTTGTCGCCTCCTCCACAGCCACATCTGTAATTTATAATACAACTGTCTCTTAGTCCGTCTGGAGAGGTGTGAAACTCTTTTGACTGAAGATGTGGGGTCCTTAACGCATTTGCGGTTCTTTCTGAACTTTCGCACGCCGTACATCTGGTCCAGTTTTGAGATTATGCATGGACACATGACGGCAACACGTAACAAGTTAACATCTCACAAACATAAGCCTGGATTTGATGAAGTCTTCCTGAGAAAGAAGTTCTTCAGTGGCATGGTCCCATTTTGTTTGAGACCTTCCCCAGGAGACTCTTAGTCATTTTGAACATCTGCTAAAAAAGAGAGTCATCAAAAACAACACTACCTATATGTACATATGTACGTGTATATTTAGCGTCTATATTTGAATGGTAAAGGCAGCAATGGCGGCGGGCTAAATTGCATTCAACATGTAGCCAAACAAATGTGAAATGAAAATGTAACTGTAGACAAACGCTAGTAACACATTGTAGTACAGTATTTGTTGGTTTTTTTTAACCATTTGACAAACACAATACGTCTCTAAATGCTGTTTCTACTCATTTCTGCTAATACACAGTGCTACAATACCAGTATTACAGTATAATGTTAGCTATCGACATACCAACGTACAAAAGCATGACTTTCATACCGGAGCAGTCGCTCTAACTCACCGTTATTGGGCCGCTCGACGTGATACACCGTCGTATGTTTTACTTTTCGCCACATCTGCAAGAAATACAACCACGACACTTTTAAATTCCAAAGTAATTTTCGCTGAATACACGTTTACTTTCGGGCGTCAAACACGCAATCAAAGCACGCTGCCACTGAGTGTCGCATATTGATTACGTCACTCCAGCGTCGTATCCAAACTGTTATTTAAATCAATTACGGAGTTTATAAAATAGCTATAGATATAAATAAATACGTTTCGTTGGAATGGATTCTGTACACATACACTAAAAATAATATATATATATATTTTTTTACAATTTTACATTTTAAACAGTGTTTTTTTTCATGTGGTCTAAGAAACAGTGGAAACAGTGGAAACAGTAGCACTAGCCAGGGGCAACAACATTTGGATGACCTAGAATAAACGAGGAAATCATCACAGTGATCTTGTTTGCTTTAGCAGTGCACACACATGGGTGCAATGTATAGACACAAAGTCCAAGTCTTGGTTCAGAGAAACAACTAACAACTGTAAACTGTAATTGACTGTACTTAAAATCACTCTTAAGTTTTTGCCTAGGGGCAGAGGGGTTCCATTCAGTCTGAATTGGGCTTGGATGTGTTTCAAACGCTGGAAGAAATATCCATTATTGAAAGATGTTGCTAAAATTGGCCTTGCATTTAAGATGGTGTGAATTTTCATTGTGTTAAGGATCCTGGCAGCTGGTGTTCACCATTATTGAAAACTTAAAAAAAAAAATAAATGTGTCAAATAAAATAAAGCATCACTTTGAATGTGATGCTTTTTAAAAACACTGCTTAATAGTAAGCCTTTATTACAATAATAAAGCCAATGTTGCATTGTGAAAACATGGCACTTTCATGTTTGTACAGTGATCATTTTTGATCGTCTTGTACTGCATAGTGCATGCAGGGTTACCCAACATTTTGGGCGATGTGAAAGGATTTTAGACTTTTGTGAATCAACCGGGTCTGGAAATCAATGAATGTTCCTGTTTCTCAACTCATGCCGCCTCATAGCAAACATCCTTTTTTATTGCGCAATCACTTATAATAGAGAGGCCAGTGTTTGACCCTTATCCACTATGGATTCCCTCTTCGTCCATTCATGATTTTTAAATTCAACATTTAGTTTGTGTTACTAGCCGTGTCCCTCCTTGTTTTATGTGAGTACTTTGGATTTTGCAATGTATTATTTGTATGAATTCAAGCACAAAAACTGTATTCAAAGCTTTGGTACCTCTTGCCTTGTGTTGACCGGGAGTGGGTGGTTCACACAACTGTATTCTACATTTGTGGTGTTAGAAAGATAATGAATGAAATATAGTGGCAATGTTCCTAGATTTGCTTTAATATCGATCCCACCATTCATCAGTCAGACTTCAGTCAGCAAGCATTTGTTTTGGCAGCAATCCTAAAAGTACCACCCATGTGACGTAGAAAGGCAGGACTTTGGGATGTAAGTACTATATATACACTAAAGCCTGCATGAGGTCTCTCTCTCTTCCTCGTCATCCTGTCTAAAAGGCACGGCGGAAATGAATCCTCTAGGTATCACAGTGGTTCTGGTACTCCTGGCAGCAGGGTACGCTCAGCTCAATGTTCTGCAGCCAGAGTGTGACTCCCCTGAGGCAGAAGAGGCTGCACTGGCGGCTCAAGACTACCTCAATGCCCAGCACACTCACGGCTACAAATATGCACTGAACAGGATTGAGGACATCAAGATTCTCACGAAGGTGAGTGAAAATGTAGTTAAAAACAAACACTACACTACATGCATGTTCCCGGTCATTTCTCATTGAATTCATTTTATTTTTGTCCCAGCCTGATGGAGATAACACATACGTTGTTGAAGTGGACTTGCTGGAGACAGACTGTCACGTGTTGGACCCCACACCAGTTGCTAACTGCACAGTGCGACCAAAAGTACTCACGGTACGGTAAGCCTGCACTAGACACGTACCAAAGGCTATCATGAGCTTCAGTAACTGAAATGTGGAATTTGAAAGGACCTTTGTCTCAAAACAGGCAGTCGAAGGAGACTGTGACGTGGTGCTGAAAAGGGTTGGAGGAGCTTTGACTGTCACTGCTTTCAAGTGTAAGACAGAAGGTAACAAACTGAAGCTGATATTAAATATTATTTGGATAATAATGTATTTCTTGATGTCTGCCATGTAGTGATGGGTTGCTCCCAATCTGTTCCATGTTGAGCATATAAATCAGGGGTGTCCAAAGTGCGGCCTTGGGGTCAGTTGTGGCACATACTAAAAATATAATTTAACAAGAAAGTAAAAAAAAAATGGCAACAGCAAAATGAAAAAATCGGAAAAGTCAAGATCTTGAGAAAAAAGTATTAATTTTACAGGAATAATGTCAAAATATGATGAGGGAAAATAAAAATAACATAATTTTACTATACCATAATATCATGTTGATGTTGAAATAGAGTTGAAATAGCAAAGACAAAAAGAGTATTTTATTCTAAAAGTTTGTTATTGTGACAAGCAGCAAAATAAAATTGTCATTTTTGGAAAATTACATTGGGGAACAAGTTATAATATTATGGAAATAAAGTGAAAATATTACCGGCATATAGTCATGATGCGGCTCAAAGAAAAAATTTGTAAATATTATTTCAGTTGAAATATTTGGAAATTTGAACAAAACCCTGCAAAATGGGGGGCAAAAGCTCAAAGTTGATACTAAAGATAGGCTTTTTCACCTCTCAGATGAAGTTGCTTTACCAAGTACTAAAGTGACCCTGTATCTGTATCAGTATCAAAAGGATGTGCTGTGGCGGACACAGCATTTGATATAATAATATTTGGTGACACTTTACAATAAAATACTTATAATAGTCAATCAGGAATGAGTCTACCTAAGCATTACTCATTAGTTCCTCAGTAACTACTCATAAGTTGTGTACCTCATAATAAAATGAGATTTTATATCACTTCTGTCTACAATGTTCAGAATCAACAGAAGACCTCTGCTTGGGTTGTCCCACCCTCCTTCCCCTGAACGACACAAGAGCCCTCGACTTCGTTCATACTTCTCTGGCAACCTTCAACAACAATACCGTTAATATGACATATGCTCTTCTTGAGGTCGGAAGGATGTCAACACAGGTGGGTTCGACCGGGATACATTTTACAAGCTCCGATACGATCCTTGGTGCATATCAGATGTTTCACACTTGATTGCTTCAGATTGTCTCTGGTGGCCCACACTACTTGGCAGAATATGTTGTCGCTGAGGCTAACTGCACTGATGATGTCTGTGTGCCCCTGACTGCCGCCATGGCTGTAAGTACAAGTGTGATTGAACATAAAGTTGTATTTTTCCACCCCAACGAAGATGTAAAAGATGATTTATGGCTCAAATAAGAAATATTTATATTTTCAGACACATGGTATTTGCACCGCCAAAGGCCTGAGTGCTGCCCACACAGTTGAGTGCAAGATGTTTCCCATCATGGTGAGATATACAGTTAATGCTTGTCGACATCACCGTACCGACAGTAACTGACTGAATTCTTTGGATTCAAATTATGACTCAGGTACCTCAAGATGCCAACAGCACCGATGTTCCTAAAGTGTTCCCAGGCGTCCATGTTCACACGCACAATCTCTCCAGAAAGCACGGCCTGAAACACCACAAACTGACCTCTCTCCATGACCCCCACGTTACTGGCCTTTTGTCCGCCGAGTCGGCAGAGTCTTCCGAAGTGGTGCCCGTCGTGGCGGTAGCTGGTACAGTCGCACCTGTTGCTCCAACCGCTGACACCACATCCTCATCCGAGGCGTCGGTCAGTTTAGAGAGTCCCGTGAAGATGCTTAAAAGAGATGTATCCGCTGCAGATGTCGCAGTTCCCAACGCCATTGCAACAGACCCCATCCTCCTCATGCCACGGTGCCCAGGAAGGGTCCGATACTTTTAAGTGTTCCTATGCAGAATATAGACTATTTTAATAAAACCTAGAGTTGTTTAAACACTGTCTCAGACATAACTCATAGCAGTTCATAAGCTTGGAATCATTGCATGTGGATTTAACTGCCTTTATTCTTACAAATAAAAAAAACTGTTTTGGAAAATGCACCTTCTGAATCTAAGTAATACAGTTGCACTAAATTGTATTATCTTGTGTGTATTTCATGTGTTAAAGGACAAAGGAGTCGTCTTGAAGATAAGGTTTTAAACACTAAACTGGAGTAAAATAAAAACTGGGACAGTTTTCAATGTATCAATTAATGGCAAGACATTTCCAGCAACAGCTAATGAGAACATACCAAGTGTTCCTGTGAGAGTATTTATTAAGTATATACTCAAGGTCAAATTATAGTTTATTTACAATGCATGTCATCTGCTTACTCTGACCCTTCTTCACTGGGATGGTCCAGTCCTGTAAGACAAGCATCATCAGTTTCAATCACAGAATAAGAAATATAGTCAACCAAGAGACGTACCGCGTCTGTTTACAGGAACATTTGGCAGCTCGGTATCAGGTCTGCTGGATTTAAAGTCATCTTTTGGAGTCTTGGCCACTCCTGGCTCAAGCCATCGTAGATGTTGGGACTTCCTTGCAAGACGTCGGGCCGGGACAGTTTCTTCAATAGCCTCATCCGGGAATTTCTGCTTGGACTCAGAAGTGCCAGCTTCTTTACCTGGGGGACCATGTTGTAGAAGCATGTATCCCTTTGGTTCATAAGAACGCCTGGCCTGACCACGTTTGAAGAATTTCCTTGTTTTTTTCGGAAGTGATGAACGTGGTAAATCGGTGAGGACTGAAGTATTTGTAGTAGCGTCAAAATCGTCAAACATGGAGTAAGGTAGCAAATGACTCAGTTCACCCTCAGCTTCTGGCGGGGAAGGCTTTTCGGGTCCATGGAATAATTCCAAAGGAGTTGGCATTTGATTTGTTTGTTGCTGCTGAAGGTATTGGTTGATATGAGACATGGCATTTAGACCAGGTGAGTAATTTATCAGGCCAGACGATAGTTGCACATTTTGCTTTGTTGGGTGACGATTTGGATTTTGTCCCCCTTGATTCACAGCAGCATTAAACAGATTTTCAAGACTGAACGGAGGCACATCTTCAGGTGATGATTGGCCTTGTGGAGAATGTTGGATAGTCTCATAGGGCCAACTGGACAAACGTGAATTGGAGTTAGGAACAAAAGGGTAAATTGGTACTTCAGAAGCTGCTGTATTGGTGGGATTATGTCCTGGTAATGCCAAATTATCACCCAGGGGTTGGTCAGGTTGTTGCTTTTGACTTCCGTATGTCAGAAAGTGGGTGGAAGTGGGGACAGAGTCAGCAGCTTTCCCAGAATCATGTGGTTTTTGAGCAGACCAAGTATAATGTATGCCATTTCCAGGGCCATAAGTCATGGAGGCAACATATGGAAACCCTTGGGAGGTCACTTTACCATCAGGCACAGGAGGCGGAAGATGATAAAGATGTTGATGAAAAGCAATCTGTGGGCAACAATTTGAAAAACCAGCAGTGCAAAATTTGATGCAACCACGTGTTGAACCCTGCGAGAGCAGAGCCTGCAGAGGGGTTTTAACACCGTGCTGGGGTTGCTTGGTTGGAGACGCTGAGGGTAATGCTACAAACTGCTGCCATTGTGGGTGACGCCACTGTGGCATCTGGCTATCTGGAGGCGTTTTGGCTGGAGGTTTTTCATTTTTAGGCTTCTCAATGGAATGTATGCGAGCATTCGTTTCAACGTCTGGTATTGGTGGTGGTTGAGGTCCCTGAACTGTTTTCTCAGGGACCTCAGGCTTCTGTGGAGGATGTGTGGGCTTGATAACAGGAACAGGGTTAAACGGAAAAGAAGGGAAGGGTTTGGCTGGCTCCACATCAACCGGTGGGTGTTCAGATTCTGGTTCAGTTGGCTGTAGAGAAGGCGGTGGCTTTTTGAACATCTCATCAGGAGTGGGTACAGAGTAGGGTGGATAGAGGTATGGATAGTGAGGCGGCTGGAGCTGACCAGGAGGCAATTCAGGCTCTTGGGGTTTGGGGAGCTGTGGAGGTTGTGCAGGCTCGGTAAGTGGTTTCTTTTCAGGCACTGGTATAGACAAGAATGGGTAGACTGGCTTCTCTGCCTGACTCGGTGGGACCTCAGGCTGTGGCGGTTGGAACAGCCATGGATAAAGCGGATTTGGATATGGATGGGCTGGCTGCTGCTCTTTACATGGAGGTTGTTTTGGTTCTGGTGGAACTGGCTTTTTGGGAGGACCATTCGCAACATACACCTGAAAGGGGTGCTTGCATTGGACATGACCTGGAGGGCATTCAGGATGTCGCACGGGTATAAATTCAGGCCCAGGTATGGGGTTGACCGGCCAAAGGCTGTCAATTGGTGGAATGACAGGTTCTTGCGGTTTGTTGAGAATTGGTTTTTCTTCAGGTGCAGTGCAAAATGGATAGTTTTTGGGACAGACTGGCTGCCCAGTTTGACTGGTCTGAGTCACAGGGTTTTGAGGTAAAAGGGGCACAACAGGTTTATCATCAAGTGGAGGGTTAAATAGATTGTCGAAGGCTGGTTGTCCACCTAGACCTGATTGCACCCCAGGCTGTTGTGGTTTGAGGGGTTGTAGAGGAGGCACTGGCTTGGTATGTTGGTTTGGTTCTTTTTCAGGCCATGGCATGTTGACGAAGGGGTAAAATGGCTTCACATGATCTGGATAATCTTCAGGTTGTTTTGGTGGTACAGGCATGGGTTTTTTGTCAGGTTCTGCTAGAGGATCAGGCATAGGGTAAAGTGGATATTTGTATGGATCGTCAGGGTTCTGAATAGGACCTAAAAAAATCTCACGTCTTGGTGGTTTGGGGGGAAGTGGAAGAAGTTCAGGTTTTGATAGCGAAGGCATGGGGATTTTGTCTTCCACAGGGGTCGGCATAGTGTAAAATGGATAGGGAAATGGGAAGGCAGGCTTCTGAGTAAGACCTGGAAGAAGATCAGGTTGTGTTTTGGGGGGCTGTGGATGGTTTGGTTTATTTTCAGGCCATGGCATGGTGAAGAAGGGGTAAAATGGCTTCACATGACCTGGATAATCTTCAAGTTGTTTTGGTGGTGCAGGCATGGGTTTTTTGTCAGGGTCTTCTCCAGGGTTAGGCACTGGGTAAAGTGGATAGGTGTAATGCTGGTGAATATCACCTGGAAAAACCTCAGGTGGTTGTGGTTTGGGAGGTTGTGGAGAAGGCAGGGGTTCGGTGACCTTGTTTGGTTTTTTTTCTGGCCATGGCATGGTGAAGGGGTAATATGGCTTTTCATCATGATCTGAAGGCACTTCAGGTTTTGGAGCAGGAGTGGGTTTTTCTTCACTTTCTGCTCCAGGGCTGGGCATTGGGTATGGTGGATAGGGGTACAAATAGTGAGACTCCCGATTGCGACCTGAAAGAACCTCGGGTTTTGGTGGTTTGGGGGGCTGTGGAGCAGGTGTTGGGTTAATGTCTGGTTTAGGTTGGACCTGGTGTGTAAAAGGCATGGGATTCGGAGGTACCGTGGGTTTGTATGAATGATCAACTGTGTGATGGGGATACCACTCTTTGTCTGGTGATTGTTCTTTTTTTGGAGCCTGTGTTGTTTGTCTTGTGGGTCCAGATTGACCTTGAATCGTTGGACAGGAAACCTTAACCTCTCTTTCTCCAGCCAATAAAACGGTGTACTTTCCATCCTGCAATTAAAACTATTAGTGAAGGAAATATGAAGTTAAACTTGCAATTGTCAAATCGTTACCTTCATCTCCACACAGGGATCATAGCGGACAAAGATGCTCACACCTTCAACATGTTCACCAACAGTGATGCCACATTTGAGTGCAGCAGCACTTAGCCACTCCCAGTCACCATTCACTGTTAATTACATTGCCATCAATTATTAAACCCCAGTGATAAAAAGTAAAATCACAAAAATACTTTTGCTTGTGGTTCAAGACCTCCATAGAGACTGAAGAGACAACAGTGTACACAATGTCTGATTTGTATTACCCTATTTTTGCACTTTATCTGCCCTTGTGTACCTTGTATACTTTTGCCGCTTTGGGGAGAAATAAAAATGTTCTCTTATAGCGTGTGGAAGTGGTAAGTTTTCTTTGTCCTCAACTTTGAAACAAAGTTTAGCTTCTATGCTCTATGAACGTATTAAGTTTATTAATATTGAATCCAACTTTGAGGAAATTCATTTTTTGCCATCAAGTGTGGAACCAATTAACCGCAATGAATGGAGGGATGACTGGATGAGTGTCAATTGAAAACATATACATTCAATTACATTTTGGGCATAGTTTGGCATATGGAATTATTTTATTAACTGTGCATATTGTGCTGAACAACCAGGCGGTGTCCTAAGTTGTGATGAAGTTCCACTTGCAATTCTATGGTTATGATTACACTTTTCCAGAAATCCCACTATTGGGATGGTATTGCTGAAAATACTTTAGACTTTTAATACTTTGTTTTGACTACATTTCATCTGTAAGATTTTGTAAAGTGGGTGACATGTTAACATAAAATAAATCTGAAGTATATTTTGTACATTTAAATAAGCTTACTACAAAATACAAATTCCATAAATACGGAAATAGTAAAATACAATCAATGTAAATAACCAGTTTGCACAACTAACATTTACATTACACCACAACTATACAAACAAAACCATCGACCCACATATGCAAAACTATGTACAAAAATTCTGTGTGACTGAGGCATTCAACTGTACCGCCATTATGGCTGTGATTCAAAGTCATTAAAAGCAACTTACAATTTATTTTCATTTTAGAGGCTGGAAGAGTCCACTCCAATTTTACAACCATGCCTTCTGCATGGCAGGTGACCACGGGTGCATTTGAAGGCCGTCTCATCAAAGGGCAAGTCATCCTCACTGGCAACCCCCACCAAAGCAATGGTAGTACATACGCATCCTCCTAAAAAATACAAAAAAAAGCAACAAAAAGTGTTCATAGTAAATACCTTTTTTGTATGTGCAGTTTACAGCACAAAAAGGTCCTACCTGAACAGTAACAAAGCAGCCATTATAAGGAGCCACTAAGACCATATTGCTTGGTGTTGACCTGATTGTATAACCACAGCTTTGAGGCAGCATGGACAGAGGCAAAGGAGTCATGAGCGTACCTAGAAAGCAAATTCAATTTAAATCATCATTAAGAATGTGTTGGGAGTTGTCAAAGTAGGTAAATCTTACCCCTATCAACCAATAACAATGTTCCTGGGGTGGAGGAAATCTCTCGGACCTGAAGCTTCATGGAGTCAGCGGTACATTCCACCTTAGGATCCATTTGAAGGAGTTGCTCCACAATTGCCTGGTCTGGTTTGGAAAAACCATCTTCTGGACCACTGGGTTGCTTGGACATTTCCCACCCTTTTCACAATATAACTTTAACAAGCTTATATCCACTTTGAAATGAATACTGCATGATAAACATGTCATACATACCCATGTCTGCTTGGTAATCTGAATCGACATCCAGGTTGTCACTTTTATGACCTATAACTTGTTGAGAGAATAATAGTCTTCCAGTGTGGACGACGTTACTTTTGTCTCGACTTTGATTCAATGTAGAGTTGTGTATTAATTTGGAACAATGGCAAAACGTACTCACAACCAGAAAAATCCCCAAATATAGTAAAATCTTAGAGCCCCCAAGCTCTCTACACGCCATTTGAAAAAAAGGGGGAAGCACTGCATATACAGGAGTGTGGGCAAAAGCTGAGAACTCCACAGTGCTGATAACAAAAGGTAGAAGGCTGAACTGGAACTAATTAATGAGAAAAGAAAGGGCTAAACCTCAACAGGTGTTAGCAATGGTGCAATGAAAGGTGTGGCCTTTGACTCCAAGAGGTCAAAGCCTATTGGTTCTCATGTTGACCAAAGATTTCACATATATACAGATGTATCTTGGTAAATAACATTTTTTGAATTTAGATAATTATAGCTTCCTGGTAATAAAAAGTAAGTATTCCAACAAATTTGAAAAAATGTCAAAACGTTAAATATCGTAAACCACACAACTAGCTTGTGCGCGTGTGTGTACGCATGCGCACTCGGGCACAGACTCAAACGTTATGTTGAATTGAATTTTATTTTATTTTTTAAATATCTGACGTGATACAAGCTAAATAAACGTACAGCATATTAATAATGCGAGGGCTGGCTCACTTACGTTTTATGGTAGGTGTTTATGGAGTGACAACATCGACGGCTAATAACACGCTAGCATAAAATCAAACCAGCAAATCCAGCTTCACTTAGAGCGGCCATTTTCCGCTTGGTCCTAGTGCTGGTACTGTCTCTTTTTAATACAGTGTAGCGTAACATTTTAGTCGAAAAAAATCAAAACATAATTTTGAAAAATATGGGGGCCATACCCGCCTATTAATTGAGCTCATTTTAGATTACATTTAAAAACACCCCAATTCGAATACAACTGGATTGGGTCAATTTACTGTACTGACTATTATGGCTAGTGTGTGTGTGTATAACAGTAAGGTTGAGTTTTTATGCCTATGAACCACTTAATAGACCAAACAGTATCACTTAGTTATATTTTTCTCTTAATATAAACAGAAACTCAGCAAACAAAATGTTATTTTTACATAACAGGTGACAATCCAGTTGAAATGTGATTAAGTGTGACGTCTGTGTGTTTTCCATGATCATCCTACCTTTATTTATACGCAATGTCGAGACAGGATTCATTATTCTCAACATCACAAAAAACACAAACACTTTTTTTCCCTCTCTCTTTTAATTCTGTACATATTCCACACAGTCTGGGAATAACTGATGCCAAAACGTCCCATAGGAAAGTGCCATTGAAAGTTATATCTTGCTGGGACAGCAGGTAAAAATCCAACTTGTAGCAACACATCAGATTGATTTTATGGCACTGAATACACAATTCTCTGAAATTGATCACAAGACAACTTACAAATGTTCTGATTCCAACCAATATCACTTTCAATAGTTTTAGTGTACACAGCATTTTTTTTTTTTGTAATTTTTACCTAGTATACTTCTAAATACCATACGATGACAATTTGTGAATACATCTTTAATGACTAAAGCACAAGGCAAATAATAGCAAGGTGTCAGAAGTCAACAGCCTTGGTTTACAGTCAATATGCATTCATGTAGTTTCAGTTGTTAATGAAGACAAAGTTAGCCAAAATGAAAAAAAAAATCTATTAGTGATGAAACATGGTAGTGTTGAAGTCTAATATGAGTCGTTTTACAACTTTCTGAAGCTGTCTTCATGGTCTACAGTCAACAAGTGATGACAACAATCATAGAATGAGGTGAAGCAACTCTGAACATCCTCAAAGATTGGTCCGAGGGGGGGGGGGGGGGGGGGGGGACAAGCGGGATGGCGTAGGGGCTGGGAGTAAAACAATTTTACAAATTACGGGAGCTGGCTGACAAAAGGTGAGCTGTCACAGAGGTGGAAACACCCACTGCGACTCCAGAATGTGTTGAAGTATCAAGACAACGCTGGCCTTACACAACACTCAAAACGACAAACCAACACCACATCTTTAAAGGTACAACAGCAAAAAGCCTGTGATGGTAAAACAAGATGAGTGGCAAATTGGTACACAGATACAGGACGTTGTCAGCGTTTTTTTTCCTTTTTTTATTATTATTATTATTTGGAGGCAGATGAGATGGTTTTGGCTGCGAGGACAACAATGAAGCAGATTATGCATGCGACTGTTCAATGCAGACATGCTGATAAAGGGCGGAATGGGGCAGTGCCTTTAAAAAGAGCTATTAGCAAAGCAGATGTTATACAAGGCAAATTCAATTCTTTATTACACTTTGTGGTCTTTTTTTTGCACGCTCCTTTGGTTTATAACATTTAAACAATTTTATTGAACATGCCATAACTGTAGTGTCAAAAAAAATGTGTGGTTACAACATTGGGGTGAGGGGGGGAGGGGAAACCAAAAAGGGTGGTTGTGGGGGCTGTGTATAAAATAGAGCGGGAAGGAAGAAACATTTGCCCTTTAACCCTGCAAGTAGTGTCAACACAATGTAGTGAGTTGGGGTGACCGGTTAAGTTGATGGATGGTGAGGTTGCTTAATATCCACATGTCCTCAGGAACGACGCCATATCATATGCTTTCGTGTTAAGCTGTCCATGGACCGCTTTGTTTCCCATGACTATAACCAATGCTGGGGCAGATAAGGAAAAAAAATAGAGAGAAAAATGAACAAAACTGAAGAGTCCCCACCCCTACGGGATGGAAGGGGGAGGGACCAGGTATCAGAATCTTACCACTCTTCAATGCTATTAAAGGTTTCCATGACATTTGACCGCTTGCAGGAGAAATCTTAACAGCAAATATTTCTTTTTTTTCTCTTCTTTTTGTCCCTCAAATTTTTACCTAAATGAGCCTGGAAACATTAAAAGCCTGAATCCCTCAAGTATTTTGCCATCGAGTAAGCCTTCTTATTCAATCCGCCGCCATGGACCCCTTCTTTGCCCATTACAAGAACCAAAACTGGAAGAGAAGAGATAGAAAAAAGGGGACACTGTTAAGGTGAGAATCTGGGGAAAGCATCTAAAACTCAAAAGTGTTATCAAGAACAAGCTAAAAAGAACATTTAAATGTTTATTTTTTTTTTCAACTTCACTTCCTTTTTTTCAATACACTAATGAACCATGCTGAGTAGAGCCTATTACTAAAAATATGCATATTTAAGCATATTTGACTGATTATTTTTGGCCTAAATTAACCCGTAACCCATGCCAAGGCAAACATCAACATTTACAGCAAGACTTATATCAAATTTTCTATTATTGTATCTATTATATTGGGTCATATGAGTATAATTTCTGACTATAGGGGTGTTATTTCATGTCCAGAGGACTCAATAATGTTAAACATATTTAATAGGTCGTAAACAGGCTTTCAATGCCACTACAACAAAAAATATTCGATTTATAAATGAAGAATCTTGGTTTGGAACTAATTAACCACAACAAATAGAACAATAGAGCCCAACAGCTTTTGCATGTTAAGAATAAACAAAGTTAATTGACTTTTCCCATAGAAGACTTGGAATTAGATGGAAAAAGAGGTGGATAAGAGGGGAAGCTTGAAACGCCTCAGATCTTAGAGACCAAAAAATAAAATTTGGTAGAGTGGTTAGCATGTTGGCCACAGTCAGGAGATCAGCTTGTTTGTCTATATGTGCCCTATGATTGGCTGGCGACCAGTACAGGGTGTACCCCGCCCCTTGCACAAAGTCAGCTGGGATAGGCTCCAGCTCACTCCCACAAGCCTAATGAGGGTAAGCGGCATAGAAAATTGATGGATGGTATTCCATACTCGAGTCAGTTTTGAAACCAATGCCATTTGCTTTCCTCCCGTACATTATTAGAATACTAATTGGCCTGACTGCAGTATCCATAAAAGGTAATCTTGGCCTTTCTATTGCTCAAATTGTGTGAAACTAAGATAAAGCTCATGTGTGACGAAGCAAAGCCGCAGAATTGAATTGAGAAAGTTAATTAAACAATGCATGCAACTTCTTGACTGGTCTTAATCTACACTGCTCAAAAAAAAAAGGGAACACTAATGTAACACGTGGGTCTGAATTAAATACTTTGTTCTTCCCATAGTTGAATTTGCTGACAACAAAATCACACAAAAATGATCAATGAAAATCAAATATATCAACCCATTTAGGTCTGAATTTGGAGTTATACTCAAAATGAAAGTGGAAAAACACTACAGGCTGATCCAACTTTGATGTTGATCTTTGATGCCTGGGCATGCTCCTGATGAGATGGCGGATGTTCTCCTGAGGGATCTCTGGGGAACGGGCGGTCCAGTCCATAACATCAATGCCTTCATGTTGCAGGAACTGCTGACACTTCAGTCGCATGACGTCTAGAATTGTCTTGCATTAGGAGGAACTCTGGGCCAACTGCACCAGCATATGGTCTTACAAGAGGTTTAAGGATCTCATCTTGGTACCTAATGGCAGTCAGACTACTTCTGGCAAACTCATAGGGGGTTGTGCGGCCCCCCAAAGAAATGCCACCCCACACCATTACTGACCCCCTCCATGGCGTCTCCACGCTCTGTCGCGTCTGTCACATGTGCTCAATGTCAACCTGCTTTCACCTGTGAAGAGCACAGGGCGCCAGTGGCGAATTTGCCAATGTTGGTGTTCTCTGGCAGCCAAACATCCTGGTCCATCCACGGTGTTGGGCTGCAAGCACAACCCCCACACCTGTGAACATCAGGCCCTCACACCACCCTCATGGAGTCCATTTCTGACTGTTTGAGAAGACATGCACATTTGTGGCCTGTAGGAGCTCATTTTGCAGGGCTCCGGCAGTGCTCCTCCTTACAAAGGAGGTATTGGTCCTGCTGATGGTTTGTCATCCTGCCATGGCCTCCTGATGTACTGGCCTGTCTCCTGGTAGCACTTCCATGCTCTGGACACTACGCTAACAGACACAGCAAACCTTCTTGCCATCCAGGATGGCATGACTGCCGTGCCATCATACAGGAAAGTCCTATCATACATTTTGACTTCTTTAAAGCATCAAAGTTGGATCAGCCTGTAGTGTGTTTTTCCACTTTCATTTTGAGTACAACTTCAAAGCCAGACCTCCATGGGTTGATAATTTGATTTTCATTGATCAGTTGTGTGATTTTGTTGTCAGCACATTCAACTATGGAAAGAACAAAGTATTTAATAAAAATATTTCATTCATTCAAATCCACAACATGTTACTTTAGTGTTACCTTTATTTTTTTTTTTTTTTGAGCAGTGTATTTCATATATACCTTTTCCGGCTCGTCCCACTGAGATATTGTATGTCGGCTCTCCTCCTTGGCTCTTTGTCCTGATGTCCATTGTCCAGTCTCCGTCGTTCTGGAGGCTGTCTCGGAGGACCGAACACTTCTTTGAGCCCAGAGTGAGACCAAAGGTGTAAAAGGTCTCTCGGTCTTTTCCTACGAGGACGTCAATTTCTTGGGACTGCAATACACAAGCGCACAACTAAATGAATCACAGCATTCTGACATGACATGCTTTTTTGTGAATACTCAAATACTCAAGCATGTTACCAAGCCTGCTGATGAGGGGACACAATTCAAAGTTTAATATTAAAATTTCAAAGACAATCAAAAAAAGCACATGCATAGTATTACAGAGGCTATACGACCAAAGCATGGACGTACAGGAAGTCCTGACTACCAATGACGGTCTGGGGTGAATTTAAACATTCACTCCCCAATTAATATGAAAATGTCACAATGTTGCTCCATTAAACGCAGCAACAATATGGCAGGTTTATCTGAGGCTGGTCAAAAGTCAGCGTAAGCTTTTTAAATCACAGTTAACCAGCGGGGCGGCTTAATGTTAGCTAATCAGAGCACCCCGGCACACAAAGCATGATGGCTCATTGAACCAAAGTCGAAGGCAGACGCCACGCTTATGTAAAATGAGCACCATTTTAATAACGTTGCTTAGAATTATTAGCGACTGGCGTCAATTGTAAAATGCGTGTCTTTGTTTTTTTTCGCACGCAAGTTGCTAAAAGCGAGGTCTCACGCACGCAAGCGCTAATCCTGCGGCGTTCAGCAGGGCAGGCCTAGGATGAACTAGCATGGCGAGCACGGCGCCGTTAGCTCGCTAGACATTTACATAAATAACAGTCCTCCAGTCTGGCAAGCGCCCGTCTTGCGCCTCCAAACAACAACCCCGTGTATATTCCCCTCAACAAACACCGCCATGTCGTGTTCTTACCGTGATATTGTTGAAAGTACCACCGGCATGTGCTGCCCAAACGTATTTGGCGTCCACATAGCCAACAATGGCGCTGTCCTGACAGCTGCCATCGGCCATCAGGTTGTCCACGTAGCTTTGCCAAGACATGTTGAAGAAAGCGATGTTGCGTGGAAAAAAATCGCGGGGTGTTGTTGTCAAATTAAGACTATGCGGAATTATTTTGCGAAAAAAAAGCCCTGCAAACGAATGGAGAGCCTCGGATGTAACCCACACTTGGACGCTGGGGTGGCAAAGAAAGCCGGGGCACTAGTGCGGCTGCGGCTGGGTGTAGCCCGTATATCAGATCACTCCGCACAATGACACACCGGCGCTTTTATGGCAGCAGGCGGTTGAATAAAGAGGGACTTAACGGCTCAGCTAAGAGTCAACGGTCTGAGGGAATGCTGGGGTACACAAAAAGGCAGTTGGGGATTTACTATTCTGCTCATTTATTGCTTCTACCTTTGATTGTTTTTAATGCAGCTTCATGTTTCAGCCTCATCAATGGCTCAATTGCTCCACGATTTATATATTTTTTTTTCTCCAAGAGAGGATAAACATAATCTCGGGTGGGAAATAAATAAAAAAAAACTTTTAGCATATAAGTATGCGCAATAAACCTATGGAATGGCGCAAACACTGCACTGTGAGATAAATCTGAGACAGGTACTAACCATCACCATGGACTTATTTACAATGTTTGTGTCACTTAGCTGTTATATTTTGTATATACGCCTGTTTTAATGGTTGTATTTATGTTTTTAATTCACCCCCCCAAAAAAACATTTATGCAAGTGTTTTATTCTACATTCATATATTATCTAAATGTGTTTATGTCAGTTTAATCTACTGTTGTTCTTCATTTATTGCCTCTATAGGAGGGTTGTCATAATAATTAAAGTCACATAATTAAAAATCCCAGGATACAGATGTGCACTTTCATATTTTTATACATATATATTTTTATATTATTATATATTATACAGTTCGTCTATATGTGCCCTGTGATTGGCTGGCGACCAGTCCAGGGTGTACCCCGCCTCTCGCCCGAAGACTGCTGGGATAGGCTCCAGCAACCCCCGCGACCCTCGTGAGGAACAGCGATAGAAAATGAATGAATGAATATATTATACATACACATATTTTTTTCTTTGTTATAAACGTTTAAAAATAAAGCTTTGTGTTAGGTATTAGAATCAAAATATGTAATTATTCTCCTGACATGGTGCTGATTTTGCTCTATTTCTCCCAATTTCTGCAGCAGGATAAAAAAAGGGCCTCCAAGCCTCATTTTGGACACCCCTGCCCTATTATTATCTAATCAAGGTATTAGTTATCCTATATTTGGTACTTGTCTGTCAATTATACAGTGTTTATGTCAGTTTTTACTTCTTTATTTCTTTCATTACTAAATACCACTAGCCTTCTATCACATTCTTTCCCTTTCCTATTAGAAAATGATAATATGGAAACACAGGATGTGAACCGACTACCAGGTATTGCTGAAACCTGGAGAAATGGTCGGATAAAATAAGAATTGCTTCTTCCAAGTCCCTTTTGAACATGTTAAATTGAGTGTAAACATGTAATGTTGTAATAAAGTTCAATTCGATTCATATTTAATGTCATGTTTAACCATATTTGACAATGGAAACCCACAGGAAACAATATTTAGTTAATATTAAAGCATGCATTATTGTTATTAAAAAAACACGCCTTTTAAAAGATGATGATGGTCTAGGCCTATCTAGGGTTTTGGCTACATGGCAAAGGGAGCATATTAGAAATGCTTTTCAGTATGATACAGTACAGCTAAACACAACAATAAACATATTGTTCAAGTGTTGCTCAAAATTGACCATTACTATCTTTGGTATTAAGAATTGTGACATAATATATTTTATTTGTCCTCATGAAATGATTTGATTTTGAATGCACCAGTTGCTTAGTGGTTTTACTCAATACTCATACTCAATGACCCCTGCTACAGTTGATCCAATAATACCAACCCCCATCATTGTAATGCCCATCCAAACATTATAGCAATGCTGATCATTTGGTTTTATGACTTGAACAGATGAGGTCTAAGTGGACCAGCTGCATTCGACTAGCAAAATTAGAAGCCAGATGAATGATGGATCATACATTTGTAATGTTCTGTGAAATGAGAGGCTGACAGCTCAGTAATTTGGTGCTGGGCTTGACCGATAGCTGCCATAAAAGACTGAAGATCTCATGGCACTGGTGTCAATGATTGGTGCAGAACGTGTCCCTCTTTTGCTGTTCTGCTGAGGAAAAAAAATGTAGGAGAACACTGACTTTTTATGGTAAAGCAATAGCTTCAAAATACATTCCTTGCCCACTAGGGGCAGTGTTACATAAGGTATCTTTTTCAGTCCTGCCCCCAGACGCACTCCGATGTAAGAGTATACAAAATACATTCTAAATAACCATGTATGTATATACATATTACTGAAAACATATACTGTGGATTAACACTACGGATCTACAATAACGACGCTTTATGTTTCTTTTCAAGGAAAGGCTCTTCGTCATCATCCATTGCACGGGCATATTATGACTGCCTTTTCCGAGTGACAGTGAACGCAGCACCGAGCACGTCGTACGTAAACATCATTGCGCACTGCCACAAGTTTACCCAGCATGCAACGCAGTAGAATACAACATAGCCATCTTGTCAAGAGTGGCAGAGTGAGGGTGGTAACTGTAGGCGCTCTTTAGCTTCTCGTTTGCCTTAAACAGTGACACTCATGAGGGTTTTCTTACCTTAACCGGAGGTCGCTTCCTGCTCAGCGTTGCAACCGAGTGACTTGGCGCCGGTAAAGTGAGTGCACACTTTCAAGAAGATGTCTCTCATACTTGTTCCGACGTAGGGGGAGTGTGCGGCGGCAGCAGCAGCAGCAGCCAGTTGGCTTGACTCGCTAGCTTGCTCGCTGAGTGGAGGGCTACGGGCCCTCCTCAGCCTGAAGTAGCTCCTGTAGCGGTGCAACCACACTCTGCGACAACGGCTGTTACACAACTGTACAGGCGGGAGACTCGTCGGAACTCTGACTTGTCGGAACTCCGGGTCGCGGTTTGTGTCACTCCAAAGTCGCCGTGTCGTCAATCGCATCCGGAGACCGAGAGACCGCTAAGGGATGGCGCAGATTCACCTCGTTTACAGTTAACACGGCGGAGTACAGCAGATGCAAGTGTGCTGTTTAGTACAGGCCAACGTTTCGTGGGCTGCGACTTGCTTGCCCC
Organism: Doryrhamphus excisus; assembly: GCF_030265055.1. NCBI lineage: Eukaryota > Metazoa > Chordata > Actinopteri > Syngnathiformes > Syngnathidae > Doryrhamphus > Doryrhamphus excisus. The sequence continues at coordinate 2,403,653 of NC_080468.1, forward strand.
AATCTCGCGGGGAATAAGCCGACTCGAGGTGAGGATCCGACTGCCAACATGTCGAAAATGCCGGCCAAGAAAAAGAGCTGTTTTCAGATCACGAGTGTGACTCAGGCCCAGGTGGCTGCTATAGGAGCCACGGACGACACGGAGAGCCTAGAAGACCCGGACGAGTCCCGCACAGAGGATGTGTCGTCAGAAATGTATGACATGTCACGGGCTGAATACGAGCCAGCGTGTGACAGGAGTTCATCCGAAGAAGCCCTGAACAATGCTGGAGAACCAGAGGCGACAGGAGTCATGGCACCATCGCACATACCTCACTTTACAGTGCTGTCAGTCAATCCCTTGGGGGAGTTCCGGAAACCGGGAGTGTCCGGCTCAATTCAAGGCGGCCAGCAGCAACCAGCAGGGATTGGCGGTACAGCTGCCTCTCCCCAAGTCGCTCAGCCTGGGGCGACTCAGCAACAAGCGGCCCCGCTGACCTCCAGTCCCGGGCCCGTCATCGTGTCCATCAATGTATCTCAACCTGCTACAGTACCCAGTCCGGGTCCTCCCCCTGCCACCTCCACAGTGAGTTGTACTTCTCGCTTCCGGGTCATCAAACTTGACCACGGTACTGGGGAACCCTTTCGAAGAGGTCGGTGGATGTGTACAGAGTTTTATGAGAAAGAGTCGGAAGGTTCTGTAGGTAATCGAACTGTAGACAGCGCTAGACATGTCGGTGCAACACTGGATAACGCTGCAGACAGAGACAGTGGGCTGGGACTGACTGGTGGCTCTGTGGTTGCCCTGGCAACACACTCAGCTCAAGCCTCGGGCTCCTCAGCGGATGTTGCTCTTTCCTCATCTCGCATGCATCCACTGGAGACGTCGGTGCAGCAAAACGTCATCACCCGGCAGCATGCTGTCAGCGGGTCCGGGCTCCAGATTGCGCTCTCCGGCAGCAAGCCCACATCTGTGCCCATACAGCTTCAGGCTCAGCCTGTAGTGGTGAGTGTCCAGCCCACTGCTCCTCACAGCGTTGGGCAGAATGGATTGCCTCAGTCTGTTGTCCACATGCAGAAGTCCCCGGTCTTGCCTCCATCAGCCCAGACCCAAACGTACCCACTCCAGCAGCAACAGCAGCTTCCGATGGGGCACCATCTGACTGGCCAGAACCAGACAGAGTACTATCAACAGCAGTCTGGACTTTCAACTGGCCATTCACTGTCGGTGTCTGCGGGGCCACAGACAGTTGGACAAGCAACCTCTCCTGCTATGCCTCCAGCCTCCGGTCAGCTTGGAGATGTTGCTGTCGGTGGATCTATACTTTCTGGACAGACGGCTCCGAGCCAGACTGCAGGAATGGGAAGTCTCGGGGGTTCCATGCTGGTTGGAGGATCCACTTTGCAGCAGCAGTCTGCCAGTCAGTATGCTGCCACTGGACACACCAAGCCCCACAGCCTCCACCCTGCATCCTCTGGTGTTCAAAATGTGCCTGCCATCGCAGTGAGCTCCAGTGTGCCCCCTACGGTGCCTACTGCTGTGCCCTGTGCCTCCAGTGCAGCCATGCCAAAGGTGACAACCTCCAGTTTGCCTCCAGGTCAGGTGACCCAGCGCACGACTGCAGGGGCATTGGGACCTCAGAGCCTCCTTGCAGCTGGATTTGGACAGGTGGAGGGCGGCGGCGGTGTGAGGAAGTCTGACGGTGTTGTCAACGCAACGTTGTCTGGGAAGGATCTGGTGAAGCCCCTCATGCCTGAGAGCCTGCAGCTCGCTGCTCCAACCGTCAACAGCCTGTTTGGAATCCACATACCTGTCGATGGGGATGAGGACAGGTAATAGTATATTCTCTTACTATCCTCTTTAGGTATTTTAACTTCTTTACCTTCACACTGGTGCTTATTGCTGTAGTTTTTTAGCACACATCCATCCCAAGTCAGTACTATGCAAATATTCCACAGAGTATAGTGATTATTCTTGCTAGAGGCTGTTATTACCATGCCAATGCACCAAAACTTGCCTATGGTACAGTTTGTCATTAAAGCAGGCACTTTCCTTTGTGTCAGTGAGGTGTTCAGGGAATGCAAGCGTGTAGAAGGAAGTGATAAGAGGAAGGAAATATGTGAGATGTTTCTCATTTGTGTTCAGAAAAGTGATGTAGCACATGTGAGGAAGACAACCATCACTTCCTCCACTTCCTCATGACACTTGAAGTGGGTTGTGTGCTGTCGTGTCTGTATTTGTTGGAAGACATTTAAATAATTTCCACAGAAGTCCTTTCAAACAGATGTGCTGCTTTTTTATTTATTGGCGCATACAGGATAAGTGGTAGGAAATGAATGGGAACGGATGGCATACAGTGGAACATCTTGACATCGAACACAGGGTTTGCCAGGATGGTATTTGAGGGAAAAAAATGAAATTAATTTAAAAAAATTTTAATTAGTCAGTTCCAGTGTCAAAACTGTCATGATCATACTGTTTTTTTTAACTGATAATAAATCTAAATCTGCTCATAAATTAATCTATTTACCTTTTGATGCCAAGGGATTGATACAAAATAGACAATTGTCAATATTTGTGTTGATGATGGGTTGTAGATTATCGTATTCGCGAGTCTCTAGTCTCTCAAGGGGTCTGGATACTTACAAAATATCCAGAAAAAGTGAACACTGAAAAGTAACACTGAAGCCTCCTGCTACATCTTCTTATTCTCTGGCAGATCTGGTGTGTATAAGGTGTGTTAAGAAGCGCAGTTACAGTGCATTATGGCACCTACTGTACAGAGTTGTAACGACAAGCTACATTCATATAGTCCCATTATAATGTGTTGATGATGTTGAAACGAGTGTATGGGAACGGCTGGCGTATGAGGAAGTGGAGTATTTCAGAGGCTAGTCAACATTATGCCTCTTCTCAAAATAGCTGTAAATACAGCAACAGATTAAGTTTTGGTTTTGTCACTTTAGAATCACAGTTTCCATCCTCAGCTCTTGTGGAGTTCCCCTATGGCAGGGGGGTGTCCAAAGTGCAGCCTGGGGGCCATTTGCAGTCCATGGTTGTTTTTGTATTGGCCCATGAAAAATACAATTTAACAAGAAAACTTCAGCAAATGTTGATAAAACTGTATTTTTACGAGAACACTTCTCCTATTTCGGCACTGTAAAACATTACTTATATTAAAATCGTGAAAATATACTCATCAAAATATACTCGTGCCTCACAACCATACAAGCTGACCATGCTAGCTTCCACTCACCCTCTGTAAGAGGAGATTCAGGCAACTTTCGGAGTTTATCGGCAATTCAATTGTTCAGTGTTTATAATGGTTCTGTGCCACGACTGAGCGCTCTGCTCAGCCGCCGTGGCACACGGTCATCAACTCGGCTTGTTTACATTAATCATTTATACTGGTATAAGTCATTTTGTCATCATTGGAAGAATCTATACCAGTACATAAAAATAAATAAATACATAAAACCCCTATTTTCTGCAGTCATAACACGAGAAATGAAACAAAACAAAGAATGAAGTTGCAAATACATAACATATGTATATAGCTTAGTTTACAAAATGTAAAATATCAAAGTGGCCCATCTATCCTTATGATTTTTCAGTATGCGGCCTTCAATGGAAAAGGTTTGGACACCCCTGCCCTGAGGTAAATATTTTCACGGCATTGGCTGAAATAATAGTTGATGCGTTTCTTGCTGTTGACATAATGAGTCAGTGGTCATTTGGGGGACAATACACTGGTGTGCTACACACAGCATGATCTAACCTTCATAATTTATGATATAAGCCATAATTGCAGCAATGTAGTGCGGGCAGTAGGAATGGAAGTCGGCAGAACAAGACTTTAGTGCCCAGTCTTGCAGATGCCATTCACATTTTGTCATCATCATCACACCATTTCTTTCCTTTTTTGCTGAAATGAGCGCAGCAACTGACAATTAACTTGGATTTCAGTTACCATCATGCCATGAAAAACAAAATACAATTCTAGTCAAAGTTTTTATTTCCAAATGTATACATGTTTCTCACGAAAAGACCCCGCTCCTTGACAGATAAGAGACGGGGCTCTCTTACCTCAGCAAACCCCTATCGGACACAGAGCAGCACTCTTTCCACTGTGCCACCATTCTGCTGATAAGAGCGCTGTCAGTGGGGTGTGCCTACCAAATGTGCTAGTCGCATACATTTTCTATAGTAGTTGTCTGAAATAGTGAAAAGTACATTTCTTCAGGTCATGCACACTACACGCTTTGTACAGTTTAGAACAAACTTGCTGCTGTGGTATCACTGCAAGCGATGCTTTGTATCGGAGGCCCGGTGCTTGACAGATGAGACACTTGACACTTGTTGATGTGCAGATGAGGTGTTGAATGATGTTCATTTTCTGTAGCAACAGTCTTGTACTCCAAAGGCGGAGGAAGCTACAGACTGAAACTTGTTGCGCACCGCTTCAGTAGGCATTTTAGCTATGCTTTGACCCCCCCCGCCCCCCAACCCATACCACATACGGTATGCCTCTTGCTCAATTTCTACATTTCCTCTTCACTATTTATTTATCTTCCCCCCATAAGACAAACCACACTTACACATAGACCCCTCTACCTTCCAGCTCGACTTGCGTTCATGACATATGAATGTGTTTTAAATAGCAATACTCACACACACACACACATGGGCAATGTATTTATTATTGCCAAAGTTGAAGTAGCCCAGTAGATACTTTCCTCCTTCACTGCCTCTGCAATCCTTCAGACTAAACAGTAGAGATACTCTAGGTATAAGGCGCAAGATGCTGCACACATACTTGCAATATGATTCACCAGACTTTTAATGTTTCCCAGATGGTTTTAGCAACTGAAGGTGTAAAATTACAATGCAGCTTTGTCATTCGGGCCTTGCCTCGGTTTTGCAGAATCATTTGCCGTTTTGTATCGGTAGCCAGGCATTTAAAATTGAACTCCTGCTGAGGAGTTTAAGGATTGTTATGCTTTGTGAAATCACTCTTTTGGATATGAAGAATGTGCAGACATTGCATGTGTGTGTGTGTGTGTGCGCGTGTGTAAGTAAGTGAGGGGTAAGTAAGTAAGATGAGGGGTGTGTCTTGAAGAAAGCACTGTGGTTGGCTGCGTGTAGTCAGTAGGTCGTAAAGTTGTATTGTGACATTCACTTGGCAGTAAATCCACATATAAACATTCACTGTGTTATTATACTGAGATTTATGTGTCTCTGTTTGTCTGACAACAAAAAGTGTTTAACAGATTTCCATGAAACGCAGTAATGCACTTTATCACCACCTGCAGGATTTGAGTGGCGCATTATCAACAACCGAGTATGACTGCTCAAATTGTAAATTATGTACATTGAACTGAGCAAGGATCTAGTACCACATTATCTGGCCGTGATGGAGATCTGTGCTGGAGGACGGCGTGCCATTTTATTATATCACGTCATGGTTTGAGACCACATGTTGCACAGGGTCTTTCCTGTGACCTCCACTTTTACTGCCGTATCCTGTTTTCATTTAATATTGCTCACCTCACTGGCCCCCTCCACATTTGGGCTCTGCTCGTATCGTGCATCATTTCACTTCATCGATGGGAGCATGCTTGTTAAGTTAATTGGCGACTCATTTAATCTTTACTTTGACTTTATAAATATACACTTTATGCAGCACTTTTGATTTTAACGCTGATTTTACAAGAAATATTGTGATGGCCCTGTTGGGGTTCCATGGGACCTGTTATTAACATGCTGTCATCCTAAGGTTGCCATGGTATTGCTCAGGTTGGACTGACACTTCTTGTCTTTCTGCCTGCTGGCGTTGCATAAATTATCACCTCCAAGAGGTGAAGAGCAGCTCACCTATTGTTCTAACAGCGCCGCAAAAAAAAACAAAAAAAACTCAAAAGTTTAATGGATTGAGCAGCAATTTGTGTACCTGGAGTTATTGTATGTGATGCACCTGAATGCACCATTTGAGAAAAAGCTGTAGCAGCACTGACAGCAGTTTGCTAGTTTTGATCCTGCTTGAGTGTGAAGTGTCCATTATTTGAATATTCCCACAGTGTCCCAAAATCTAAAAGAACCACTACCCCCTTCTTAAGTAGTATCTAACATACAAATATACAACCATCAATAAATCTCATTTTCAGGTAAATTTAATAATTGTGACAGTTTATCACCGCTGCTTCATATGGGGATTAATTGGAACACCAACATAAATGACATTTTCAAGATAGTAATTATTCAGACTTACTTATTTGTTGATATGACGCACACAGAGCAAGGAACAATTTGCGCTGTGTCTCCCTACGGTCTGCGGTCTCCTTGCACTGTAAGGCGTTCAGGCACACTTGTAATTTTGAGTGTTAGGGGCTAATTGTTTTTAATTTTTATTCACATACCCCCTACGGCAATTGGCGTAGAGTACAATTCCCATCTTGTTTATAGTGTAGTCTTTGTTCAGTGATTAGTTTTTTTTTTTTTTCTTTTTTTAAACCCCTCTTGGCTTTACCGATCTGAGCTTGCCAAAAGTAAACATAATCATGTTTACTCAATTTTAATATTTACTTATGTTATTAAGATGAACAGAGGAGAGATATAAGTACATTAGGATTAGAAAGCAAATCATATGCATTGATTTTTGTTGTTGTAATTTTTACAGTTATTATCTGGTGTCATTTTATCCGCCTTTTGACTTGATGGTTTCATATTTTTGCGGTCATGGTCTCGGGATCATGTGCTTGCTTTCTGTGCGCATAAGTCAGCTGATCTTCAACGTTGATAATTCCGCTATGCAGGTTGTTGGAGTTCTTCACCGTGCAGCTGTGGGCTTCCCAGTTCTACTTCTCCTTTGCATCAAGAATCAGGAATTTTTCGAAACAAGTCAAGCAAACATCTAAATAGGTTTGACCTACTTGAGTGTGGCAGGTGGATGGATGGTGCTCAGGGAGCGAGGCCTCATGAGCAGCCACAGTCGGCGCTTTCAACACCTCTTTTTAATCCTTCCGTCTTCCCCCTGCACCCCTTGTGTCCCGATTAGTCTTCCTGTCCATCCATGCCCTCGCTTTAGTTGTTCTTCAGTTTGCCTTTTGCCAAATCTATTATTAAGCCACTTAATTACAATATGATTTTTAAATTAAATGATTAGGTGCACTGTCACTGGTGTATTCACTTACCTGATTATGGATCAATATGTAGGGCCATATGATTTCTGCGTTAACGGAATCACAGAATTGGCCAAGAAACACGGAATCTTAAAACCAGAATCTTGCGAAAATTGACACAATGTGAATGAAATGCTGTCAGTGAGGAGAAGGAACGTTTGCTTCGGCAGAACACTTGACAGAATCTCATCACAAACACTATCCCGGCCTTCCCGAACTACACATGTGGAAACAGCAACCTAAAACACCATTAAAAGTTGTAAAACAAAACAAAAAAACATAGAAACGCCGCCATGTTATGCCATGTGAAAGGAAGCTAGTGAGGTTAGCTAGCTTGTGCAGCTGTTTGTGTGCAACTAGATTGTGTTTATTGTGTTTGTTTTACCACTTGTTAATGCAAGCGAGTGTTTTACGATGCCCACTGACATCGTGCGAGTTCTGAGTGAAGGACAAGAGGCACTTTTAATTTTGCTCCCAGCCTCTCTTAACAGCCATTCAACAATATCCATTGTTGTCTTAAACTTTCCTCTTTTGGAAAAGAAAACAAACTTGCATTATCACTCGGATACTGTGAACATCCAGCAGCAACACAATATTTTGGCATGACAAGTATTTTGATGATAAATATATTGTACCAAGTTGACGATTTACCTTTTTGCATTTTTTGTATGGTCATATCACCTCATACTTTGGTACGGGACAAAAAAAAAAAAAAAATATGGAAAGCAGGAAGTGAACAAATGCAACAGTTACTGATTGTAAAAGTACCAGATGGAGGGGTAGGATTTAATGAGCTTTGCTTCTTCCTACTCCTTTTGGACATGTGGAATTGTGAACTGATTATGTGATGCATTCAATTGTAATCTGATGCATGTTCAAATGAAATAAAACCATTACCATTACCATACCTCCAAAGCATTTGATGACTCTGCTTTAGTTGAGAGGTGTCCCCCCAATGACGGAAATGAGCCTGAACTGTCAACTACTTTGTCCTGACTGGCGATATGAACTTTACCGTTTGCTATGAAAAATCGAACAAAATAAAATAGAATTTGGGAAAAAATGTAACAGATTTCATAGGGCCCTACGTGTATGGTATTAGTTTGTACTGGTAGTGTTGGTTGTTTTTCTTGCATTAGCGCTAATATTCTTTCCAGTGAGGGTCTGTTTGTCATATTCAACACTAGATACCGATTCCTTGCTCACTTGTTCCTGAAAAGCAGGGCGATTACACAATGCAAGCGAATGCAGCGGAAAGTTATTTTCATCTGCTGTCAGGTTGTAATATTTGTTTTGGGACCGTGCCAGGCTGAACCAGCCTTTGTTTTTGTGTCTTCGCTGTGTTGAAAAAGAAGAAGAAAAAAAAGTTGTACTACATTTTGTCATGACCAAAATCTGGTAGACTTTGATTTAATGACATTTGTGCTCCTGACTTTAAAATGAGGTTTTATGAATATATACAGTAATAGCTAGGAATGATGACTAATTTCAAGTCAAGTTATTTCAGCCCATTCCAAGCTTGTTCCGAGTGCTGAGGTTCAACTGTGAAGGGAGAGTTTGTCTGCAGGGGGAGGCGTGGACGTGCATGTATGTACGTGTGTGCGTTTAGGGTCTTTAACATGGTTGCCCACAAAGTAAAACTGTCCAGAGGCATAGGGGAGGTTTGTCAAAGTGTTTGGCCATGAGGTAATGTGAGGAAGGGAGTGTGTGTGTGTGTGCGTGTGTATGTTAGAGGTTTCTAGGAAAAGAGCCTCGGCTGTGTTTGTGCTCACACACACATGTTGTAAATTGAGTCCTTATTCCTCTGTGTGATGTGTGTCCACTTGCTTACTGTTTGCTAAGTCATGTTAGTTTGTGTTTGCTGCTGCTGGTTTGCCTGTGACATTTTTGTATGTCAGAAAGAGAAATACCTTTTTAAAGTGTGTGTCTGTTTGTGTGTATTTGTGTGGGTGTGGGTGCTAAATCTGTTGTATGTGGACACTGTAAGTTTGTAGCCAATCATCAGAAACATTCACTTTCAGTACATGAGGGCCGAGTGGGACAGTGTATGAAATAATACCCACTTTTACATTTGTATTACTCAACATAGTCGGTAATACTATAATATATATAACATATTAGCAGTTTTTTGTTTTTTTTTTTTCTGGACAGCATACTTCCAACAGTGGTTATTGCCTCACATTGGCGACTTTAAATGACTTTCCACATGTATTACCCAATATAGCAGACACAGAGTAAATAAGCCATAAATAAAAAATCTTGTCCGTATGTGTCACAGTAAATGTGTTCCCTCGGAGACCTTAATGGCAGTCGGACAAATGTGTAGAAGACAGGAAGTGACTTTGGAGGTTCAGAGTCGAGTTTCAGCTCTTTGGCCTATGTTGTTGTTATGAATCAGCCTGTTGTGAGTTAATTTTAACTTGCATTATTGCAAGTTGCCTTTTCTTCTCAATGTAGAATACAGTATTACATTCATAACTGGAGTGCTTTTTCTGCCTTGCATTTGTATTCATGCATTTAATTTAGGCAAAGAATAAGTACAATTTGCTTAGATACAAATTTTAAATATGCAAGTCATGTCGCCTGTCTGACGTCATCAGTGGTTGACTCTCAAATTGTTTACATTAAACACGTTTATAGTTTTACATGCATCAAACTAAATTCATATAAACAATGAATAAAAGGAATAAATTAACATTTAAGGTTACATTTACATTTTGAAACGTGACTATTCAAAGACACAAGGTGGCAGCAAGATAGTCACATCTTGAATAAAAGTAGCCTAATATGCGCATATGTTTTATCTCTTTTATTCATCATTTACATATATTTATATGCATCTCTGCATGTAAAACTACCAAAAATCTTTTTTTATTTTAACTTTTTGTTTTTTTTTCTGGAAACATTGATTTGGTTAACATCCGTTTTGGTTAAAGTCAGGTCTTCTGGAACAAATTAATGACACTAACTAAGGTTCCACTGTGCTATTATTAATATACAATGCGTATGTACCCAATGAAGTTTCCATCAGTGTCAGTAGAGGCGTTAAAATATTTGAGTTGATGAAGCTGTTTCCTGCTTATTTCTTATTTTTGTTCAATACATTCGCTCCATCTGCATTTCGTATCTTATTTGCGATGACACACTGGTCTTGTATCTCTGTTTCAACTCTTTTCATTTCTTTTTCTTCTTCCCTTTCCTGAATCTGGCTGACCCAGGAACCCCTCCAAGGCTTTCTACCAGGCCTTCCAGTCTGGCAGCAGATTAAGGGACTCAAAGGCCCACAGTGATAGGTACAGTACTGTACTGGAGTGGACTGGCCAGGCCTTGCAAGAGTGCAACTAAGTGTGTGCAGTGTTCGGCAGCCCAGAGCTTTGCTGTTCTCCTCATGCATGAGTTGAGTTTGGAAGGCTTTTGCAGCAAGCGCAGGATTGGCCAGTAGACTTTTCAGCAACATCTTTCTTTCCGTCCAACATCCTCTCACTCTTCTTCCTCTTGCACTTTCTGTTGAAAGGGAATCGCTGAAGCTGAATGGTGCTTATAGTGCAGAATTTGACAAATTTACTGAAAATAATAGTTTTGAGCTGCAATGATGAATTGAAGAATTAACTTTAAAAAAAAAAAAAAAAAAAGCAAATATTCTGATTTCAGCCTGCATGGTTTAAATGATGGCGCTAACCAGAGTTATTGAGCTATTTTGCAGCACTGATTCCAAACAAAGACCCAATATGAATAATTAGTAAGACTCAACATGCACAATGTGTTATCAAAAACGGTTAAAGTGAAACACTGCTCGGATGTCCAAAAAAGTGTAGAAGTCAAAGGAAAGATTTGGAATAGGGACAGGAAATCAACAAAAACTGCAAAAATTCAAGACACTCTCTTACCCTGTTAAATGTCTTTATTGTTTACGGCATGTCTCAATGGACCCAGTTACTCAGCCTTATTGTGTGTTGACAAAGTTAAGGCAGAGTGCTTTGTACAATGGGTAACTTCTTTTTACACTTGTTTGACACATAAGAACATAAGAAAGATAAGGTTCATGAGGCACATCTGCGACATAGCATTACACTCTTGTCAGTAGAAGTTTTTACATCTTTTATGACAATTGTCTTTAAAAAGATACTTTACAATTCTCTGTAGAGTGATTGAAGTTTTATGGTGCCAACAGTATGACCCCGTAACATGTTTCCATTATTTCCTGTGTTAACATTTCCCTATTCCAAACGAATCACACTTTGAACAGTCTCCAGTGGTGGCTTGTTTAGGCCGCAGTGGTTCAGATCATATGTAGATTAGCCAGCTCGTCTCCACAATAAGATGGCACACACAATATCGGTGAAGTGATGCACTCAGGAAGCAACATGACGTGTTAAAACGCCGGTCCGCTTTTAGCCTTGGCATTAAGTTTCACTTCTCAGTACGCAAGCAGCTCAAACCCTTTATAACCTGCCCCGGTCATCTGACTGCTCATGTGGCTTGAATGAATATTATTATTCTCCTTCTTGGAGTTAGCATTGTTAGGAATATGTTTTTCGGCCCTCCCGACTTATTGCTGCTGTTATCCCTCTAAAGCTGTGTGTGTGTGGCTGAAAGTGTGCTCCCGCATCACCCGTAACCTCTCGCTCAGACGACAAACGTGTGCCAAACGTGGTGTGGCACTCTCGACTGAGTCACCGCTTCTGTTGGTTGACTTAGTCACAGTTTGCATTCTAAATATATTTTTGAATATATTTAAAAAAATGCCATGTTACATCATTAAAGGTGCCTGCCAATGCCCGCCCAGCCACATTACAAATACCGAAAGGCCTACCTAAATGAGAGTCATATATTATGGTTAGCGCGCAGGCCACACAGCTAGGAGACCCGAGTTCGATTCCACCCTCAGCCGTTTTTGTGTGGAGTTGTTGGAGTTCCTCCCACATACCAAAAACATGCTAGGTTAATTAGCGACTCCAAATTGTCCATAGGTATGAATGTGAGTGTGAATGGTTGTTTGTCTATATGTGCCCTGTGATTGACTGGCGACCAGTCCAGGGTGTACCCCCGTTTCTCGCCCGAAGACAGCTGGGATAGGCTCCAGCACCCCCGCGACCCTAGTGATGATAAGCGGTAGAAAATGAATGAATGAATGTTAGTATTTTAACACCAAATACTTGTGTCCTTCCTTGTGAATAGATTTGTGGCCATATTAATCAATTCAGGGAAAATTCCACTAATGGAAACGCATGTAAACAACATGTTATTTAATTTCTTGTGGAGGGTTTGGTGTTACCTTTAAGTCATCTGACAGTACGGATACATTTCTTTGGTTCTAATTTCAAGAGTGACCTACTGCCCTTCCGTGTAACCATATCAGATGTGCAGCACTCGTGGACGAAAATAAAACCCCTCCCATTTGGGCATCTTTGTCTGTCACTTGGCACAGTTTCCTGGCAGAGGGGCGTTTTTTTTTTTTTTTTTTAAGTACACCAACCAGCTTCCTCTTTCATTATTTTATTCTACAGTCTTGACAGTTGACAGTTGTTTCCCTTCAGAAATAAAAAGTATCAAGTATCGTAAAGTAAATAAAAGTATCAAGTATATGTCATCACAATGTTCTTATAACAATTGACGTGTCCATTACCTGTGACTGGATAGTGGTTCCTTTAGCATTGGTACACTTTTGTAGGGCAGAAACTAGTAACTATTATTTTCTGAGTTGATGAATCTGAAGCTTGTTGTTTTACTTCAAAAGTACTAAAATATAACAGTCTTAAGTTTTCCCATGAAGTATTGCTTCTTAGCAAAACATTCATTGGGGTGCTGCAATGACGTCAGCCTCCCTCTGGACTACTCTGGCCCCCTCTGGTGGACATAGGCAGCATTGCAACGCCATCCATCCATTATTAATTCTCTATGCTGCTTGTCCTCCACTGAAATGCTTTGTTCTGCTAGCATACATACAACATAGCAATAAAGTGGAGCTTTGTAAGGAGTAATGCAAGGAATCATCAGTCATAGAATTAGAAGGGAGAAAGACCTAATTTATTTAAAAGCGGTAGCAGCACAAAAGGCAAGAAAACAAACTTGCCCACCTCCAAACATATCCACCCGACCCAGTTTTTTCATCTGAGGGGAAAAAAAACTACAAATCGAGAAGATGTTTGGTAGGCAAAGTAAGTACAAACAAAACAGCGCTAATTGTGTAAGTTTCAAAGAAAGTAATCACAAAAACAAACGCCTCTCTTTTGAATGCAGTTGAAAAGCCTTTCAAGAAATGCTGCAAACGTTAGACAACTCATTTCCTGTGAGAAAATACACATCACAAACAGTAATGTTACACAACATTACAGTGTGAAAGAAGTATTACGTGATTATATATTATAACATGAGTGATTTATATGGTCTCATCCTTGTGGGACAATAAACATTTCAAAACGCACTCGCATTGTCTCGCTCTCGTGGTCTCATGTTGTGACTTGAGTGTCTTGTGACACCCCTAATAAAGACCCTCCGCTACTAATGAAAGATCTGAATCTTGTCTCCAAACATTAGGCTTTGACTTTGTTGTATCAAATCTCAGGCTGCGTTTTACTGCCTCGTTGGAAGAAACCTACTTTTCCTCAGTGCCAAAGGCAAGGCATGAAAACAATTTGATCTTCACTTTTTTTTTTTTTGTAACCTGTGCACGCGGCATGCCCATGGGTGTAAACTTTATTGCCTCTAATTGACTTTTCATTGACATCTCAAGCATGTATGGAAAATAAACTCCCATTAACGCCTACAGTAGAAGGCAATGTTTACACAAGTGTTGGTTGTGTACTCAACTGCTGGAAAAGTCCACCTCCTCATTAGCAATCTTTTATCCCAAAGGCCCCCCCGGGTGCTTGACCTCAGATGCATCAACACCATTTACTTTGTACACGGCTCTGACAGAGTGACTTCCACTGTGCATTCAAAGAGTTTTCAAGTCAGCAGCTCAAACAAGCTCTTTGTTAGTTTGACATCAGATCTGGAGGCTTTAAACAAGATCATGTGTGTCAGAAGCCTTGCCTTCTTGCCAAGCACTCTGTCTCTCTGCAAAACACAAGTCATTCACACTGCGGCTTCCAAAGTCTTCGTCTTGTGCCAGCTATTCCTGGAAGTTCTACTCCGGTCTCAGATGCTGCCCTAATATGGTTTTGGCTTCATCGCCATGCCTGCTTGCTTCAGTGTTTTCTAATATATTTGCTGCTGAAGCGCCACTGTGACGCAACTAAACTGGCAGTTTTATGGTGAGATTTTAGCCTGCACCGATGTTGCTGTGTAGGTCTTCATAAAACGAGCGTTTTTCCCAGTCTTGTGCATTAATGTGGATTATTATCATTGCTTGGTGAAACTGAAGTTTCTGAAGCTCATTGAACATATCGGATGTTTCTATATTGTTAACATGGTCACAGGTTGCTTTGTGTACTGTATGTATGGCAGATGGAGTTAACAACTTCAGAGGCACTCCACAGCGCCTCCCAGAGGTTCTTTCACTCAAGTGACCAAACCAGGCGTATCATTCATATTCCTATTTGGCGTCTTTAAAAAGGTTGCCCCACAGAATTTGGCAAGTACAACAATCCCTGGTCACTCAATCATGGTTTTTCAAAAATATATTATTTAATTAATCTGTTTTGTGGTTAGACCAGGGTTCAATTCCACCCTCGGAGTTTGCATGTTCTCCCCGTGCATGCATGGGTTTTCTCCGGGTACTCCAGTTTCCTCCCACATTCCAAAAAACATGCTAGGTTAATTAGCCACTCCAAATTGTCCATAGGTATGAATGTGAGTGTGAATGGTTGTTTGTCTCTATGTGCCCTGTGATTGGCTGGCCACCAGTCCAGGGTGTACCCCGCCTCTCGCCCGAAGTCAGCTGGGATAGGCTCCAGCACCCCCGCGACCCTTGTGAGGAAAAAGCGGTAGAAAAAGAATGAATGTTTTGTGGTTGAATACAGCCTATTGTATGTCAAAAATAAGCATTTTGTTGCCTAAAATAATAATTTTACACATAATAATGGCTCAATAAACTAAAATAAGACATTCAAAGACCTATCTATGTAGGTATTCTAGGTCTATGTAGACCAATAATGCAGTATATTCTGTGTGCCTTAAAAGAAATCGGTCAAAATCACCAGAAATGTCTGGGATTGAATGGGTTAAGTTTGACTTTTTTTTTTTTTTTTTTTTTTTTTTTTAGAACTAACTGCCTCTGTTGTTTGAACCAGGAAGTGCACACTGGCCGCCGTTGCTTGGTTCTTCAGCTATCCTCGCTCCAATCACATCCACCCCATCCCTGTTCACTCGCCGGCATTCTATCTGCGTGCAGACAATGTCAGCCCATCTGTTGACAATAAACCCATCAACCAAATATTTAATGTGCTTTTCCGTTCCCTTCCGTCTCTGACTCTTGTTTATTCACAAGCCCCCGATGTAATACCGAACTTTAATTCTTGGCATAAAAAAGTATGAAAGCTATGATTGCTTTTGGATTGAAACTGATTCCGTTGAGACAACATGAGAATGCGTGACACTTCATCTAAAGCGATGTAATGTTTTGGTTAGGTAACCACTTTGAGGAAGAGGGGGGGTTTCTATGCTGTCATCTTAAACTGTACATTCCTGCTTGTAATTTATGTGTGTTTCTGTAGGTTGGTTGACACTACATATGTCTGGCTTCCTTTTTTTTTTTTTTTTTTTTTTGCTCTGCGATGACTTGGCACATAGCCCACATCAGTCGCCGCCGGCAGTGAAGTCAGACAACCGATGAGCTGGTTTGATAAGCGACACAGCAACAGGGAGCATATTGTAACCCCCTTTTGCACACCCTCTTTATTACCATCTACCAAAACCCTTACTGACCTCACAGCCATCAATCGTAACGGAACATCTTGTCCTGAAGGCAAGAAATAAAGGGAGAGATAATTGCGTCAATAAAAAGCAATGGAGGTTCTTTCATATCTCTTGCTACACAGGCTCATCTTGTTTAAAGCGCTTTTTTAGTTCAGTTTGATGTCAGTATAAAGCAGGAATTAGGAGCAACCAGGCCGGTCTGAGGGTAAAAAATTGTACTTTTGAGGAGCATCTACTGACATAATGCACATAATGCAGTGTTCAGTATTTAACCAGTAGAGGGCAGTCAATGCTCATTACTTGCTAGCTTGTGCAACTTCCTTGTTACAGTGTTTGATACATTAACATTCATTCATTCATTCATTTTCTACCGCTTTTCCTCACGAGGGTCGCGGGGTTTGCTGGAGCCTATCCCAGCTGTCTTTGGGGCGAGAGGCGGGGTACACCCTGGACTGGTCGCCAGTCAATCACAGGGCACATATAGACAAACAACCATTCACACTCACATATACATTAACATTTTGGTATTTATTTTGATTTTTCAAAAATAATAAAAGTGCACTTTTTTGTGCGTTGACATTGACATTCTGTAGAGAGCACAGAGGTGAATGGACCCTTCATTTCTTATTCGCATGCTAAGGCCCTCTTAAAACGTATTATTTGTAACTCATTCAATCCCAGCCATTTGTGTGTGTGTGTGTGTGTGTGTGTGTGTCCGTGTTTGCTAATAAGTTGGGTTCCGCAGCAGGAAAATGGCCACTGTAAGCTTCAGTATCCTGTCCACCTCATACAAACGGTACAGTAGTGTCGGGGCAGGGCAAGAACTCATCTTACACATGCCTCGCCGTCTCCTCCAGTCTTTGGGTCGTATTTCTTGATTCTATATGCAGCACCAATTGCCCCCCCCCCCACACACACACACACTGCTAAATGCGTCTGCCTACTACCTCTGAACTCTTTCGGTCACTGCCTCACGGAGCGGTCGGCGTCGGCAGACAAATCATGCCGTGTAGATTTTCCTACAAGGTTCCATGCTGTCCCCCCGACCCCACCCGGGTGGGCACGGGCGGGCGGTTGCATCATCCTCGCCGCAGGTAACGGCCTGCCGCTCGGCCGGCGCCACCACCGCAAACATTAACAGCTTGCAAAGTCTGAGTTTTAGTCATGGATTTATACTTTAGGATTTATAGCTCTGGGATGTGTTTGATTTGTGTGGCTCACACACACACACACACACACACACACACACACACACACACACACACTGAAAGAGCACATCTGACCCCAGACTTGTGACTTTTTATACGCGATACTTTGCAGAAGATACAAAGATGCAGTTTTTTCTTTGCATTTCATGAATCCCTTTTGTGCCTAGGGATCAATGTGATCAATTCTAACCTGTTTTCTCCTTCTTTGTTACAGTGCCTCTGGAACCAATGTTGTTGCCATTGATAATAAAATAGAACAGGCAATGGTGAGTACACCCCCCTCCCCCCACCTCATTTTTTATGAATTTTCTAAATTAATTTACATGAATTAATTATATGAAATACACGACATTTTACAATTAACCAGTCAAGACACGAATGGATGTAAACAGTAGCAATGCGTACATTATAGCCACCTCATTTATCTTATTCATAATGGTAATGGTAATGGTAATGGTTTTATTTCATTTGAACATGCATCAGATTACAATTGAATGCATCACATAATCAGTTCACAGTTCCACATGTCCAAAAGGAGTAGGAAGAAGCAAAGCTTATTAAATCCTACCCCTCCATCTGGTACTTTTACAATCACTAACTGTTACATTTGTTCACTTCCTGCTTTCCATAATACAGTTTAAGTTTTTTTTTTGTTTTTTTTTAATAATGCACCTCGTACCGAAGTACAAGGTGATATGAGCATACAATGACATAATGGGTACCATAGTAACTGTCAATATAGTGATATGTATATTTGTTCACTTCCTGTTTTTCTAATATGGTTTAATGTTTTTTTGGGGAGGGGGTTGTTTGGTTATTTTTTTTACATTTAAAAAAAAAATTATGTTTTTGTCACGTACCAAAGTATGAGGTGATATGACCATACAATGACATAATGGGTATTTATGATGTATTATGTCAAACTAAAACAGGAAAAACATCAAATTAAAAGCACTAAATGAATACAGAGCCACCATCCACCAGTAAGAGTCTGGTGTTTTGTTTCCCAGAGAGGAAAATGATGCACAATTACTACATGTAAGCAATGAATAATGTCATCAAATTCATTCTCATATTGTAACAGCATTTGGGACCATATATGTGCAGTGTGGGAGAACATGAGATGGTGCGTTCAAAGACAATGGAACAAAGTGAGGCAGGTTGACAACATAAGCAAAATTGGGGGATTTGTAACTGTTTTTTAAAAATAAAATAATGTCCTATATTTCATATCTATTTGTATCAAATTTGATGTAGTTGTAGTGTTGCTCTCAAGCTTAATCCATTGGTGAGGAGTTGCATCATCACTTATTTTAGCCTCACATGCTAAAAAAATGTCAATAGCGGGAATGGGTGGGATTTGTGAAAGTGAGGGACGCTCAATATTAGTGCAGACCTGCCAACATCTTGAATAATTGATAAGCAGCATTCCAAATTGATCTGTGGCGATTCGCCACAAGTAAATTGGAAACCCTGTCCGTGGTTGTAGAACACTAAATGTCTTTCATTTGCCGCCAGGACCTGGTGAAAAGCCATCTGATGTACGCCGTGCGCGAGGAGGTGGAGGTCTTAAAGGAACAGATCAAGGAGCTCTACGAGAGGAACTCTGTGCTAGAGCGAGAGAACGCCGTCTTGAAATCTCTGGCCAACAGCGAGCAGCTCTCGCAGCTTCCTGCTCAGCCAGCCGGCGGCTCGGGCGGCCCGCCGCCGCCGCCGCCGCCACCACAGCCACCTTCGCAACTACCACAGCAGCAGCAACAACAGCAACAGCAAGGACTCAGCCAGCCCCCGCCGCCTACCGGGCTCCCGCCTCCAGCGCAGCCTCAGCTTCAGCACCATCCGAAGGCCCCGCAGACGCAGCAGACTCCTCACCCTCAGCTCGACCCAAGCCAACAGCAACCCAGCGTCACCTCAGCTTGAACCCTCTCACGGACGCAGACGAGGAGAAGATTATTACAATTAGTGTATGTGAAATTTACAGAGAAAAAAAAAACAAAACAAGAAGTTTAACTTTTTTGTCCTCTTAGCCACCAGCTTGACCACAAAGTGCAGTGCTTGTATGTGCATGTGTGACTGGTCTTGTGTGAATGTGTGTGTGCGTGCATCTGTACTGTGGGCCTTTCCAGTGTTAATGCAATCATCAGGAGAGAGTATCGGGCTGTGTCTGCGTGTGTATGCAGAGTATCAGGGATCTCGGGGCGGGGGGGTTTCTTTCTTTCTTTTTTTTTTTTTTTTCTTTTTTTTTTTTTTAAAAGCCAGCTTGTTTCCCCCACACCCCCTACGTGCGGATGATCCAAGCCGTCACATTGGTCGCTTGGATAAGACAGATGGAGGAGAGGATAAAGGGAGGGGTTTCACCTCACATTAAGGGACAAACGATTGTCAAGAAACAAAAAAAAAGAGTGTTTTTTTTTTTTTTTTAATGGGCGAAAGGAGGTATTTTACCCTTACGAAGAAAAGACGTCTGCTTTGTGGAGCGCCACCTCTGCCGTTACTTGTCCATCGACCCTTGCATCAGTCTTGAGTTCTGCTGTCAATAGTTTTATTTATTATAGGGCTGCTATAATTCCTAAAATTAGATGAAACCCATTCTCACAGTAGCCCTTTTTTTAGTGTTTGAAATCATGCCTGTGAATATTCGCATTCATCCAGGTCATTGTATTCTAAGGGAATTCCATTCATAGCAACTGGACTGTTTAGGTTGTCTTAGAAGACGCTTCGCCTCATCCAAACAGGCTTCATTATGCAGAGAGACTAGATAGGACAGCTATCTTAGTGTGCAAGATGGCAGACTAAACAACGTATTTCTACAAGATATTTATCTTGTCTGCAAGATAGAACTAGAGCTGTCCTATCTAGTTCGACTGGTGTGTGGTCAACCTAGTCTTTGAGCATGAACCAAACTAGATTTGTCCCATCTAGTCTCAATGGTGTGCGTGTGTATCCCTCCTAGTCTTTGAGCATAGACAGTCTGAACAGTCCAGTTGGGATCGACTGAATTCCCTGAGAATGTTTTGAAATAATAATTGGCCAACCCTCCCGGGGGGGGCGCAATGCTTTAGATGTAGTTTAAAAGCACCACGGAATTCTGACGTATTTAACTGAAATTGCCAAGACTCGGTATGAATGTATGTTATTAAATCTTCTAAGCCTTGATGGGTGATTCTTCACCTGCTGACATCACGTCGTTGGCTGAAAGTGAAATTGGCAGTGCCGCACCTCCCCTACTCCCTTTTTATGAGGGTGGGGTGGGGGGTGCGGAGGGAAAGCTGTGAAATCCTTCAATCTGCATTGTTAACCAAAGATGCAAAGCTGTGTAATTTGATCCATTTTTTTTCTTTCTCCTTTTGTGACTCCCATCACAAAATATTTTTTTTGTTGCCATTCAGCATGTTTTGTAACCTTCAAACCACTTTCTTACCTCATTTTTATTCAGCACTCTTATTGTAAGACAGTCTGTGAACAGTGAAGGGGGGAGGGGAGGGGGTGGAAAAAGAAGAATAAAAAAAAAAGCAGAGTTGGGCACCAGCAGTGAGAAAAAAAAAAAATACCCGAGTGTTACTGACACTAGTCACAGAAAATGAAGTGAGCCATGTTTTGTTTGTTTAAAATGGTGTTTGAATTTCATATGCCAATAGTTTTGTTACATTGCAAATTTTATTGTATTTAAATAAAAGCAATATTCAAATTCCGAAAATGTGCTTGCATTTATTGGGATCTTAGTAACCAGTTGCAAACGTACAGTTTATGAACAGAAAAAAAACCCATTGAACTTCATTTGTAATCTGATTTGCAGCTAAAATCACATTTCTGGAGGAAAATATACAAAAACAAAAAGGTGACTGGTGCTATTAAGAACACAATTGTGCTGGCAACATTACAAGTAACAAAATTCTCCATGTTTTGCGGGTTTTGTCCTTAAATTGCAACAACCCATTACTGAGGAACAAAGAGAGCTTTGTGTTCCAACTTTTCTGCAGTTCTTGAAGACTAATCCACAACAACAAATCTGCTGCCTTTACTCTGTGCTGTGGTGGTGCGCTGGTCTTTAAGGATGCGGAATCTCTCGTTCAGGGTCATGGACGTCTGCTTTAAAAAAAGGACAAAATTCCCAATTAACTTAGAAAGTCTGGGGAAAAAATGCATCATCCTACACACCGGTTTTCCAACACTGTTGATGTCAAATTGAAGAGGGACTCCTTTGGGTATTTTCTTTTTTAGCGTTTCTGTGTTTTTGGCGGCTGGGATGGCAGTCGGTGGGTGAAGAGTCCAAGCTGAAGGAGGCCTGTGGAGAGAATCCAGGTCTAAGCCCCTTCTCCTGTGTGTGAAGTGTGCAGAGTTATTCTTACTCAGGCTGAGTCATGGCTGTGGGGTTGTCTATGGATACGGTCAGCATGCCATTGCTGCTTGTTGATGTGCGCCACCTGGTGGATAAACAGATGTATTATCAGATGTCCCGTGGTAGGACAAACTGTATATTCACTGCTGTAACATAATAGAATGGAAATGCTGAAGAATGGGAGCTTTGTTTTGACTACATTTGACTTTTCTCTTTATATTATTCCTTTTTTAATTCTTTATTTCCACAAAGTCACACAGGTAAAAAAAATAAATAAATCGGGGGCTGCAAATGGACCCTGGGCCACACTTTGGCCACCCCTAGCTTAAGATCTCCAGCAAAACAACACTTTTTGCTTTATTATTATTATTATTTTTCCAGTAACATTTTATTTCTACTATATACTGTGGGCCAATAAAAATTATGTGGGCTGCAAATGGCCCCTGGGCCACACTGTGGTTACCCTGTGGGGCCTTCAATCTTCAGCAAAACACTTTTTGGTCTATTTTTACATTCATTCATGCATTCATTCATTCATTTTCTACCGCTTATCCTCATGAGGGTCACAGGGGTGCTGGAGCCTATCCCAGTTGTCTTCAGGCGAGAGGCGGGGTACACCCTGGGACTGGTGGCCAGCCAATCACAGGGCACATATAGACAAACAACCATTCACACTCACATTCATACCTATGGACAATTTGGAGTCGCCAATTAACCTAGCATGTTTTTGGAATGTGGGAGGAAACCGGAGCATGCAAACTCCACACAGAGATGGCTGAGGGTGGAATTGAACTCGGGTCTCCTAGCTGTGTGGCCTGCACACTAACCACTCAACCACCGTGCAGCACTTGTGCCAATACAATAACAAAAAAAATAGCAACTCACGGGCGAGTTCTGACTGGTAGTGTGCGAGAATTTGGCTTCCGAACCACAGCTTGCACCTAAAATATGAAGCAAACGATACAGAGGTTTTTAAAACCGTGTTGCATTGACAAATAAATACACGTTCATCACCTTCAGTCCTCTTTTATGAAGAAATGTGGTCTGGCGGGCTTCTTTCTGCGTGTGATGCACAGGGGGCAGAGGTCTGCTTAAAAGGAAGACAAATACTTATATTTTAGTCCGATCTGTTATGTGACTGGGACAGAAAGATGTCTCACCGCCGTCGCAGTTGAAATGGTCTTTTGACTGATGCCCCATTTGGCCCCCTCCTCTGTGGCCATGGCTGCCTGTACAGATGCCTGTGCACGTCAGCCTTGCTGTACGGCTGCTGTGAGCGTCGAATGAACGACTGAGGTTTCTGTTTTGTTCTCTACGAGGTAAGATGTTATTTAAGATGAAGATTTTCTGTTTGGGATTCTAACACTTGCACGCAAACAGCCCCATTCCATGCAGGAAGTCACCTGACTGGGCCGCCTGAAGAAGGCTGCAGTCCTGCGTGCTGCCAGCCCCGTGATGACCCCTTGACCTCGCCGTACACCCGCCATGACCGGAAGCGTTCCTGTCCCAAGTTTAGGTGTTCCTCCTCTGAATACCCCGCCTGTTCAGAGTTAAATGACAGTTATAGGGGGCGTTTTGACAACGACACAAACTAAAGTTCCATACTGTTATGTTAACTTTTGTGTTACCCCTTAGGACCTGCGGGACACCATTGCTGGACCAAACTCTCTTTCCTTGCGATAGAGGACCTTTCTTCCAGGCTGGTCGTTGATTCGTGTTGGCTCTTCTCCTTTTTATCTGCTGCTCTTTTTTATTCAAACGAATTATGTCATCTGTCAAGAGTTAAACGAGGATTGAGACCCCAAATGCAACTAACTCACATCAATGGCTGACAGAAACCTGATAGTGGTTCACTTCAAGCTAATGCTAACGACATGACGGATACCTCACCGAGGGACATGTCCACCTTATCGGGCATAACCGCGGGTTTTTTCCTTCCACCAGGTGTAAAATTACGTCCGTTCATTCCGACAGATAGCACAAGTGACTAAAAAAAATGCTAGTTTAAAACTCGTTTCTTCCTTTTTAAGCAAAATTGTCGCACGACCCTCCCTTATTATTACTTTTACGCATGCGCGAGTCGTAATTGTTGCATTGTGGGTAATGTATTTCATCTTTGCATGCTGGTAGTCAGTTAGTGGGTGTGCCTGTGGATATGGCGGCGTTCCATTCAGCTCATCCAGTTTCAGCCTGAGTTACGGTTTAGTAACTGTTACTGTTTTTAATTTTTCACGGTTGTGATGGTTTGTATAAAATATACATATAGTTATGCATCATAATGTTGTAATATTGGTATATAGACGTGTTGGAAAGAAGATCGGGTAGTTCTTTTGTCATGAAGGAAACGAGGTGTCATAGATAGCTAAATGGAACACGTCCATTTTGTTACAAAAGCATATCATCAACATGCTCTCGTAACTGGTTGTGTAAACGTAAAACATCACTACCATCGTGAGCGTTCTGACATTTTCTGACTTTCTCGTTATTTCATTCAACTTAAATCAAACTCATGTCATTTCTTGCTGGCTTTTGACATTTTTTTCCGGAAGCTTTATACCGTGTATGTTGCATTCTTTTACAAGAAGGTAAGTAAGTTGTACTGCCATATTTTTGAATGGAAGTCAATTGCGTTGTCTTATAATTGTGGTTTGTTGTGTTGTTTTGTTGCCGTTTTCCATAGGTCAAGTTCATTTTCCTCGTTCGCCAGAAGAACCGTCATGTCAGAGAAAAAGCGCAAAGCAACCTCTTCGGTTTGTGCAGCGCCAAGTGCTAAGCAGCAGAAGGTGGCTCCTATCAAAGGGGAGAAAGGCGAGAAACCAGCAGGGTGGCTGCAGGACCATGTCCAAGTCCAGAGGTCCAACAACAGGGACACGGAAGTCAACAAGAATCGTATTCGGTTTATATCAGACACCAGGCAGACAAAACAGGACTCAAAGGGTGTTCTGTATTGGATGCTGAGGGAACAGAGAGTACAAGGTTACTGCATGAATATCATCAGTGATAATGTTAAATGTAATTCCAAAAAAATAATAATAATATTGTGATGTTTCCCGATCTTTGTTTTTAGATAACTGGGCATTGATCCATGCCCAGCACCTTGCAAAGAAGGACAGCTTGCCTTTGCACATTTGTTTCTGCTTGTTTGCCCCCAAATCGGAGCTGTCCACCCTGAGACACTACGGCTTTATGGTGAAAGGTCTAGAAGAAGTTGAAAAGGTACACACACACACAAACATGATAGGGTAGAACCAAGTACAACAAGATATGGGGGGATTTTGAAGTGAAAATGGAAATAATCGAAATGCAACCTTCTAAATAACAGCATTAGAGCCTTATAGACAGGAAATAACACCCCTATAGTCACTTTTACACTTGAATCACCCAGCATAGACGACATTCATTCATTCATTCATTCATTCATTTTCTACCGTTGTCTTCGGTCAAGTGTGGACTGGTCGCCAGCCAATCACAGGGCACATATAGACAAACAACCATTCACACTCACATTCATAGCGATGGACAATTTGTGGTCGCCAATTAACCTAGCATGTTTTTGGAATGTGGGAGGAAACCGAAGTACCCGGAGAAAACCCACGGTTTGCAGGTGGAGAACATGCAAACCGTGGGCCAACTCCACACAGAGATGGCCGAGGGTGGGATTGAACCCGGGTCTCCTAGCTGTGAGGTCTACACACTAACCACTTGACCGCCGTGCAGCCCATAGGAGACATAATAATCCAAATGAAGACATGAAATAGGCTCACACACAGTTTGTTGTTGTGTTTATTGTCCCTTCGTAATGACGTAATGTGACCACAGTGGAGAAGATCACATATCATGAGTATTTCAATGCATTTTTTGTGTAAAATGTGTTGAAGCATGCATATTATCTGACTAATAATCGGCTGTAGTCAACCACAAAACATTCGTCTGTTCATTCTTCTCATCAAATAGGAATGCAAATCCTTAGACATCCAGTTCCATCTGCTGCACGGTTCTGCAGGGAAAGTGCTACCCGGCTTTGTGTCTGACCACAGCTTTGGGGCGGTTGTGACCGACTTTTCACCCCTCAGGGAGCCTATTAAGTGCTTGGAGGACGTTAAAGAGAGTCTCCCAGATGATGTTCCTCTCCTTCAGGTAAGTACAATATAGCTTGAAGATCAATCTTGTCATCGATCTGTTCGTCAAAGTTGTCATATTCATTGGATGCTTAATTGGGGTTTACAGGTTGATGGCCATAATATTGTTCCATGCTGGGTAGCGTCTCCAAAACTTGAATATGCTGCCAGGACAATTAGGGGCAAAATCACTAAACTCTTGCCGGAGTTCCTTACTGATTTTCCCCTGGTTGAGAAGCACCCCCACACAGCTACAAAAACCGCCAAAGTAAGTTGAACCTCATATGATTTTGGGGGAATTTTGAGACATTATTTACTGGGGGGGGGTTGTAAAATGCTGCAGTAGACATTTCAGATATAGTCCATTTTGCCCGTCTTGTCTGATATACCGTAATCGGTTCCAGATCCAACAATGGTATGTGAATAGGATATAGATTGAGATTGTTTGTAGTTAAAGTATAGATAATCTGTTTAGAATGTTCTAAATACAGGTTTTAACATTATTGGAACCTTCTACATATGAAATAACACCCCTTTAGTCACCATTACATTAGTATTACCCAATATAGTAGATGTAATACGAGTAAATAAGAAATTGGACAAATTGATTTCCTGCTAGCTCAGTTTTTAATGGTCTTGTCATGTTTATAAAACCAAAAGCAAAAGTTAGTTAGGAGCCCACAGTTGCACATTAGTCCCGAGGCAGTACATCAACTATTACACAAGCAGTACTGTGTTCTTTGCATTCGTTCTTAATCACCAGAATGCTTTTTCCCAGCCAGTAGACTGGGCCAAAACCCTGGCCTCCCTGCAGGTGGACAGAACAGTGGGCGAGCCAGAGTGGGCCCAGCCAGGCCCCAAGGCAGGGATGGCCATGTTGGAGTCCTTCATCGATGTTCGCCTCAAACTGTTTGGCACTCACCGCAACGATCCAAATGCTGCTGCACTCAGCCAACTCTCCCCCTGGATCCACTTTGGTTAGTAAAACACTTGCACACTCAGGCCTACACACATGTCTCTTCATGGTTTGAACTACACCTCCTGTGTCCGATGCAGTCCGTTTTGCCACAGTGAATGAATCTGTTCTGGGGTCAAGCTGTCACCGTCATAAAACGTATTACTGTAAATTCAACTTTTAAAGTCTACATTTAAAGTTTTCCCATAATTTGCATTTGAGACAGCCATTTAATGGGAGTAGAACATAGAAAATGTCTGCAATGGTGCTTCTGTCCGCCCGAGGAGCCCAAAGCTAAAAGAGGGGACGACGTCATTGCAGCTCCCCATTTAATACGTTGCTCAGCCGCAATAAGAATCCTTTAAAATTTTGTGTTTTTCCATCTTAAAGTCATATTGTGATATGTTTGTATATTTGTATATGCATATTTTGAGTATTAGAGCTGTTCTTTGAAAGGTAATATCCTTACATTTATTGTTGCAATACATCAATTGACAATTTGGGCCAGTAATTGACAAATGGATGTAGCCTGTGCGCACAAAATCTTAAACAAACTTTAATATGTGGCGGTGTTCTTCCATTTTGTGGTGAAAAAAGTACAAGTTGGAGCCGAGGAGGGATAGCTGGATAAGTACTGGCACCATTTCAAGTGATCAGATTTGACCATGGTATCAGAGAATATGTAAAGTATACCCAACCCTAGCATTAAATTAATCCCTTCATGAGATTTGCAGAATCTGACTATGTATAATGTCACGTGAAAATGGATTGAAGTACCAGAGTTGTATTTCTTAATTCTTGGAGGGTATAACGTCCAAGTCTGTTTTCCACTGCTTCAAAGCTCAACAACAGTACCTTAAGAGAGTTTCAAGTGCCTTCAAAAAGCAAGTGGTTTTTCCCATTCAATTCAATGCATTCAAAATGAACACATTCTATAAATGAATCTCGCCGCTTTGTCACTGTTCTGGTCACTCTACGACACCTCAATCTATAACGCTGCAGTGCAGCAATTTCACATCACTGCCTCTTTTCCTTTAACCACTGGATGGTTTTTGTCACAGTGGCATTTTATTGATTTCTTCAGGGAGACATTGATCTTAACAGCGTCCCATGAAGAAATGCGAGTCTTTGCCACTGGCATACATAGATGTGGTGTGCGAAAGTCATCCTGATTTTTCTCTTTTTTTTGCATGTTTGTCACACTTAAATGTTTCAGATCATGAAATAAATTTTAATATTAGTGACTGACAACACAGCTGAACACAAAATGCAGTTTATACATGAAACTTAAAAAAACACAAGCTTACATGGCCATGTGTGAAAACCTGATTGGCCCCTATTCCCCCAAAAGAAAGTAATTGAGGTCTATAAGCAATTTCTAAAGCTTTAGGACTCCAGCCAACCACAGTGAGAGCCATTATCCACAAATGGCGAAAACATGAAAGAGTGGTGAAAAGTCCCGTAAGTGGCCGGCCAACTAAAATGACCCCGAGAGCGCAGCAACAACTCATACAAGAGGTCACAAAAGACCCCACAACATCCAAAGAACTGCAGGCCTCACTTTCCTCAGTTAAGGTCAGTGTTCGTGACTCACCATAAGAAAGAGACTGGGCAAAATGGGCTTGCATGGCGGCGTTCCAAGACCAAAACCCTTTAAATCTGGCGTAAAAGTAGCACCGCATTTCAGAAAAAGTACTTAGTACCAACAGTAAAACATAGTGGTGGTAGTGTGATGGTCTGGGGCTGTTTTGCTGCTTCAGGACCTGGAAGACTTGATAAATGGAACCATGAATTCTGCTGTCTACCCAAAAAAAAAATCCTAAAGGAAAAATCTGTTGGTGATCTCAAGCTGAAACCAACTTGTGCTCATTGCAAGTTATCAAGTTATCTTCAATCCTGGTCAAGTCCCAACCTTGTCAACCGTCACATCAGGACACCTGTCTGCCCAGCGTGCGGCGCTGGAAGTCAAGAAGTGTGGCAAGAACGCCAGCGAATCGGTCGCACCGTTCATAGAAGAGCTGGTGGTGCGCCGAGAGCTGACCGACAACTTCTGTTTCTACAACAAGAACTACGACAACGTGGAAGGTCAGTTGAGATATGACGTTGATTTTTTTTTTTTTGTCAAATGAAGGACAAATATTGAAAAAAATTGGTCTGTAAGTGTAACTGTAAGTCGGACTCATGTCAATGTTCACGACTTCGGTTTTCATGGTGTAAATCACAAAACTCTGCATGGTGGTTGAGTGGTTAGCGTGTTAGAGTTCGATTCCACCCTCGGCCATCTCTGTGTGGAGTTTGCATGTTCTCCCCGTGCATGCGTGGGTTTTCTCCGGGTACTCCGGTTTCCTCCCACATTCCAAAAACATGCTAGGTTAATTGGCGACTCCAAATTGTCCATAGGTATGAATGTGAGTGTGAATGGTTGTTTGTCTATATGTGCCCTGTGATTGGCTGGCGACCAGTCTAGGGTGTCTAGGCCCACTTAACCCCCATAAACAATGGACGACTGTACAGTTTATAGATGAAGGTGAATGACTGCAGTACACATGTAAAGTGATTGCTCAAAT
Organism: Doryrhamphus excisus; assembly: GCF_030265055.1. Classification (NCBI taxonomy): domain Eukaryota; kingdom Metazoa; phylum Chordata; class Actinopteri; order Syngnathiformes; family Syngnathidae; genus Doryrhamphus; species Doryrhamphus excisus. The sequence continues at coordinate 2,432,856 of NC_080468.1, forward strand.
CATTGTGGCCATTGTTCTCCTTGATTCATCTTGTTTGTATACCATATGCTTCCAGGTGCTTATGAGTGGGCTCAAAAGACCTTGAAAGATCACTCTAAAGACAAGAGGCCATATTTGTACAGTCGAGGTCAACTGGAGAAAGCCAAGACGCACGATAAGCTGTGGAACGCAGCTCAGGTACAACATTAAGCCACATACATACAATAGACTAGAGCAGGGGTCGGGAACCTTTTTGGCTAAGAGAGCCATGAAGGCCAGATATTTTAAAATGTGTATCTGTGAGAGCCATATACATTTTGAATGCAATAAAATGTGTGCATTTTTATGTAAGACCAACAGTTTTAGATATAATGGGCTCTAATTACGTAGACCAGGCACACTACCCCACGCCAAGGGGGTGTGGCCAGCATACTTTCGTGAGCAGCGCAGTGTCTAATAATAAATCTAATACTTGTTGCCATTAATGCAACTTCTGCTGCTGCATAGTTTTGAACCGTATTCGGTACACGTATTTCATTCTTTTGGCCATCTTCACCAGAAGGCTTGGTTCTGCAGCTTTAGCTAGGTGACTATTTGACTAAAGGAGAAAAGTTTATATTTACATGTTGACATCTCAATGACCGAGGTAGACTACAGCATTACCCAGTAATAATCGAGTTTTGGTGTTTGACATGGAAAATATCATCAGGAAAGATAGATATGGTCGGCCGTATTGCAGCAGAATATAGATGGACGAATTAAAATGCATAAGAAAGTTGTTGATTTTGAATATTATTTTTAACAGTGATTTCTGTGATGGTTTACTTTAAAATGTTAGCAAAAATACATTTTTATTGGGGTAAGAAATGCTTGAGAGCCAGATACAGTCATCAAAAGAGCCCTACCTGGCTCCCGAGCCATAGGTTCCCTACCTCTGGACTAGAGGGTTGTGTTTTATGTCAGTCATATTATATATACAAATATATATTTCAACTCATCAGTATCAGATGGTCTCTGAGGGGAAGATGCACGGTTTCCTGAGAATGTACTGGGCCAAAAAGATTCTCGAGTGGACGTCTTCTCCAGAGGAGGCACTCTCCATCGCTCTGTACCTCAATGATCGCTATTCGCTTGACGGCCAGGATCCCAACGGCTTTGTTGGTAAGACACAGTTGTACCCGTCCGTACATGTCAGGGAGCCACCAGGGAATTCACCCCTCAACTGTCTCTTTAGGTTGTATGTGGTCTATTTGCGGTATCCATGACCAGGGCTGGGCAGAGAGACCAGTTTTTGGGAAGATCCGTTACATGAACTACAAAGGCTGCCTTCGCAAGTTTGATGTGGCCCGGTTTGAGAAGAAGTACTGTCCCAAAGATCTTTGAAAAGTGGGATGTTTGTTTTTTTTTGTAAGCTCTTAGTCAACATATCAACTCGGGGGAGGTGTAGGCCATGTCCACAGGAATGTGGGCATTTTAAAAACACTTTGGAATGTGTTTTAGTCTCTCATCCACACACACACGAGAGTTTTTGACTTTTGGAAATAAGTCTTAATGACAATGTACACGTCATTGTACTTCTAGTATCTCACCACAGTTGTCCCTCGCCACAACGTGGTTCGAATTTCACGGTTTCACTCTATCATGGTTTTTCAAACATTAATACATCCATCCATACATGCAGTTTTGTGGTTGAATACAGCCTATTATTAAGCATTTTCAAGCATATAAAAGGCTGAATAAACTAATATATACTAATACAAAAAGAAGGATTCCAATTGTGAATGTAGTAATCTACATTTGTTTGTTGATGGCCTCAACAACAGGCTTTATTACAGGTTTAAATGTTCTCACAACAGGCACAATAATATATAATACACACACACACACACACACACACACACACACACATAATAAACAAAATAATAACATGGGCTAGCACAAGCACAAGTTTTATTTAGGTCTTAAATTGCTTATTTTCTATGATTATACAGTATATACTGTTGAGGGTAATACAAGTGTAAAGGTCAATATAGGGGTGTTAGTTCATGTCCGGAGGGCTCTAAAATGTTAAAAATTGTATTTGTATTGTATGGTTTGGTCTGGAACCAATTAAACTGTGCTTGTGTGGATGGAGGATTTTTTTTTTTTTTTTTTTTTTTACACCAGTGAGGTGGAAAAGTGTGTTTTTGAAACTATCCGCGTTCTTGTGGACATGGCCTTACTTCCTTATTTTCCAGCTTGTTGATGATTAGATGTTACAGAACATTTTGATATGTTTGTCAGACTAGATGTTCTTATAAGTGTCAGCAAGGGTGCAGCAATACAAGAAATTGTATGATACAAATGATACAAAAAATACATTTTCATGCCTTTTAGAACTTGTATTTGACATTTGTTTCAACACAAAATTATGTTTTTTTTTTAATGTAATGTTATTAAATGCTATCCCTACCTCATTTTCTGCTGTGCATGCTTAGAAGTTAAATGTTAAGGAGTGGTTTGATTCATAGTGGTATCAAAATAATACTTTTGGTGATAGTGTCATTCTTCCTCCTTCCTATCATTTAATGGCTGTATTTTTATAACGGTCCTGTCATATACGTTTCTATGACAGCCGAATATGTTGCTAAAAGACATAGAGTTAAGATAACCTTTTGTTTCTTAGTTTTTCCTATTTTATGGTGCTGTTATGGCACTTTATTTGTAGTTTGGAATTGGGTTTGTAACCGGCGCACAAATGTATCCAACTGTGCAACAATTTTGTGTATCGTTGCACCCCAATATATACTATATTTTCCGGACTTGAAGTCGCACTTTTTTTCATAGGTTGGCTGTTCCTGCGACTTATACTCCAGAGCGACTTATAAATGAAAAAACTGTTTGTTACATAAATACTGGACATCTTTTCTGTTCATGTTTATTTTTTGTGTAGCTGAATAACCATTGTGTTAGCCTGTTCTCTATTATTTTATTATTGTTAGAACTTGCCTTCCAAGAGGACGTAATGTCTGTTTTGGTCAAGTAGTTTGTAAAATAAATTACCCGCAAAAAATGCGACTTAAGTATGTTTTTTTTTTCTACCTAATTATGCATTTTTTGCCTTGTGCGACTTATACTCCGGAGCGACTTATAGTCCAGAAAATATGGTATATTAGCTCGTAACTATATACCCATTTTACTCTTTCTAAATAATAATAATAATAAAAATTCCATAATCTTTATTGTTGACTACAGTTTATTGTTGACTACATACTTGTTATTTTGTTTTAGCAAAAAAAAAAGTAGCTGAACTTAAGGAATTGCATGCAGAGATACCATTTAATGTGATTTGCATCTACTTTTACTATACTTTAATTTCATTATACAACCATCCCTGTCTTAATTAACTACACTATTTGGGGGAAAAAAAAACCTTGAGCAAGCAACACACTGCCATTTCACAAATAATTATAATACAAACAAACTTACTGTGGGCTCTTCTGTGTGGAAAAATATGTTTGCACTAATTAGCAGCAACAATGCACAGTAGGCCTTTGGTTGCATATTAAAGTGACGATATGAAGTCCTTTACCTTGGAATAACCTCAAGCTGCAAAACTTGAGATGACAATATCTTCATAAATCGCTTGTGGACTGAAATGGCAAACTGGATTTTAATGAGCGTATCATAACATTCCTCAAGTACCGCGCGGGTATGCCTCGTAGGGGTTGACAGCAGCATGTCAATATTTATGACGGCATGATATCTGTTTTGAGACATCATTGCTTTTCTGAATTTTTCTTGCAGCAAAGTTCATCAGTTGGAATAAATAAGCGCCTCGACTGGCTCGACTACACTTGTGCTAGCCCACCAGCTAAAAACACTGTTATGTGCATGCCAGGCCACTAGTTGGCAATCTTGAGGTAAGTGAGTCCTCTTTTAATGTTGTTGAGGGGTCTTTTGTGACCTCTTGGATGAGTTGTCACTGCACTTTTGGGGTCATTTTGGTTGGCTGGATCACCACTCCTGGGGACGGTTCCGTGTGTTTTTGCCATTTGTGAATAATGGCTCTCACTGTAATTAGCTGGAGTCCCAAAGCTTTAGAAACCTTTTCTAGACTGATAGATCTCAATTAATTATATTTTAACACTGACTTTGGAGTGGTCTACTTAAAGTCCTCACCTGAATCCTATTGAGATGCTCCAATGTGACTGAATTACAACAATTCTGCAAAGATGAGTGTGACGAAATTATGAGGTTATGTTTTTTTTCCGCCCCTACTGGACCTGTTACATCATAAGCAAATAGAATGCATTGTTCTGAGATGTTCTGTCTGTTAACATTAGCTGTGTGAGTTGTCGCACAGTCACACTCACACTGCCTCTCGCCCGAAGACAGCTGGGATAGGCTCCAGCACCCCCTCACGCGACCCTTGTGAGGAAAAGCAGTAGAAAATGAATGAATGAATGAACTGCCCGAAGATATAAAGCATCTCATTATTAAACATGTGACATCCTTCCCAAGGGAATTCTATCCTGTTGTATCTCTCATCATCTTCCTCTTTAATCGAGGTGACATTTGAGTTTGCTCCTGCACTGATTATGATGGCTAAGTTTTTACATTTCCCATAACAGTAACTCCTAAAAAGGTTGGGAGTGAAAACCGTCTGCGTGATGCAGGTGAAACGTTTTTTTCTTCCCCCAACAGCAGCAACACAATTGTGAAACTAATAGCATCCGTCGAGATTTTGACCGTTTTGCATCTTAGGAGGCCCATTTGAATTTCAAAGTACATTCTTTTCATCTTTTCAACATGAAGTGAGACACTTAGCCCCATATTGTCGTATCAAAAGTGTCACAGGGGCCATTAGCAACCATGCAGCCTGGTGATTGAGTCCATTTGTGGAGCTCGTCGATAAATAGGACGTTCTGTGATAGCAACAGGATCCATTTGTAGATATGCAGCGCGGTGATAGCTGTTCTCACCATCTTGTTTCCCATCCTGTTTTTATATTCTAAGTCCGATTCTAATTAGCTGTGGAAAGATCTGATTTTAATTAACTCATATTACTATTTTTTTTTTATTTGTTTGGTGCGGGAGGCATTTCTGTCCTGGAGGTGGTGGGACTGTGAAAATGAAAATAAGTCCAAAGTCTCATTAAAGCAGAAATCCTTTCCAAAACAAAGGGACAATATCTCATCTGATGTTATTGTTTCTGGAAGAACGAGGTCATGAATTGTAAGAGAGCAACCGTGCTTCCATACAATAGTACTGCTGCAGATCCTCCATTGGAATTACACAAAGACACATATTTATATTAAAGATAATTTGATAAATTATACACAAATGAACAAGAATTATCATCAATATATGCAATATGCAAAGTACAAAAACAATATACAATTCCACAATACAGGCATGTGGTTGCACAAATTATGACTCAAGTACGGTGAACATAATTAATCTCTTCCAGGAGGTCCAAAATATTACAAAATAATTTTTCTTTACAATACGATACACAAAAATACAGTTACTGAGGGAATGAGTCGCGATTAGTGTTACGTAGGTTCGTTCCTCATTAACTACAGTCATTTTGTCTACCTTATTGTAAACTATTGTGCAATTTTTCACATAAGAAATAATGTCAATCCAATTAATCTGTTCCAGGAAGTCCAAAATATGAACACAAAACACGTTTTTTTTTTTTTATAGTTCTATGATTATAGATTTACATGCAGAAAACAATTCCAAAGACACCAATGTGGCAGTGAGATTAATTCCGACACCCATGCATTACGTCTTCATCAAAATACCTCAACTTGCAACATTCTTTGGTTCCATTGTGGCTTATTATGAGTAAGAAAAGCAGCGACTTGTGGTGTAACTGTGTTACTTAGCAAAGAACTACACAACCAGCTGCTGATGACATCATAGATGAGCAACAGAAATCACTTCCTGAAACACATTTGGACTCACAGAGTGTATTAATTAGTACATGACACAACACATCACATTGTACTCCAAGTGGAAAATGAATGCAAACCGAGGCAACATTTTTGCCAGGATGTACGCTAACTGAGGTTCCACTGTATACAAAATACAACAAATATGTACAGCATCAGCAAACGGCAAGAATTGGATGGCACTTCATTGACCTCATATTATTCATAATGTTTGGAATTGTGTGCCCATGCTAATGTGCAGTTCCACGGAGCTTGACCTGGAAAACCTGGAATCTTATGTCTCATGGAATACACAGCAGGGGTGTCCAAACCAATTCATATACTGTAGATTTGCTAAGAAGGTTCATTGTTAATGTTATTATATCGCAGCCAAGGACTTTGTAGGACTTCGGTTTTGCCACCAGCTGCTTATAATGATCTGCCTGGTCGTCTTCTGCTACCTTTCATGAAATTTCATGAAATAAAAACAAAACATTTGATGTCAAACTAAGCTTAACTTTTCTTTATTAGTAACCAAAACCAAGAAAAATGTCACTACTTTTGGAAGCATTTTTTTCCGTTTTTGTTGTTGTTTTAACATTCCAAACATTCTTCTTAAATAATCACTGTAATTTTTTTCATAATATTTGGAATTTATTTCCACAATTTCATAACTTTTCCCCAATATAATTGTCCAAAAATTACAACTTTATTTTATATTTCTCATCATAATGTGACATACTTAAGTAGTATTTCAAAATTGTGACTTTTTTTTGATGTACTAAGATTTTAGCAATGTTTTTTGATTTCCTGTTTTTTCAACATTTTTTTCCAACTATTAATTAAATTAATTAATTTCTCTCTTATAAACTACAATTTTATTCACATTTTGACTTTTTTCTCATAACATAAACATAGCCTAATATTAAAGTAATATGTAACTTTGTCCGCCAATCAAAATGTCCAAAATTACAACTTCATTTGTTGTTTTGTGTGTTTCTCATAAATTTCTGATTTTAAAAAAATCTGTAATAATTCAAATTTATTCTGCTAAAATTATGTAACTTTTCCTTCTGTCATTACGACATTATTGTGGTAAATTTATGACTTTTTTTTCTAGTTAGATTATTAACAAGTTTACCTTTATTCTTGTAAAATTACTGCTGATTTTCTTGTTCAATTATATTTCCAGAAAATACCCCAGATGAACCCAAAAACAGGCTTGCGCTGTGGACGCACATTTATGCAGCATATGCAGTCGTTACTCTCAGTCCATCACAAGTGACTTAATTTCATGACAATTCATGGATGATTCTTCCAATGCATTAAAATGGTTTTCTATCATTTGTATGTTAATCTCTTCTCCCACCAGTGGCCGCATAAGTCGTTATCTCCTCATCTTCTCATCCCCTCTAGAATTACTGCTTCCATCCAATACTATTCAGTCTTTCTGAAGTTGTAGTTCCTTGGTAGAATTACAGTACACGCAGTAAAGTACGTTTTATGTAAAATCTTTTATGTACATTCTCTACTGTATTCCTTTAGCATCATTCATTACCCATTAGCGCGACAGCTCATCCTATCCTGCTCATGTCAAGGTCATAACTGGTGCTTTTGATCATTTTCACCCATGCACTGAATGCACCGTGGATGATGTTGAATGGATGAATAAAACATTGACCAATGTTCTTCCAATGGCGATTCAGCCTTCCTTATTCAATATCGTTTGCTTCAGCACTGAACTTTGAGTCCATTTGGAGCTGCTCTGTGTTTTCTGACTCAAGTTGCTGCGCTGCGTCATCTCCACGCCCGAGCGTAGCGGACATCTGTTTCTGTAGCAAGTGATGTGACTGAACATTTCACGGAAACGGGTGGACATGAGGTTGTAGAGGATGGGGTTGATGGCGGAGCTCAAGTAGAAGAAGACACCGGAGACAATGTGAACGTGTTCGAAAATCTTGATGTGCTGTTCAATGGACGTGTCCATAAAGCTCCACATCAGACGGTCCACGTGGAAGGGGGCCCAGCAGAGGCCGAACACTATCACCAACACACCTGTATAGAAAAGAAAGAGGAAAGGATCATAAATGGCAAAATGTTGCCAAAGATGTTCCCGCTGGGTCGGAATGCTGCTGCATGAATGCTTAATAAAAATAGGAGAAGAGGATTACAGTGGATCAGTCATTTTGGTTGCACCGTGAGTGAGGGGTGTCTCAATTACTCGTGCTTTTTCATGCAAACTTCACACAGAGATGGCTAAGGGTGGAATTGAACCCTGGTCTCCTAGCTGTGAGGTCTGCATGCTAACCACTCGACCGCCATGCAGCCCTTCACATGGCTACAAAATGTGTAATTAAAATAAATGGCAATTTGGGGACTGCAAGCATCGGTCTATCAGTCTCAGGCTAACATGTAATGCCCATCTGATGTACTTGTTCCTGATCCTATCCATCCTGGTCACTCCCAATGAGAACCTCAGCATCCTCATCTCTGCTCCCTCCTGTTCTGCTTCCTGTCTTTTCCTCAGTGGCACTGTCTCTAGACCAGGGGTCGGCAACCTTTACTGTCAAAAGAGCCATTTTACTCCCTCGCTCACTGAAGAAAAATAGAATGGAGCCTCGAAACATAATTTAACAGCAGAATATAGGGGCTGCATAGCGGTCGAGTGGGTAGCACGCAGACCTCACAGTGAGGAGACCCGAGTTCAATCCCACCCTCTGCCATCTCTGTGTGGAGTTTGCATGTTCTCCACGTGCAAGAAATGTGTAGCAACATGCTCACATCCAGAGCAAATTGCGAGTCTCCCAAGATTTTGATTGACTGCCAGATTTGGAGGGAATTTTGGGGTATCAAAGTAGTTCAGAGTTGATCAAGTACTCTTGCTAGTATATGGCCTCACAGAAAGTCAGATTTATTTCAAAAGTCATTACAAAGATGCATATTTTCCTCATTCGGGTGTTAAAACAAATATTTGAGCATTGCAAAGGGAGCCACAACAAAGAGGCTGAAGAGCCACATGCGGCTCTGGAGCCGTAGGTTGCTGACCCCTGCTCTAGACCAAACAACATGGCTGGTGTCACCACAGTTTTGTATACCTTTCCTTTCATTTTAGTTGTTCTATCACAGATATATCACGTAATATAAAAAAATGTATACAAGTCAGAATAGTTATTTTTTGAACATAATTAAACACATTTCTTTACTACCTTATTTTTTGTGTATGTTATAGTGGAAAAAACTAAATATGTTTATTTAAAGGGGAACTGCACTTTTTTTTGAACTACACAATTTTATTTTATTTTATTTTATTTTTTGTCCCGTCCAGCCATTGGGGCAGATAGTATTGTTGTAGTAATGTTTTTCACTGGTGGTCTGACTCTACATTGTTAATTTGAAATAATCCTCCATTTGATCAGCGCAGTGTGGATCTTTAGCCTAAAAGTGTCTTTCACACAAATATTGCCTCGTCTGCGTGTCTTAAGATGCAAATTCCTGGTCAGCTCCCTTTCCATGTTTTTGCTTGTCACTCAGAACATCAACCTGAGATAAATGATGCAATTTGTGAAAGTGGCTTCAGTCAGCAGGGAAATTCTCCAGCTGGTGCTGCAACAATAGTTGGATGTATGTAAGCAATTTAAAAAACGCAGAAAATAGACCTCTTGTTTTCTGGTCCTGCCGGGACCCCCGATGAGGGTCTGAGAGGTTTAACTTGCTTAGACTAGAAAAGTACAGTTGATGTGCCATTAAAAAAAAGTGATTTTGTGACGAAAATCAGTCAGTTGGGTTTTGAATGGAAAACACGGATGCAAAAATGACCTACACAGCATTTTGGTGACTTGAAAGTTGCGTTCATTCATCTTCTGCCTGTGAGCTCTGCTGAGGGTTTCTGGTCCAAAGCTGCACCGATCATCCACGGTCGTCGCCACTCTCTCCTTATGCAGCTCAAACCCGATAAGTAAGTAGAGGATGCTAATAATCAGCATGGGAAGGATAAAGAAGGCCAGCGTGGAAATCAAGATGATTAGGTTGTACATCCATTTGGGCTTGACCAAATCTGGGGATTGAGAAGTAACAATGAGGGATACAATGGATGGTAGAAGATATGATTTTAGAGAAGTTCTATACGTACGGCAGATAGCAGAACGCGGGAAGTGTCGTCCGAACCTCGGAGGCAGCACCACAATCCCGTGCAGGCTGGTGTTGGGAACAGAACACAGCATGGAGAGCAACCACAGCATGAAGACGACCTTCTTGACGTGGGAGGATGTTGCCATGTGTTTGACCTTGAGCGGGTGCACGACGGCCAGGTAGCGTTCCACGCTGAGCGCCGTGACGTTAAGGATGGAGGCGAAGCAGACGGTCTCAAACAGAAAGATTTTGAAATTGCATCCCCCCTCCCCAAGCAGGAAGGGATAGTTCTGCCACATCTCGTAGAGCTCCAGAGGCATGCCCAGCAGCAGCACCAGCAGGTCCGACACGGCGAGGCTCAACAGGTAGTAGTTGGTTGGCGTCTGCATCACCTTGTAGCGCAAGATGACCGCACAGGTGAGGGAATTACCCAGAACGCCCACCAAGAAGATGATCAGGTAGGTGACACAGACGGGAAGGAACAGAGGGGACCTCGGCGGTCCGAGTTGCCTGGCAAGATATTCCTCCTCGCTCAAGCACATTTCATCCACTTCCTGCTCGGTGGCGTTCTCCAGCAACCAGGAGATGTTCATACCACAAAGCAAAGCTGCATCTTTGCACCCTATATCGCTGGAGACGTCGCTACCGAAAAGACTTGCACGGGAGCAGTTTAGCTGCGGCATCACTCCTGTCTTCCAAAAATAACAATATAAGGATTAGACAGTATGTTTTTAAACGTGTATATACACAGATTATTCCTTTTGAGGGTCGCGTGGGGTGCTGGAGCCTATCCCAGCTGTCTTTGGGTGAGAGGCGAGGGCTACACCCTGGACTGGTCGCCAGCCAATCACAGGGCACATATAGACAAACAACCATTCACACTCACATTCATACCTATGGACAATTTGGAGTCGCTAATTAACCTAGCATGTATTTGGAATGTGAGAGGAAACCGGAGTACCCGGAGAAAACTCACGCATGCACGGGGAGAACATGCAAACTCCACACAGAGATGGCCGAGGGTGGAATTGAACCCTGGTCTCCTAGCTGTGAGGTCTGCGTGCTAACCACTCGACCGCCATGCAGCCCTTCACAGGGCTACAAAATGTGTAATTAAAATAAATGGGAATTTGGTCAGTCTCAGTCTAACATGTAATGCCCATCTGATGGACTCGTTCCTGATCCTATCCATCCTGGTCACTCCCAATGAGAACCTCAGCATCCTCATCTCTGCTCCCTCCTGTTCTGCTTCCTGTCTTTTCCTCAGTGGCACTGTCTCTAGACTAAACAACATGGCTGGTCTCACCACAGTTTTGTATACCTTTCCTTTCATTTTAGCTCTTCTACCACAGATATATCACGTATATCACGTCAGAATAGTTATGTTTTGAATATAATATAATAATTGAGTATAATATAGTACCTTATTTTTTGTGTACGTTATAGTGGAAAAAACTAAATATGTTTATTTAAAGGGGAACTGAACTTTTTGAACTACAAAATATTATTTTATTTATTTATTTTTTTATATAATTTATGTATTTATGTATTTATTTATTTTTATTTATTTATGATTTTTTACATTTTTGTCCCGTCCAGCCATTGGGGCAGATAGTATTGTTGATCTAAATGCCCTTACATGCTAAACAGATTTGCTCTGTTTAGCAAATGGAAAGGTGTAAGCTACAACTTCCCTGTACCATGACATTTTATTTGCCGTTATTTGATGTTTTTGTTATGCGCATTTGGAGCGACCGGACACTTTTTTTTAAAAATAATACCAATCAACTTGTGTTTACAGAAATGTCTAACAATTAACACCTTTGCAACTTCATTCCAGACGAAAGTTTGAATGGGTAAAAAAGGATAATAGGCAATTCTGATACACGTTATATCAATCTGTATTGTCTATGTATGCAACGTGATGGAATAATTTACAATGATGCTCAAATAGAAAACACCCCTTGTGTTAATGTGACATACAAAAATGTCCTTTTAGTGAATTGGACATTGCTGGAATAAATCCACTCTCAACCATGGCCATTGATTGTCCCAAAAGCTGCCTTTAGTTAACTAGACTGCATTTATCAATTCAATGGAAACACTTCCAATATGTCACAGTTAAAAAAAAAAAACAAAGACAGAAATGTCTTATAATCCTTTTTTTCACAATGTTGCCTTCACATTAAAAATGCACTTCATGTACTTTCATTGTTTTCATATTGGATTAAACATGCAGAAGAAGATTAAAAAAACACACCTGCAGATTGTAGTCCTCAATGAAATTATTCTGTTCTTCGTGAAATGAACAAAAGTTGAAGGTATGGGAGAAAAAACAAGCTTTTCATATTCCTATGGGTTCGGATCAGACAGTGTAGCGCGTGCTCTTCGACCCTCAGTGTACCAAGGCTGCTTCAGATTACACTATTTCAACGCTCACTCTCTCTCTTTCTCTCTCTCTCTCTTTCTCTCTGCATCCGTTCAGGCGAATCTCCTCCATGCCAGCTTAAGTAAGTGGCCTACAGGTCGTCAGCGTGTGTGCTTCGGTGCCTGAGAAACCAAATGCTGACCCTAGTGCACGTGCTTGGGGTTACCTGGGTATCTAATAATCGCAGGTATGGACTGGAGTCACGCAACAATGTTGATGACTTTCAACTCAACTTTGACATCATTGATTGGACTTGGTTCCAACTTTGGTCCGATGACTTGAAAAAAATGTAGCTTCATCAGTGTCATCATCAACTAACGTGATCATTATGTCATTTTCAGTATTGTCATTTGATTCGGACTTGCACGTTTTAAGACCTGACTTGTAATGTAATGGATCAGCATCTGATGCTACAGGTGGCTTGTCAAAGGAGCAGACGGAATTGGTATATCGGTACTGACAAATCAGTTGGGGTCCATGGTTGTGTAGGCAACAGGTTATTTGCTCACACTAGCTCTGTCTCTATACAGACCGCCCACAGAAAAAAACACCCTGCAGAACTTCACTTAGCATGAGACAACACTGAGTCGCTATTTTCTTTTCTTTAGGTTTTATATTTTTGTTATCTTTGGTCTTAAATACAGTGAACCCTTGGTTAGCGTCATTCATCCCTTTCACACTGAAGCGTACTCTAACCAGAGGTATAGAGCACTAATTTGGATGACTTTGGACCCGACTTGATAATATCATCAAGACTTGGAACTCAACTTGGACTTTGACATCAATGACTTGACTCGAATTTTAGTCTGATGACTTAAAAAGCTGCAGTTTTTCAGTCATTTCCAGCAAGCAACCGCATTTACTTAGTGCTACCATGCAAGGTACTAACATTTTTTAGCATTTTCAGACGTAGGCACTTACACAAACACGAATTTGTCTGTTAGCAATTGTGAGGGAGCTGCCAATCCTCCCTCACTGATCAGGTGTATGCCCCACCTACACACTGTCACGTTTCTATTTGTGTACATAGTTGGATTTTATTATTTACATATATTCTGGTTAGTACTTTAATTATATTTGTTTGCTATTTAAGTTGTTTAATTGCCACTTTAGTTAGTTAGTTTTTCATTTCGAAGTTATTGGTTTTGTTCCTAATTTCTCATCAGTTTCTCCTTTCTTTGAGGTGATTGGTCGGGGTCTTGGACTCTCCCAAGTGTCACCTGGAGGAGGGGGGGATTAACCGGGTGGTAGTTGGGTAATCTAAGTTGTTATGCGTAATCGAGTGCTTAAATGTATACAGGAAGTCAAACTTCAGTGTGATACTATTGAAAGACTTTTTTAACATAAAAGAAGGGTGTTATAAATGTAAATAGGGTACCTTTTCGACGTATTGTCTCACCTTCTCATCGGGAACTATGGTTGGCCCTTCACGGATAAAAGGGGCTGGGTGAATTGTTTGGGAGAGTCCTGTTGTGTGTGCTGGGGAAAATGCTGTTGCACGGTAAACTTGACGAGCTCTCAAGTCCTCTCAAGCTAGTAAGAGGCTAGTAAGAGGCCATTTTTTCCCAACTTAAAATCTTACAGTAATGTTAGCATTATTTAAGTCGTTCAAACCCTTATGTTTTCATGGTCAAAGGATTTAAATCTGTAGATAAAATAAATGTAGGACTATTTAAGGTTTAAAGGTTTGTTTTGGTCCCTGCTAGCTCCTGGCCTGTTTTTTGTTTTCTTTGCAGATGTCATTGCTGTGGATGAGATGCGGCGACGAGGCACACCTGGTGCTGATTGCTCTTCTCCATTTAAGCTGACTGCTTGCAGGTGTGTTGGTCCTTTGTTCGATACCTGCTTGTCACACTTGTAATGGCTTCTTGCCTTGGTCCTTGTACTTTACTTGGTGCATGTGTGTCTGTACATTTGTTTGGACAAAAATGCTTCCTAAGAGTTTAATTTGAGAACAGATCTAGCAACATCTGTGTTTTTTTTCTTAATAACAAACTCATTTAATTTCTTACATCAATGGCATTGTACTGCCAAAAGATTAAACTCAACTGAGCTATTAGTTGTTATCCTTATATTTGAACATACCGGTTTAGGAGGTTTGCCACCAGCTGCTCATAATTATCTGCCTTGTTGTTTCCATGAAACTCAATTTCTGCTACAGTCCAGGAAATTTCTCTACTATTTTGTCCACTTCCAAGAGAGATTTCTGCCAATAAAAAAAAAATTGATGGCAAAAATCCAGACATATTAAAATGAATGAATTGAGAATGTGCAGACATTACATTCAGATAAAAGTGGTTGCTTGTAGACACACCATCTTCTGATAAACTACAATTTTTGACTTATTTTGCATAAATTTCCTATTTTGACAAAATACTGTACCTTCGAAACTATAGCTTTCTTTGTGACCTAAACAAAAAAAAGTCACTACTTTTGTTCCCGAAGCATTTTACTTGTAGGCCAGTGTTATCTGAGCATCTTAAAATGTTAAACTCAGATGTGCATTTTTTTCCCCAACACTGCCAGTTTCTGTTGTATTTAGAGTAACAATTGTAATGTACTTTTGTTTACCTTATGAACTGAGGGCTGAGGCCCACCGGTGAACTCTGCCTCTTCACAACTCTGGCTTCTGAGCAGCGTGAATGGATGGATGGATCCTTAAGGTGCTTGTCAAAGGTCGTCCCTCTTCTGTCGCTAGGTTTCTCTCCTAGTCTATATCTTATTTCCAGGCTTCCTCAGACTGCTGATCATTCTCTACTTCCATTCAACAGACTTTATCTGACATTTTCTGTTCTGGGCAGACATTTAGCTTTTATTATCTTGGTATGTGAGTCCATCGCAGCTTTCTGCTGCTTCATTCTCCATTCGATTACTTTTCCCCTGAAAGATCACAGCCGTGCAGCAGTGTGGAAATAAAGGTTGAAGATTACTTTGACCTTGAAAACAAATGGCCTGAGTGTCACGACATATCGTGCGATATATTCTCCCTTTTTTTTGTTTGACTACCTAATGCAACTAAAATCAATAATAAATATTTACAAATGGGAAAAAAGGATTTGTAAATTAGCAAATTGCATTTTTGTTTGTGTTGAATGTCTAATGTATTTCTAAGCAATTTTAGTCCTATACATCATTTTCAGAGGTTATTAAATAAAGCTGTAATTGGGTCTCAGATAAATCGCAAAGGCTAAATATCACCACTTTTAAAAATGTTTTTAAGCATTAATAGAGCGCTCTAGACATGAAATAACACCCCTATAGTTGCTTTTCACTTGTGTATATGTAATAGAAAATAAATAGTGCTTTGCAATTGGCTAGCGACCAGTCTAGGTTGTACACAGCCTCTTGCCTGAAGTCAGCTGGGATAGGCTCCAGCATACCACCGCGACCCTCGTGAGGATAAGTGGCATAGAAATGAATGAATGAATAAATCTCAAAGGCTAAATATCGCCACTTTTTTAAAATATGTTTTTAAGCATTAATAGAGCGTTGTAGACATGAAATAACACCCCTATAGTCGCTTTTACACTTGTTTTACCCAATATATATAATAGAAAATAAATAGTGCCTTGCAATAGGCTAGCAACCAGTCCAGGGTGTACCCCATCTCTTAGCCGAAGTCAGCTGGGATAGGCTCCTGCATACCCCCTGCGACCCTAATGAGGATAAGCGGCATACAAAATGGATGGATGGATAAATAGAAAGTGAGTTTACTATAGCATACTTGGTGGCTATTGTGTCTTCAATGTAACATTTCTGACACCTAGTGGCCAGTGCAGTGGCGCAAAGAGCGCGTACGCAGTGAACATCCACACAGGAGCTGCTGTCAGACACAACTCGCTTAGGCCAAGAATGCATGCAATTTGCTTACATATGCATATGTTTTTGCTGATGATGAAGAAGTGAGGGATGACTACTGCAGCCTGAAGTAAATGACTCACAACGAAGTATCCTGCAACGCCTTAATGGATCCATTTAAATGAGCAATAAGGACCATGGTGCATGTGCGCCATTTATTTAACACTAACAGGAAAAGGACACAGAACAGGTCAGACAGATTCTATCTAAGCAAGAGACAGCGCGGTGATGTACTGTAATGCGGTTTTGCTTTTATGAAATCACATATGATTGATGTTTTCTGGCCAACGAGAGAATAGGATGTGAATCAGGATTAATCTTATGAAGGCACTGGAAGCATGAGGGCCTTTAACAGGCACCACAGCATGATGGCGGCTTCATCATCTCATGAGTCACTCCGGTAGTGCAGCCCGAAGAGTTTATGTGTGATTATTATTTTTCATGTCATGCATCTCAATTCTTGCACATAGCAGAACCTGTCATATGTTACTGTTGTTTTTTTCTGCATTGTAAATGACGTTTTACGTGCATTAACAGGATGGACACGCCTGTCAATTTACATGAGAAGAGTAAAACAGACATTTTACTGCCATCTGCTGCTTGTGTCTTGCCATAACTCATATTCCTGCTCTAAATGACACAGGGAAATATAAAAAAAAAATATAAAAAATATTAAAATTTTGTCACAGGAAAATGACAACATTTTAATATTTTATATTAAAAATATGTAAAATATTAAAATGCTGTCATTTTCCTGTATAAAAAATTAAGAATTCACATTAAAACCAAGCCAGAAGCTGTTTTGTTTATTAAACAACCTTCAGGGGCGGATGAAATGAGCATATTTATTAATATTTCTATAAAATACAGTATAGTTGTAATATAGGTAACGGTAATAATTTTAGCATGTCTGTATTGTTTCCAGTGGTGCTCTCCTTTGCATCATACTGAGAGATGTTGCTATGTAAAAAAGTGTACTTCCGCTGTGTTACACTAGGGGGTGCTCATGTTCCACGAGTGATGAAACTCCTAGCGCAGCATCACAACACATCATCTTGCTTCATTAGTGTCCCTATGCCAGATTCAATTAGCTTCCACACTAACACTTGTGTTTGTGAAACAACCGTACATGTCAGTTCTTTCGGCCTGTGTCGCCACCCTTTGCAGGGGTGAGGAGAAGTGGAGTGTTTGGAAGGGGCACGCGGTCACATGCACTCTTCATCATCGCCATTGGCTATGGAGTCATTGCTGCAATGTGCACTTTTTTTTTCTTTTGCCTGCAACCTTTTATGTTGGTTTATCCAGTCTTTGCCACAAAAAAACAACAACTAAACCTTACTTGAGGCATTGTCCTCATTTACACAAACACACACACACACAAACACACACACACACAGACACAGGCCACCCAGCATCCACCTGACCTCATGTTGAAATGCTGCTTTTAAGGCTCACTGTCAAATTAAGTGTGTACACTGCAAAAATTCACAGTGAACTCCAAACACAGTTATTTTTAACGCCACGTTTTGACTCTCTGACCACATTGGGTTAACAAATTTGTTTGGCATCAAACATCAAAACACTCACTTGCTCACGGTGCAACATAAAAGAAAACACATCCACAGCAAGTTAATATAAAAAAACTAAGAATAAACACAACATGTAATGTAAAACTGTTATTTCACAAAATTATTATTTTGTGTTGATTGGATGGCTTTTTTTTTGTACAAGCTACTGATTACATCTGACTATTTTGGTGACTCAAACGTCCCACAATAGCACTGCTAAATTGAAAAATATAGAATCAGAACAACTCTGAATATGGCTGAAAATAGTCCATTAAAATAATTGAAATGACAGTAATGTAGCCAAATGAAACATGTAATTTAAATAATGCGATTGGCCCTTTTGTAAGTAAATGACACCGGCAAACATCTGCAAAATACAGTATATATTCAGAAGAACTCAGAATAAGACTGGACCTGGTCCTCTAGTCAGTGAAGTGGCAGGAATGGCATGTCACACGCATGCTTCATGTAATGACTGTTTGCAGATTCTCAATG
This sequence comes from Doryrhamphus excisus, assembly GCF_030265055.1. NCBI lineage: Eukaryota > Metazoa > Chordata > Actinopteri > Syngnathiformes > Syngnathidae > Doryrhamphus > Doryrhamphus excisus. Next base: position 2,451,233 of record NC_080468.1, read on the forward strand.
GCAACCAATACAATTCATAATGGAAACAAAATATAAAGACACAGAATAATCCCAAAGTCAAACCGCAGCATGTGACTACACCCAAAGTCATTTAATTCACGTAAGCACTCCTCTCTGGGAAATTAATGACAACGGCAACCTTGTTCCAAGTATAGAACCAGAATGACTCCAAATAAAACTAGAATTAGTCCACCGAAAGTCACAGAAATTGCAATAATTCAGCAGAACAGATTGCATCATTTAGCTAATGCGGTCTCTCCCCTCTTGCAAGTAACTAATGACAGCGGCAACCTTGTGCAAAATCAATGGAACCACCACAAATAAACCTGGAAGTAGTCCACCAATCAGAGAAGTTGCAGAAAATACACTTATAGGCAGTTTTGAGTGGACCCACACAAACCCACATGTTCGACTCCCATCCCAAACCAGTAAAGCAGTACACCAATGCAAACAAAAAGTTTGTTAAAAGAAACCTTTTCTCCCAGGTTATGATTAACAGAAGCGGTATGGAGGACATTATGGGCAACCTGAACATGACGCCTGACTAAACATTCAAATTTCTAAATGCCCAACCGGCGCTATGTGGCTCTATTCCCAGTGGTAGCACCATTTCCTCTGACTGCTTGCACAGTGCGTGTGTGTGTGTGTGTGTGTGTGTGTGTGTGTGTGTGTGTGTGTGCGGAGGGAGACAAATACTCGTGTGGACCTTTTTGCTGGCTGACTGCCAAAGCCAGCAAGCGAAGTTCAGACACTTTGTCCTCTGCAGCAAAACCATCTGACACCAATTACCCCACCTGTACAGGAAGTGGAGCAGTAGTAGTCTATAGTGCCTCAGTCTACACACGAAACCTAAACATCTCTTTTCAGGAATTTAACTTAAAAGGCAAATACTTCATCCATCCTTTGTGTTAGTATCAGTTTAAAGCAAAATTGTTGCATTAGACCTGTGCGACAATATCAACTATTTACAATTTTGTGTGCGTTTCCACACATAACATTTCCCTCCAATGCGTAACCTCCTGCATGCTACACTCCCCCATACTTTTTCACTTCCTGTTTGCTTTGGAGTGTTGTCGTTACAAGGAGAATATACATGTCGAGTTTTTATAAAAAACACTTCTGCTACCTTGTGGCCAATTTTACAGCTTAAAACCGCACTAAACATGATCTCTTCTCTTGTGTAGTTACACCATCACCTCTTTTTGTCTCTTGTATACAAAAAAAACCCATAAAAGATATAAAAAAAGGTCTTTGGTAGCAAATGAGTTAATGATGGTTGCCACAGTTGATCGGTTGGGACTACAAGAGTAGCCAATGTGGGTGCGAAAGCCATCACTGTATTCAACCACCGCATACAACACATTCCTGTGCGTGCGTGGTGTGCATATTAATTAAAATTTTAATTTAAATTATTATCTATATTATAAAAAATTAAAAATTAAAAAATCTCCCCCAAAAATATCATCATATTCTGCAGATGACAAGCCACAAGTAAAATAGTTATGTTGTTTAGGCTATAGTTACTATATGTGAATAAGTGTCAATATGTTACATAGCACTTATTCATGTTACGTATAACAGATGCCAATTTCGCCCGTTTTTCTCTATTTTATTGTTATTACTATAACTTACATTTCAAGATGAAATGTCTGTTCTTGGGTTCTGATTTTACTAATTAAATTCCCCCCCCAAAATGTGACTATAGTCCAGTGTGACTTATGTTTTTTTGCTTCTTCATTGTGCATTTTTGGCTGGTGTGACTTATTGTCCGGAAAATATGGCAGTGCACGTGAAATTTAGTTAATTAATTATGTCTATTGGGTAATGCGAGTAAATGTAGGGGTGTTATTTCATGTCTAGTGGGCTCTAATAATGTTAAAAAATGTATTTAGAGGTTGTGAATTGTTTTTCTGTACTAGGGAAATATCCGTTGTGTAAATTCACTGTGGAAATTTGCTTAACTTTAATTAACTGTGATAAATGAGGGATTACTGTATATTTAATTTTAGCCCTGCCTAAATTTAAAAAATGCACAAAAATCAATGATGAACTTTACACGATTCCATCCTAGAACAGTTCAAATAAATAAGATATTCATTCCCATCTTCAATGTATGTAAACTTGCCATCGTTTCAACTACACATTATAACCTGCTGCTGTGATTTTTCTTACATTCCCACACTGACAGAGCTGTTGCCACCCTCCCTAAATGCAAGCCTGCTAGAGTTTGCAAATCTTAACCACAGGCTGATCTGTACCACTCGGTGAAACATGACTAAAGGGGCATACATTTGTGCAAAGATAAAAATAACCCCAGCAAACCATTACACCAGCAGCGGCAGCCTGTGCCATTAATATAAGGCAGGATGAATCCATTTGCAGCGTGGACTTTACCATACAAATACATCACGGCGGAAATCACTACTCATCATGAAAACCAATCTTAGATTGTCCAATTTTAGTGAAATGTAGCCTGGATTACCTGTTCTTAGCTGATAAAGTGGTACCCGGCGCGGTGTTGGGGAAGCAGTAATCCAATCTTTAAGGCTCAGTATGTTGTGCATTGAGACGTGGATGCCGACAGAAGTAAGAAGTTATTATTTGGAACCGGTTAACGCCAGCATTATTGCAGTTATTTCCTTAAATTCTTGACCTTCAGCAGAATTCACCATGTTGTTCCTAATTAAGTGGCCGGTGAGAGTATTTACTTTTTTTTGTTACTTTAATCAGCTTCGCCTGCAAATTACAAAACCATTCCCCCATGTAAAACTGTGCATAGACTTCCATTAGCAACCAGCGCACACACCACCGAAATGTTTACAAGCCAGCGGGCGTGCTGTCTTTTATTCTCACTCCTTTGTTATCTAATTTGCCTCCGTCCTGTTTGATCGTGTCCCTGCTCCATCGCGGCTGATGAAAAATAATTGTCTGTATTCATTTTCTGCCTCCGCTATTCCCTTTGCCTTTTCCTCTGCCTTCTAGTGGGAGCCCAGTTGGCCGCGTGATGCTGGTAGGGGGATGCCAACACAGAAAAAGTAATAATTCTGCCAAAACAAGTAATTGTTCAGTTGCGGCAAATGTATCCCACACGAGCCAGGCAAATACACGGAGAAATCAACAAACCTTGTTAATCTAAATACTAAAACTTAGCTCATTGGAGGAACACTGTTAAATGCCATTTCAAATAAAGCCGGCCCACCGGGGTCCATTTAATCAATGCTACAGACGAGCATTGAGAGGGAACAGACTGCAAATGGAAGTAGAGTTCTGAGTCAGCTCACAGGAGATTAAAAGAAGGGGAGGATGAATAATGGAGAAGGAAAATGGTGGGAAAATTACAGAATGTGGCGAATCATCAATAACACCTCCTGTGAATAATTCGGAAGGAAAAACTATCTGTGCCCACACCGATGAAATTGTTCTTAATTAGTTGTGTGAATCAGCACTCTTTATTTGACTATTCACTTATCGCTTAGCGTTACCTGCAACTCCCAGTGTCCAAACTGAGGGAGATGTGCCGTTTTCCATAGCATAAGTGACAGGTTTGGGCTAATTAGCGTCGGGTGTTTGGGAGTGCAGCTGCTATTTCAGGGGCTACGAGTGCTACTCACAGCTTCATGACAAGGAGTCATTTCCGTGAGATAAACACATTCAAGTTGTGCTCCATCACCTCTCCCTGCACACACCAACACTCTGACAGTTGATTGCAAAGAGCCCAGCAGTGTCTTTGCCCTTTGGCATCCTTTAACAGTCAACTCCCTGTCAGGACATAATCGGGAATCATTACTTTGCCGTTCTGTGACGGAAAACGACACCCCTGGAATTTTTCTTTCAGAAGGGCTTGTGAGGTCCTTGCTAACAAATGATCTCCACTGTCTATGATGTTTGCTGATGATATTGTGATTTTTAGTTAGTAGGTAACAGGTGGAGATGTTAGAAGAGTGGAGGTTTACCTTGGAAAGGAGAGAAATGAAGATTAGCCGCAGCAAGACGGAGTAGTATATGTGTGTGAATGAGAAGGACCCAAGTGGAAGAGTGAGGTTACTGGGAGAAGAGATACAGAAGGTGGAGAATTTTAAGTAGTCAGGGTCAACAGTTCAGAGCAATGGAGATTGTGAAAAGGATGGAACGGGTGGAAAAAAAATGTCAGGTGTGATGTGTGATAGAAGAATGTCATCTAAAATTAGATTAGATTAGATTCAACTTTATTGTTATATTAAAGTTGTTATATTATTTAGCATCCAACCAGAAGTGCAAATTCATAAATACCTTATTAGTAAATAAATGAAGAACTAGAATAGAGCTGTAAATGGACAGATATAAGTACAAACTATAACAGGCTATGACTATGATACAGTGTGGATACATACAGGGATATAAATATAAATATATATGAATGTGACAAGATATAATAACAGTAATATGTACAGTAGTGCAATTAAGTGACTATGATGCAGTGTGGATATATACAGGGATATAAATGATTATAGTACGGCTATTGCAGATTATACAGATTATACAGAACAGTATGCACAGTATGAATGTGACAAGATATAATAACAGTAATATGTACAGTAGTGCAATGAAGTAAAATGAAAAGGAAAGGTATACAAAACATGTTGTTTGGTCTAGAGACAGTGCCACTGAGGTAAAAGACAGGAAGCAGAACTTGAGGTAGCAGAGATGAGGATGCTGAGGTTCACATTGGGAGTGACCAGGATGGATAGGATCAGGAAGGAGTCCATCAGAGGGACATTACATGTTAGAGGAATGAGGATGCTGAGGTTCACATTGGGAGTGACCAGGATGGATAGGATCAGGAAGGAGTACATCAAAGGGATATTACATGTTAGAAGCCTTGGAGATAAAGTCAGAGAGACCAGACTGAGAGGGTTTGGACGTGTAGTCCAATAACCATCAGACAGCATCTCTGAGAAAAGGGTTTTTGGGAGAAGCAAGCAAAGCAAATAAGGGGCTGGTTGCTAAAGATGATGATGCTGAGGTTCACATTGGGAGTGACCAGGATGGATAGGATCAGGAAGGAGTCCATCAGAGGGACATTACATGTTAGAGGGATGAGGATGCTGAGGTTCACATTGGGAGTGACCAGGATGGATAGGATCAGGAAGGAGTCCATCAGAGGGACATTACGTGTTAGAGGAATGAGGATGCTGAGGTTCACATTGGGAGTGACCAGGATGGATAGGATCAGGAAGGAGTACATCAAAGGGATATTACATGTTAGAAGCCTTGGAGATAAAGTCAGAGAGACCAGACTGAGATGGTTCGGACGTGTAGTCCAATAACCATCAGACAGCATCTCTGAGAAAAGCGTTTTTGGGAGAAGCAAGCAAAGCAAATAAGGGGCTGGTTGCTAAAGATGCCAGAGTGCTGCCTATGAACCCTTGAGCCACCTATAGTTTGGTGTACACATTATAATCGCTTCCATGTGACCACTGCTGCTTGATTTCTTGTTGCCCGTTTTTATTCTCCTGTTTGGAAATATGCAAATTTGTGTGCCCGTGAATGCTGAAACGCCATTATGCAGACTCGGATGTAATGTTGTTAACACTTAAGCCTTGTTTGCTGGTCCGCTCTCTACTAAGTGACGTTTGGGTTCTGCAGAATATGGTCATTAACGTATTGCTAAAACAGCATGTCTTACAGTGGCATGACATTTACAGGATACTTTAAGCTGCATGTATTCTCCCAAGATAGCGTTCTGTTAGTAATGTGTGCAGCGTAAAGGCTGCAGAAGCTAAATCAGACGAAAAACCTACATTAATTTTCTTCTTATCCTCTCAAGAGAATGTTAGATACTTAAAACTAACTAACTTATTATTGCAAGAACTCGTGTATAGTCCCACAAGACGAATGATAAGGTTTTTAATTTAAGTTTAGAAGGATGAGGCCATTTTCATCCCAGAAAAGAGACAGAACGGGGGCTCGGCAGAAGGCAAGAGGTGATGGCCATTTGATGGATGTGTGGGATAGAAGCCTGAGAAATTGAAAACGGGGATATATGTGCTGCAGGAAGTGGGTAGAACCCACTGCGGAAGGGATATCAAAGCAGGAGAAGCACATGTAGCGTGAGCTACATGCATGTTGACTGCGGTAGTGTCAGTGGTGGGATGTTATAAATATGGTGGCCATACAATATTCAGCTCGCATATCGCACTTACACTTAGAACATCTCAACTCTGACCTCTCTGTGGAGTGTGTACATTCTGTCTGTGCTTGTGTGGGTGTTCTCCGGCTACTCCTACTGCCCAAAAACATGTGTGTTATGCTAATTGGAGAGTCTAAATTGGTATGAATGTGAGTGTGGTGGTTGTCTATGCAACCACATTACATTTCTGATCAGTTTTAAGCATAACATTTAACCACAAGTAAATTGAGGTCGACTTGTACGGTTCCTTTTTACCACAAAAAATGGGCATATTGATTAAAACTTTAACATCTGCAAAAAATTGACTTTCCCACATAGAAACATGCAAAATACTTATTATTTTTATGCAGCAGTACTAAACTACAAATGCTTTTGGCTACAGATTATTTTACATTTTATAAAAATTAGCGAATACAATGGAACCTCAGTTAGCATCCGCCCTGGTTCGCATGTTTTTTGGTTAAAAAAACATGCATCAAAAAATGACACCACAATTTTACTCAGTTTTGTGTACATTTTCCAAAAAAAAAAACAAAAAAACATTATCAGTGCTGCACAATAATTATCAGTCAAACATTACATCATACCAATAAATCATAATAATTAAACGCTACAATGAGGCGAGATTACTCGTATTGTGTGGTTGAGCAAATCAAGCACTCCTTTTTTGGTTATAGTATAAAGGTGAGAAACAGAATTGAATTCAAGAAATAACTCATGGCAAAACAGGAAGGTGGTGTCCGTATGGTGTCTTGTTGCCACATTGTGTCTTTGGGAATATTTACGTCAAGAATAAGTGTTGATTTTTTTCATTCATTCATTCATTTTCTACTGCTTAGAACTCGGCCGAAAGGCGGGGTACACCCTGGACTGTTCGCCAGCCAATCACAGGGAACATATAGACAAACAACCATTCACACTCACATTCATACCTATGGACAATTTGGAGTTGCCAATTAACCTAGCATGTTTTTGGAATGTGGGAGGAAACCAACAAGAACGGGGAGCACATGCAAATGCCACGCCGAAATGGCAGAGAGGGGAATTGAACCCAGGTCTCCTAGCTGTGAGGCCTACGTGCTAACCACTTGTACACCGTGCAGCCATTTTCATTCATCATTTATCAATATTTATACCAGTTTCCTGTTAACATTTATGGTTTCCTATTGAAAAAATGGATTTGGTTAGCATTTGTTTTGGTTTGAGTCGCACATTCTGGAAGGAATGAATGACACTAACCAAGGTTCCACTGTGCCTGAGTTTTTTGAGTCAGCCAACTGTTTTTTACCATAATAAAATATAACCACTCTGTTGATGGGCTGTTACTTGATTTATTTGACAAACCCCATGTCACCATTGATGATGTGGTAAGTAGGTTACATTCTTTTTATTTTTTTTTAATACACACCCTGGAAACACATGTAACCCTTGGGTAAAAAAAAAAAGTCTTATTTAAGATTAATGGGAAAATTGCAGCTGCACAAGCGCTACATGCACGTTGCTGCTCATGCGTGTTTATCGTTGACGCAGACGCAACGTGAGGGTGCTGGTCCAACTTCATAATTTACAAGTTTGCAGTTTGCAGCCTTGTGGAGATATTCTGTCAGCCCTTCTTGTCAGCTTAACACTGACGCCCCACAGAGCTACTTTTCATTCCTTCCATGGCTTCCTCATGTCTCTCCTCCATCCTCTGTAAAATATGGACTGAGCCCGAGGACTGACTTGTCATCAGGTTCCAAATGTAATGTGTCTGCAGTTGTAGCAATTCCATCCCATCCTCCATCTCTCCAAATAACAACTAAAGCACACAGAATTGAGTCCAGTCAGATGAGTTCTTGCTTCTTGTTGCTTAGACCACAGATGACACGTAATGACACTTTATGAATGAACTTTGTTGGAGTTTTCATTTTCTATACCGCTTATTCTCACTAGGGTCGCAGGTATGCTGGAGCCTTCGGGCGAGAAGCGGGGTACACCCTGGACTGGTCGCCAGCCAATCACAGGGCACATATAGGCAAACAACCATTCACACTCACATTCATACCTATGGACAATTTGGAGTCACCAATCAGCCTTGCATGTTTTTGGAATGTGGGAAGAAACCGGAGTACCCGGAAAACGCACGCATGGGACCTTATTACAATAAATCTCCCAAACTACGGAAATCACTGTATTTAATGAAGGAAACCTCAAGAAAATCTTGCAAAAGAAGTGATTTTTCTCTCATTATTCTGACAAGTCTTGTTCACCAGTGAGGTTTGTGGTGGCAAAGAGGGAGCTGAGCTGATTCCTGAGCCTCATTTCCTACGTTCACCCATGGTTGTCAGCTTTGGGTAGTGACCGAAAGGACAAGATCGTGGGTACAAGCAGCCGAAATTAGTTTTCCAGAACTTTTGCTAGAGGAACCAGATGATTGGCTCGGGAAGCTGGTTAGGACGCTTCCAGGAGTCGTTCAGGAGGAGACTGGCTCCTCTGGACGTGAAGGAGAACTGGTTCTACTCAGATGACGAGTATGTCGACTGGCCTGACTCTTCTGATATTTTGTTGTTGCAAACTCCATAATGACTCGCAGAAGTAATTGAGCCTTAGAAAGCTCCTCCATAATTTGATCTGTGATGTGTTTGCTGGCTCATCTATAATTTGATATTTGACTCAAATTTTGTTACACCTTTTAGGAGAATATTTATGATGTTTCTGCAAAGTCAGAAGCTCTGATCATCATTTGCATCATTTTTTGTTATCCATTTGCATCCTTGATATTCTTCAGGTTATTGTTATTCTCAGGGTTATTCAAGGACTCTGGCAAGGATTAATGCAAGCACATTTGTTGTTTTAGTCCAACCCCCCCCCCCCCCCACACTAATTATTCTCACAAGACCTTCCTGGAAAACCCACACCAACAAACGGCTTCTATCGAGGAAGGATATCTCACAAATCCAAACAGCTGAGCCGCTATCTGCTGATTCTCAAGTCCTTATTTACCTGCTCTCCGAGTGAAGGACGCTGGCTGTCCTTTCGTTTGAGTATGACTGACTAAAAAGAGCTGTCAATCAAGACGCCCAGTGGTGTGGGCTGACCCAAGCCTGCTGGGAACTGAACTGTAGTTAATTAGTGCACAAAGCTGGGGGGACAAAAGAGAGTTTGAGGGCGGAGGGGATGAGGGAGTTAGAATTGCTAAAGCCTATTGGATGGGGAATAAAAGACGTGTGGGGGGGGGTGAAGTAGCAGGGGATCTTAAGTTTAAGAAATTCAGAGAGAAAGTGTGTGTGTGTGCTCTGGTGGGCAGGACTGGTGTAGCAGTGGGGGATACGGACTGATTAGACGGATGATTGACCGTATGAAGGAGAGCCTCGTGCTTTGAGCTTCACGTGCACACACACCATGCACTTTCCATCCAGTCCAGTAAGGAACCTATAAAGGTCAAAGTATGACATAAACAAAGAAGGGAGTTATAATGAAGACCCACGCTTGAATTTTTACTATGACATCATTTGCATAGAGAACCAAATGATGTGCTGAAACAGAGTGGATTGGGTGCATGGAAGGGGGTTGGTTGTGCGGTATCAGCCTCAAAGGCCACTCAATAACCCACGGGAGGCGCTGTCTGTCCATTGTTATCCAGGCTTACATTGACGCGCTCCAAAGTCTATTTAATACCACAATTGATCGACATGGCGAGCGGTGCTGCCTGCTGTTTGGATGGACGGATGCTGCCGGGGATGTTGGCCGCCTTCAGCCTGCAACAAAACCTGCTCAGCCTCATCCTCCAGGCAGTCACACGGCCACCTCCGTCAACACCCACGCACGCTGGCAGGGGAGAGCCGACACAATGTCCTCTTTGACTACAAAATAAAAGACACAAGAGAAAGGAAACACACACACACACACATGCTCAGTGATGTGATGATGTGAAATGGTGTTGATGAGGTCATTTTAAGGCAGCTGATCTTTTAGGTGACTCACTTCCTGTAAATATGCGGCCATATCCTACAACCGTTCATTCATTCATTTTCTACCGCTTATCCTCACCAGGGTCGCGGGGGTGCTGGAGCCTATCCCAGCTGTCTTCGAGCGAGAGGCAGGGTACACCCTGTACTGGTGGCCAGCCAATCAGAGGGCACATGTAGACAAACAACCATTCACACTCACATTCATACCTATGGACAATTTGGAGTCGCCATTTTGGAATGTAGGAGGAAAACCCGAGCACACACAAGGAGAACATGCAAACTCCACACAGAGATACCCGACCGCAGAATCAAACCCAGGTAATGGTTTTATTTCATTTGAACATGCATCAGATTACAATTGAATGCATCACATAATCAGTTCACAGTTCCACATGTCCAAAAGGAGTAGGAAGAAGCAAAGCTTATTAAATCCTACCCCTCCATCTGGTACTTTTACAATCATTAACTGTCACATTTGTTCACTTCCTGCTTTCCTAATATAGTTTAAGTTTTTTTTTTGTCCCGTACCAAAGTACAAGGTGATATGAGCATCCAATGCCATAATGGGTACCATAGTGGTTGGACTCACAGGATGAAGTTACTGTTGATGCACTACACAGCCTGCTTTTATTCTGCTTTTGTTGTGAATTGTGTTGTCATAGTATGTGTGTATTATCGCTTTCATTTTTAAATTTTCTTTGGTTTAATTTCATTTAGGGTCTTATTAGGGCCTTACATAGGGCCTTAATGACAGACTAAAGGGCTCCTTGTTCTATGGAACAAATGCTCCAAGGTACTGAAACCAGTGCACAGAGTGAACTCTCTTTTTGCCTGTTCGTAGGCGTTAAAGGAGGAAAATGTATCCAAAAATATCCAGTTCATTTTCAATTATTGTGATGTATTAATTGATTCACTCCACTGTGTTGTTTTGTACCATAAAAGCGTGAAGCCATTCACTGGCGGTTTTATTTTGAAAGTCTTCCGCGGAAACGGATTGTTGATCAGCAGTGCCTTGAAACAGTGCACCCCCCCCCCGGGTCTGTCTGTCCCAGTGTTTGCCATTCCGACGCACATCCCCGATTGAGGCGCAACAGCTACGCGGAGTTGCTCCAAGTGGACTTCCCCAGAACCTTTTAACCCCCCGTACCTACACCTCCGGATGCGGGTCCTCCCCCTTCGCGCCGTCCTGTGCGCATAGGGACGGGAGAGCACAGCAGCGGAGAGAGATGCGCCCCTGGTCAGTTATCGCGCGTCGGTGAAGTCGAATAACGGGAATTGTGAGCCGGCACAGTCATAGGAATAACGGGACGTGAATAAGAAGCACAAAGACATTCACTCCATTGACGTGGATGATGCTGGTGATGAAGTGGCGGGAATCCTCCGAGGTGTGAGTGACAGGCAATGAGAGGAACACAAAGCTCCGCTGCAGTGATCACTGGTTGAGCTTCCACCCGTCGTGAGGGTCCACTGTGGGCATCTTTATTCATGTTGCAAAAGCCTGGCTCGTGACAATGGATTACTTGCTGTGGCTGTGCAGCTTCATTGTGCCCGTGGTGCTGGCTGTTGAAGGTATGCTTTCTTTTTTTTCCCCACTAGAGAACAATAGATATGTTGGAATTTGTCACTGGGGAGCCAAAAAGTAGCTAGTGTGGATGTGATTTAATAACCATAACCAACATAATGTGTTTTATTTAGGCTGCAAATATAATGTCATATTCTATGTGTGTCATGATGCAGCTGAAGGGCTGCCCTGTTGCTATTGTCCCTGTTGTTGTCACACCCACTAGAAGGGGTGAGGGTGCCCAATATATACCCCCCACCCCAACTGGGGTTGATTTCACATGTCTGTAAAATAGAATGTGGCGGTAGTAGATCAATGGCAGCCCCCCCCCCCCCCCCCCCACCTAATGCCCCCTCAAAGCAGCAGCGGGGGCACACATGTGCAACATGATAGGTGACAATAGTGAATTAAAGGTCAGTGGTTTAACAAGTATGCTGCAGACCCCCGAGCTCGGTTGCTCTAGGGAGATGTCCGGCCTCGCCTCCTACCCCCCACCCCTCCGATATACCCACCCATGCCCCTCCTCTTCTTCCCTGACTATTCCGCCTTCTGCTGGAGCGCCGCCAGTATGATACCTCATCAATTCTGGTGTCAGCAAGTAAATCAATGCAGCGGCACCGGCCCCCTCTGAGTCCCAGTGGGTTTTCACACCAAGATGATGGGCCCATTTCCCCCCCCCCCCACACCCCCTCTTAACCACCGAAGCCGGCCACTGATTTGTACTCAAGACTTAGGGGTTCACTAATATTTGTCCTCTGAGGATAAACGTGAAGGGCAGCTCATGAGAGGGCGCCGTTTTCAGCCGTATCATGAACTGTTGATTATATCTTTTGTCTTGGTTTTAGGCTTAATAATTCACATTCAAAGACATTGCAATAAAATGTCCAACAACAACGATGGCATTTTTATGTCCGATGACTCTCATTTGGAGTCCGTGTTTATTGTGTAGTTGTTTTAAAAGCTCATAAATTGGAAGGATGGCTGCTCCACAAAATAATCAACTGTTTATTTGGACACGTGATGATTCATTGAGATGCTTTTAAAAAAAAAAAAAAAAAATCAGAATCATAAACTGCTGACTCGGAAATGTTTCGAAAATCTGCTCAAGTGTTAAATGAAGTATGACACCATTAAAGAACTGGTGCCACCCCACTGGCCACCACCAATGGCCATTTCAGGTATCAACTCATTGACTCACCTCGGCCACCCTAATGAAAAAATGTCCGTCTTTTTTTTTTTTTTTTAATGGCTGCATATTTCATCATTCTCATATCACCGACGCTGATATTTGCTTGTTAATATTTCATATGTTTGCTTGTTGGCGAGCGGGGTCCGTGTTGTAAGATGAGGCCTGCCTTTCATGATGCAGCCGCTTTTTTCTCAAAGTGAATAAAACATTAGCATGTTGGAGCTCCCAATGCGCCCTGCAGTGAACGCTTGGATGTGTGGCATTTTCGCTCCGGCAATCATAAAAAGATAGGACAGTAAACGCCCCGGCTGGTGGTGATTCGCTAAAGTTTTCACTGCAGTATTGTTTTTTTTTTTTTTTTTTATCCCAGGGCGACTTCACTTCTGTAGTTTTATTGGTTAGTGGGGTGATTTTGGAGTTTGAGTAATAGCGGCGGTTATCTCAAAGGTGAAGTAAATTTAACAAGGGGCTCTGTGGAACAAGTTATTTATTACAAATGTGGAGGTCAGAGGTCAAATCTCGTCTCGCAAGGCCACCATGCATGTGCGCTGTTGCAGCCATGTTTGAATGAGCATCAAACCGGGCGACCCTTTAAGTAAGCTGCCCCTGAGCATCAGGACCAAGGGAGGGGCGACGGGCCGGATCCGGCCCCCGAGGGGGCGAGCGTGATACGAGGCTCAGCCAGCTGTGCGCGCCGCACAAACACAGCTGTGATTGGTCGCCGCCCCCCCCCCCCCCCCCCCCCCCCCACAAGCCTCTTCTCTCTCACTCGCTAATAAGAAAAACAAAGGTGCTCATTCTTGTGTGTGTTTGGGCTGAGGTGCCGTCACTCCACTCACACCCAAATAAAGAATCGGAGTTCAAAGCCCCGTCAAATGTTTTGACCGTGATTGCTACTTCAAGCGAACGCCACGCTGAAGTGTGTTTTTTACTTGATGCATCCCTCAGATTCTTCATATTTGAATGCATGAACATTCCAGAATTCCTGTTGTGATCCATGAAAAAATAATCACCTTTTTGAAAATAACCCGGGGAACATAAATCATCTATTAAGGTTTGTTAAAAAATGCATGTGTAACTAAATCAAAGAGAATACAGGAAACGAGAATAAACCTTTTGATTAGTTCCTGTGAAGATACCCATCAGGAAATGTGTTTTCATGGCGTTTTAGTCGGAAATTGTACCAAGAGTTGAACACTAGTATTTGCCATTCCTTTCAAACAGGATTATTTTTATGAAAAACTAGAATATTAAAATACCTAGCAGTATAGCCCCAAAAAGGAATGTTATTTGGATTTTGAATACATTCTAAAAATTTAATAGAAATTTGCAAATTGTCAGGTTATTGGTCCAAAATTATTTTATTTTCTCAGATTTTTTTTTTGTCATTCACCATAAATAAATAAATAATCCACAAATTAATTATTAATAATTCACAAATGTGTGACAATTCAAGTCAAATGTACAGCACCCACTGTTCGAAAGCCCACAATTTTATGTATGAGTGTGAGATTTTTTTGTTTGGAGGTCCTTGAAGGCACCACAGTTGTGTGTTGTGAGACTCAAAAGTATGTTTGGCTACCTTGGGCAGTCAATTCGGCGTCAAAATTTGCAGCAAGATGAATATATGATGTTAGTATATGATCTTAAATTGTTACCGGAATTACAACAGGCAAGCGATGTGTGGATTGTGTTGAAACACCTCTAGCCTGCTAGCCTGCTAGCCTGCTAGCGGTAGCCTGATTTAAAGCCTGACTGGGCTTAAACCTGGATTGTTTGGTGAGTGAACATTGACAACTGAAGAAAGAAAGGGAGGATTCTAGAGCTGAGTCTAACATCAATTACAACAGTCGCTTTTATTACAAAAGTTGATCTGAAGTTGTAGGAGAACGCCAACGTCAAGCTAGCATGAGGGTTTGTTGGTTCACTTGTAAGCTTGTAAACTGTACAGGCAATGTATATGTACCGTTTTTAACTCTAAATCATATTGCTACCAAGAATGGATTTTAGAAATTATTGTGAAAATTACATTTTCTACTGATTCTACTTTAATTACTGGTCATTTTTCATTTTCCTTGTTGTTTTGTTGAGTGTTCTTATTTAATTGTATTATTAAAATACAGTTTACCCCGCCTCCCGAAGTCAGCTGGGATAGGCTCCAGCACAACTCTGTGACCCTAATGAGGATAAGCGGATAATACTGCTCGTTTTCCATTTTTTTGTTTTGTTTTCTTATTTAATTCTATTTTTAAAAATACAGTTGACCAAGCCACCTGAAGCGATACTAGTGAGGATAAACAGATAATACTGCTCGTTTTCCATTTTACCTGTTGTTTTGTCCAGTTTTCTTATTTAATTGTATTTTCAAAATACAATTTTCCACGCCTCTTGAAGTCAGCTGGGATAGGCTCCAGCACATCCCAGCAACCCTTATGAGGATAAGCGGATAATACTGCTGGTTTTCCATTTTTATTGTTGTTTTTGTTAGGTTTCTTGTGTAAATGTATTTTTTAAATGTGCAGAGGGCTGATAAACAATCTGCCACGGGCCACAAATGGCCCCCGGGCCACACTTTGAACACCACTGAACCAAAAATTATCCAAAAATATATGACTTTTCTCCTAACTACAGGCCATTACTTTTGGGACTAACTATGTATGGGGAAAAGGCTGTGAATTAAGATTGAGACAAACTTGGGTGGAGGAGTTTTTCTCTTTCCGAATGGAATCTTTCCGAAAGCAATGGTATACATGGAAAGGAATATTCCAATCGCGCGTCTACATGCGACGCAATAATCAACCAGAATAGTCAATGGGGCATTCGCAGTAAAGCGTAAACACCAACATCACGTGATACAGACTTCCTCCAGTTTTTCTTTCACTTGTTGGAATAACTCCGTATTGCCAGTTTTTCGTTCGTCCAGTCTTGAAATTTAGTTTGATTCAAAAACAAAGTTTCCACAGCAGTCCAGTGCCGATTGCTCGACTCCATTTTTTAAAATTGAAGAACGTCTGGAGCTGCGTGTTACGTCATATCTCAGCATTCGCTGAAAGAACGCACCCGGGAACAGGAAAAGATAAAGTTCAATCTTGCTAATATTTTATAATTAAGCTCGGCACATGTTTTATATAGATATGTATTTTCTTTTTTAATAAAACTGGACTTGTGAATGGCGTATAGAAGGGTTTAGATTCTGTTCCACAGATGGCGCTAATGCACACCAAAGCTGCTTGCCAACCGCCAATAAACAACAGAAGAAGAAAAACACCACAAAGAAGAACGCAGTCTGACAACTTTCCGATTTAGCGGGTACAAGATACCTCAATCGGATTGGGGAAAGGAATATTCCACCCCTGTGAATCCGATTATATATTCATTCGGATTGGCACTTTTCTTTCGGAATGAGGTGTATACAAAGGTTACATTCTTTCTGTTTGAGCAAATAACCCGAATGGAATTGGAATATTTGGGTCCATGTAAACGTGGCTATTGACTCTTACGGTACTAAGGAAGCGTAACAGTAATATAGCCTACATCCATTCATGCATTCATTCATTCCGAATGGTGCTGCATTTATGCACGGCTTTAGCTAGTGCAGGTGTAAGCTGTGTATCTGTCTAGAAGGAACACCGCTTGTCAAGTCTGGTCTCCGTTTACACGCACAAAAAAAAAAAAAATGCTCATTTGCATTGCAACTCGAAGGTCTTACAAGTCTGTTTTTTCCTTTTCCTCGTTTGCTCCTGGTGTCCAACTGTAGTAAAACCTAAAACGAGGAGACAGTCTGGAGAAAGAACACTGTGTGTGGCTGTCCAGCTGGATGTAATGAGTTGGATGTAATGATTCTATTCATTATCTCGAGCCTCCAACAAGAAGAAGAGCCTATTGTGTGTTCGTTAATGAAGGTGCAGCCTTGACTGTAAACGGTGTGCACTGTTTAGCTCCGCAGCTACAGATGGACCAATGATCTATTCACTCAAGTCAGGGACGCTTGGTGCTTGAACTGCATTGTCTTCCCTCTTTGACGCAGAACACCAACCAGAACAAAGCCTCAGGAAAGCGTGTGGCTTCACTGTGTGGTTGTTGTGCCGTACGCAGGGCGTGCTGTTTTGTCTGCACCTTCACACTCTCCTCGGGCAGCACTAACAACAACTTGTGAGCAAATGGTGCACAGCAGGCGCCGTGCCATTGAGTCCCCGTGAAGAAAGTGTAATTGTTTTCAGTGATTATGCGCTAACAACAGCATCACTTTTTGGGAGGCATCTGGCCTCATATTTCGAGTGAGAACCTGGGGAGGTGGTGGTGGTGGTGGTGGGTTCGACTTCGGAGGTGTAACAAGCCCGCCGGAGCGTGTTGTGAGTGACACGTAGACAACAATGCCTATTGATTCTGTGTTTATCCTCTCACCGTGTGTCCTGCTCTCGCCTACATGCAAAGTCGTAAACAGCACAGGGAAGGAAAACAAACCCAAAGATCTGCTGATAACTGGGGGGTGGACAAATTAGTTGAGGGGCACCACTGTATGTATGTGTGTATCCTGAGGGAGGCTCACATTGCTCACTTACTCGGAGGGAACAGGGTAGCCAGAAGCCAATCGGACAGAGAACTATGGCATCGCTACTATGAATGATAATATATTTAATATGGAAGTGTACATTAAGTGCTTTACACACCGGCATCAGCAGGTTTTTCATGGGGTTAAAAAGCGTGTTAATATCCAGTAGTAACTCTACATTTGATCAAAGTTAGTAGATACAGTATAGTATTTAATCACCGGGATCGTTAATCACCATCAATATGAATAATGGCGGCACCGGGTCTGCTTGGAGGTGGCTCCGTCGGCTCTATACTGAGGGCTGCTCTCAGCGTGTGTTCGACTTGGCGGTTTGACATCATAACACACCTCATATGTACAGAAGAAGGAGTGAAAAACAGGAAGTGTTTCTTGCGTGTTTCTTACATGTCACAAACGGGAATTTTGCAAGCGTAACTGGAAAAATACCCACACAAAGGAAGAAACTTCACACAGAGATGCCAAAATGGAGAATCATGCTAACATGCTAACCGCTCGATCAGCTTGCGGGTTCCTGACTCGGTTAAATTATTCATTCATTCATTCATTTTCTACCGCTTATCCTCACAAGGGTCGTGGGGGTGCTGGAGCCTATCCCAGCTGTCTTCAGGCGAGAGGCGGGGTACACCCTGGACTGGTGGCCAGCCAATCACAGGGCACATATAGACAAACAACCATTCACACTCACATTCATACCTGTGGACAATTTGGAGTCGCTAATTAACCTAGCATGTTTTTGGAATGTGGGAGGAAACCGGAGTACCCGGAGAAAACCCACGCATGCACGGGGAGAACATGCAAACTCCACACAGAGATGGCCGAGGGTGGAATCGAACCCTGGTCTCCTAGCTGTGAGGTCTGCGCGCTAACCACTCACCCGCCGTGCAGCCCTTGGTTAAATTAAGTCAGTTTATTTGTCTAGTTATATTTTACTCATTGTTCACGTATTAATATGTTTTTTCAACCCGATCACATTTTTAATGCGAGAGGCACAACGAGGTGATGATGCAACTCCACAATAGAAGAGAAGCTGAAAAAACCATCACAAGGTGGCGGAAGTGCATTTTATAAGAACTCTGCCCGCTACTTTTCCATTGAAATATGGGCTTCACGGCAACCAGGAAGTGAAAAGGCATCTCGCCATGTTGCGCGAAGGAGACTATGCATTGAAAGGAAATTTCAAATGCGTTCACCCACACAATTCCGTTGCAAATATGACAATTTTAAATAGTTTATGGTATGCATGGCGGGCAAGTGGTGAGCGCGCAGGTCTCACAGCTAGGAGACCCGAGTTCAATTCCATCCTCGGCCTTCTCTGTGTAGAGTTTGCATGTTCTCCCCGTGCATGCGCGGGTTTTCTCCGGGTACTCCGGTTTCCTCCCACATTCCAAAAACATGCTAGGTTAATTAGCCACTCCAAATTGTCCATAGGTATGAATGTGAGTGTGAATGGTTGTTTGTCTATATGTGCCCTGTGATTGGCTGGCGACCAGTCCAGGGTGTACCCCGCCTCTCGCCCAAAGACAGCTGGTGAGGATAAGCGGTAGAAAATGAATGAATGATTGGACAGTTTATGGTGTTATTTTTGTAAAAAAAAAAAATGGTTATTCTCGTGTAAAACAACGTTTTTTGTGTTGTTTATGCTGTGGCATAGATGTTTTGGCTAAATCTATATGGCTAAATTTGTGTCAAAGTGAAAGTAATGCTTGCTAAAATGTACCTATTGTCTATTGCTGATTACTAAAGAACTGAAAATGGTAGAAACAAACTTTTTTTATGATGAAAGATGAGAGTCTAATCTTTCTTTTGATGTATTCTATATTTCTATAACACAAGAATGCAATAATCACCTACGTACACAAGCACACATAGCGGCACTGCTAAACTAACCCTTCCATTCACGCTACAGAGGAGCTACAGAGCACAATATCCAACGTCAAAAGTGAAACTAACTTCACTACGATTGTGTTATCTTCATGTTGTGTGGCAACAAGATTTGACGAGCATTACTGCACCTAGCATGTTGGAGTGTGGCTTAGTTACGAACGTGATACAGCAACCGGATCGACCCGATGTTGTGGCGGAAGCTGATCCCGAAGATCGGATCGGGACATCCCTACACATGACTTGAAAATTTCAAGCCCGTGGCTTCAGACTTGGCTCGACCTGTCTTGTCTTGACTTGAGACTTGACTTGGACTTGCATGTCTTTACTTAAGATTATAGACTTGAGACTTGCCAAACAGTGACGTGATCCCACCTCTGCCATGTACTGCACGGAGTTGTAATGACAAGAAATTATACACAGAATAGTGTGTTTGTTGGTGAGAGTAAACAGATTGTGTCTATTTATTTCATTCCCCTCCTCCCTCTAATAAACATGTCAATCCTGACTTTGCAGAAACCCTTATGGACAGTCGGTGGGCGACCACAGAGCTGGCCTGGACGACATTCCCAGAGAGCGGGGTGAGCATATGTTTGCATGTGTTTTGGTTGTTTTGTGGCCCCCCTCCTGCCCGCCATATCCCCCCCCCCTTAACAACATTTGTTCCATTTGCTCATTAATAGAGCCCCGAGTGTCTTGAACAGCACACCTCCTACTGTTTTATATCTTTGTTTTTGCAGCGCGTGTATTTGCTTTCTGGGATACTAAAAAAGCAAATCAGAAACATGCCGTGTGACAATGTGGGTGAAGGAACTGCGGCGCTGCAGTATTAAAAAGAACTGCTAAAAGCTTGATGAGCTACACACAATCTGTGCATCATGATCGCCAAACAAACCAATGTGCAAACACGCAGATAAACCAAAGCAAATCCCCACAGTGTGTAAGTACCACCAGGCGGCATAGACAGCCTGATAATTGAAAGCATGATGGGCCCAAGAGCACATTAGTCCAAAATTAAGGTTTTCTGCAGATACCCCCTATAGGAGTGCTGGGAAAATAAAGCAACATGAATTTGACCTGAGGGCTAACAGCCTGACAGACCTCCCCCCACTCCTGGCCAGTGTCATTTGTCTTCGCTACGTGAGCGCAAAGTCAGTCAATGGAAATGGTGGGTTGCCATGGGAACGATCTTCAGCAGGAAAGGCTTCTTGCTTCTCCAAAAAAGGGGGCGAGCCTGAGTGTCCTGGTATCCATGAAGTTATATGTCACAAGCGACGAGGCGGTCCCCGTGCTCCCGGGCCGACAAGCCCATACGTTCAGGGACCCGCAATTATCATATTTGTCAGGTAGTGCGTCAACGTGTTGCTGGTGATTTATGACAACTAATGCTGACTCTTGGGCTCTTCGCCTGGGAATAAATTACACTGCCGCTCAAAGACGTGGGATGACTTATGCCGTATTTTACAATAATCAACTTCTGCGAGCTTATTTGTTATGGAAACGAAGCATTCCGTCTAGCGAGGAATTAGGAAGAAAAATGAAAAGATTGACTTGCCACAAGGTGGATGCTTAATGGACTATACATTTATTGACTAACTGGCTCATTTATCACACTGTAATGTTAGTTACCGTACATTAATATGCAGAAGACCAACATACATAGCCGGAGGTGGGGCGTGCCAACAGGCAAACCGGGCATTGCACTGGGGTCCCGGTTTTTAGGGGGGCCACCACTAAGAGACTGGGTGCTCCAAATGCTAATACATGTACTGCACATAAAGGACAACAATGGGCATTTCGATGCAATTATGAAACAATGACATTGCAATAACGCCCCCCCCCGCACGACCCTATCTGCCTTCAGTGCTGTCCGCGTCAATCAGCACGAGCCGCGAGGTTTGTTTGTTTATCGACAGAAATTGTCACAAAATATAAGAAATATCCAAGAAATTTCGTGCAAAAACATTTTTTTCCAGTGTGCACAGATGGGTTGGGGGCCCAATTACTTTTTTTTTGCTTTCAGCCCCCAAGCACCCTTGCACCGCTACTGTACATAGCGACTCACCTACTTTAGCCAACATTCACATGAACATCATTCAGATCAACATTTGCAATAATAATTAGATTCAGCTCCAAAAGCCTCCACCTTCTCTCTTTAATTGCCATTGTTCACTCTCTATTATAACTCACCATGTTTTGATACTGGATTGATGGTCGAAGCTAGTGCTTCCATAGCCAAATAAACTGTGGTGCGTTCAAGGACCGTCGACCAAAGTGTGAAATCTCAACGCCTGACAAAAACATTAATCAGTGGAGCTAAAAGACATGAACATGCTGCAGGAAACCAATCACTTTTTCCCATAAGAAATAATGTCAATCAAAAAATCTATTTTTACATGCAGAATATGCTTTGGAGAATGATTATAAATGCATATAAATGCTGAATGAAGGCGGTAACCTTGATTGATAAACATGAAAGGACTACCTTACATTAAAAGCGCTGTGCTGACGGCACTGAACAAAAGCCTCATGTAACATGTAACTTCCAACAGCATCATATTAAAAGCACGCAACAAATACCGACCGTTGGTACGAACCTGGAGTTTGTTTTCCAGAGAGAAGATGATCACATCGTTTGTTGATGTGTTTGTAAGTGTGCTAGCGTGAATTAACTTGATGTTGAATGAATATGAATGCACACACACACACACACACACACACACAATAACATCATCACAGCTCGCCTCTAAGCATTCACACCCAGCACCAGCATTTGGGGACAACGATGAGGTGAAAGAAGAACAGGAAAAAAAAAAGTCTATTTGTGGCACCATCGGAGAAACTTTCATTTTGTCTCCGAGCACACAACTACGGTGCCTTCAAGAACCGCTGGGAATAAATGCTGCATGAAGCAATGAAACAAAACAACATGAACCTGTAAAAAGAATGTTTTTTTTCCCAGTATTATTATTATTATTTATTTATATATTTATATTGTTATTTAGATTATTATTTATTATAATTTTATTTATTTATAAGTATAGTATTATTATTTCAGTATTATTGTTTTTCCATAAAATTTTAGCTTTTATTTTTAAAATTGATATGCATTTCGAAAAAAAAATCCTGAAAGTTTTCCAATTCGAATCAATCTAATTTGATTAGATTCGACTCTTCGACTCGTGGGCCACATTTGGTTAAAAAATATGGCGGACGGTCCATCAAAATTGTAAATATGTCAATCAAACAGCACCAAAACACAACACATCGCATCACATAAATCAACAGCTAAGCGCTAAACACAACACATAACTTAAATCTTACTTCCATATGCCCGCAAGGCATGCTGGGTAGTCCAATATGAACTATGAACAAGAAAACATTGGTAATGAAAACTATGTTCTCTGACTACAACCTGAATATATTTTGCAAAGTAGCAAAAATGCGACAAAAGTTACCCAGCATGCCTTGCTGCAGGAATGAATGGGTGTTTTTTTTTTTTGGCACGAGTATTGCGTGTAGATATTTGTTGATATGCCCACATGGTGCAGTATTTAGGTTGTAGACTGTGTTGACGTGTTGTGTTGTATGTTAACCGAAGTTCCACTGTATTATCACATATATGTATTTATGAATTATTACCGACTGAATGAGATTTTAAAAAGGCCCATGAATATGCCCAGTTATATACATTCACCGCTCCTCGCTTAGGTAATACTGTATGTATAATATGTTAAAGATGATAAATGCAAAATAAGCTTGTTTTTTACAACTTTGGATGAATGTCAGACCTGTTTGTCAAATAGCCGTGATGCGTGAAAAGGGTTTTTAATGAGAAAAATGTGGTTCCTTTAATAGTCTGCGTGTAATGAATAGAATTTTCTGACTGATCCTTGCAATTGGAATCATTACGGCTACAAATTATTCCTCACAGTCCATACCCGACACAATGTGGGATGTGCTTTTTTTTTATATCAGATGTCATTTCACACTTTTGAATGTGCTCATGCTTCACTGCTTTGTATTAGGGAGCTCTATGTTTAATAGAACTTGGTATTAATTAAAACACAACAGATAAGCTCCTATCTGCTGTGGTTCAGTTGTCGCTAAATGAGAAATAGACCCGTTGTCCAATTATAAAAAAAAAAAAAAAAATGTCTATTAAATGTATCTCAATATGCACCTTGTCATCATCAAATGTTCCTTTGTCTTCCCTCTCACTATTTATGTTTTCAATCCAACAGTGGGAGGAAGTTAGCGGCTATGATGACTCCATGAGCCCGATCAGAACCTACCAGGTGTGTAATGTCCGAGAGCCCAACCAGAACAACTGGCTCAGGACGGACTATATCCCCCGCAGGGGTGTGCTGCGTGTCTACGTGGAGCTCAAGTTCTCCGTGCGTGACTGTGCCAGCATCCCAAACATCCCCGGCTCCTGTAAAGAGACCTTTAATCTGTTTTACTATGAGTCTGATGGGGACGCCGCCACAGACAGCAGCCCCCTGTGGAGGGAGAACCCCTACGTGAAAGTGGATACTATAGCCCCCGATGAAAGCTTCTCTCTGCTGGAGGCTGGCAGGATCAACACCAAAGTGCGCAGCTTTGGCCCCCTCTCAAAGGCTGGCTTCTTCTTGGCCTTCCAGGACCTCGGCGCCTGCATGTCGCTCATCTCCGTCAGGGTCTTCTTCAAAAAATGCTCCACCACTATCGCTAATTTCGCCGTCTTCCCTGAGACTGCAACCGGGGCGGAAGCTACTTCCTTAGTCATCGCGCCGGGGGCTTGTGTGACCAACGCGATGGAGATGTCCGTGCCTCTTAAGCTCTACTGCAACGGTGATGGCGAGTGGATGGTTCCAGTGGGTGCCTGCACCTGTGTCGCTGGTTTTGAACCCACAGCGGACCGCACCCAATGCCAAGGTATGTGAATCACAAAGTTATCATGACACCAAAAGAAGCAATACAAAAATAAAAGTACAGTGTTTACTGGTTTATAGCATTTTTTAAGCGGTTCCAAACCTCAATCAATTTCCACGATAAAGGATTCAAGGTTCATTCATTCATTTTCCACCGCTTTTCCTCACGAGGGTCGCGGGGGTGCTGGAGCCTATCCCAGCTGGATTCAAGGTTAATAAATTGAATATTTTTCCATAAAAAACCAAACTTCCAAAACTTCCAACTTTGCAAATATGTTTTTTAACATTATTATATTATTATTATAGAGCCCTGCAGACATGAAATAGCACACCGATAGTCGCTTTTACAGTCATTGTTTACATCACATCACAGACTTGAGACAGCTGCAAGCTAGTGAGCTAGCAAGCTAACCATTTAGCTTCGAATTTTTTTCTTTTAAACTTAAGAACCCCAAAACTTACCACTTCCGCACCGAATGAGAGGAGAACTTTTTTTTCACTCCATGTTGGCTGACTTCATGCAGTGTTCGTTCATTCATTTTCTACCACTCATCCTCATGAGGGTTGCGGGAGTGCTGGAGCCTATCCCAGCTGTCTTCATGCAAGAGGCGGGGTACACCCTGGACTGGTGGCCAGCCAATCACAGGGCACATATAGACAAATAACCATTCACACTCACATTCATACCTATGGACAATTTGGAGTCGCCAAGTAACCTAGCATGTTTTCGGAATGTGGGAGGAAACCGGAGTACTCGCAAAAAACCCTCGCATGCACGGGGAGAACATGACTGCACACAGAGATGGCCGAGTCGAGTGGAATCGAACTTGGGTCTCCTAGCTGTGTGGCCTGGGCGCTAACCACTCTGTAACATAATGTTAGGTAATGTGCCATCAATGTTTTGTGTCATTACTGCCACCTAGTGACCAGAGTACTGCATATAACTTGTATTTAATATGTTTCTACTATAGTAATAGACCGTAGTCTACCACAAAACAGCAATCATGAGTGAAATAATTAATTTCTAAAAAAAAACACAGTTAAGCAAAGGAGTGATAATTGATCCGTGATATTACGAGGGACGACAGTAAACCACTATAAAATACAAGTTGTCTGAACCGCCGCCATCTTGGCTGTGGAATCACTCCGAGGACAACCAGATTCATAATAAATTCTAGCATTCAATTATATTGTGTTGTGATGACTATTTATTGTTACTGCATATGTGCATGTATTTGTTTTTCAACATGGTCAGCTGGCGCTATATCCGTTTCAGAAACAAAGAGCCACCTTGCTTGTTGACAAAGCAGTTCATTGAGCATCACGTTAAAAAAAAAAAAAAAATCATCCACAGCAGCTATTCTGTTTGACTGTCAGTGATTGATTGACACCGACACATCTATGCAGAGACTGCAAGAGACAAGATGAGTGGGCAGCCTTCAAATTTGGCATGAAAACACTATTATCTATTATTCGTAGAATATATCTAGTCGATTTACTTACTGTTACCTTGGCACACTTTTAGTAATAATAATAATAATAATAATAATAATGGATGAGATTTGATATAGCGCTTTTCAAGGCACTTCAAAGCTCTTCACAATGAAGTGAACCCATTATTCACACACTGGTGGTGGTAATCTACACTACATCTGTAGCACAGCTGCCGTGGGGTAGTCTGGCCAAAACCTGGCTGCCAATTCACGCCTACGGCCTCTCCGGCTACCACCAAACATTCATGCACATTCATACGCCAGTGTGGGCCGCACTGCAGGCAAGGACACAACGACACTGACTGGGTGGATGTAGGGAGCGAGGACCGAGCGACCTGAGCCACTCCTGAGTCACTGCCGCTTTTCCACTGTTGAACTTCTTCTATTGTTTTTTCACTCGCAGAAACGCAGAAATGTAGTCCGAGGCACAATATCAAAACAACTGCTGAACATAATTCTGAAGAATCTGATGCTAAGATGCAGAAAAAGAAGAAAAAATGCACCATAGCAATATGAAAACACAATATCCCATTCTATAGAGCTCTAAACAGTTCAAAATCAATATTTATCCATACATGTCAAATTCCTCCTCCTCAATCAGGCACGGTTTTGCTCCCCCTGGGCTGGCTAGCTGGCCCGTAGAGGCAAACGTGAAGTCTGATTGGCTAAAAAAAAAAAAGTATGTGTATGTTAAATGGACCAACACTTCTGATTCTGAAAGCTCTGGGCAGATTAAATTGACGTGGAAACTAAAATCTAATGTACGCATACACTACTGGTAAAGATAATAGCGTTGGGAATAAAATAATACTTTTTCATGGAAAAAATACTTGAAGTAGTCAATGTAGGTCAGTGTTCGGAAATATCCTTTTCAGTATTATTTTCCACTGCAAAAATGTGATTTCTCTTTTTTAAAGCTACGCTAGTTGCTTTAGCATAAACGGAGGGAACAAAATAATTTTTACAAGAATAAATAAAAAATATGGGCTGCACAGTGGTTGAGTGGTTAGCGCACAGGCCTCACATCTAGGAGACCCGAGTTCAATTCCACCCGTGGGCATCTCTGTGTCCAGTTTCCTCCCACATTCCAAAAACATGCTAGGTTAATTGGCGACTCCAAATTGTCCATAGGTATGAATGTGAGTGTGAATGGTTGTTTGTCTATATGTGCCCTGTGATTGGCTGGCCACCAGTCCAGGGTGTACCCCGCTTCTCGCCTGAAGACAGCTGGGATAGACTCCAGCACGCCTGCGTCCCTCATGAGGATAAGCGGTACAAAATGAATGAATGAAATACAAAATATGAACTTAGTAAAGTCAGAATATTAGGATTAAAAAAAGCTATTAAAAGGAAAAAAATATGCAAAGTGCATCCTTGGATTTTTCAGTATACAGCCCTCGGTGGAAAAAGTTTCGACCCCCCCTGCTTTAAGACATTTAGGCTCACTCCCAATCATCTCCACACAATCATCACATTCTTATTGCTCCATGATTCCGCCCATGCCTGTATCTAATCTGACTGGTATTTAACCCACACTGCTTCATATTTTCATTGCCAGTCACCCCAGTTTGTGCCCTCTCTGCATGCATTGTGTGGCTCGTGAATGGAGGTGAAGGAGGGTGGAGGAGGGTAGGAATTAATGAGGGGGGTTGCAGAGAGGAGCGGCATACAAATACAGTAAGAGCAGGACAGCAGGGAGGGAAAGATAGCGGTAAGGCACAAAAAAAAAAAAAAAAAAAAATGGAGCCAATAGAGGAAAACTGTAGATAACAGCAGAGAAAGGCGTTTGAAGCCCACAGACGAGGGAATGTGTGAAGTGCCAAAGATGGGACGGCAACAGCAGCCAAGAGTGAACAAATGAAAAAGGGTGGAGAGTAGTGGTGGGGGGAGGAGGATGGGGGGTGCTGCAGGGTGGACAAGCGTTGCTTTCTTTCTCACCTAGGCGTGAAAAAAAACATTGTCGGACACGACGTGAAGACACCCGTCATCGCCATTTTTTGCGGCTCAAGGTTAAAAGCTTGCCGCCACCGTCTGATAAAATACTCTCCGAGGGCCTCAGCCAGAGGTTGCGATGAGGAAGTGTAATTTCCTTTTCAGTCCCCTGTTAGTTCATCTTACAGGCGGCCACGCTCATTAACACCATTCAGAACAACGGTGAGCCAACACGGCCGCGCTAACATTAATCACTCAGACATTTCATTTGTTGCCTCAGTCTGGGTGCCGCGCTCAGCCAAAACTCTCCAAGAGATGCAGCAAAAGCGGAGGAGTAGCGGCATCGAGGAAAAGAAGGCAAAGATCACCGTATTAAAAAAAAAAAAGGGGGATCATTGTGCCCTCCAGAGAGGTTAATGGATTGAAGCCAGACGGCAAGGTGATTCAGCAACCTACTCAAAAAAAGGCATGGAAATTGAAAACAAATAACAGAAAATGTAATGCACTGTGTAATAGCACAAACATGAATCTGATCAGATAGTATTCAGCTTGACGGGGAAATTCTACACCGTCGTCGTATTTCCTTGTGTTTTTTTTTTATTGCACTCTTTTAGGACTGCAATAAGAGGCAGTTAGCTGAGCTGATTATCCTAAAAGCGCCATTGTTGAGAATTAGACTGGAACCGGAGTTCAAACTGAAAGAGCACTTTGACCGACTAGTTAATCACTCACTCCCTGACTGGTTGGGCTTTATGAGCGCTCACGCTGACAGGACAGATGTTTCCCAGAAACCCCCTGCTTTTACACCACCGCTTGGGAATGCAGCACTAATTTATACACATCTTAAACTCATAATCCCTTTTATCTCAAGAGTTATTTAGTCTGGGATTAAAGGTGGTTTATCCTGTCTATTTGTTGTATGTTTTTTTTCCACAATAACTTTTTTTTTTCTTGCTGACGTTACCTTTGACTGATTCATTCATTCATTTTCTACCGATTTTCCTCACGAGGGTGCTGGAGCCTATCCCAGCTGTCTTCGATCAAGAGGCGGGGTACACCCTGGACTGGTCGCCAGCCAATCACAGGGCACATATAGACAAACAACCATTCACACTCACATTCATACCTATGGACAATTTGGAGTGGCCAATTAACCTAGCATGTTTTTGGAATGTGGGAGGAAACCGGAGTACCCGGAGAAAACCCACGCATGCACGGGGAGAACATGCAAACTCCACACAGAGATGGCTGAGGGTGGAATTGAACCCTGGTCTCCTAGCTGTGTGGTCTGCGCGCTAACCACTCGACCGCCGTGCCGTATATAAAGTATTGACAATATTGACTTTTTTTCCACTCTATTGTACGCAAACCAAGGCAACATTTTAGTGTAATTTTTTTACATTAAGCAAAACACAACGGATGCTAACCAAGGTTCACCTGTATATAGATTCAAAAAATATACAGAGAATTCATTCATTCATTTTCTACCGCTTTTCCACACGAGGGTCGCGGGGGATATGCTGGGCGGGGTACACCCTGGACTGGTGGCCAGCCAATCACAGGGCACATATAGACAAACAACCATTCACACTCACATTCATACCTATGGACGACCGCCGTGCCGCCCACCTTTGACTGATTTATAGATGAATTATAACGGGGGGTCTGCGTGTATTTGTTGTTATTCTGAGAGCGGACACTGATTGAGAGGTTTGAGGTGTATCCTCCATCCCTGTTTGTCTGAAAACAGCAATCTCCTGTCAGCAGTCCATCGTCATCTTTATCCGCCGTCTCCTCCTCTTCACCATTAAGCTTGGCTGTCATCCCATCTTTGGGAGATGAATGTCACCTGGAAAAGAGTGAACTTTGGAGAGCATATGCAAATAGGAAGATAACTTATTCTTAAATGTGGCCCGTTTCTCATTGGGTATCGACGTCTCCATAAATATCGAGCTTCATCAGTGCACTTTTTTGTTCTCTGACAGGCGTGACGGCTGCTTGTCTTTTACCGTGACAGCTCGCCTTTTTCTTTTCTGATTGCCTTTTTTGTTTTTTTTTCTTCTACTCCCTCTCTTCCAGCTTGCATCCCTGGAACTTTCAAATCCAAATTCGGGGACGGATTCTGTGTTGCGTGTCCGTCGAACAGTCGCACCAGTGCCCGAGGAGCCAGTATTTGTCCCTGCCAAAGTGGCTTCTACCGTGCTGATAGCGACCCCCCTGACACCGCCTGCACCAGTAAGTTATCACGCACCGCACACTGTGTCTTCTCATAAGTTCAGAGAACGCCTCGAGTGATGTCATAATCAATTAATTAATCAATCAATCAGGAGTTGGCTTTGACTCTTTAATCCTCCCCGGAATCTTCATTCTTTATCTTGCCAAATAAGTTGAACTCAAGCCCATCAAACACCTTTGGGGTGAACTCGAACACACGTGATGAACTCCAACATCATCTTATTTGTGGATGAATGGGCAAATATTTGCACAGACACGCTCCAAATTCTTGAAGAAAGTCTTGCCAAAAGAATGTCATCTGTTATGATCATATATACTGTATTTTCCCGACTATAAGTCGCACTTTTTTTTCATAGGTTGGCTGTTCCTGCGACTTATACTCCAGAGCGACTGTTTATGTTACATAAACATGGACACCTTTTCTGTTCATGTTTATTTTTTGTGTAGCTGAATAACCATTGTGTTAGCATATCTTACACCTATTGAGCCTGTTCTCTATTCTTTTATTGTTAGAACTTTCCTTCCAAGAGGACGTAATGTCTGTTTTGGTCAAGTAGTTTGCAAAATAAATTACCCGCAAAAAGTGCAAGTTATACTACAGTGCGACTTATGTATGTTTTTTTCTACCTAATTATGAGCGACTTATAGTCCAGAAAATACGGTATATAAAGGGGACCTTTTGTGACCTATAAATGTAGTTAGAATGTTGTATTCTGTTGTTAAATGATGCCAAAGTTTCAGATAATGACGTCTTCGCATTTGAAAGTGAGCCTGAAAAAAGTTTGGGATGCCTCAAAACGCTCGGTTTCAAAAGGCGTGGTAAAACTGTCCCTTTGTGATGTCACAGAGGGGTGGACTTCCTTATATGGTCGTGTCTGTATGTCAGCGAAGCTCTCTGCCCTTCCACTAGCTCTGATCCTCTGTTTGCTTGCTAGGAATGACTCGTACGGTGGTTACCTACCAGCAAAAGAAACGGATTTGAATCTGTAAACGGCATTTCACACTGGACTGTTTTGTGAACATGTGCTAGTATGTCGCTGGACTAGCTGACACGTTTCCAACATTACTTGGTTGTGTGGAAGAGTCAGAAGAGTAACAATTCATCAGTGTCCTAACTGTTTATTTTGTGTAAGTCATGGAGCAAAAGCGCTTGCATACAGGGAGTAGGGTTGCTAAACGCTAAAATGCTAAAGCTACTTACCATTGAGAGATGTCTTCAAGTAACCTCCTTTCATGAGAAATGTCGCATTGTCAAGTCTCTACTTTCGGATCGGATTCCGAATCCAACACATATGGCTGTACGTTAAAAGCCCACATTTTAAAGTGGAGTGGGTGGAATAAATTGAAACAAACCGTTTTTCCGGGAACCACAAAATCCAAAGAAATACAGCTGAATAGGTGCAGATTCTGGAAGAACTATAAAGCCTTGTGTGCTGGTTATTGTGTATCGCTGCTCTACAGGAGTATCCCCATAGCTGCCCTTTAAACACATACAATAAGTCCCATTTCCCTTTGACCAGGAAATCAGGACGTGCTGACAACTTTTGATAAGGAACATTTTGAGCAACTGTGGCTCATGAATGCATTGCCAGTGGAAATGTGTGGATAAATGACAGTATGAATCACGTTGTTTACCTTGTTACCAATTGTTAGAAGCTTAACGGAAACCAACAGCTTATGTGACCATGCATCATAAGAAGTGATTATTATATGTGCACATACAGTATGTCCCAGAACACACACACACACACACACACACACTGCACAACACTTTGATACTTTGATGTTTCTTATTAGCGCATTCACTTTCAGCCATCCCCTCCCTTACCAGCCATTTTTGATTGATTTGTTTAATTTTTGGAGCAAAATTTGCAGTGCTGATTCGTGAATATCCACTGTACTTCGCCGTACGGCAGTTTTTCTAGTTCCTGGGGGGAAAAAAAGGCAACATGACATACACAGTTGTCATGGGACAGCGACCATATGGAAACAAATGCGTGCCATGTCAATAGGAAATTGCAGGCTTGCTGGTAACTAATGTGATCTGCGACAGAGTACATATCAGTGGCGGATGGACAAAGCTCTGAGAGAGGCGGATAGAGAGGTGATGGCGATGATGAAGAGTGACATGAGCTGCCTTGACTGTGTAAAATCACTCCCCGGGGGCCTTTCCACACGTTAAATGACACAAACGGCCTGCAACTGTCCTCCCCAGATCACTGTCGCAGGAACACTGTGGACTCTCTGACACTGACCACACACAAACACACACACACACACACACACACACACAGACACACACACGGGCAGGAACTCGGGCATCAGCACCTCCAACTAAACATACAAACACACAAGCCTGACAGTTCTGTCCCTGCGGTCTGTCAAAGCGTGTGCCAGGAAGCCTGTGCTTTGTGTTGCGTCGCACAAGTGAGGTTGAGCCAGTCGGCAGCTTGGGCTCAGCGTGCGTTTTAGAGTGCCGTCCAATTAGAAGAGCCTCCACTCTGAACTGTCTCTTGGTAATTAGAAAGGACAGGGCGAGTGAAACATGGCTGAGGGTGAAGTTTGCGGACGTCTCGTTTAGAGGAGGATTCTCCCTTACTTCTTTGGCTGTAATAGGATGAAACACACATTGGCTTAACCGGTCTGTGTTACCCAACCCCCCCCTTGATACGCACCCAAAAGACGTGAGGCGTGGTGTCCCTGCACTTTGCTGATATGTGAATTTTTTTTTAATCTATTTACACCAAGAAGCAAAGAAATGGACACACTGTTGAGTTTTTGTATACACTTTATTACTTATCCATTTATGCTGTACCATGAATAAGTATTTTTTTGTATTTGTTTCTTGTTATTTATTATTTTATATACTATTCTTATTATTTGTAACAATAACTATTATAACTATAAATTTGGTTAAATTGCCTGTATGGAAACATAGACTGAATAATTTTGGGCATGGCACATTTTGACCAAATATATATATATATATATATAAAGTGAATATTCTCTATATACGGTACGGCGGTCAACCTCGGCCATCTCTGTGTGGAGTTTGCATGTTCTCCCCGTGCATGCGTGGGTTTTCTCCGGGTACTCCGGTTTCCTCCCACATTCCAAAAACATGCTAGGTTAATTGGCCACTCCAAATTGTCCATAGGTATGAATGTGAGTATGAATGGTTGTTTGTCTACGTATATGTGCCCTGTGATTGGCTGGCCACCAGTCCCCGGGTGTACCCCGCCTCTCGCCCGAAGACAGCTGGGATAGGCTCCAGCATATCCCCTGCGACCCTTGTGAGGAAAAGCGGTCGAAAATGAATGAATTAATTCTCCATACATTTTTTAAATCTATATACAGCTGAACCTTGGTTAGCATCCGCTGTGTTTTGCTTAATGTAAAAAAATTACACTAAAATGTTGCCTTGGTTTGCGTGCAATTTTCCATATAGAGTACAGTATGGTATGCATTTTGTCGCGTCCAAGTGTGTTTTGACTGTCCAATTTCCAGTCTAATTTGACTGTTCTCAAAGACACGGTGTGACTATGAGATCAGCACCTGGCCTCTTCAGCTCCACCTTCCTGTTTTGTCATGAGTTAGTTGTGTTTTTCACCCTTTTCATCAAAATGTTGGCATGCTACTTTCTTTGGCTCCAAAGATTGGTGCTGATTGAAGGTAAAAGTAAATCTTCATTTAAATCCATGCATTTTAAGTTGTCAAAATATAATCGTAAAACTCTAAAAACTAAGATTTGGGGCTTTTTGGAATGAACAACGCTAACCAAGGTTCCACTGTATCTCTGTAAGACAACACCGTACAGTGTTTTGATACTTTCACCTAATTATCTCACTTTCTGGTGCATGGCTTTGTGTTATTATTGAAAATCTAAAGAAAACGTTAAGATTTTTAGTTGTTACAGGAGACTGACTGACGTTTATCTCAAACACCTTGCAGCTGTCCCATCAGCACCTCGCAACGTGATATCCAGCGTCAACGAGACCTCTCTGTCCCTGGAGTGGGAAGAGCCCGAGGACACAGGTGGAAGGAGCGACCTGGTGTATAACGTGGTGTGCAAGAAATGCCTGCGAGACCGCAGTCCGTGCACGCGATGCGACGACAACGTGGACATCTCCCCCCGGAGGCTTGGCCTGAGGCAGAGGAAGGTGGTGGTGAGGAATCTGCAGGCTCACACCCGCTACAGTTTCGAGGTGCAGGCGGTCAGCGGCGTCTCCGGGAAGAACCCGGCCTCTCCTCGTTACTCCACAGTCAACATCACCACCAACCAGGCCGGTTAGTAGACCTGTCAATGACACTGGACGTGTCCACAAACCAAGTTAATTCTTATGGCTTCCCGATCAATAGCACTTAACATCACGGTGAAAGAGGCTCTTTAGTGGATCCTACAATCAGTCAATGTCAATGAGTGTCTTAATGATCTCTTAGTATCTGCAGCAATAACAGTAAACGTCGGGAACAAAATAAAAACACAAACCAATGTCACCTTTTGACATTTTTGCCGACTGAACTTCTCAGCACCTTTCACACACTGTAATCATTTTAGTTAACCCGCGTTTAATCCACTTTACTGTGCTTTATGGAACGCGGACGGTGGCTGGGAGTCTCTTTCAAGCTTCAGCGGCCCATAGAGGTGAAACATCCACCATTAAGGTTGGACGGTTGAGCCTATTAAATCTATACTTTAATTCAATTTGCAATTTAGTGAACTTGTAAGTGGAAGCAGATGAGACTCATTTAGCAGTAATCCAAAAACGACACACACAAATTAGCATACGTGGCCCGCACGGGTTCTCAAACCTGCAGAAAGCACGCTACGCCAGTAGGAAGAAACCAGGCCACAAGGGCAAGGCTGAGGAGGACAGGTGAAGATTAAAAGTCCAACAGAGACATTGTGAGCAATGGTACCTTGGAATTAATTACTACCCAAAAAACTAGGCTAGTTTTCCCACAGGATGTATTGGAAGTTCAATTAATTCATTTCAGATACCCAGAAATATTTTACAAAGTATTAATTTGTTTGAGAACAGTTCTTTTACATGGAGAAAATAATGGTTAGCGTATACCCTGGTTTTTCTGCAATGTAAAAAATGTAGGGTAATTTTTTTGCCTCAGATAGCGTACATGTTCTGGTTTGTGTACAATATGTCTTGTCATGTTATTTATATCACAAACGCCCTTGTTAAGATTTGCTAATACATAGAAACAGGAACCATAAGTCGGTTTCACCCGTCTATGATGTCATCAGCAGTCGATTGTAGTTCTTTGCTAACTAACACAGTTACGCCAAAAGTCTGTACATTTCTTTTAATCTTGGCTGCAAAATAACTTACTCACAAAGGAGCCAAAGAAAGTCGCAAGTGGCAGCATTTCGCTAAAGAAGGCGAGAAACACTATTGAATTCATGAAATGACTCATGGCCAAACAGGAATTTAATCTCACTCCCACATGACCGTTTATTCACGTCTTCAATCAAGGTGAAAGTGTTGTTGAATGTTAATTTATTCCTTGAAGTGCATGTAAAACTATAATTGTAAAACTATAAAAACATGTTCGCCTTTCTGCAACTAAATAATTGGATTTACGTTATTTTTTAATTAAATATTTTGATTCGGTTTGAGTATGTTTCAGTTTGAGTCGGCTTTATGACGCTAACCAAGGTTTCATTGTATTCTTCAAATTATTTGCACTAAAACTGTTGGATGAACCGTGGCCATGTTCCATTGCAGCACCATCAGCAGTACCGACGGTCCATCTGATGCGTTCCACCTCAGACACCCTGAGCCTGTCATGGCTGCCCCCCGAGAAACCTAATGGGGTCATTCTGGACTACGAGATTAAATACCACGAAAGGGTGAGTTGGCCTTTTTTTCTTTTTTCATGGAGATGCTGGGAAATGGAATATTAAAGTGGTGTATATGTGAGCGACTCATTTCTATTGATGGCGGGTCTCAGCAGCTGCTGCAATGTTGAATCACTGGTATTGATCAAATTCCCTGCAAGCGCCGAAAGGTATAATGTGCTCTTTTTACGACCTCCAGCGATCAAATGACCTTCATATTACAGAACAGTCTCAACAGGACTGCATGCTTGAATAATGATGTCCGTTTAAAACGCTGAGAATCTTGTTTTTACATTTACCGCTTCTACAACTCCAGCTTTATCTGTTCGCAGCATATTTAAATATCGTCTTTCTACAAGCGTGGAGAAACTGCGTTATTGCAAACGTATTAAATAATTCCAGAAATCTGTCTAGGGAAAAAGAAAGTTCAAGCGCTGGTCTCATTAAATGTATTTAAAAGGAATTAATGATGTGAACTGAAGTTGGTCTCCCTGCAGATGTTTAATTCATATGCTTACTTTACATTGGAATGATTTTTTTACATTTTTGATGTTTACATTTTAACATCTTGATGATAAACAGTTTCACATGTCAAAGCCAGGGCAGCCTTTTAAAAGGCATTCTTAATGTTGTCCTGATTAATAAAAGTCAATGCCGTGTTAAAGGGGCCATCCACCACCCGTGAATGGTGTTAGGAATGGAATATTTTCTGCTATTCTTGTTCATTCATTCATTCATTCATTCATTTTCTACCGCTTATCCTCGCGATGGTCGCGGGGGTGCTGGAGCCTATCCCAGCTGTCTTCGGGCGAGAGGCGGGGTACACCCGGGGACTGGTGGCCAGCCAATCACAGGGCACATATACGTAGACAAACAACCATTCACACTCACATTCATACCTATGGACAATTTGGAGTCGCAAATTATCCTAGCATGTTTTTGGAATGTGGGAAGAAACCGGAGAGAACGGGGAGAACATGCAAACTCCACACAGACATGGCAGAGACTGGAATTGAACTCGGGTCTCCAAGCTGTGAGGCCTGCGTGCTAACCACTTGAACACCGTGCAGACAATTTCCTTCATCATTTATCAATATTCATACCAGTTTCCTGTTAACATTTATGGTTTCTTATTGAAAAAAATGGATTCAGTTAGCATCCGTTTTGGTTTGAGTCGGCCATTCTGGAAGGAATGAATGACACTAACCAAGGTTCCACTGTGCCTGAAAACCCACATATCCACACAGAGATGCCAGAGGGTGATATCGAACTCAGGTGTCCTAGCTGTGTGGCCTGCACGCTAGCCACTCCATGCAGCCTGTATTCTTGTTCTGTATCTCTATTTCTGGATGCTTCTAATGAGGACCCAATCTCCTGGTAGGACTGACTTGCTTTCCTGCTGGGAGGCAGAAGGATCCTCGGCTGGTTGGCATATATCTTTTGTTTTTTCTAACATTCGTCTCATATAGTCAGCAAGATTGGAGTCACTATTTGTTTCCCATTGATTTTTGAAATGAGGTAGTCTATGTGGTCTTCTGAACAGGGTTTTGTATGGTCATAATCCGTTATATTGATGTATAATTTCACAAGATCCATGCATTGTGTCCACAGTCTCCCTGTCTCTTCCATACATTTTTAAGTCTATTTGTTATCGTTCCGTTCATTCGTTCTACCAGTCCTGCACTCTCTTTAGCTTAATATTAAATGATATATCTGGGTAACTGGCTGCACGGTGCTTGAGTGGTTAGTGCGCAGGCCTCACAGCTCGGATACCTGAGTTCAATTCCACCCTCGGCTATCTCTGTGTGGAGTTTGCATGTTCTCCCCGTGCATGCGTGGGTTTTCTCCGGGTACTCCGGTTTCCTCCCACATTCCAAAAACATGCTAGGTTAATTGGCCACTCCAAATCGTCCATAGGTATGAATGTGAGTGTGAATGGTTGTTTGTCTATATGTGCCCTGTGATTGGCTGGCGACCAGTCCAGGGTGTACCCCGCCTCTCGCTCGAAGACAGCTGGGATAGGCTCCAGCATGCCCGCGACCCTCGGGAGAATAAGTGGTAGAAAATGAATGAATGAATGAATACAAAATTAACTTAATAATGCTTGATTTGGATGGGCTGCACGGTGGATAAGTGGTTAGCGCGCAGTCCACACAGCTAGGACAACCGAGTTCGATTCCACCCTTGGGAATCTCTGTGTGCATGTTCTCCCCGTGCATGCGTGGGTTTTCTCCGGGTATTCCGGTTTCCTCCCACATTCCAAAAACATGCTAGGTTAATTGGCGACTCCAAATCGTCCATAGGTATGAATGTGAGTGTGAATGGTTGTTTGTCTATATGTGCCCTGTGATTGTCTGGCGACCAGTCCAGAGTGTACCCTGCCTCTTGCCTTGAAGACAGCTGGGATAGGCTCCAGCAACCCCTGCAAACCTTGTGAGGATAAAATGAATGAATGAATGAATGAATGATGGGAAATGCTAGCATTTGTTTAGCCAGTAACATTGTATGTGATGATGCTAACATGATCAGTAAACATGAATCTCCCGTCCTTAGGGCCAGGCTATGTCGCACACCGTGACATCCCAGCACAGCTCAGCCAAGGTGGAGGGGCTAAGGGCCTCTACGCCCTACGTCGTGCAGGTCAGAGCGCGCACCGTGGCGGGATATGGACGCTACAGCAACCCCATGGACGTCAGCACCAGCCTGCACAGTATGAACTTGTGTTTATCTCCCTGGTGATCTGCAGATACGGTTTTATAGTTTTATAGTTTTATAGCTTTATGGCTCTAGACGTTTAATGGCCTCTGCTATCCAGGTGGTGCAGAGCACCGTCTAATCCCTCCAGTCTCGCTTTAGCTGTTATTCATTTGTGCGTTTTTGTGTGATTCGGTCCAGGTGACCCTCAGAAGTCTGTGCAGGACCAGCTGCCTCTCATCATTGGCTCAGCCTCGGCAGGGCTGGTCGTCATTGTTGCTTTGGTAGTGATAGCCGTTGTCTGCCTCAAGTAAGTGTTTGATTTTTATTACTGACAAAATGAACAGAAGAGTCGGCTCATTAAATATTAACATGCAGTCATATAGTTAACCTTCAAAAGGGCGGCTCTGTTTGAAAAATAGATAAGTGAATTTATCTGATAGTGATAAAACCTGGAAAAAGTCAAGGCTGATCATACTAATGTGATGTTGTTTACACGCCGCTCTTTTACAGGAAGCAGCGTAGTGGCTCTGAGCTGGAGTACACAGAGAAACTGCAGCAGTACAGTAAGTTTATGTGTTCTGCAGCTGCACTTTATTGGTCATGCATGCACTGTAACTGCTCCAATCACCTGACCCAGACAGGAAACAAGTTCTGTGTTTGCACAGTACCCCCATTCTACCTTGACAATGTTTTGCTGTGTGCTCTGTTTCTTCCTATATTAACTTAGCTAAATATGCTGCTAGGGGGTCCTTTAAATGTTGGCCCAGAGACACAAAATGCAATTTAGACTCAGGCACACCTACAGCACAAGTCTTTCTTTTCATCACCGACC
Source organism: Doryrhamphus excisus (assembly GCF_030265055.1). NCBI lineage: Eukaryota > Metazoa > Chordata > Actinopteri > Syngnathiformes > Syngnathidae > Doryrhamphus > Doryrhamphus excisus. Next base: position 2,490,512 of record NC_080468.1, read on the forward strand.
ATGATGGGGGTTTTTTTAAGCTGTGATAGTCATCTCTGCGTCCAAGGGTGACTCCCAGCTGAAGTAGGCTCATGGAGCTGTAAGCACAAATAAGGCATCAATTAAATGTGGTAATCTTATGTGAGGTCAGCAGAATATTAAAAACAGCTTGAAACTTGGGGGTTATGAACAAATGGATGTTTTGTCATCAATTATAATGTGCTTTATTTAACGTTTGGGTTGAACTCACATTTCTTTGAGAACAGCCATTTGGCCACCTATTTTTATTTTTATTTTTATTTTTATTTTTATTTTTATTTTTATTTTTATTTTTATTTTTATTTTTATTTTTATTTTTATTTTTATTTTTATTTTTATTTTTATTTTTATTTTTATTTTTTTTATTTATTTTAATTTTTATTTTTTTTATTTAAATTTTTTTTTTTTTTAACAAAATGTCAACTGCAATACAAACATACTAGGCTCAATTTATTCAAGTTATTAGTAGAATTTTTCTCAGCACATTTAAATAAAATAAAAAAACAGAAAAAAATGACATATATGTTGACATACAGTCACAATAGTGTAACTTAACACTTAACTAATCATTAATTCTTTCAATCTTATCATTGAATATGATAAGAGATGAAATTTTTTACTTTTCTAAAAAGTACAAGAAAAAAAATATACATATATTACAATCTATCAATTCCAAAAACATGCTAGGTTAATTGGCCACTCCAAATTGTCCATAGGTATGAATGTGAGTGTGAATGGTTGTTTGTCTATATGTGCCCTGTGATTGGCTGGTGGCCAGTCCAGGGTGTACCCTGCCTCTTGCCTGAAGACAGCTGGGATAGGCTCCAGCACCCCCCGTGACCTTTGTGAGGAAAAGCGGTAGAAAATGAATGAATGAATGAGTTATTGGCCCAGTTTAGTTTAGTGCTTACAATTTTTTTAATACATACTATTGAATACATTGTGTTACATTTATATGAGAAGTAATCAGGAAAATGAAAAGTGTAAAATTATTGACATTGTTGTATAAATTATATGAAGATGGTTGAATATTATGGATGGGAAATGTTCCCTTTTATAAATGTGCAAGTATAGCTCCTTTATTACTGTGATATTGATTTTCTTCATCTCAGTTTCTCCAGGGGTTAAAGTGTACATCGACCCTTTCACCTACGAGGACCCCAACGACGCCATTCACGAGTTCGCCAAAGAGATCGACATCTCCTGCATAAAGATTGAAGAAGTCATCGGTGCAGGTGAATAATAGCGCAGCTGCTTTTTGTCCGAGGGGACACTGAATGAGTCACGCTCATTAATGATTTATTTGAAGAGGAGTGTGCCATCAAGGGCTTGGGTTTGTTCTGTGAGAAGAGCTTTAAGGCACAAAAGGGGCTTTAGATTCCGAGCGTGCATGCGAGAGAAAGCTACGGGTGGGATGGATGGATGGATGGATGGATGGATGGAGGTGAAAATCTTTCCCTCCCCTTCAATCTGTTTTTTGTTTCTCTCCAGCAGCATGTTCTGTCCTGATTTCACCTCCAAATGACAGTGCCGCATCGACTTTCCTCCATCTTTACTTTCTGTCTCCTCTTCTCTTCCTTTTGTAAATGTTTGCACTCAGGCACCACTTGTGCGACACCCAAGTTCCTCACCCGTCCACTTTGTCCCTACACGACACCCAGATTGCACACTCGATCACAGCCAGCCACCCCCTCGCTGCCTGGCATCTTTACCCTTTGACCTCCCTCCTCGCCGTTTCCTTTTCTTTATTTTAACCCCCCCACATTTAGACGCCGACCTCTCTAAAAACGGCCCATTCAGTTCCGTCTTCCCACACACACACTCCAGCGTCCCCTCCTTTTCTCTCCTCTGCTCACTCACCCCTTCTCCCTCATCACCCTCACCCCCTCCCTCCTCTCCCTTTTCCCCTGCACCCCCCTTGTCTCACCCCAGGTGAGTTTGGCGAGGTGTGTCGCGGACGGCTCAAGCAGGCCGGCCGCAGGGAAATGGTGGTGGCTATTAAGACCTTGAAAGCCGGCTACACGGAGCGCCAGAGGCGGGACTTCCTCGCCGAGGCTTCCATCATGGGCCAGTTCGACCATCCCAACGTCATCCGGCTGGAGGGTGTGCTGACACGGAGCTGCCCCGTTCTTATCATCACAGAATTCATGGAGAATGGCGCGCTTGATTCCTTCCTCAGGGTAAGCCCGGCGGAAGGTGCTCGCCACGTCAACCTCTGACTGAAAAGATTACTTTCACTTTCTATCAAAGCTGAGAGGAACACACACACACACACACACACATATGCACTCACGACCCCCCCCCTTGGGTTATCGGAATGTTTTACGCTCCATAAAACACCCCGAGGCATTCACTTGCTGAGTGATAGAGATTAAATGTGCAATATTACGTTTTGTCGGCAGGCGTAGTGTCTCTGCTTGACGCTCCTAACTGATGCTGACACTCTTTTCAATGCTCAAACTCCAGGTGGAAAACTGTTGCATTTTTGGATGCATCGCTCGTGTATTTTGGAGTCTTTGTGCGACTACAGAATACATTAGTGATCAGAGTTTTTTTTTCGCTTCACGCCACCTCCGCCCCCACACACAAAGTACCGAACAAAGACAGGAAGAGAAATGAGGCGTCATGCGGTACATTTACAGCTGCGTGGAGGCCATTACATGTAGTTTACATCTCCTACAATGGCTTTTCTTTGCCTGGTTGCACCGAGAACACTAAATGAGGCTACTTAATGCTTTTAGCAAATCAAATCTGACAATAAATGATCATTTTAATATTTAAAATACAAACCTCCGCATGGTGCGCATTGATAAAACTTGTTTTGCTTCATGTCAGCAGCTCTATCTGGAGGTTGAACCTTTTGACAAATTACTTCTGATGCTGAATGAAGTGTGTAATGAGGTGATATGTATTTACTGCAAACATCACTTTATGACCTTTCCGTCCCTGCTTTGGTCTTGCCGAATGAGCCGGCCGATATTTATTACAGACAAATGCACCTCCATCAGTCGCTAGGCTATATAATTAATCAGTTGCAACGCATTAAACGGCATGTAAACATAGCATCAAATACACTTTTAAATGCGAGTATGGTCGTCAGTCATTAAACATCACTGATAGATAAAGGATGATACATTTGCACAAAATGGTACATGTTTTCGTCGGCTTTTTTAAAATCAATATTCATAAAAAAAAAACACATTAACACGATTGTTAAAACATGTCGTGGGTTTATAGAAATAAAAAATCTATGTCAAAATAACATTCAATTTAGTATTTGTGTGAATTCACTGAAATTATCAATATATATATTGTGGTTTTATGAATGAAAAAAACCCAAATATAATAAATTAAGTCGAGTGGTTAGCGTGCAGACCTCACAGCTAGGAGACCAGGGTTCAATTCCACCCTCGGCCATCTCTGTGTGGAGTTTGCATGTTCTCCCCGTGCATGCGTGGGTTTTCTCCGGGTACTCCGGTTTCCTCCCACATTCCAAAAACATGCTAGGTTAATTGGCCACTCCAAATTGTCCATAGGTATGAATGTGAGTGTGAATGGTTGTTTGTCTATACGTGCCCTGTGATTGGCTGGCCACCAGTCCAGGGTGTATCCCGCCTCTCGCCCAAAGACAGCTGGGATAGGCTCCAGCACCCCCCGCGACCCTCGTGAGGATAAGCGGTAGAAAATGAATGAATGAATGAATGAATGAAATTATCAATATTTGATGAAATGATTTGTGGGTGAAACCACTATTTATTCTTAAGTTCTCTAGTCTTGGTTGGGTACTGCATTGAAAAACGTATATTCTGCCCACTTCCTGTTCATTGCAAGCCACGCCCCACAAAACACGGACTAGCCTCCGCTCCAGTTAGCTGTTTTTTTCGTTAATGTTTTATTGAGTTAATCTATATTCTTTATAGAAATGTCCTCCCTTGCACAAAAAAGGCAACCGGAACCGGAAGTTTCCTCGCCCGGCGGGTACACAAATATACAAATACACACTCCAGCATAGCAGACTCGCTGACGGATGGCTATAAAAGCTTTCTTTTGTTGACTTGAATAAAATATTCAGCACCAGAAATCTAAAGTTGCTGTTTCAGCCTTTCAGCAATACAGTTTTTCCACTTAATTGTCTATTGATGTTTTCATCTAGCGCCAGTGGAGCGCTGATCTATGAGAATTTTTTGGGTTTATACCCATGTGCTTTGAGAAATCTGTAAGATTTTAAATTAAAAGCTCATTTAGTCGTTGCATAAAAAATGTTGCATCCGCTGTGTGTATAAGTTATTCTAGGGTTTAAGCTCAGTATCAATACAGAAAAGCCAGGGAAGCCAAAAGCTAATAGGACTTTGAACTATGGCTACTATAACACACTTATATGGAAACCTGGTAATCCAACGTACCTTGTGTAAAAAAACCCTCCATAAAGCAACCCAGCTCCTGACCAACATCGCCAAGAAGGTAGAGCTTGGACTTCCTGGTAAAGTGTGGCATGGGGGCCGTTTGTGGAACATACAGTTGCTCAGTGCAGAAATAAAAAAAATTAAAAAGCGTGAAAAATAACGCAAAAAGACATAATATAACTAGAAAAAGCTAAAATGTTGATACTTAGTACTCATAAAAACACACAGATTGTGTGACAATAACCGTGCAATAACCATGCAATAAAAAAACTGCATTGTTTTTTTTTACTTTTTAAATAAAAAGTTCGTTTTTCCAGTCATGTTTTTTTTATTGTACTTATGTTAAAAATCTTGTCTTGAAACCCCTAATTATTCACCTAAATTCCGAGAATACTTGAAAAGGTCAGATGTTACCATGAAGCGTCATAACATCCATCATTAATGCCTTCACCACCACTCATCCATTTGCTTATTTCAACGTATCATTTGTTCTCCATTTTTCCTCTCAATCACTTGAGAGGAAAAATGGAGACCAACATCGCCAAAGTGCGGCATGGGGGCCGTTTGTGGAACATACAATTGGTCAGTGCAGAAATAAAAAAAATTAAAAAGCGTGAAAAATAGCACAAAAAGACATAATATAACTAGAAAAATCTAAATTGTTGATACTTAGTACTCATAAAAACACACAGATTGTGTGACAATAACCGTGCAATAAACAGTGCAATAACCATGCAATAAAAAAACTGCATTGTTTTTTTTTACTTTTTAAATAAAAAGTTCGTTTTTCCAGTCATGTTTTTTTTATTGTACTTATGTTAAAAATCTTGTCTTGAAACCCCTAATTATTCACCTAAATTCCGAGAATACTTGAAAAGGTCAGATGTTACCATGAAGCGTCATAACATCCATCATTAATGCCTTCACCACCACTCATCCATTTGCTTATTTCAACGTATCATTTGTTCTCCATTTTTCCTCTCAATCACTTGAGAGGAAAAATGGAGACCAACATCGCCAAAGTGCGGCATGGGGGCCGTTTGTGGAACATACAATTGGTCAGTGCAGAAATAAAAAAAATTAAAAAGCGTGAAAAATAGCACAAAAAGACATAATATAACTAGAAAAATCTAAATTGTTGATACTTAGTACTCATAAAAACACACAGATTGTGTGACAATAACCGTGCAATAAACAGTGCAACAACTATGCAATAAAAAAAACTGCATGTTCCCTTGTGGGACTAATAAGGATCTTATCTTATTTTAAACATTTCAAAACGCACCTGCATTGTTTTTTTTACTTTTTAAATAAAAAGTTTGTTTTTCCAGTCATGTTTTTTTTATTTTTTTATACTTTCATGTTAAAAATCTCGTCTCGTCTCGGAACCCTTAATTATTCAGCTAAATTCCGAGAATACTTTAAAAGGTCAGATGTTATAACATCCATCACTAATGCCTTCACCACCACTCATCCATTTGCTTATTTCAACGTATCATTTGTTCTCCATTTTTCCTCTCAATCATTTGCCCCCCCTCCCCCGTCCTATAATTAACCTCTGCTTCATCCCTCAGCTGAACGACGGCCGCTTCACAATGACACAACTGGTGGGGATGCTGCGCGGCATCGCCGCAGGAATGAAGTACCTGTCAGACATGAACTACGTCCACAGAGACCTCGCCGCCCGCAATATTCTGGTCAACAGCAACTTGGTGTGCAAGGTCTCTGACTTCGGCCTGTCACGCTTCCTGGATGACACGTCTGCTGATCCCACTTACACAAGCTCACTGGTCAGTATTATGTGTGTGTGTGTGTGTGTGTGTGTGAAGTGCTTTAAACTATTTTATTATGGAAATAATAATGATCTTTTCTAAGGTCAAAGCCAAACTTTTGACATTCCTAACTGTAATGAAAGTGTAAAATGAAGTTAAAAAAAATAAGGAAGCGGGGGCCCATCATTTTGTGCAAGTACACGCATCGCTGCCAGGAGGCATCGAGCACCAAGTCATCTCGAGGTAGGAGAGGAAAAATAGACAAGTCATCCGACACTGCGCTCTTTGCTGTGATGATTGACAGCATGCAGCAGTTGAAGAGAGAAAAATGCCAGAATTCAACCTAATTGCCTGTCATCCCTTGATGGTGTAATGGTACAGCTGCTGCCTTTTACGACAGAGGGCGCAGGTTTGATCTCAACTCTGAATATTATATATTTTTTAATTACTTTACTTTGCATAAAAATAATTTATTGAACAACATATTTGTTTAAAATTCCTGGCAGAGATGCAAGCTTTTGGCCAGGGGCGGCCCTGGATGGTATTAGTCAAAAGTCATTTTGTTTTAGTAGAAATGCCTCAAATCTTTCTTTCTTTCTTCTTTTCTTAATTTATTTCAGACATTCTATGCATACTATGTTACATTATTTTTTCTCACATATACACTTACAATACAATACACTTACAATATCTATTTATAATACGTATATGTATATATACTATATACATACAGTAAACCTCGGATATATCGGATTCAATTGTTCCCACTGGTTTTGTCTGATATAAGCGAAATCCGTTATATGCGTATACCGGAAAATGTCCGTTTTACGCATCCGGTATATGCGTAAATGGGATTTTATCCGTTAAAAAAGGCACTTCCTTGACTATGTTTCCAATGTACCTGGACGCGCAGGCAACGCTGCAAACGCTGCAAATGACGTCGTATAGCGGCCTGTCACGATTCGGCGAATCGGAGCGCCACGATGCGGCCATCCGATATATGCCAGGGAAATTTAATGGAAATGCGTTGGAACGGGACTGGAGATTTTGTCCGAAATAGGCGAAATCCGTTATAAAAAATCCGATATATATGCAATGAATTTTTATTGGAAATGCATTACAGAAAAATTGGTTCTTTTTTATTTGTCCGTTGTGAGCGAATTTCCGATATATCCGAGGTTTACTGTATATGCATACATATACATACACACATATCTACATATATATATATATATATATATATATATATATATATATATATATATATATATATATATATATATATATATATATATATATATATATATATATATATATATATATATATATATATATACACATACATACACACACAATACCTCATTACTACATGTCTGAAAAGGAGCAGGAAGAAGCAAAGCTTATTAAATCCTACCCCTTCTCCACGCCATAGCAGTTACCAATTCAATATGTGATTTTTCTTTCCCACACATATAATCACAGAATCTTACATAAGACAAACAACAAAAGAAGAGTGGGAACATCGGACACCCCAGCAAAACCCCAGGACATTGCTGAAGCACACCACCAACCCCGCCAGTTACCCCACCTGGCCCCGACCCCCCCTATCCCCTGAGTGCACCCACCGAGTGCCCAGCACCCCAGCAGTCCCCGCACACCCCGCTGCCCTCCAATAAGAAGCCATTTTGACTATAGACCCACAATTATGTGTGATCCCTGGGCGGGCCTACATTTGGATGGATTGTTTGTTCTGTTATCCAACAGACCTCTTCCTCGTGCCACCGACGTGTCACCAGCATGTGGTCAACGTGACGCCCGATGTCCAACCATCACTTTACCTCCCGGGCGCCCCAAATAGCAAACTTTGCAACCGTTAGTGTTAATTATTTGATACGGATATGATGTTAGCATGTTGGCTACACAAGAAGAGGTTAATTGGCAACTCTTTGTTTATGTTTGCCTTGCAATTGACTGGCGGCCAAAAGCCGGCATGGGATAGGCGCACAAATGGATGATATGAGGTCTTGCACGACATCCTGCATGACAGCGATTCAAAGAATAGTAGCCGGGTTCCAAAATCGGACCCTGGAGGGGGGGGGGTTCATTGTCCTTCTAGTACTGTGCAAGCATGCCTGTGAAATTAACATCAGTTTCTCTCTGTTTACTGCCTTATTGCTACATGCCATTCCCCCTCTTAAGTGTGTGTTTGTGTGTGAGCAGGGAGGGAAAATTCCCATCCGGTGGACGGCGCCAGAGGCCATTGCCTTCAGGAAGTTCACCTCTGCCAGTGACGTGTGGAGTTATGGCATCGTTATGTGGGAGGTGGTGTCGTATGGAGAGAGGCCATACTGGGACATGAGCAACCAGGATGTGAGTTATTACCATTATTATGATGCAAACATACATTTAGAGAGCTGAGACATATGCAGCTTTATATTCATTTTTAAGTTGTTTGTTTTTTTTTGGGGGGGGGGGTCGTATTATCTCCTCACTGCAGCTGCAGACGCAGTATGTCTGTGTTCTGCTTTATTTCACCCTATTTACAACTTTAGTCTGCACACCCCCTCTCCCAAATATGCAGACTGAAAAGCTCCCCCATAACACACACACACACACACACATACACACACACACACACGTCGGAGGTTGTTACCTGCAGGCTATCTGCGATGCACAGACGCCCAACTCCAGCAGCGAGCTAACAGGAAAATGTGTCTCTCCAACGCACGACTGGCAGCTCTACCCTCTATTCTCGGTGGACTATCTTCTCGGCATTGTAATTCAAAGTCAGACTAGTAACACTGATAACAAGAGAGCAAAAAAAAAAAAAGGAGCCGCTATGAAAAATGCCACCAACAAAAAGCGCCGTGCAGTAATGAAAGTATCAAAGTGGAGACCGTCCTATTGTTCCCACTCGCCTTTGTGCCAAAGTCTTAGCTCAATAACCGTCAGAGTCAACAAACACAAGATGTAGAGAAAGGTGCTCGAGCACAATTGAAAAATGAAACAGCAAGCAGCAGGAGAGGAGGAGTGCTGTGGATGGAAAAACACTTTTTTTTTCCCCCAAATGACATTTTTTTTATTATTGTGGTGTGTTTAAAAACCCTACAGATCTTATGGAGAGAAATATGTTAGCCTGAGTGAAAAATCCTGGGAGTGAATTTCAGCCTCCACTTATTGTCTCGCCCTCAATCACATGAGAATAATGTTTTTATCATTTCTGAATGACGGCGGACTGAAGCCGGGAATGCGGGATGTGCTAGCAGGAATATTGGCGCACTTAAGGAAAGCATTTGGAGTGCACTAAAAAAAAATGAAACAGGAGGCTCAATCCTTTTTCACCTGCAAGGAGGTAAGATTTCATCCAGATGCTTAATGTCTTCTTTGTTCGGGGTAACAACATGTAATAAGATCCGACATGAACACAAAATATGGGTCTGAACATGTTGAACGTAATTTAAACGGTTGCCAAATGCACCATCTGGGTCTGATCTGGAAAAAAATGCCATTTAAAAATATCCTTGCAATGGAAACATTTGACAGAGACACACAGCCGTTATTCTCGTCCACAGTCAAGCTTAGTGGTGATAGCGTCACGGTATGGGGTTGCATGAGTGCTGCCGGTACTGGTGAGCCACGGTTTATTAAGGGAATCAGGAAAACAGGTGCTAAACTGTTGTGCGATATATACATTCCCTCCCCTCGCTACCTCACTTTTGGAGGGCCATGCCTGACTTCAAGGTAAGGTTAAGGTAATATAATGTAAGGTAATGTCTCAATATTCATTCATTCATTTTCTACCGCTTATCCTCACAAAGGTCGCGGGGGTGCTGGAGCCTATCCCAGCTGTCTTCAGGCGAGAGGCGGGGTACACCCTGGACTGGTTGCTAGCCAATCACAGGGCACATATAGACAAACAACCATTCACACTCACATTCATACCTATGGACAATTTGGAGTGGCTAATTAACCTAGCATGTTTTTGGAATGTGGGAGGAAACCGGAGTACCCGGAGAAAACCCACGCATGCACGGGGAGAACATGCAAACTCCACACAGAGAGATGGCCGAGGGTGGAATTGAACCCTGGTCTCCTAGCTGTGAGGTCTGCGCGCTAACCACTTTTTTGTCATTGTTGCCACAGAGTGACCAGAATACTACATAGCGATCATTCATTCATTATTTCATTTCTGGAAAAGTGAGGGAAATCAAATCACAATATTGCGAAGGACCGCTATAGATAAGCATAGCAATTACGGTGCATTCAAGGGCCGCCAAACAAACTGCAAAATCTCAACGCTGCATGAAGAAATCAGATGAACATGAAGACAAACTAAAATGTGTTGTCTTTTTTAACAGTGGTACATATGCTGTACCTGTATTGTATATTTAGAAAAAAAAGGGCCTACACCCTGGACTGGTCACCAGCCAATCACAGGAAACATATAGACAAACAACCATTCACACTCACATTCATACCTATGGACAATTTGGAGTCGCCAATTAACCTAGCATGTTTTTGGAATGTGGGAGGAAAGCGGAGTACCCGGAGAAAACCCACGCATGCACGGGGAGAACATGCAAACTCCACACAGAGATGGCCGAGGATGGAATTGAACTCGGGTCTCCTAGCTGTGAGGCCTGCACACTCGTCCACCGCGCAGGGATCCAGTGTGCATCAATTTTGCAATAGATCCACTGCTCTGTAGTAACAATGGTGTCTTGTCCCTCAGGTGATGACGGCAGTAGAGCAGGACTACCGGCTGCCCCCGCCCATGGACTGTCCCATGGTGCTGCACCAGCTCATGTTAGAGTGCTGGATGAAGGAGCGCAACCTGAGGCCCAAGTTCTCACGCATCGTCAACACCTTGGACAAGCTGTTGCGCAACGCCGGCAGCCTCAAGGTGGTGACCAGCACGTACTCAGGGTGAGCAGTAGTAGTACTCGTGTCTTTTTGGCCTCTCTCATGCACACATAAAAGTTTTATTGCGTCTTGTTGTTGGAATACAACATATTCGGATGATGATACCGTGTGACTGAAGAAGCTTTCAGCAGCTGTGTTTATGGTCCGTACGACAACAAATTACTGCAACGTTATCTTGCAACATTTGGTCTTTAAGGAACATACATTTCAGTCATTGCAACAGCAGATGCACACATGAGTTATGGTTTTAATAATTTACACAGGCCTTTTTAATAGATATCACATGGACAAAAGTATTGGGACACCTGCACCTACAGAAAGGTTGCCCACTTTTACAAATTCTTTTTTTTTTTTTAACATTTACATCAATACTGTACCTGGCAACATGACTTGAAGCGCTATTGTGGCACGCTCGAGTCGCCAAAATAGACAGATGCCGTCTGTAGCTTGCAGGAAAAAGACGTCATCACATACTGTATGACACACAGAGTAACCTACGTACTGCACCATGTGTACGTACCAAATATCTATAAAATTGAAAACCACAAGACATGCTGGGTAACTTTTTTCTCCCAACATTTTGCATTGTTTGTCACATTTTTGCTAGATTACATAAAAATGTAGAGGAGGTCGTCAGTTAGCATATTCTTGATATCCAATGTTTTATTGTTCGTAGCTCAACTACCCAGCATGCCTTGCGGGCTTTTGAAAGATAACAGTTTTAAGTTATGTTTATGTTAAGCACTTGTTGATTCATGTGATGCGTTCATTTTGCTGTGGATGTGTTGTGTTTTCATTTCGTTGCACCGTGAGCAAGTATGCCGCTCTGATTGTTAACAATGCTGTAATTGTGTCAGTGATAATGGCTGAGAAGGCATCAATGGCGGTTGGGTATCCTTTAGTTCATCCCAGAGTTCTTTGGTTGGGTTGAGGTTAAGTTCTTCAACATGTTCATCAAATTGTAGTGGAACCTTGGTTAGCATCATTAATCTGTTCTACAAGGTCTGACTCTAACCGAAACGTACTCTGACCAAAGCAGTTTTTTCCCATATGAAATAATGTAAATCCATGTTAATCCGTTCCAGAAAGCCAAAAATGCTAATGCTAAACACGTTTTACATGCAGAATACAATTGTAAATGCATATAAATACATATAAATGATAAATAAAAGGGAGTATTGGACATTTCAGGTTACTTTACTTTATTGTATTGAAGACGTGATTGTTGTAAAAACAAGCTTAGTCGTGTTAGCGTCACGGTATGGGGCTGCATGAGTGCTGCCGGTACTGGTGAGCCACGGTTTATTGAGGGAAACAGGAAAACAGGTGCTAAACTGTTGTGCGATATACCTTCCCTCCCCTTGCTCCCTCACTTTGGAGGGTCAGGCCTGACTTCAAGGTAAGGTTAAGGTAATATAATGTAAGGTAATGTCTCAATATTTTGGCTGCAAAATAACCTAAAATGGAGCCAAAGAAAGTTGCAAGTCCCAGTATTGTCGTCGTAGACGGGCAATGGAGATAATATCCGGCTCCTGCAAGCTGCTTACAAGAACGTTTTGTGGTAAAACTACATTAAGACTACAGTTGTACTCATGCAGTGTATTATAACAAATAACATGGAAAGACGTGTGCCATATTGTACGCTAGCTGGAAAATCTATTCAAACTGAGGCAAAATTTAGCTGTAAGTGAAAAAACAAAAGCATACGCTAACCTAGCATCCTCTTTATAATCTTATAGACCTTTCTTTCGCACTTTCCCTGCAAAGTTGTAAGTATACTATTGTCAAAATATCCTGGTGAGACAAAAATTAGCATTCAAGGTGCGTTAAAGGCGTCTAAGCAATCTAAGGATTGATTGAGGAATGGATTAAGAAGAGTGTCCACAGTGTTTGGAGAGTTTGGTCCTGCTGTAATTCCAACACATGTAGCCTTATACTCAATGCAATATTTGCTAGGCATGCTGAGAACACGTAGCTGCCCACTGTGCAACATCTCAGTGGGGGTGACTGCCGAGTGAAGAGATCCCTTTTCGCTTTAAGAAGTGTGTACAGCATGTGTTTTTGTCATGTGACTGCCCGCCCTCGTTGCAATAATGGAGTCGCGTTGATTGCACAGCAAATAACTGACATCTCAGTGCTAAAAATACTGAAGTATCATCATTTTTCCACTAGAGAGTGAACTGTATTAATATTACAATTTTATATAATTATAAATATATAATTATAAAAATATAAAAATATATATATAATTATAAAATATATATATATATTTATTTAAAGAGAGACTACACCTGTCTATAAGCCACAGTTGTCTACTTTGCAACATGGGATATGTAGTACACCGAAAGATGACTCATTGCCGTTCTCATCCTACTACTAGGAACTAAAACCACTAAAGTCATCTTCTTCAACATCAGAATTGAACAGCCTCATAATTCCTGCGTCACACACCTTGTCAGTCTCTCTGAGTCTCCGTGTAACAGTCCAAACCAGTTGGTGACAGTGGACTGTTATCGGTTCGGACTGTTCGGACCGAAGCTGTAGTAGTTCTACATTTGATCAAACTTATTTGAGACAAGACAGGTCAAAACAAAAAAAAAAATGATATTAACTTCCACTTCAGTATTTCCTGAAGCTGCACTCTAAGCATCATGGGAACTGCAGTTCTTTTAGTCGTGAATTAGCCACAACACTGTACAAGCCACAGGGTTCATTCAAAGTGTAGGAAAAAAGTATGGAATGCAAGATATTTTAAATTTGCAGCCAACAAGTGTTTTTTTATTAGCCTGCAGCACATTCTAAAAATATCATTTAATAAGAAAACTTAATTAAAAATAAACTGTAAAAATTAAAAAAAAAAATCACCAGTAATTTTATAGGAATAAAGGATGTATTCTAATGAGAATAAAATTGTAATATTAATAGTCAAAATGTAATTTTAGTAGCATATAGTTTAAATAATGAAGAAAAAAAGAAGCTGTTCTTTTTAAAAAAAAAAGTTGTATTATTTTGAGGAAAAAATAACATAAATACATAATTTTCTTTGGTAAATTACTTAAAAGGAAAATAATAATAAGAATAACTTACATATAATATTACCAGAATAAATACAAAATATTATTGGAATAATGTCATAATATTACAAATAAGTAGATGTCTGAAGATTATATAAGAAGAAAGTCTAAATAGTTGGAAAATTGGGGAAAAATAAAAAAAAACTGCAATTTACCAAGAATAAAGTCAAGAGGAAAAAGTCGTATTCTAATGAGGAAGGACGAGAATAAACTCATAATATGTGGAATGCCATGTCATTTTAGTAGCAGTAATATTAACAAAAAAATTAGGTTGGGGAAAAATATTATCATAATATTATGAATAGAAAATGTACAAAAATTATTTGAGAAATTTGAAATATTTGTAAATAGGAACAAAGCACAAACTGATGTACTAATATGCTTTTTGACCTGTACCACAAAGCTGAGATGCAGTATTTCCTCGTCTACATGTGTTAGTTTACACAATATCAAAATGTCAAATTCCTTGCATCCTTTCATTTTTTACTACATGACCGTCGGCAGCTAAAGTAATGTGTCCACACCCGAAGCGGCGAATGAGAGAATGATGTAATCAGTACTCTTTCACCTTTTGTGAAATTGTGCCCTCTATTGTATAGGACAGCTGTGAAGTGGAGGATGAAGCCTCTCCTCCTCATAGAGAGATAACTCTGCCCCCGGGTTGTTGGAATAAGATGTCTCCTTGAAGAAAAATATGGCAGGCCTACAAAGAGGCAAATGAGGAATGAATGAAATTCCCGTTTGTCGGGTTTGTATGGGAGAACCCACCCCCCCACCCCTCTCTTTCCGAGCTCAAAGGGTTTTGTTGCCAGACAGACGATGCACCTCTGCCACTGACACTTCACTGAGAAGTGTACAAGTTGACTTATTCATGGGCGCTTGCGCTCCCGGTGATCATTTGTTTGGGAATCCGACGCTTCCAGCCAGCCTTAACTGTGTTTGTTCGGAATTTTGTTCGCCTGGCACCCGGTCAAACAGGATGCTCTCGGCTGCTGTAGATGCAACATCCTGGCCTCTCTAGTGATGTATAATGAATTAAGCACACATCGTCTGTCTCTCGCTTTTGCGGCGCTTTCATGCTTCCGACTGGCACAAAGGGCAGGAATCACACATCGTGTATCCAGGTCGTGTGCCAGCTCCTTGGCTCACACTTTCTCTCGAGCACCGGTCCCCAAGGGCGAGCGCTATGCCAGGATTTGGGCTCAGTGAAGCTAATTGTGTGTGGAAATGTAATGGCTGACCTCGGTTTAATTCCCACAATACTTGGCGGGAAGCTCGAATGTTCCTGATAGGACAGACAGCAGCCAGGTCTGCTGATGTGGAAAAGCAGGAGGTGATGAAGTGTGAGTAATAAGGGAGATTGAGGAGAAGCTAAAAGAGAGGAATGTGTTTAATTAGCTTGCTAATGAGCTTTTTAATGCATCAGGGGAGGGCGCGCCCAACGCCGTCTTGGGGCAACAGGCGAAGAGCGTGCACGTGTGTGTGCACGAGCGTGTACGCATGTTATGCTACGTGTCGGCGTGCGCTGATGACATGCCAATGATTAATTTATGGCCTCATCAGTATGCAACAGCGAGAGATAGAAGAAGAAAGCGGAGGAGGAGAATGGATCGTGTTGTCAGCGCGTGATTTAAAGAGCGTCTACGCTGTTTGCATGTGGGCATGCCCTCGTATCGCTGCAGCGCCTCACCTGCCATGATGCTCGGCTAGATAACGTCCCGAGAGAGGGAGGATATGGAAGTTCACGGCATCTCCGAGAACACAATGGCCTTTATTGAAAGGACGCTGGCGTAGCAACGAAGGACACCTCCTTCACGTAACATGGCGAGATGCCTTGTCACTTCCTGGTTGCTGTGCAGCGTCTATTTTAATGATGGAAACGTATACTGAGGTCTTATGAAAGGCACTTCTGCCACCTCGGGGTCATTTTTTAACATGTTCTCATCTATTATGGAGTTGCATCATCACCTCTTTGTGCCTATCACGAAATAAAAGGATAAATATAAACAAAAATATAAATAAAATAAATATAAGTAATAAAAATATATATATAATATATACTTTTGTTTTTGCTCCCCTCAAAGTTAAAAAAAATTCAAAATTATATATTAAAAATATAATACACAATAATAATTTTTTAATTATAAAACATATAACATAACAATAATAATAGTTATTATGATATTATTGATTATGGATTATTCTTATTATTGTTGTTATTATTGTTGTTATTGTTGTTATTATTGTTGTTATTGTTGTTATTGTTGTTATTGTTGTTATTATTGTTATTTTTATTATTTATTATTATTATTATTATTATTATTAGGGCTACACGGCGGTCGAGTGGTTAGCGAGCAAACCTCACAGCTAGGAAACCCGAGTTCAATCTCAACCTCGGCCATCTTTGTGTGGAGTTTGCATGGTTTCCTCCCACATTCCAAAAACATGCTAGGTTAATTAGCCACTCCAAATTGTCCATAGGTATGAATGTGAGTGTGAATGGTTGTTTGTCTATATGTGCCCTGTGATTGGCTGGCCACCAATCCAGGGTGTACCCCGCCTCTCACCGGAAGACAGCCGGGATAGGCTCCAGCACCTCCCGCGACCTTCATGAGGAAGCGGTCGAAAATGAATGAATTATTATTATTATTATTATTACTATTATATATATATATGTGTGTGTGTGTGTGTGTGTGTATACATACATGTTTTTATATAATAAACAATATTACTATTTCTTTCAAATGTTGTTCACAAATCTGAATGTTTGCTAGTGAGCACTTCTGTTTTGCTGAGATAATCCATCCCACCTCACAGGTGTGCTGCATCAAGATCTGACATCATGATTAGTGCACAGGTGTTCCTTATACTGCCCACAATAAAAGGCCACTCTGACATGTGCAGTTTTGCCTCACAGCAAAATGCCACACGTTCACAAGTTCCAGACCAGCCACTAAGACAGCTGCTGAAACAATTGGTTTGCATAACTAAAGAACTGTCAGAAACCGTCTGAGGGAAGGTCAACTGCATGCTCGTCACCCATTGAGCAAGTTCGGGATGTACTTGACCGGCGTATATGACAGCGTGTGACCATTTCCCACTGATATCCGGCAACTTTGCACATCCATTGAAGGGGAGTGGACCAACATTCCACAGTCCACAGTTGACAATCTGATAAACTCTATGCGAAGATGTGTTGCACTGAATGAAGCAAATGGTCGTCACACCAGATCCTGACTGGTTCTGAGTCCCCAGACCTCCATTCATTCATTCATTCATTCATTTTCGACCGCTTATCCTCACGACGGTCGTGGGGGTGCTGGAGCCTATCCCAGCTGTCTTCGGGGGAGAGGCGGGGTACACCCTGGACTGGTGGCCAGCCAATCACAGGGCACATATAGACAAACAACCATTCACACTCACATTCATACCTATGGACAATTTGGAGTCGCCAATTAACCTAGCATGTTTTTGGAATGTGGGAGGAAACCGGAGTACCCGGAAAAAACCCACGCATGCACGGGAGAACATGCAAACTCCACACAGAGATGGCCGAGGGTGAAATTGAACCGTGGTCTCCTAGCTGTGAGGTCTGCGCACTAACCACTCGACCGCCGTGCAGCCCCCCCAGACCTTGCCAATAAAGTAAAAAAAAAATGCACATTTCAGTGAGGCCTTTTATTGTGTACAGTCTAAGGCACACTTGTGTACTAATCATGGTGTCTGATGATGAGCATCTGCGGCACACATGTGAGGTGTTGCGTTGATATTTATTTTTTGCCAGTATGGATGTGAAACAAATGTCAACCCGGTCTCTGACTTGTGTTGACAGGGACCTGCTGAGGCTCGGAGGGACGCTGCCAGGACACAACAGGAAAAGCCCGGACAGCAGCGAAGAAATAGTTCGGCAACAAATGAGCCAAACCCTCCCCATCCGAGTGTGATCTGCTGCGGCTTCAATAAGCAAGAAAGACATAAATAAACTACCTAGAAACTCTTGACTGGAAGAGCTTGATGTAAAATAAAGACGATAAAAACAAGGGGGAAGCTCCGACTACACAGGAAGGACCACTCGGAATACTTGGTGCTGTATGAGCGCCCGGAGACTTCAATGTTTAAAAGACAGCGTTCCATTACAGTGTGTGTGTGTGTGTGTGTGTGTGTGTGTGCGTGTGTGTTTTTCTTTTGACTCATGTGGTTTTGTGACTGTCGACAGAAAGCCAAACGTCTTATGGGCCCTCTCAGGTTGTGTTTGCATGTCTGCATGTGTTTTCTGCCGGTTGGGAACCAATGGGAAGGGGGGCGCGGGGGTAGGGGGAGCGCTCACACAAACCGGAACGAGGGTCTTGAAGGATCCAACAGTGCCAAGATTTTAAAGACAGCCTCACATCTGTACTAGATGTCTTTTTACTCTTCCTCTTATACTTTTTATTTGTTTTGGAGTGAGGGGTAAACAAAACAAAACAAAACAAAAAAAAAAAAAAACCTTAAATCCGCTTCCTCTTATATACAGTCTTCCACGTGTACTGGGAGAATTCCGTGTTCTAATTCTGTACAAAGCATCCAAGTCTTCACATGATCTCTCCTTCCAAGCGGAGCGATCCAACTGACACTGTGCTGGACACGTCACGTGCATGCCAATGTGGAACGCTCCATGTTATAAATGTGGCTTTGGTGGCATTGGCAATGGACTTTAACGTCCATGTTTTCTTATTTCAATCATATACGCATTGTTTTGAATGCTAACTTATTTGTGCTTTTTTTACCGGGGGCTTTTTATTACAATGCTTGTGTGTGGTTTTTATTTTATTTTATTTTTTTTAATTATTTTTCCCAGGCCAGACAGACAAATGAATGAGTGAAATTCAGTGAGTTTTAGATCATACAAACAGATCAATGCGAGTTTAAAAGGTCGTTATACAGATGAAAGCTTTATGACTTTAATATTGACTTGACCTCCAAATGTTGGTTCATTCCTCCTAACATGCGTCCATCCAGCGCGGGTCCCTATTTAAATGACCGCCTGTATATATATACACACACTTTAGATCGATCAGCCTTTTTCTGCTATCTGACCTGACTTTGGCCTCTCTGTGACCTTTGTTTACATGCTTGTTTGTTTGTTGTTGAGGAGCAAACAATGGCGGAATTGTACGTGTAATGGTCATTACATATCTGATATTATATGTCACAATGAAAGAAGAAGAAAATGTACGTCTGCGAAAGGGCAGACGTTTTCCTGTGCAATTCAAGGTGTAGTAGATTGTAAAAAAAGAAAAGAACAAAAAAAAAAAGGCAGAAAACTAGAACAAAAATAAGCATTTCTCCTTCAATATTTTTACGATAATCATATGCAAATAAATTATTAAAGTGATCTCTGGTATGCTCTTTGATTTCTCTGTGTGTTCACCAGGCTGAAGTTCCAGGTCTCATTCGGCCGAGGGATGAAAAGAAGGAATAGCAAATATGTTTTACCTCCGCAGTCGGAATATCACAGCAGCTTTGGAGGGACTCATTAGGTTTTAAGATTAATTAAAATTAAAGTCCGGTCCATGCCGCTTGCCAAATAATGACATCACGTGACTGACGGACACCGGGGGGATTTTTTACCGTGTGTTATTGGAGAAACTTCAAGGAGACAAAGTTAATATGGCTGTCGGTGTCGTTTGCCGTTAATCCGTCAGCCAGGACACAAAGCTCAGAGCAGGTGAGCAAAGCTGTCACCTCTTGTTTTTATCGACTGGGAAGAGGCTCATTCGTCAGGGTGGGTGGGGTTGTGGGTGGAGGGGGTCAGGGGGGAGAGGCATGCCTAATCATCTCAACTGGTTGCCTCTTTTTAATCAGCGTGAAAATGGAGGACCGCTGGTATCTTGTTGTTTGGATGTTTACTAAATAGCGCTGCTGCCCTGATGGGATGGGATGGGATGGGATGGATGGGATGGGATGCGTACCGTATGACTTGAAGCATCGTTACCCACAGCACCATCAAACAAAAAAAAATAATTTTGTAATGCATAAACACAACCTTCTAAATATGCTCTTAAACATTATTAGAGCCCTCTAGACATGAACTAACACCCCTATAGTCAACCGTCTTAACCAATATGGTAGACATCTAACTTAAATAAGACTTCTGCTCATGTGTGTTGCTCTAAATGTGTTCCATGAGGGCGGGCATACAGGAAGTGACGTCAAGGTTCCGGTGCTTGTGTGTCTCATAACATCACCGACACATCGTGACCAGTGTGGAAGATTACATATCATTCACAGCGTCTTTGAATGCATCTTCTGAAGGCCTTAAATCTGGATTTTAGTTCATTGTGATTTTTGTATGCTTGGATATTCTTAATTTAGGTTGGAAATGTTGCTTTTTTTTGACTAATAATAAGCCGTATTCAATCACAGACTTTGGGTTATTAATACATTTCTTAAAAACCGTGATTATCTTCCGGTTAGTGACACAACCTCATTGGAGGATAGGATGAAGGATAGCATTCCTGGTAAGGTCTATTCAAGAGTTCTGAATAGGAGGATTTGCCAGATAGTTGAATCTTGGATTCAGGAGTAGGAGGAATGTGGTTTTCATCCTGGTCGTGGAAGTGTGGCGTCACTCTCGAGGGCGCATGGGAGTTTGCCCAAGCAGTCTACATGTGTTTTGTGGACTTGGAGAAAGTATTCGACCAGGTTCCTTGAGGAATTCTGTGGGGAATACTGTATTGGAGTATGGTTTGCATTGCCAGGAATACATCAAGCAATAAATTAGAGTTGGACCCTTTTGTCACCCATTCCGTTCATTACCTTGAGGGTTACTGGTTTGGTCCCTGCTGGATTGGGTCTTTTTGGGATGAGAATGAGCAACTCCAAATCCGAGTCCAAGACTGGAGTGCCATGCTCGGTTCGGGAATTAGATCCTCCTTTAAGTACTTTGGGGTGTTGTGATGCTAAAAGGCATAGCTCTGAATTTTTCCTCTCCTACGTCTGACTGGTAGAAGACCTTAGGGAAGACGATGTTTCTCAACCGGCTCGGGAATGCGTCGGGATCCACCGGGACAAGCTGGACTGGATTTCTGTATTTGTGTAACAAACCCAGAAATGTTTAATGTGCATATCTGACGCATAGAAAATCATAAAGCTATTATTATTATTTTTTTTTATCTAACTTCAAAACCAGGAAGTATCTTTTGATTTCATGCTTGGTATTTTCCATCGCGTGTGTGAGATCTGACACCACGTTAGAAGCACGTCCCGTCGACCATTAAACATTTGAAGATTCTCTCTCATTGCTCACCAGAGAAAACATTCCCTCCGTCTCAGCAGAAATGCCTTTGTAATATTTTGCGCTGCTGCATCCTAAAGATGATATAAAACGGCTGCAAACCTAAAGGAAATGTTTAATAAGGACAGCAGGAATTGAATGCTTTTAACGAGCATGCTGGGATGATAGACGCTCAAGAGGATGATGATGGGATGGCAGAATGACAACCGCTTTATATTGTAGTGACCTGCCAATTTTTAGTTTGCGGCCCAATCCCTATGTCACTACAAAGACCCCCAACGGTTAATGCTGGATTAACAAGACCAGCCAAGGCAGGAATAGGAGCCCAGACTTCACATGCATATGTATACAATATGTGTAGTCCGCACTAATTCATACAAATCTGGTGGCAGTGATTTGTCAGATTTAGGCACCCCCCCCCCCCTGAATGCACCAGTCAGTTCTCAACCAAGCTCAAAACACTCATTCGCCATCCTGTCCAAAGCAAGTTTAATGCCTCCAATTACAAGGGGGTCTGCAAGCAGGCAGATTTGGAGCAAGGAAGCTTGGCAGGAGCGTTTGCAACGCATCAGGGTCTTTTAACAGAGCAGTGATTTGCTGCTGCCGCTAAAGCCGCCTGTGCCTTCTCGTCAATGGAAAAGTACCCTCTTTAAGGCTGGAAGCGTGTGCAACACTAAGCCAAGACTGTGAGCAGAGACACACAAATATCGGGCTTTTTACCCACCCGGTACACTGGCTCTTTTTTGTGGAGGAATTTCTGCATCTCGGCACCGCCAGCACAAACGGAAATCAAAGTCTTTTCAGTGACAATTTATATGTAAAACTGCTGGAAAAGGTAGCAAATGGAGCAAATAGGACGTACAAAGAAAAAGCTGCAGAATAACAAGTCGGAACGTGAGGATGATGAAAATATATGAAAGACTCAAAACTATTTATCCGTGCTATGACCTTGAAAGTCATGTACTTTCAATTAGTTCCCTTTAAATTCACACTAAGCAATCACAGATGCTTTTTAGTCACTGAAAATATGTAAAAACTTCATTTAATTTGCATTCAAGTCATGCGTCCATGGGCGTCACAAGATTCTGGGATACTTTGCCAGGTCACTTGCTGCTTGTTTGTTGGTCTGGTTGCCTTCGCTTTGTTCTCCAGGAAGTGAAAACCATGCTATATTAGCTTGAAGTCATAAATTCTTGGCCTTAAAAATGTCCTGAGCTCATAATTCTATGTTTTGTTGTGCCTTAAATCAGCGACAATGAAAGGCCACTCCAAAGTGTGCCGTTTTATCACACAGCACAATGCCACAGATGTAGCATGTGTTAGAAAACGTGCTAACTGCAGGAATGCCCACCGTGAATTGAATGCCGTCTCCAAAAGCGTCCAAGAGAAACAACCGCAGACCACATGGAACCAAACAAGCACACCACCTCAATCCAGCATCTTCACCTTCAAGATTATCCGAGACTCCACTTTTCTGACCTATAAATGCAGTTAGCGTGTTGTATTCTCGTGTTAAACGATGCCAAAGTTTCAGATAATGAGGTTTGTGCATTTGGAAGTCAACCCTGAAAGAAGTTTAGGATGGCTCAAAATGCTCGGTTTCAGAGGGCGTTGCATAGCTGTTCTTTTGTGATGTCACAGAGGAGCAGCTTCCTTATGGGCGTGGCTGTAGGCCAGATACACTCTCTGCACTCCCCCAAGCTCTCCTTCTGTATTTACGTTGCTAGCAATGTGTGCAATGTGTCTTAACTGTGTTTATTTAGTGTAAGCAGGAGCAGCAAAAGCAGGAGTCTGTGTAGCATTATAGAGTGTACATAAACAGAGCAGGGTCGCTAATAGTCTTTATCCACCAAGCAGGAGTCTGTGTAGCATTATAGAGTGTGCATACACGGAGCGGGGTTGCTAATAGTCTTTATCCACCACAATTAGTGGCTCTACCCGAGTTTTTTAAACACTGGTAGTCCGGCAAAAAAACATGACATGTTACCGATACTGTAGAAAAACGTATACTAAAATGCTAAAGCTACTTACCATTGAGAGATATATTGAAGTAACCTCTTTTCTTGAGAAACTTCACACTGTCCAGTCTCTACTTCCGGATCGGATCCGGGTTCCAACTCATAAGGCTGTATGTTAAAAGCTGACATTTAAAAAAGATATTATTATTATTATTATTATTATTATTATCAACTCTTATAAAGTTGGGTTCGCAGCTAGCGGCACAAACCGGAAGTCCTTCGAAGCACTCGGGAGTTTGAACAATCACAGCAGAGTGGGCATGCCTGGAGGCGAGCCATGGGTGGAATAAATTAAAACAGACGCAGGAAGTACAAAGTCCAAAGAAATACAGATGAATGGGTGTAGATTCTGGATGAACTAGAAAGCTTGCTGTGCAAGTTATGGTGTGTAACTGCTCTATAGGACTCAACAACTCAATACAAAGGGCCGAAAAATACAAGTTCCTTCAAGTGGCCTGATCTCAAATCAATACTGTTAAACTGCGGCACGCATACAACATCAGGCCCGCCAAGTGTCTTAATCCGGCCCCATGAGCATTTCCAAATTCCTTTTATTAAACCTTTAATCTAAATATCTATACCCAATACCCATGCCAAAAAACACCATATACTCCCTCCGCAAGTCATGCTGGGTAGCTAATTATACTTTTTCTGCTGTGTTTGCCACATTTTTGCTGGAATGCAAAAACATGTTGATTAGTAAACATGAAGGAGTTAACGTAATCTTGATATCCAATGTTTTATTTATATTTTAGCATGCCTTGCGGGCATGTGAAAATAACAGTTTTATTATTATACATATACAGCGCTTACTTATTGTTTGATTTATGTGACGCATTAACTCGCTATGATGTGTTGGTGTGCGTTTTCCGTTTTGTTGCACCGTGAGCAAGTATGTTTGATGCCACCACCTATGTATAGACTAAACCTCGGTGTACAAAAAGAGCATGCTTTTCATGAGGACAGAAATGACGACGGTAAGACCCACAAACGAGCAGCAAGTGAAGGCAGCGCCTCTTCACGGAGGGGGATTGGAATTGATTTTGGTTATTATCCCCTTTCACACTGCTTTAAAAAGCCCCATGATTCAGTTCTGTGTGAACATCATCAGGTTGAAGTAGTTCCTATAGTTGATGGCATTATGTTTGTGTAAACTCTTACAGTATAACACACTTGATTGTTTACTTTCTAATCCACTGTGCGAGTCTATAACAGGAAAAGCAATCCCTTTCTTGCAAATGTGACCTGTAATGCGTACCTAATAACGCCGAGATCATGCATGATCAATGGCTAAATCAGGAAAATCAGCTTAATTTCCTAAAAAAAAAAAAACATTTGCCTTTTTCACCCACATTAATGGATTACACTTGCCATTTCTTGTAACCAGCTTATGCTAATCTTGTTAAAGATAATCCGTTACACTGCAACTGGTCTTCAAGTGTTATAGTTTGATTTTTCTTCTTCAGTCAAAGAGTAGTTGAATTGAACTGAAAACGCCCGAGTAAGGAAAACACACCTACACGTCAGTTCCCCTCAGCTCTTTCCCCATGAGAGCCTTTCGTGTGTGCTGATTAGCATGACAGACCGGCTTCGCCGTCTTCCATGCTCGTGCATGATGATGCTGATGCTGATGATGCACCTCAGCATCATTTCACCCATTCAAAGGTCGCCGAGGCCATGGGTGTTGAGTCAAGGGTGTCGCTAGCCTTTTGGCTTTGAAGGGCAACGTGCGTCAGACTAGCAGACGACCGCCGCCATCCCTCATACTGATGCCAGGGAAGCTGATCTCAAGGCCACACACACACACACACACACACACACACACACACACACACATACTTGAGCTGAACTCGCAGAGACAGGCCTGCAAATGCATTCAGAACAAATATAAACGCGACGATGGAGAATTGGAGATAAATCATAGTTTGTTGAACCGTGTAATGAGATGTTTAAGCAGCAACTTTGAAAAAAAAAAATGTAAGGGTTGATGAACATGAATAGCTGATAGTGAATACATGTGTTAATACCGCCTTATTGTCAAAACATTAGCTTGAAAATGACTTCTTAATAATGCTATAACTGTTTATGACCAGGCTACACAGCGGTGGAAGTACAAAATCCAAAGAAATACAGACGAATAGGTGCAGATTCTGGATGAACTAGAAAGCTTGCTGTGCAAGTTATTGTGTGTAGCTGCTCTATAGGACTCAACAACTCAATACAAAGGGCCGAAAAATACAAGTTCCTTCAAGTCAATAGATCTCAAGTCAAGCAGGGGTGGGCAAACTGCGGCACGCATACCACATCAGCCCTGCCAAGTGTCTTCATCTGACCCCATGAGCATTTCCAAATTCCTTTTATGTAAATATATATATATATGCCCAATACCCATGCCAAAAAACACCATATACTCTCTCCGCAAGTCATGCTGGGTAGCTAGTTATACTTTTTCTGCTGTGTTTGTCACATTTTTCGCTCCGGAGTATAAGTCGCACAAGGCCAAAAATGCACAATTAAGTAGAAAAAAACATACATAAGTCGCACTGGAGTATAAGTCACGTTTTTTGCAAAAAAAAAAAACAGACATTACGTCACCTTGGAAAGCAAGTTCTAACAATATAAGAATAGAGAACAGGCTGAATAGGTGTAAGATATGCTAACACAATGGTTATTCGGCTACACAAAAAATAAACATGAACAGAAAAAGTGTCCAGTTTATGTAACATAAACACTTTTTTAAGTCGCTCTGGAGTATAAGTCGCAGGAACAGCCAACCTGTGAAAAAAAGTGTGACTTATAGTCCGGAAAATATGGTAATTAATGTTTATGACCACAAAATATGATTAAAAAAACCTTCTTCCTCATACACATACAACCTCTGACCCACCTGTAGACGCCTACCACTGAAAACAGCATTGTAAAAAAAATAGGCTTCACTACACACCTTAAAATAAAGCTTGGAGCTCTGGAAACTACATCTGTGGGAGCTTCAGGGTCTGTTGGAATATGACTGTAATGCTAGCATTGTACTGCTATTGGTGCTAATGTTTGGGGTGAGGTGCCACTACTCTACTTACGAGGCCAGTGGACATAACAGGTTCTAATGTCTCCACAAAATATGCTAAGCTAATCTGGTGCCACACTTCTCACAGTGTTATAAAAAACCGTCTTTCCCTCAAGTGCCAAAATAAAAACCCCTGTGACGCTGATAAATAAAACAAATAAGTTAAAAAGCAAGCCTGTCGCTGCATCTGAAAGGAGCGCACGTGACAGCCTGGCTGAGTTTCAAAGCAGCGCAGCAATGGGCGCCGAGTGAAAAGACAGCCATCATTTGCATGCATATGAATGGCTTGGTTAAAAAAGAGAAAAGATTATGCATTAGTATGTTTGCTGATGAGATTGAGGGGTTTAGACCCCCTTCATCTCAGTTTGAATCACAAATCCCTACCATGGGGGGTGAAAGGCCGTGGACGGAGGAGGAGCAGGAAGAGGTAGACTTTAGGCTTTTCAGTAAACACGATGTGTGGGTTTTTTTTTTTTTTTTTTCGGAACAGATGTCCCAAATCACAGAAGAAAAGAAAAGACCGGTGCATCCCAGTTTAATTCCCGTCCTTCTATCACTATGGTGGCGTTGAGGTGGGTCTCGCTGCCAGGCTGCCACTCAAACTTGTTTTAAGCGGTCCCTTTTTGTAGTGGCCTGTGGGGGCGTGTTAGCGACAAGGCCCGCCGGCTTCAGGGACTCTCCTCCACTCTTTTACAGTCGACTTGAAGTGATGAAGAGCGACAAGGAGCAATAACAAGTTCTCCCTATCCCGTTCTGACGAGACAGTCGGTTGAGGTGTCTCACATTGTCGGGGGGGGGGGGGTCAACGGAAGTGATGCTGACAGCGATCCGTGTCTACGCGGCTTCATAATTAAATAGGAAGACTGAAATGCTGCTTTTGTGTGCATCCCGAAAAAGAAACAAACACACAGTCAGACAGATTGGTATCGCCTGAAACTACCTGTATATTGGAAATAAATGGCCTGCCAAGCGTTTGATGGGCTTTGAGAAATCCCAAATGCTTATACTGCCTCGGCTGCTTCCAAGTAATCATCCCCATGGTAACACCTGACACCAGCTATTCATCATGCAGCCCGTATAAACTCCAGCATATTCACAACAGCAAGTCACACGCTCAACCTTTCAGCCTGCCGCTGAAAAAAATACCGCCGTCCGCAATCACATGGCGAGCTGCTTGCGAGTGGGCGTGTCTTGTTTCATCATGCAATGCTTGTTAGCGTTCATTTCTCGGTAGGAAGTGACGGACTGGCAAAACAACTCCTGTTCTTTTCACGTCTCACTCGGGTTGAGCGTTATTCGAATTTCAACGATTCTGGTCCCGATTCCTTTTTTCGATTCTAGTTCCTAACGATTCTCCATTCTGAGGTGGGGTACGCCTGCATTTAGAGTAGTTACTGAATAACTAATAAAGAACTAATGATGAACTAATGACTAAGGCACATACATTTAGAGTAGTTACTGAGGACCTAATGAAGAGCTAATGAGGAACTAATAAGTAGAGCAGTTACTGCGGAACTAAGGCATATAGTACATTTAGAGTAGTTACCGAATAACTAATAAAGACCTAATGAGGAACTAATGACTAAGGCACATGCATTTGGAGTAGTTACTGAAAAACTAAGGCACATATTACATTTAGAGTGGTTACCAAATAACTAATAAAGAACTAATGAGGAAGTAATGACTAAGGCACATGCATTTAGAGTAGTTACTGATGAACTAAGGCACATATTACATTTTGAGTAGTTACCAAATAACTAATAAAGAACTAATTAGGAACTAATGACTAAGACACATGCATTTAGAGTAGTTACCAAATAACTAATAAAGAACTAATGAGGAACTAATGACTAAGGCACATGCATTTGGAGTAGTTACTGATGAACTAAGGCACATATTACATTTAGAGTAGTTACCAAATAACCAATAAAGAACTAATGAGGAACTAATGACCAAGGCACATGCATTTAGAGTAGTTACCAAATAACTAATACAAAACTAATGAGGAACTAATGACTAAGACACATGCATTTGGAGTAGTTACTGATGAACTAAGGCACATATTACATTTAGAGTAGTTACCAAATAACTAATAAAGAACTAATGAGGAACTAATGACTAAGACACATGCATTTGGAGTAGTTACTGATGAACTAAGGCACATATTACATTTAGAGTAGTTACCAAATAACAAATAAAGAACTAATGAAAAACTAATGACTAAGGCACATGCATTTAGAGCAGTTACCAAATAACAAATAAAGAACTAATGATGAACTAATGACTAAGGCACATGCATTTAGAGTAGTTACCAAATAACTAATAAAGAACTAATGAGGAACTAATGACTAAGGCACATACATTTAGAGTAGTTACTGAGGAGCTAATGAAGAGCTAATGAGGAACTAAGGAGTAGAGCAGTTACTGCGGAACAAAGGCACATACATTTAGAGTAGTTACCGAATAACTAATAAAGAACTAACGAGGAACTAATGACTAAGCCACATAACATGGGAACATGGGAAATTGAACTCTTCCTTGCGGGATTTATTCAACTCCATACAACACTGTTGTGGAAACAGGAGTTCAAAACCATTCATCCAACTTTTTTCCACTTATCCGAGGTCGGGTCGTAGGAAATCAGCAGGAAATCTCCAAGCCACCTCATCCGGCTCCTATCAATATAGTTCAACTCAGAGTTGAACTCCGGGATGACTCCCTAAGGGAGAGCACAGCCACCTGACAGAGAAAACTCATTTTGGCCGCTTGCACTCACCATCTTGTCCTTTTTTTCCCCACCCAGAGCTCATGACCGTAGATGAGGGTAGGAATGTAGATGGACCCGTAGATTGCGTTCAAACATGCGAATGAACCAATGAAATATCCCTATTTTGAAATTGCACTCAAACCCTGGAAATAATGCACACGTATCACAAGTTTCTATTTGTTTCCTCTGTCTCAAAGATGTGTCGGTGATATTGATGTTCCTCACAGAGGGCCACAGGGCTCAGATGAAGGAACGGTGCGAGGAAATAGTGCTGGAAGTGGGTCATACATCTCTTCTCATCACTTCTTTTCACATCCACCTTCTCTTGGCAGCAGCCAGCTCTCCAAAGCTAACGGCCATATAGAATGTCTCCTTCCCTACCAAATGTTCTGATAGGACGCCATATCTCCCTGCCTTGCTCTCTTGACGGGTGATAAGGACGAGAAAAATGTTGAAGCTGAATGAATTTTATGTCGGGTCACTACTTTCTGAATTATGGACTACAGATGTTTATCTTTTGGTGTGTGGTTTTTTTGGTTTTTTTTTTTTTTTAGAAATATACAGATACAATCGTCAGAGGAATTAAAATCAGTATAATAAATAATAACTCGCTTGATGTTTATGAATATATGCAGTCTTTTCATCTAGGAGAGACAATTGCATATGAGGCAGTTCTAGCCTTATGAAATCTGCCTAGCAACTCTGCCTAGCAACAAGTGCCTTGATGTAGATTACAGTCAAAGCTCAAGAAAGTGTGACTACACTGACACTCACTATGTTTACATGCACTACATGAATCCAATTCCCAAATAAATTGATTGCTACTATTTTCATGTGTGTGTGTGTACATGCTGTTTATCACGGTTCATGGGTTTCCACAAAGTGGAATTCCCTCTTCATAAATGGAATATTTTTTTGCACTAGCATAGAAAACCTGTTTATGACTTTCTCAACAAATGTGGTTATGCTCGGCTGCACGGTTCAGGAGTGGTTCACATGCTGGCCACACAATCAGGAAATTGTGAAGACTTGGGTTCTAATCTTTGCTTGGTTTGCATGTTCTCCCCGTGCATGCGTGGGTTTTCTCCGGGTACTCCGGTTTCCTCCCGCATTCCAAAAACATGCTAGGTTAATTGACGACTCCAAATTGTCCATAGGTATGAATGTGAGTGTGAATGGTTGTTTGTCTATATGTGCCCTGTGATTGGCTGGGCGACCAGTCCAGGGTGTACCCCGCCTCTCGCCCGAAGACAGCTGGGATAGGCTCCAGCATGCCCGCGACCCTCGTGAGGATAAGCGGTTGAAAGAAAATGAATGAATGAAAGAATAATAATAAACACTTTCTTATAAGTATCATGGTTTAAAAATATTTTAATATTAGTAGATAATACAAACAGAATAAAAGACACACCAAAATACAACATTGATTGGTTAATACACAGTTAAAACAAGAGTAAATGCGGGGCGGGGCACAGCAGTCAGGTATAAAAAGTTAAACATTAAAAACGGATTTAAAGAGGTGGGTTTTGAGTTGTTTTTTGAAGGTGGGAAGGTCAGGGCAAGCACGGAGTGAATGGGGCAAAGAGTTCCAGAGAGTGGGGGCAGCGATGGAGAAGGCTCTGTCTTCCCCAGGTTCGGAGCTTGGTCTTACAGGGGAGTGCCAGGAGGTTTGAGTCTGAGGAGCGAGGGGGACGCGGGGGATTATGTGGATGGAGCAATATACAATATATTCTACAAAAATAACATTATTTGTCTTCAGATTATTATGATTTTATTCCTGTAAGATGTTGACTATTATCTCATAATATTTTGACTTTATTAATGTAAAATTACAAATTTCTAATTTCTGACACATTTTTAAAATCTTTGTTGTACGACCTTATTTATAACATTAGAAGTGCGACTTATGTATGTTTTTTTCTACTTAATTATGCATTTTTGGCCTTGTGCAACTTATACTCCGAAGCAACTTATATTTTAGAAAATACGGTAATTCATTCATTTTCTACCGCTTATCCTGACAAGGGTTGTGGGGGGTGCTGGAGCCTATCCCAGCTGTCTTCGGGCGAGAGGCGGGGTACACCCTGGACTGGTCACCAGCCAATCACAGGGCACATATAGACAAACAACCATTCACATTCACATCCATATTTATGGTAAAAATGCCCAAGGGTGGAATCAAACTCGGGTCTCCTAGTTGTGAGGCCTGCGCGCTAGCCAACATAAATAAAGAAATATGTTATTGTTTTGTTTGTTTCTCATAATATTACAAATTTAAAACATTTCAAGCTTTATGTTGTTCAAATGATGTTATTTGTCCTCATAATACTGTAAATGTACAATCTTTTGTCATGATATTTTGTCGTTATTTTTGCAAAATGACTACTGATTTGACCATTTTTGATGATTTTTAGTTAGAATTTGCCAATAAAAAACATCCACAGGCCACCCCAGGGCTAAAAGCCGCTAGAAAAAGCTACATTTTCGCCGTACTTCTCTTAGTCTAAGTGCGTGTTTTCCCTGGTTCTCCACTTTTGTCCCAAGATTTTTATAGTTCCTTGGCCTATGCCCGCCATCTATAAAAACACACTCACAACATAAAAAACCTCTCTTTGGCCGTCTGGAGTTGCCTTTTGTCATACTGGATACATGGATTAGAAATGCTTCCAATTTGAGTTAGTCTAGTTAGTCTATGCAGGCAACAGGACATGATCCAATAAGTATTCTATTACCAAAGACTTTGTCTGCCCCTGCGGGCCTCACGCTGACTCAAGTGGTACAATCATATTGCTTATCCAGTCGAGAATGTTCTTGACATCTTCTTGTAAATGGCCTTTTTTGTGTGCTCGCAGTCTAATTATAGAAGCATCAACAACACACCACTCGCTACCAATCCTGCAGCAACCAATGACCTAACAATGTTTACACTTCAGCTCCGTCGCTCTCCAGCGCAGCTTTAAGAGGGTTTAATGTTCAGTTCGTGATTTGGGCATTGGTGTTCACCCGTTCTGCTTTGAGTCTGAAGGGGCTTATGTCACCGTGATCATTTCAGCACAGCCGTATTATATAGCCAACATTTTAAAGTCATCCAGCACAAAGAGCTGCTTCACTGCTATGGAATTTGAAGTTTTATTGTTTTGCTCGTAGCTTCAAAGAAAGCTGAGCTTCAATGCGGCTTTCTGGAGATAATGAGGCGGTATCTGGAGGAGAGCAGCCCAGCCGGACGAGTCGGATGAGTCCAGGGAGACTCGCCGCCTCGTCCGGTCAAACAGTAGCAAGAAGTTTTGCGACTTCCTCCAGGTTGCCCCTGTCAGAAAGAAGATGAAAAGGGAGGGATTAGAGCAAAACAACAGAGGTAAGAGTGGAGAAGAGTCTTCGCAAAACTCCAGAGCGCTTTTGATACCGCTCATCCCTGCCAAACCGTAGCCATGGCAACAGCATAGAAGGGAAGTGTGCGGCCGTGATAAGAGTGCGACAGGGGATGAAGGAGTTGACAGATCACTTTGGAGAAGGCTGACCTTCCGCAGAAGGACCGTCATTGAGTCTGGGAAATTAATGGCGTACGCAGATGGTGCGTAGAGATTGACAGTGTCTGACCGGATTCTCTCTGTGGGAGCAATTTAACACATATCGTACTACAAAGTGTTAACTTCAGACACCAGTGCTTTGACTGCTTTCACACTGTAAATGTCCGTGACTGTGGCTGTCTTCTTCTTCCAGTCTTTAAGGGTTTATCTGCTGGGCCAAGCTTCCACTCGCACAAAAACCCCCGTCGCCACGCTGAATGAAACGCGCCACTGGATGCAGAATAATAAGCGCTTCAAACACAAAATAAATATCGACACTTGATTTTCTTCCAACTGCTTGCATGTAAGATTTTATGCAAACAACAGTAAAAAAAAAAAAAAAAAAGAAAGAAAGAAAGAAGACTCGTTTTGGAAAACCGCTGAGAATGCCTCATTTCCCCTCTTTGTCTCTGAGCTCCCGCGCATAGAGGAAGAGGAAGAGCAATGTACAGAAAAATGGCCTGCAGGCAGCCTCGGGGGCAGCAAGCCGGAGACAGCGTATGATTTGACAAACAACATTGGTTTTTGCACCACTGCTTCAGACAGACTGTGTGCTTAATTAGTAAAAATGGACACTAATTGAGCCCCAGCTGTATGTTGAATCACAGCGCAGACACCAACCCGAGAGCTCCAAGTCTCTCTGATCCTCTCGTTTCCTCCTCCCCCTGAGCTCCGTCTGTTCACTCAGCGAGCGTCGCGGCTTGTTAGCACATGGGGAGTTTTGTAAGGATAATGAAAAGTCAGGAAAGGATGCACCAACGTAAAAAAAAAAAAAAAAGAAATATCCTCCCATTTCCCTGCCTAGTGCTACAGGATCACGTATGTATGTCCATGTCTGTAATGTTTAAGTCAGCTATAGCAAGCAGCAACGCACCGGGAATCTTAAGTACCCAGACTACAACCACCAGCAATGACTAAATCATAAGTAAAAGATGCACAGCTAGAGGGCAAAAAGTTCTTTACATGCTCGCAGAGGCCGTTCACTTTCTTTCGGCCTTTGTTCTTGCAATCACAACAGCATGTAATCAATGGCCTTAATTTGGTGATGGATGGTTAAAGTGATGAGAGTTTGTGTGTGCAGATGCCTTCACATTGCATCATAATCATCGCTTAACGCTCGCTTATCTTTTTTATAGTTTAGCCCCTTTGTTGTATATATTGTAAAGATGCACATCTTGAAAAGAAAATGTGCTGTTATTAAAATGCTAGATAACTTTTTGGGATGTTGATTTCTAGACTATAATGAATGGCAACTGACAGGCAATTGTGGAGCTGAATAGAATCTAATCTAATAAGTACACTGGTCAAAACAAAAACATGCTTTCAGAGCAAAAGTACTGCAGATTGATACAGTATTTGGTCAAAATAGGAGTTTCTTGGAAACTTCAAGGCAGATAATTATAAGCAGCTGGTGGCAAAAATCCTGAAATCCTGAAAGGCCATCCATCCATCCATTTTCTATAGTGCTTATACTCACTAGGGTCGTGGGGATATGCTGAAGCCTATGCCAGCTATCTTTGGGCGACAGTCGGGGTACACCCTGGACTGGTCGCCAGCCAATCACAGGGCACATATAGACAAACAACCATTCACACTCACATTCATACCTATGGACAATTTGGAGTCGTCAATTAACCTAGCATGTTTTTGGAATGTGGGAGGAAACCGGAGTACCTGGAGAAAACCCACGCATGCACGGGGAGAACATGCAAACCAAGCAAAGACTGGAACCCAAGTCTTCACAATTTCCTGATTGTGTGGCCAGCATGTGAACCACTCCTCTACCGTGCAGCTGAGCATAACCACATTTGTTGAGAAAGTCATAAACAGGTTTTCTATGCTAGTGCGAAAAATATTCCATTTATGAGGGAGGGAATTCCACTTTGTGGAAATCCATGAACCGTGATAAACAGCATGTACACACACACACGCATGAAAATAGAATTAATCGATTTATTTGGGAATTTGATTCATGTTGTGCATGTAAACATAGAGTATATAGTAGAGTACACTATGGAGAATTTGGAGTCGCCAATTAACCTAACATGCATGTTTTTTTTTTTTTAATGAAAACCTACGCATGCATCGGAAGAACATGCAAATTCCACACGGAGACGTCCAAGCGAAGAATCAAACCCAGTTCTCAATCCGATCTCCTGACTGTGTGGCCTACATGCTAACCACCTCCTACAAAGCCCTTGGCTGCAATACGTCACTAAAGTGTAAGACTACACACCTTACCCTTTCCCTCTACCTGTGAAATGAAAATATGGAATGTTTAGTGCATTTTGGTAATTGGCGGATGCATTGGGTTGAGTGACAAAATTAGCTAATATGGGGTGTTTTTAAACGAAAGTGTAGCATGATATTGTTTTACAAAGTCACAACTTACCATGGTATGGAAAAAAATGGTTTCTATTGTCGTCTCGGCGAGTGACTCGGGCAGGGAACAGCACGGAGAGACACACAGGTACACAGCGACGGAATCTCCGTGCAGCTAAAAGAGTTAATTATTCATCGATGTTGATTAATCAGGGATACGTTATAATCGGCTCTACTTTGCATGGATGTAGTAGACTAAACGTGATCGGCTCCGGTGATAGGCGAAGAAGGCATCGCTGTACCTTTATCAAGGTCGTCGGAGCGTTCAACGCCTGTCAGGGCAACTCTGAAATGTAAATTTCCCATTCATTGGACCGACAATTCTGGCATGCTCCTCCATTTTTACGTCTCCTCTGTGCTCCTCACCTTGCCCTCCCAACTGCGAAGGGAATCTGTCAGCTTAATTAATCGCAATTAATCATATTTCAGCTACAGTGAGCATCCTTGTGTTGATGAAACACACTTTTTTTCAGTGATTTGTATTGAATTTGGCAAAATCTGGGCTTTATTCAAATGCACCATACAGGCGACCAAACACCAATCAAAGCAAAAAATATTGAATTTTTGTGAACTGAAAGACACTCGATTTAATTAGCAATTACTTTTTTACCCTTGTTTTCTTTCTGCTTTGCCTTAGTGTAATTTTCAAGAGTACAGTGTTAAAAGTCTGCGCTGATTGCAAGCACAACTCTCTCCCTCTGCTCATTTAGCCACATTAACATAGACTTCCACAACGAGATGAGCTCCTGATGAAAGCGATATGATTAGAAAATGGAACATGCTTGTGGAATGTGGGTTAAAATAGCACGGTTAATTCACTTTGGAAAGCCTTTAATGCTACTGTCATTGATTGCATATCTTGTACAAAACACCTTTAATATTATTGCCTACTCAAATCATTCTATTTAACAAGATGTAATAAGTCTGTATCATGTAATGGCAGTATTACGTGACCATAAATGGATTAATGTGAGTCTGAAGGCTTTAGTAATCAGGTGACCCGGAGCTCTTCCTTTAATATAGGCTGCAGTGTTGCAGTCTTGGTGTTGTTTTTATGACGGTTTTTCGCTAGATGCAATGCATTTTTATTTTAATAAATATTTATAAAAGCATAGCCGTCTTTGACATACATTATGCTACAAAGGTGCTGACGTTTCTTTTTCTCGGTGTGAAGTGATGGTTTGTTCAAATGTAGACTGATAGAGCAAAACATTTACATAAGTGTATTGCAGGGTTTTGAAGGAATATTCTTCCTAAGAAATGGGGAAGAAATAAAGATGGTATAGGAGCTTACTGACCTCATTTAATATTTGGTTGTAAAAAAAAAACACCTTAAAAGCCATTTTTCAAAAGCCGTCCCTCTTGATTACTGGCCATTTTTGATGATTTTGATATTGATTTTTCAAGGCACACAAAAA
Source organism: Doryrhamphus excisus (assembly GCF_030265055.1). Lineage (NCBI taxonomy): Eukaryota > Metazoa > Chordata > Actinopteri > Syngnathiformes > Syngnathidae > Doryrhamphus > Doryrhamphus excisus. Next base: position 2,527,193 of record NC_080468.1, read on the forward strand.
TATTATGCTCTTAGGCTATATAAATATGGTAAATACCAAAAGTTTGTTTCTACCATTTTTTGTTCTTTAGTAATCAGCAGTAGAACATAGGCATGTTTCAGCACAATAGTGTAACATAGGAGAAATACATTGCAATATATTAGCATATAGGCGGCACGGCGGTCGAGTGGTTAGCGCACAGACCTCACAGCTACGAGACCATGGTTCAATTCCACCCTCGGCCATCTCTGTGTGGAGTTTGCATGTTCTCCCCGTGCATGCGTGGGTTTTCTCTGGGTACTCCGGTTTCCTCCCACATTCCAAAAACATGCTAGGTTAATTGGCGACTCCAAATTGTCCATAGGTATGAATGTGAGTGTGAATGGTTGTTTGTCTATATGTGCCCTGTGATTGGCTGGCGACCAGTCCAGGGTGTACCCCGCCGCTCGCCCAAAGACGGCAGGGATAGGCTCCAGCACCCCTCGCGATCGTCGTGAGGAAAAGCAGTAGAAAATGAATGAATGAATATTATCATATATTTTTCACGTTTTTTCACTGTAAAGTTAAAATCTTGTCTCAGTCTCTTAGACCCAATCATGTAACGTCCTGTTGTGAACGTCTTGAAATTTGAAAACCCCTACAAAAATGGTTGTTCACCTTAGGCTACAAGAAAGTTTCCAGCTAGCACCAGCTAGCTGTGTGGCCTGCACGCTAACCACTCGGTTAGCCGTGTTAGCCCAGCCCAATGTCAGATTAAAAAAAAAAATGCTGAATTGAATGAAATTAATGTTGACCATGATGACACCACAGTTTGTATACATACAATACAGTTCAAGCCTACCTCTTTTGTGCTTTTCCACAGGTTCTTGTGTTCCTGGATGCTCTGACTGTACTGAAGTTGGCTAGCTTCTCACGTTAGCCACTGAGACGCTAGCTCGTAGCTACTCAGAAAAGCACAATTTGAAGGTCTTGACGTTCTTGCCAGCTCGTACATCTTGCTCCTTTCCTATGATAATACAAATTCCCGAAGACTTGAATCTCCATTTCCTTGCTAGCCGCTTGATTCCTTCCTAGCCGCTTGACTTTCATCTTATCGATATCAACGGGTAAACTGGGAATCAAAATTAATTCATTCATTTTCTACCGCTTTTCCTCACGAGGGTCGCTGTCTTTTTGGGCGAGAGGCGGGGTACACCCTGGACTGGTGGCCAGCCAATCACAGGGCACATATAGACAAACAACCATTCACACTCACATTCATACCTATGGACAATTTGGAGTCGCCAATTAACCTAGCATTAACCTAAATCGGAGTACCCGGAGAAAACCCACACATGCACGGGGAGAACATGCAAACTCCACACGGAGTTTGAACCCTGGTCTCCTAGCTGTGCGGTCTGCGTACTAACCACTCGACCGCCGTGCCGGGAATCAAAATTGTGCTTGAATAAACAAACAGAGCTGCTTATGAGTGAGCGGGGTTCATATACGTTTTGCATAAAAGGTATAACGCAACATTCTAGTGGTAATGCTACCAATGCTAAAAATAAAGACTAGCTTGAACCGTCAGTAGGTCCTTCTACAATGTTCCTTTGACTTCTCATTTAAGGACTTTATTGGTTGTGACTGGCTGAGAAGGGGTCTAGTCGCTTCGCATTTGTGCGGCTGACATGAAGGCACGAGTTTCCCGATAAAAGCACGTCATTAATTCAATACCTGATGAAGTTGACGGGTAACAGGAAATGGCTGCTCACACCGACAGTCATCCTGCGTTTCTATTTTCAATTCAGTCGTTCTAATTATTGCTGCAATTACCTGCTGATATGTGTGTCCAAATGAGGGTGTTAGTTTAATTAAAAAAAAACATCCTCTCAATTACCTGGATGCTTTTGATTTGAATAAATGGTATTTAAGCAGGAGTGAATTCCGTATTTTGCTATTTTGACACTGAACAAACTGTGCTTTTAATGTGCATGTGTTAAAGTGCAGCACTATAACACACATAGGAGCGCTTTAAATCTGCACCAAATAGGTTTTGGATCCGGTCCCAGGTTCATATTAGTAGAAGTCAAAGCTCTACATGTCTTAATTTCAGACACAGGTCAGAGATCAGATTGCTCGTTACATGTTTTTTTTTTTTTTTTTTTGCGGCGTGTCCGGAGACATAAGTGATCAAGGCTATTACCCAGAATTGTTCTTGGAGATAAGTTCAGTGAAGTGGTTCTGTCTGATGGTCATTGATGGGGTCGCCAGAACACCCAGCAGCAAGTCGAGGTCTGTCGTCATTGGAAGGTCAGAGCTTCCGTGAAGACTGCATCACCACAGGGCGAAGCTTGCTTAGTTCAAAGACATCACGGGGGGGGGACATGCTGCTTTCAATGGCCCTGTCAGAGCCACCTGCTGACTGTATCAGGTCCCCTGTTGTCCCCGTGGTCATTCTTTAATCGCCTTTTATGACATGCCGAGCTTACGTGGGGGGTATTTTTGTGACAGGGCCAAGTCTTATCCAGTCTGTAGGGACAATAAATAATAACTTCACTTTTAGTTGTTAATTTGGATTCAGAAAAATCTCATATGAAAATGCCTCTAGATAATTGTTATTATAGCAAAATAAAGTCTATACTATTCATTGAGTTTTATCATTTAATTAAGACAGAAAGGTCAATTGTGCTTGGACAAAAGTCTTGTCGCATACCAAAATAATGTAGGTAGAAACGATATTTTCCTTTTTACCCTAATTAAATGATAAAACTCAATGAGCTATATCGGAATCCAAATGAGCGACTACAAGTGACGTTACTATTTATTGGTCCTGCAGCTTGACTTTTGCCAGGCCAACGGATCATTTAGTATGGCAGACTCGGCTTCGTTAATTGTGAATAGACCCGGTATAAAATGGCTGACGGAGGTGAAGTTGGTATCTATTGTTTTATTAACCGAACTGATGAACCTTGACGGACTTTAATTTCAATGTCAGAGGAAGACCAAAGTACTGAATGATATGATACAAGATGACAGAGGCAGGTGATTTTAAAACTGTATTCCAGTTTTAGTTTTCAATCCAGGGTCCTGATTGGTCCATCTGTTTTACACAACGTTTATCCTATTTACGGTTGTGGGCTCACCAGTCGAGCACAGGGCGAATTTAGGCAAACGATGTTGGAAAAATGTCCTCCTTTGTTGACTACAGTGGCATAAATAAACAAACAACTCTCATGAAGTTCATTCTTTAGATGCTCACTGAGCTGAAGTCTCGGGAGATTCAAATACTGTCGAATTTTTGTGTAAATTGGAGTTTCATTTACATATTATCCGATGCTGGTGCCAAATAAAACTTTTGAAACCATGCCCGTGTTTAAATGGTACCCAAACTGATACATGGATTTTTAGTTTTATGGAATTTTTGCATAATGATGGCGATGTTATGATTGAGTTGACGACTGCGGACCTTAGTTCATGCCCAATCATGAGATTGAGTTAACAGTCTGGGGTTTTAGCTTGATGGCTAGTGCTGTTGACTCCCATTCTCTAGACCTTAGTTCAAGTTCACGTGGATTGTGGAGATCAATTTGACAGTCCACGGTTTCAAGCCCAGCATGGATCAAACAGTTCGGGATTGTTCGGGACAGTTTGATTCGTATTCTGCTGACATGGTTCAAGCACAGGGCGGCTCACAAACATCAAGTTGACAGTCTAGGGTTTTAGATCAACTCTATTTCTGCAGGCCATACTTCGAGCCCACGACGGGTCGCGGGTGTAGACTGGACAGTCCGGGGTTTTAACTCGATGACTAGTGTTGTCAACCCTCGTTCTGTGGATCAAAGTTTGAGCCTACGTACATCAGATTGCAAAGATCGAGTTTACAATACGGGGTTTTAGCTCGACTCTCATTCTGCGTACCATTGTTCGAACCCACAGCCAATCACGGGGATGGAGTTGACAGTGTGGAGTTTTAACTAGATGACTCGCGCTCTTGACTCTCATTCTGCACACTTTAATTCAAGCCCAAGGTGGATTGTGGGGATAGAGTTCACAGCTTGACAGCTAGCGCTCTCAACTCTTATTCTGCGGACCTTGTTTCGAGAATTACAAGCATCAAATTGATAGTCCAATGCTTTAGCTCGATGGCTTGCGCTCTGGGCTCTCAATTTGCAGACCTTAGTTGAAGCCAAGGGTGGATTGCAAGGATTGAGTTGACATTTCGGGGGTTTTGGCTCGATGGCTAGCCTTCTGGACTGTCATTATGTGTGACGTTTGTTTGTACGCTTTCGAGACTACACTTACAACAACAATTGCTGGTTAAACCAGGGCTGGCCCCCAAATACATCCAAATCCATCTCGGACCTCATCCAAATTTACTCTCCAGTGCGGTCACTTAGGTCCGAGGGCCAGCTCCAACTTGTGGTGCCCAAGACCAGACTTAAGACCAGGGGGGACCGAGCCTTTTCTGTGGTTGGCCCCAAGCTATGGAACTCTCTCCCCTCCCAAGTAAAAAAAAAGGCCCCCAACATCGAAAGCTTTAAGTCTCATTTTAAAATCCTTTTAACTCGGAGTGAGTCGTATGGTCCTGTGTCTTTTAGTTCTTTCTTTTATTTTAATTGGTTTTATTTTTTATACTTTTATTGCTTTGCTTCTTGTTTTTAATATTTTAATAACTATTTTACTATTTTATTTCTTATTTTTTTATCTGGCTAACAGTGGTCTAGTGGTTAGCGTGCAGACCTCACAGCTAGGAGACCAGGGTTCAATTCCACCCTCGACCATCTCTGTGTGGAGTTTGCATGTTCTCCCCGTGCATGCGTGGGTTTTCTCCGGGTACTCCGGTTTCCTCCCACATTCCAAAAACATGCTAGGTTAATTAGCGACTCCAAATTGTCCATAGGTATGAATGTGAGTGTGAATGGTTGTTTGTCTATATGTGCCCTGTGATTGGCTGGCCACCAGTCCAGGGTGTACCCCGCCTCTCGCCCAAAGACAGCTGGGATAGGCTCCAGCACCCTCCGCGGCCCTCGTGAGGAAAAAGCGGTAGAAAATGAATGAATGAATTTTTTCTTTTCTTTTAGTTTTGGATTCAATTCAATTTGTACCTTTATTTATTGTATTTTATTTTTACTTTTTATTTTACTAGTCTGTGTGCAGCACTTTGGAAACTCTGTTTATAAAATGTGCTATATAAATAAAGTGGATTGGATTGGATAAACCTGCATTCAAGAGAATTGGGCAGAAATGAAGGCAGTATTTGAAAAATTGATGTTCATAATTAAGAAAGTGTTGTGTTGCTGGTGTGGACGGGAATGGAGAAACATTTGTGTGAGTGACTTTAGTTTATATTTGCCTCATTTCAGTGGTAGTAGTAATTTAGGAAAAACGTGAGGTACCGTTAACAACTGAGTTTTCAATACCGATATTTTTATGTGACGCAAACTTTGAATGTGACTTTTGAGGCCTACAATTTGAATTTGGAGGTTACATGCTGTATACAAGGTAAATAGTCTGGCATTGCTAAAAAAGAATTTGATCTCACACACACACACAAGTTTCTCCAATTACCAGTGGGCTCGCTACTCTTCCTTAATAGCTTCCTCCATTTCTGACACTCTCCAGCTGACATAATGAGAGTCTTCAAGATGTGAAAAAAGGTATGCACATTTGATACAAGGCCTGAAAATGAGCTATGCCTCCAAGCTCACTTCAATCAAGATTAAATTTGCTGTGCAGGAAGCTTTCTGTGGCTTTACACCAGACATCTGTTTTTGGGTCCTCATTGGGACCAAAAAGGGAGCAGCCTGGGCTTCTGTGCCAAGCAGCCTCTTTGGAACTCTTTGCCAACTTATTTGTCGCCGAGGATTCATTGACCAGGGCAGCCGGCAGCCACTCAGCCTAATGGTGTGACCAACTGTCAGCTCATCTCACAACTGGCAACTAGAACCTTCTGACAGGAGGACGTGGTGGACGGGGTGAGAGAGAGAGACAAACCAAATCAGCAAGCGGAATCAACCCCGCGCTGTTAACACAGTCATGTCCCTGAGGTTTATTGCCCGTCCATTTGCAGGCGAGCCAGAGAGAGCCTTTACTCCCTTAGGAAGTTTTAGAAATGCTTTAAGTGCCGGATCGTTCTGTGTTTTTATGGACTGGGGAGCAATCGGACATGTTTTAGTTTGTCAGATGCAAGAGGTGATAGGAGGCTGGAAATCAGGATCGGCTCTACATGACGACGGCGATGCTGTTTGCAAGCTGTTATCGGCCTGAGCCATCTCGGCCGCGGTACTCAGCCCAGCTGGCCTCTCGCGCTTGGAAGTCTGGCCAGCGCCGGTTTATCATAAAGCTCGGCAATTAAGCAATTACCTTGAAATCTAAGGTCTCTGTGTTAGTGATATTAACAAAGCAGGCTGGAACAGACATCAACGGTGCAACCTGGGTTGGGGGTTAGCGGAAAGAAAGCTTTGCCCAGTGATGGCAAAATCTGGCACTTTTTTTGTGTGGACCGGCTAGTTTTCACACCACCTGTGTGTCAGAGTATCTCTGGTGATTACAATGAACAGCAAAAATTGTCTTACAAAATCCTTTTGAAAAACAATCAAAACTCAAATTCCAAAGGAAAAACTTGCAAAAACGTTGATGAAAAAGGAGCCTGGAGGTCAAATATTGTTACCTTTTGGAATGTAACCAATATTTTTGAAAAAGCTGTTTTGCTTTTTTTGTTGTTTTATCAACACTGTACATAAATACAGTCCTGTTCACCACTGGCAATTGCGGAATCTAATCTACTGATTACGTCAGTCACTTTTATTGCAAATGTTGATCCGGAAAAGGACGAGAACGATACTACTACTTACTATGGTACCCATTTGGTCATTGTATATCACCTCGTACTTCGGTACGTGACAAAAAAATAAAAATAAAAATAAAAATAAAAATAAAAATAAAAATAATTCAATAAAAAAACTTAAACTATATTAGGAAAGCAGGAAGTGAACAAATGTAACAGTTACTGATTGTAAAAGTACCAGATGGAGGGGTAGGATTTAATAAGCTTTGCTTCTTCCTACTCCTTTTGGACATGTGGAACTGGGAACTGATTATGTGATGCATTCAATTGTAATCTGATGCATGTTCAAATGAAATAAAACCATTACCATTACCATAAAGGTAGCAGGGGGCTTTGTCCAAAAAAATCTTTTTATTAGGAAGGGCTGCACGGTGTTCGAGTGGTTAGCGTGCAGGCCATACAGCTAGGAGCCCCTAGTTGGATTTTGCTACAGTCTCACGGCTGGATCCTTTGTCATATATCTCCAGTTTATCTTTTAATTAGCATCTCATGCACCAGAACCAACAGCCCATCCATATTGCAACAGTAGCATTGTACAATATTAATGGTAGATGAAGTGCTGTAATTAGATAGAGGAAACTATTTCAGGTTCTCTGCAAGCATATGGAAGAAAAATCAATGATTTCAATGGAGCCATGAAAGGAGGTGAGCAGCTGATCCCGTGTGTGGCTGTAGCTGACAGGAGGGGACCCGGGGGCCAACATTTTGTTGTCACCAGGAACAAATGGTGACAAACGATGGCAAATTGGACTGAAAGCCCCCTGCTGAGCTATAGTCTCCCAATGGGGTGCCGGTACACATACACACATATGAAAGTATCCAAATGTAACTAAGTTCACTGAAAGGAACACAAAAAAAAAAAAAAAAAAAAAAACGGCAGCGGACACAAAAGGGGTCCTTCTTTATTTGATCCAATGTTTCACATGAAAGACGTAAGGACTAAAACAGGACTCGGACTAATCCTGTAAAAAACTATAAGATCAAGACAGATGGAAAGTTTTCCGGGAGGGAAAAAAAAAAAAGTTCTGACTTCATCCCGCGCTGTGAAGCATGGTAGGAGAAGTAACCACAACACAGTCATAAATAGATTCTATGGTCCACCGCCATGTATAAAAAGTTTATTTCATTTAATTGGCTGGATAGGACAAAGATTTTTAATTTCCCCAGAGATTTTGCACAGCAGAGAAAAGAGCTGCATTGAAAGCATTGCCAGGAATGTACAATCTTCTCCTTTCCACGGGCGAGAATGTGCTTTTTCCTTTTCTTTTCTCGCTCTCGCTCCCCCTCAGAGAGCCCCCCACAAATATTGCAGTAATTATGCAGGTGTTTAAATATCAAGCACACTGAAAATACTCTTACAGTCTATGAACCCGCGGGCGTGCAGGGTCTCTTAAGATCCATCCAGTCTATAGGACACACAAGCCCCCGTCACCGACCCCCCCGCCCCCGGCTCCAACACAGACGCTCCATTGTGTGCTGGCACAGATGAGATTTGCATGCATGTTAGACTGGATTACACATCCAGGCTCTGGGAAGACGGACCCCTGCGGTGTCCCTTCACTGAAAATCACGGGACTTCTTCTTTTCAGTTGACCACTTCAAACGCATCTCACAGCTTAATTGTCTCAGGAAGATATAATCAAAAGGTCACATGGTGCCATTTCGGAGGGAGAAATAGTTTTCTTTCGAGTTGAAATCAATCTAGACAGTTCATGAAATGCTAGTCCGATTGATTGCCGGACTTGTGAGAATGGTTTAATTACATCTGGAGTGTTTGTTAAGAGGATGGATATGAGAGAAATGAAACATTCATTCATTCATTTTCTACCGCTTATCCTCACGAGGGTCGCCGGGGCATGCTGGAGCCTATCCCAGCCATCTTCGGGCGAGAGGTGGGGTACACGTTGTTTTCGCCGTTGGTAGGTAATGGCTGTCACTGTGGTTTGCTGGAGTCCTAAAGCTTTAGAAATGGCTTCATAACTGATTGGGGGTTATTAATTCATTCATTTTCTACCGGGTACACCCTGGACTGGTCGCAAGCCAATCACAGGGCACATATAGACAAACAACCATTCACACTCACATTTATACCTATGGACAATTTGGAGTCGCCAATTAACCTAGCATGTTTTTGGAATGTGGGAGGAAACCAGAGTACCCGGAGAAAACCCACGCATGCACGGGGAGAACATATAAACTCCACACAGAGATGGCCAAGTGTGGGATTGAACCATGGTCTCCTAGCTGTGAGGTCTGCGTGCTAACCACTCGTCCGCCGTGCAGCCAGAAATGAAACATTCATTCATTCATTCATTTTCTACCACTTATCCTCACGAGGGTCGCGGGGCATGCTGGAGCCTATCCCAGCTATCTTCGGGCGAGAGGCGGGGTACACCCTGGACTGGTCGCCAGCCAATCACAGGGCACATATAGACAAACAACCATTCACACTCACATTCATACCTATGGACAATTTGGAGTCGCCAATTAACCTAGCATGTTTTTGGAATGTGGGAGGAAACCGGAATACCCGGAGAAAACCCACGCATGCACGGGGAGAACATGCAAACTCCACACAGAGATGGCCGAGGGTGGAATTGAACCATGGTCTCCTAGCTGTGACGTCTGTGCGCTAACCACTCGACCGCCGTGCAGCCAGAAATGAGACAAATCTTCTTAAAAATAGCCGAGACGCAAATATTTGTGGAGTCGATTTGAACTCCAACGTTGTCGCTCCTTGATCCCGTTCTCCGATCCGACTTCTCCGTCATCGGCGAGTTTATTTATAGTGCTTTTGTTGACACTTGATCAGAGGCAGCGCATCCGCTATCTCCAAACACGTGTGTGTCATTAGCTTTATTCGTATTAAATTGTTAAATGCCGCCATCACCAAGCAGCTAAGCCCCGGCGAGCGTCTTTTGCCCTGCAGGATTATGACTAAGACAGGATTTGATATTGATCCTCGCCCGCCCCCCTGTTACGTTCTCATCATTTCATATTATTCGTCACACTTACACTTAATGAGATCGGCAGGAGTCCCACAGGTCCCCCGTGAACCTCGACCTTAACGCTATCCGTCAACGAGCGTGACCACGTGCTTCGCCGCCACGTATAGCACTGATGTTTTATAACATGAGACGTCTGACCTCGCATGAAAATAAAATGTTTATTTCAGCAGTATGGGCTTCATACAATATTGAGTCCGGAGGTGTTCTCCACCTTCACAAGGGCCAGACTGTGAAATGTGGGATCATTTTACTGCACAGTGGAACTAAACTGGCAGATGAGCAAATTCACGGAGACCCTCGGCTCACCGAAAGCAATGCCTGCGTCTGCTCCACGTTTGAGAGCCAGGAACCGTCATTTCCAGACTAAGGTGAAAAAAGATTTGTACATATATAGGTTGCATACATAACTTTATTTTAAACTTGTAATTAAATTTGGGCTATCAAAGTTACATTTTTTGATACTCGATTAACGATCAATCAGGTTTAAGCCCCAAGTATAGTAGGAACTCACCACTGTTCCGTTGCGTGATGAGCGTCAAACCTCTAGAACAGGGGTCAGCAACCCGCGGCTCCAGAGCCGCATGTGGCTCTCCAGCCTCTTTGTTGCGGCTCCCTTTGCAATGCTTGAATATTTTTTAGCACCCGTGTGGTGAAAATGCACGTCTTTGTTATGAGTTTACAAAAATCCAACTTTGTGTGAGACCATGAATGCATCCTGACTGAGTTCTGACTGGTGACTGAATGAGCAGACAGGATGCTATCCAGTTCTCTCTGACAGGTTAACATGAAGGGAAATGAGTAATACTTTGAGTTATTTGAGTTATTAATTATTATTAATGAGTTATTTGACGATTCTAAAAAATAAATTAGAGCTCATTTAAAAACAAAAGTTTATCTCCAGTACTAGCAAGAGTACTCCAACTCGTCTTTTTTTTTCCCTCCAATGTTGTTTTAAACATACAACGTTTTGCGGCTCCAGGCTATTTTTCTTTAGTGGGTAAGTGGGTGAAATGGCTCTTTTCATAGTAAAGGTTGCCGACCCCTGCTCTAGAAGATATTTATGAATGATTCCAGGCAGACTGTAGTCATGAACATAACAGCTCATAACAGCTTTTTCAGTGTCACTTCCTTGTACAGCACCTTACAAAATAAGAGTCTAGTATATAGAACAAGTAAAGTCGTCCTCTTACATCACCACTGATGAAGTTTTTTTGAAGCTGGTCAAAGAAACCTTTTCGTTACACAATTATGGTGCGTTCAAGGACCAACAAAAAATAGGAAATTCTCAATGCCTGATGAAAAAACATTGTCATATACTATGTATACTGTATTTTTTTGCTTATAACAGCTTTTCAGTGCCACTGAACTATGTCACTTCCTTGTACAGCACCTTACAAAATAAGAGTCTAGTATATAGAACAAGTAAAGTCGTCCTCTTACATCACCACTGATTAAGTTTTTTTGAAGCTGGTCAAAGAAACCTTTTCGTTCCACAATTATGGTGCGTTCAAGGACCAACAAAAAATGGGAAATTCTCAATGCCTGATGAAAAAACATTGTCATATACTATGTATACTGTATTTTTTTGCTTATAACAGCTTTTCAGTGCCACTGAACTATGTTACTTCCTTGTACAGCACCTTACAAAATAAGAGTCTAGTATATAGAACAAGTAAAGTTGTCCTCAGACTTTACCACTGAGGACGTTTTTTTGAAGCTGGTCAAAGAAACCTTTTCGTTCCACAATTATGGTGCGTTCAAGGACCAACAAAAAATAGGAAATTCTCAATGCCTGATGAAAAAACATTGTCAGTGAAGTGATATACACTATGTATACTGTATTTCTTTCACTTAATTTGTCATTCATTCTTTTTCTACTGCTTATCCACACGATAATCTTCCGTGTTGTTGCCGTTGGTGGGTAATGACTCTCACTGTGGTTTGCTGGAGTCCTAATGCTTTAGAAATGGCTTTATAACTGATTGGGGGTTATTAATTCATTAATTTTCTACCGCTTATCCTCACAAGGGTTGCGGGGGTTGCGGGGGTGGCGAGAGTGGAATTGAAATAGGGTCTCCTAGCTGTGAGGCCTGAGTGATAACCACTTCTTTTATTGTGTCTACTATATTGGCTAATGCAAGAGTGAAGGTGACTATAGGGGTGTTATTTAATGTCTAGAAGGCTCTAATAAACCGGAGTACCCGGAGAAAACCCACACATTCACGGGGAGAACATGCAAACTCCACACAGAGATAGCCGAGGGTGGAATTGAACCCTGGTCTGTGCGCTAACCACTCGACCGCCGTGCAGCCTGACCTAATTTTTTTGACTGAAAATCCATATATTTGCAGGACCGTCCATACTGAATTGCTGTAAAGGTTTTATGATGGAGAATGTTTGACACTGGAACAGATTTTATCCTATGGGAAATCTTAATTTCTACTGTTATACTGTGTTGGATGCTTTGTGTGTGTGTTTTTTTTTCTTCCTCTCCACTCGGTGACACACCTGGAAGGTACATCCCAGGTGTGCCTGATTGCCAATCAGATGGAGCTGGCATATAAGAGGCAGACAGCAAGCAGTGCTCTCTCGCTTTTCTCTCTGTTTGTGACCACATCCATGCTGTGTGGGCGGCCATTTGGTGTCTACTAGTTTTGTTTCACGAAATTCTTTTGCATCCTGGTGTGGAGGATTGCTTTTTGTTTCCGTCTCCAGTTTTGTGTGGATTGTTTTCTGTTGCTCCTGGAATTAAATATACTTTATTTACATTGACTTGCTAGTGTGCTACCTTTCCTTTACTGGTATTTTATTTCTACACCCCATTTCTGCCACAGACACCTTTGGGATGTAACATGCACCAACTTTACACCTAATTCTAAGATTACGCTCATAATTACTTGAATGTATTTCCAATGGCATCACAATGAGCTTTAACCAATAAGGAAGTCTGCTTTAAAATGTATGTATGTACCCTCAAGGCATTAATCTTACCAAGGCTCCCTTATGAGAGTGTGGGTGGATGCTTGGTGTGGGTGGAGGCAATTGATTAAAGGCATGTGAGGGGATGCCGGTGTGTAGAATACAAACACACACAGATAAGAGCGGCAAAGAGAGCGAGAGAGATGCTACCTGAGCGACTGCAGCATCTGCATACATGGGCGATGCCGGCCCGCCGTCACATGTGATCAATCAAATCACTTTGCATTCCCGCCTGCTCATCTTGTTTTTAAATCCGATGAGCCACGGACACAATGGAGAAAAAAAATGATTTGTATTCATCCATATACCGAGCCATGAGATGTCCCTTCTTTCTGTTTTTGTCAGCTCATTAGCAGCACATCTCCATTTGAGGATCTCTTCCAATTACACCTGTTCTAACATATAATACTGTCAATTAGAAATCATTTAATTGGTTACGGAAGTAGTTCCTCTAAATTTCTCTCTCTCACACACACACACACACAATTCTGGACTGGAGCCACACCCTGGCAAAGACATCCAAGTTCTTAAATCAGCGGCGAAGATGGCGACGCCGTAAATCTTCGACCAAGCTAAGCAGCCACTGACATCCATTTAAAAGATTCTTTTAAAATAAATGGGCTCATCCACGGAAGCAAAATGACACCCAGGATAAATACATTCCTGGAAGATTAAATCACCCACTTAGATGATTTGTAGGCACAGGTCTGGAAATTATGGATTGAATATCATTGGCCCGTTTTCAAGTCCCTTTTGTATTTTTTTTTTTTTCAGCAGTGGAAGCCATCTATCTTATGGGAGCCATTAACAGCCATCTAGAGTCCGGTTAATACCGTCGGCACCAGCTGCCAAACACAATTGTGAGACGTAAAAAAAAATAAATAATAATTCAGCGCTTTGTGACCAATTATCTTTATCTTTCTACTGCGTCAATTTACCCCCCCACAGATGCTCAATGTACGCAAATGATAACGGCCTTTTTAGAGGATATGCAGTCAAAGATAAAGCACTCAGGTGTGGAGTGAGTTGGATGCTGCAAGAATAAACCCTGAGAGGAGTAAATGTAATTACGGCACGGTTCACTTCATTGCAGAGCAACAGTGACCTCAAAACTGTACTTAACATTGAATAATGGCTGCAGCCACCAAGATATTTCAAGACTAAAATAAGCGCTCGCAGCTGAGTTATTATTCTCGGTGCAGGCCGGGTCACGCTGTGCGGCGGCGGCGGCGGATGGAGCCGTTTAGAGTCGGTCAGTAGTAGTACAACATGCAAATATACCTCCACTTCACCTGAATTTATCCTACAACCGCTACTCAATTACTTCATCTCATTGGGTCTTTGGCTCTTTAGTTATACATTAAAAACATCAAATCTCCATGGCAACAATCACTCTCGGATGTAATGGTTTTTGCAGCGGCATCAAATGGCTCTTCTGTGTATCTTTAAAATTTCATACAGTGTGCTTCGTGCGGACCTTTGGGACATTTAACATAAAAGCCCCCCCGGTCTCTGACTTGTCTATTTATGTCCTTTTTTTTTTGTGGGGGGTGGGGAGGTTGTGTCGCATCTGAGTGGACTCTGAGGGATAGCTGCTACTCCATCCGGAATATGTGGAATATCAACATGTGGCAGCAAAAATGTTAACATACTCATGACACATAAAAAAGTATTTAAAAAAAATCAAATAAAAGTACAGTCATCCAGATGTGGGGTCTTTTGTGACCTCTTGGATGAGTTGTTGCTGCGTTTAGTTGGTTCGCGACTCATCCGTGTTTTTGCCGTTGGTGGGAAAAAGGCTATTACCCACCACAGACGTAGGGGAGTCTGTAATTCGCATGCATGCAGGCCCCATGTATGCACACTCTATAATGCTACACAGACAACCACTTCTGTTCAATTACTTACACAAAATAAACACAGGACACTGGTAAATTGTTGCTTACAGCTTGCTTTTCTGACTTTTCGACACAACCACGCCTTCCCAATGTTACAAAAAGAGAACTGAGTATATCTGGGCATGCCCATATAAGGAAGTCCGGATTGCATTGACATCACAAGGCACAATGTTAGAAACTCTCCCCCCAAAAGTCTTTCAAGGTTCACTTCCAAATGTGCAAACCTCATAATTATAAACTTCGGCATTGTTTAACATGAGAATACAACATTCTAACATTTATAGGTCAGAAAAGTGAAAAAAGCATAATAGATCCCGCAGCAAAAAAAATTATAGTGAATGAACAGGTGTACCAGTTGCAATCTGGGAGCGAGGGTATTGCCCATTTCAAAAAGCGATGAGAAAATAAACTACTCCACCTACATTTTAAATCCGATGTTTACTAAACTTTTCATGGGTTCTCGCTAAGTACATGTGCCAAGTATAAACCAAGTTTTCATAGAAATCAACAATGTGGTTTTTGTGTACTGCAGCTACAACTTTGCCCCAGCACGCTGACGCATGCCTTCAGCTTGCCGTGCTTGGCGGAGGTCAAAAATAGCAAATCCTTCCGCAAGTCACTCCACAAACATGGTGGACATGCTGTGATAAATACCTCATATTCCGTCCCAAACATTGCAAACATTTTCCCTTAATGACTAGTTAGGGCTTGCACGCTATGTTATACACAAGTCATGTTACCACACAATAAAAACATTTTTTTTAAAACTAAATCCTGCCAATTTCTTGCAGCTTGAAGGGAATTATTTTGATTTAAAGCCCCATATTATAATTCAAGTGCTTAGGAACTTAGACAGTTTTAAAGTGGTTTTAGTGTACACTTTTTAGAAGCCATATATTACATCACATGCAACAACATAACATGAAGACAGCGGTTTCCAAAGTGTAGCCTGGGGGCCATGGTCGGTTCCAGACCCGACCGTCATAAGGGCATTTCCACAAAGTAGGATTCCATATTTATAAACCAAATATTTTCCTTCTACAATCAATTCTAAAATCGCAAAAATTGGTTTAGAACCTTCTAAATAGTTTTTTAAATATTAGAGCCTTCTCGACATTAAATAACACCCCTATAGTCACCTTCACTCTTGCATTAGCCAATATAGTAGACCTAATAAGACATATCAGGGGCTGCACGGTTGACGAGTGGTTATCACTCAGGCCTCACAGCTAGGAAACCCGAGTTCAATTCCACCGAGTTCAATTCCACCCTCAGCCATCTCTGTGTGGAGTTTGCATGTTCTCCTCGTGCATGCGTGGGTTTTCTCCGGGTACTCCGGTTTCCTCCCACATTCCAAAAAACATGCTAGGTTAATTGGCCACTCCAAATTGTCCATAGGTATGAATGTGAGTGTGAATGGTTGTTTGTCTATATGTGCCCTGTGATTGGCTGGCGACCAGTCCAGGGTGTGTACCCAGCCTCTCGCCCGAAAACACCTGGGATAGGCTCCAGCACCCCCTGCAACCCTTGTGAGGATAAGCGGTAGAAAATGAATGAATTAACAACCACCAATCAGTTATAAAGCCATTTCTAAAGCTTTAGGACTCCAGCAAACCACAGTGAGAGCATGAATAAGACTCACACATTAGCATTGATGGTGTTTCTTGTTGTTACTGACACCTAGTGGCCAGTTTAGAATGCTACATACATCACAACGTCTTTTAATGCATGTCTTAAATTTGTACTGTAGTTCATTTAGCTATTCTATGTTATGCCTGAAAAATGCTTCATTTTGAAGCAAAGCAGCAATGATTTATTAATTTCTATATTTCTGAAAAACCCTGAGAGTGAAATGGCAAATTTTGAAGTGCAAAGGGGTGAGGGATTACCGTCTGTCAGCTCAAATAGTTACCAGTGACGGGACCAATATTGCTGATGTTTGCATGTTGTCAGCAAAGACGCATCATCCGGAATTTTCCTGCCACCAATCATTTGCTTGGAATTGATTATGACCTCTACTAAAAGTGCTTCAGGATGTTAAGGTGCTGTGTGCTAATTGAACCCATTAGCGATCAATAATCACCTCACTCAGGTTGTCTTATTTTTTATTTTTTTGCATACACTAAATGCACCATTAAATAAAAATTGTGATTGCACACATTTAACACACTTATTACCATCACGAGGCGGCACAGCGGACGAGTGGTTAGCGCGCAGACCTCACAGCTAGGAGACCAGGGTTCAATTCCACCCTCGGCCATCTCTGTGTGTGGAGTTTGCATGTTCTCCCCGTGCATGCGTGGGTTTTCTCCGGGTACTCCGGTTTCCTCCCACATTCCAAAAACATGCTAGGTTAATTAGCGACTCCAAATTGTCCATAGGTATGAATGTGAGTGTGAATGGTTGTTTGTCTATATGTGTCCTGTGATTGGCTGGCCACCAGTCCAGGGTGTACCCCGCCTCTCCAGCACCCCCCGCGACCCTCGTGAGGAAAAGCGGTAGAAAATGAATGAATGAATTACCATCACGGGTGAGCTGGAGCCTATCACACCCAACCCAGCATTTACATTCACATCAATGGGAAGAGTTTAGTCTCCAAATACTACTATGGGTGTTTTTGGACACACACAAGCAAAAAGCAGAACATGCAAGTTCAAACGATGTTTATTTCAAAACATAAGCGCATGCAAATGAAGTTAGTGAGTAGGCAGGGAATGAAATAATTCATTTTAGTCGCTTTAAAAATATGGGCCAACATGGGTTATTTACATTGATGTTACAGTAAGCAGCTGGAGTTGGTGTTAAAAAGCCAGCAAGTTCAAAGAGTGTAAAATCAGCTTTGACCTGATTCTATACACTCTCTTATCTCCCTTAAATGTCAAGTAGCTGAATATGCTGATCACGGCATGAAAGTACTTATAAATACGCTGTCCTTGAGCCACAAAGATTAGATTTTCCATTTCAGGTGAAAAGCCTTTGGAAATCCAAACATCGGACGCTGATTGTGGAAAAATGGAAAGGTTACTGAGCCTTATCTGCAATTATGCAAAAAACAGAGCGATTGTTCAAGCCCGTGATCAGTGCTACAAAGGGAATTGACTGCCTTGATGTTGCTTACAGCGTTCTCCTGTCACACACGGATGTGTAGCATACAGCTCATCCTGAGGGACAATGCAACCTGCAGGAGCTGACTGTGCACAGCTAATACCTTGACGTGAGTGCTGAATTGCCAATAAGGAAGATGAAGTTCTAAATGCACCCTGTAAAAGTATAAATATTGCTAAATGACAGGCACGGTGGAACCTTGGTTAGCCTCATTAACTTGCTCCACTAACCAAAACGGATGCTCACTGAATGTTTCTTTTCCCATAAGAAATAATGGAAATCCAATTAATCTATTCCAGAAGGCCAAAACTATTTACACAAATTTTAATAAGTTTTACACTTGTACATTCGTGTGGAAAAGTGTTAGCTCCCTTCCTGATTTTTGCATTTTCAGTCACATTTAATGTTTCCAATCATCAGACGAAAAAAAAATTAGTTTTTAAATGAAACTTTTTATTATTAAGTAAGAAAAAAAATCCAATCCTACATGACCCTGTGTGAAAAAGTGATTGCCCCCCTGTTAAAACATAGCTTTACTGAGCTCCATTAGTCTGGAAAAGGTTACAAAGCCATTTCTAAAGCTTTGGGACTCCAGCAAACCACAGCGAGAGCCACTATCCACAAATGGCAAAAACATGTGGTGAACCTTTCCAGGAGTGGCCGGCCAACCAAAATGACTCCAAGAGCGTAGCAACGACTTATCCAAGAGGTCACAAAAGACCCCACAACAAAATCTGAAGAACCAAATGCCTCACTTGCCTCAGTTAAGGTCAGTGTTCATGACTCCACCATAAGAAAGACACTGGAAAGACCAAAAAGAAAGACCAAAACCACTGCTGAATAAAAATAACATTAAGACTCATATCAATTTTGCCAGAAAACATCTTAATGATCCCCAAGACCTTTGGGAAAATATTGTTTTTGTCTGAAAAGTTGAACTTTTTCGAAGGTGTGTGTCCCATTACATCTGGCTTTAAAGTAATGCTGCATTTAAGAAAAGATCATTCCAACAGTAAAATATGGTGGTGGTAGTGTGATGGTCTGGGGCTGTTTTGCTGCTTTAGGACCTGGAAGACACGGACCAAAAAAATTTGCTGTTTACCAAAAAATCCTGATGGAGAATGTCCGGCTATCTGTTCGTGAATGGCCGAAGAAAAACCAAATGAAGACTTTGGAGTGGCCTAGTCAAAGTCCTGACCTGAATCCTATTGAGATGCTGTGGCATGACCTTAAAAAGGTACTTCATGCTGGAAAAGCCTCCAATGTGGCTGAATGACAACAATTCTGCAAAGATGAGTGGGCCAAAATTCCTCCACAGCGCTGTAAGAGACTCATTGCAAGTTATCACAAACGCTTGATTGCAGTTGTTGCTGCTATAAGGGTGGCCCAACCAGTTCTTAGCTTTAGGGGGAAATCACTTCTTCACACAGGGCTGGATTTTATGTTTTCATCCACTAATATAAAAATGTGTTTGATGAGCTGAAACATTTAAGTGTGACAAACGAGCAAAAAAATAAAAAAGCAGGAAGGGGCAAACACTGTATGTAGCATTTATGCTAATAGCATGTTGACGTTAACCACATTACAGTGATTTTTAAAAATAAATAACTTCAAAAAAGGTAACAGGATTGTGCTGAGATTTGAACCCCGCCCATTCATAGTTGAATTATCATTGAACGTACAGAAAAACGGAGTTAACTTACGTTTGGCCTTCCCATGACCTGCAGAGAAACTGAATTATGCAACTTCCTGTGGGCCATGTGATTTGTACAATTTTCCAAATTTCGAAGAGGGGTTAATGTGTTTGGTTCTGAGGACTGAGTGAAAACCCAACTACAGTACACGACTAAAGTGTACATTTTATTTAAATTGTTTTTTTAATGCATTTATAACAGTGAAATGGACAGACATGGAAATATATTTTCAGTTATGCTCTTTGTGATTCAGTCGAGTCTTTGTGTTTTGATTGAACCATAAAAATACACTTTTTTTCCCCCACCGATAAATATTAAGCAATCTGCAATGCATCACTATTTTTGAACATGCTCTCCTGTCAGCAACGCTGACACGAAGCCGATAGGACGTTGACAGCTCCACTTTTACACTCATTGTGTCATCCGTTTCATTTCATGCATTTATTTTTTTCGGAGAAAGGGAAAAAAAAAAAGACTGGAGACAAGGAATGTGAAGTTGGGTCACATGGAAAAACCTCTCCTCTTATCTTTCCATCAACACCTGGGACTATAAATAGTTTAGTTGGAGAAGAAGGGCTTTCATCTTCAATGCTGCCCCATTGCAGCCACAACATGAGAGCAACAGTGCCCCCTAGTGCAAGACAACGTTATTAGTCAGCAACTGAACCACATGCAGGGGTATAGCTTGCTAGTCTGCAGGCGCAAAGCTTCTAAAGCAGGGTATTTTAACTCAATTTCTGGCAGTGACAGTATGTTTTATTTCTGCTGTCCCTCTGCATTGATCCTTTCTGAGATGAAGGGAATTGCTTCTGTTTTTAGCTTCTCCAGCTCTTTTTTCACCGCCTGCAGCTCTATCCTCCACTGTCAGAGCTCTGGGCGCACTGCACCGCTCTGGGCTGAGTCAGGCGTCCGTATGACAACGCCGTCATAACCTGAAACAGATACAGCAGACGATAACTCTTTAGGGAATAGAGCAGCAAGTCGAGGCCATCAAAGAGATGCTGAGTTTAGGATCTTATATATATGGAAGTCTATATCCGAAAGCTACACGAGTTGGGATGTTTGAAACTTGATAAAGAAGTAAGAGTCTTAAAATCCTCCAGACTGTTTTTTTTCCAAAAGACTTTCCCAACTGGTGTAAATCAACAATTCCCGCTGAGTTCTCACTGTTGGTTGAGCCAGTGATTGTTTAAACAAATCTTTGTTTTTTTTTACCAGCTGCAGTCCATCCTAATCCTTCGCCATGTCAAGGTAAAATTAGGCCTGCAACTCCTTAGACCAGGGAGTGTCCAAAGTGTAGCCTGGGACCGTTTAGGGACCATGACTGCATTTTTATTGTCCCTTGGCAAAGGTACGATTAAACAAGAATTTTTTTCCAAAATGAAAAAAACATTAAGTTTACAGTATAAAGGCAAAATATTAAGAGTGTAAAGTCATAATCACTCATTCGCTACCAAATACATCTATTATGTTTTAGTTTTTGTTGGGGGTTTTTTTGCGGGAAAGGCAAAAAGATGTGATGATGCAACTGCACAATAGAAGAGATCATGTTTGGTGCAGGTTTAAGATGTAAAAACAGCCACAGTCTTTCCCATGTAATAGAGAACTCCACAGTAACCAGGAAGTTATAAAGCATGGAGCAGCGTAACGTGCAGGCGGTTTGGGAATTGAAGGGAAATTGAATTTTCAGGGGAATCTAAAAATGCCGTCTTGTCTTTTTTGTGTAAACCCACAAAATTATGACCTGCCGCCGTCATGTGACCAGAGTTTAGCGCTGCAGACACGGCAAATTCTCCTGATTATTTTTTTGTCTGATGCTGCATAATGACTTGTCGGAGTAATTCCACTTCTCGTCTGTCACTGAAGATGGACAGCCGACAGCACGCAGTCAAACAACGGGAGGGAAAGTAACGCAGAGCGATTTGTGACATCTGATTTTTTTGAGGCAATATAAATGCATTACTCTTTTGAACGCATATTGTTTTAAGAATCCAAACTCTTTAAGTGTTCCCACCAATTTCCAACCACCAAAATCCGACCAGAACTCGGCTCCAGGGACAAAGTGGGGTGGGGTAGGTCACCGTTGATGCACTACACTGCTGATGGAGATGTTTACTAGGAGACCTCTAAAAAGGGACACTCACTGAGACCATCAAGAGGAGAGCCAGCATCACGCCCAGCATGATGTATAAATGATTGGTCAATCCGCCAGCCCACAAGGGACCCAGGATGGTGGCGAGGCCCCCTACCGATCGCCTCACGCCTTGACTGAATCCTTTCGGTGACACACAAACAAACAAACGCATGAAAAGTAGGCGAGAATGTGCAACATGTGATGTGCAAGCTTTCAAGGTCACCTTGTGTTTTCTCTGCCGTGACTTTGGAGAACAGAGACACCTGAGACACGGCGACGAAGGGGAGCCCCAGCAGCTGGAGGAAGACGCCGATGACGAAGGCCGACATCTCCCACTCGTAGTTACCTGGCAGCAATGCCACAATAATATCAATGCGTTGCTCAGTTGCTATTATGTAACTCTGTTAAGGGTTATGTAGCAGAGCCTTCCTTATTGGAAGCCGTCCTGCTGACATCACCATTGCATACCTCCGGAAACTACCATATATTGCCCTTCTATCCGAGCGCCCTCCCATTTAAATCAGGAGTCCCGAACGCTATTATGTCTGTTTTGAGTGTGAAAGTGCTAAGTCACCGCTGTCACCCACACACCAGATAATCTGTCTAAAGCAGGGGTCGGCAACCTTTACTATGAAAAGAGCCATTTCACCCACTTGCCCACTAAAGAAAAATAGCCTGGAGCCGCAAAACGTTGTATGTTTAAAACAACATTGGAGGGGAAAAAAAAAGACGATTTGGAGTACTCTTGCTAGTACTGGAGATAAACTTTTGTTTTTAAATGAGCTCTAATTTATTTTTTAGAATCGTCAAATAACTCATTAATAATAATTAATAACTCAAATAACTCAAAGTATTACTCATTTCCCTTCATGTTAACCTGTCAGAGAGAACTGGATAGCATCCTGTCTGCTCATTCAGTCACCAGTCAGAACTCAGTCAGGATGCATTCATGGTCTCACACAAAGTTGGATTTTTGTAAACTCATAACAAAGACGTGCATTTTCACCACACGGGTGCTAAAAAATATTCAAGCATTGCAAAGGGAGCCGCAACAAAGAGGCTGGAGAGCCACATGCGGCTCTGGAGCCGCGGGTTGCTGACCCCTGGTCTAAAGCAACCAAACACCAGACTCGTACCAAGCCCAACTTTCTATTTATCGTGCGCTTTAAATTCAGTCCGTGTGAGAGTGCGCTATAAATCTCACTTTCTGATGCCTTAAAATTTGAACTGGACGTCCAGTTGACAGCTCAAGCTTTTAGATTGATGGCCAGCGCATTCAGCTCTCACACAGTGGTCCCTGGTTTGATCCTTGGCCATGTCCAGGGACGAGTTAAATTTGGTCTAATCCCTCGTTTATCGAACTTAATTGGTTCCTGATCCGACCGTGATATGTGAATTTAGGACCTTCTAAATTAGGATTTTTAACATCATTAGCGCCCTCTAGATGTGACAGAACACCTTTACACGAACCCATTTTTACTATTGTGCCTGTGATAATTCAAACCTGCAATAAAAGCCTGTTGTTCTGCTGATCAAGTCTGATCCTTGTGTGTCTCACCGAACATTACAGTAACAATACTGACACCTAGTGACCAGTGTGGAACACTATTTGAAGGCATCTTTTGAATGCCTTATATTTGTATTTTAGTTTATTTAGGCCTTTTTATGTTTGAAAATACTTCATTTAGGCTGCACGGCGCCGAGTGGTTAGGGCGCAGGCCACACAGCTAGGAGACCCGAGTTCAATTCCACCCTCGGGCATGTCTGTGTGGAGTTTGCATGTTCTCCCCGTGCATGCGTGGGTTTTCTCCGGGTACTCCGGTTTCCTCCCACATTCCAAAAACATGCTAGGTTAATTGGTGACGACAAATTGTCCATAGGTATGAATGTGAGTGTGAATGGTTGTTTGTCTATACCAGGGGTCAGCAACCCGCGGCTCCAGAGCCGCATGTGGCTCTCCAGCCTCTTTGTTGCGGCTCCCTTTGCAATGCTTGAATATTTTTTAGCACCCGTGTGGTGAAAATGCACGTCTTTGTTATGAGTTTACAAAAATCCAACTTTGTGTGAGACCATGAATGCATCCTGACTGAGTTCTGACTGGTGACTGAATGAGCAGACAGGATGCTATCCAGTTCTCTCTGACAGGTTAACATGAAGGGAAATGAGTAATACTTTGAGTTATTTGAGTTATTAATTATTATTAATGAGTTATTTGACGATTCTAAAAAATAAATTAGAGCTCATTTAAAAACAAAGTTTATCTCCAGTACTAGCAAGAGTACTCCAACTCGTCTTTTTTTTCCCCTCCAATGTTGTTTTAAACATACAACGTTTTGCGGCTCCAGGCTATTTTTCTTTAGTGGGCAAGTGGGTGAAATGGCTCTTTTCATAGTAAAGGTTGCCGACCCCTGCTCTATACGTATGTGCCCTGTGATTGACTGGCGACCGGTCCAGGGTGTACCCCGCCTCTCGCCCGAAGACAGCTGGGATAGGCTCCAGCATGCCCACAACCCTCGTGAGAATAAGCGGTAGAAAATGAATGAATGAATACTTCATTAGGTACAAATATGTAACATTTGCTTAAATATGTAATAATGCCACTTGTCCTCATTAGAATGGTCGGAGTATAAATTTGCAGTATTAAAATCCTCTCTGGTACTGCAGGTAAGAATGGTAACGGTGTCCGGACTTGAGCAATCTGCAGCACAATCATGCACGAAATGTCCCTTTTTTTTCCAGAAATATTCCTGTATTTTCAAACGCAAATATTGACTGTAATAATCCTGGTGTGTAACTTATGCCTACCCACCTGACTGGAATGAGTTCAACATTTTTAGGGTTACTTCTTAATCTAAAATAATGAATGCATAGTCACACTATACTCACATTCAAACAAAACCATACATAATTCTCAGGAGGTGCTTGTCACAAATAGCCGATACAATTCCATGACTAAAATGCAGTTATTTAACGCTTTTACTTGCTGGTACAAAGTGATCTATCTCGTGTTCAGTTCTCCAGCCCTTCCTCCTTCCACAAATGGCTTGGCAGCCCCGCGGAGAGCTCTATCTGAGAGTGAAACCTCTGCCAAGCGAGCAGCCACTCCATTTTTTTTTTTTTGTTCTGGGCCGCTCTGCACTGCGCACATCTTTGTGTGAATCTGTGCCCACTCGGAATGTTGGATGTTCTTCTCTCCAGTCAAATCCTGTAATCTTATTTTCAAAATGCAATTTCATCAATCAGACATGCTTCTAAACGGACCAAGACAAAAAAAAAATCACGTTTGCACGTATCTCAGCATTTAGATTGCTTTCTTTGTTTTGCTGTTTCAGCCTTAACAAATAGCCTACAAATGCATGATATGCTTTAACAAATAGGATTCTCGTCTAATGAGATTACTCTAATCCCTTTATATGTACTCAGGCAATTTCCCGCTCCAGCACCTGTCGTTTGTCATCACAGTGAAAAAAAACGTGACAAGCCGAGACAGACGCAAGCCAACATGAAGACGCAGGATCCAGTTTTGCCTTCATGGTCTCCAGCTGGCCTTACAAATGCTAAGTGATATCATTTACACAGCAAACCCACATCAGCGCATATGTAACCAAATATGGTTCCAAACCGTACGGAAAATAAGCGCGTGTACCACTGCATGCATGTTTTATATTTACGAAGCAGGCCGGCACCTTGAAGGTTGCAGAGGAACACGAGGCACCAGATACAGGCGGTGCAACAGATGACCAGGCCCACCGCCAGCACTGCACGGTCCGCCACCTTCCCGCTCAGCCAGCGAACAAAGAGGAAGCCCAGGATGACCTCCACGCCGCACAGGCTGTACATCACACTGTTGCCCAGCTCGCCAAAGCTGAAGTAGCGCTGCGTCAGAGGAGTCACCATGGTCTGGGGGTTGTGAAACATATTGTTACAAGGTCGCCCACATAGACGAAAGGGTTCAGTCAGAGGAAGATTAGAAAAACCACTTGAAATTCCATAAGCATCACATACAGCAGATCAAAGGAAGTGTTCCTTTTTTGATATGAAAATGACGACAATGGAGACCGATACTGTGTCAAAGCAATTTAACCATTTATCCATTAACGACTTGACAACACGGGTCTACAACCAAAATGATTCTGGAACAAAAGTAGGGACATTTTTCTTGGTTTAGGTCACAAATAAATAAGTAAAGAATAAATAAGTTAGATTGACCATAGTTTCCAAGATACATTATTTGGTCAAAATAGGACATTTATTCAAAGTTTCAGCTAAAATGATGCTGAGGTTCTCATTGGGAGTGACCAGGATGGATAGGATTACGAATTAGAGTCCTTGGAGATAAAGTCAGAGAGGCCAGACTGAGATGGTTGGGACATGTCCAGAGGAGAGATAGTGAATATATTGGTAGAAGGATGCTGCCAGGTAGGAGGCGTAGAGGAAGACCAAAGAGGAGGTTTATGGATGTAGTGAAGGAGGACATGAGGGTAGTTGGTGTGAGAGAAACAGATGCAGAAGACAGGGTTGGATGGAAGCGATTGATTTGGTGTGGCGACCCCTGAAGGGAAAAGCCGAAAGAGAAAGAAGAAGAAGAATTGAAAATAAGGCAATTAAACGATAATTTATCAGAACCTAGTAGCAACCGGTTCCATCTGAAAGCCTGTCTGCACATTCCAATACATTTATTTTAATATGTCTGGAGTTTTGACATCAAATCTCTCTTGGAAGTGGACAAAATGCATGAAAGTGCAGAAATTGACTTTTGCATCAGAGTTTTGTGGAAACTACATGGCAGATAATTATAAGCAGCTGGTGACAAAGTCCTACATAGCCCTCGGCTGTAACATGTCACTGAAAATACACTTTTTGCATTCTAGATTTCTTTCTATCGATGGCCTGCTGCTCAGTATAAGAGACAAGCCAAAAAGCGTCGTTCAGATACTCAATAAAGGGAACGTTGTTGCTTTAAGTGATACTTTAGCTTGTTTTCAGACACCTGATGCTTTAGCAAGAATGCAAAAATGCATAATTAGGTAAAAAATAAAATAAAATACATAAGTCGCCCTAGAGTTGCATTTTTTGCGGGTAATTTATTTTCCAAACTACTTGACCAAAACGGACATTACGTCCTCTTGGAAGGCAAGTTCTAACAATAAAAGAATAGAGAACAGGCTGAATAGGTGTAAGATATGCTAACACAATAGTTATTCAGCTACACAAAAAATAAACATAAACAGAAAAGGTGTCCAGTGTTTATATAGCATAAACAATTTTTTCATTTATAAGTCGCTCTGGAGTATAAGTCTCAGGAAGAGCCAACCTATGAAAAAAAGTGTGACTTATAGTCCAGAAAATACAGTATAAACAGATGCAATTTTGATGTATAACAATATCATTAAATGTCTTGAATGTGTTAGCTACCCAGAACAGTTATTAATTGATTTTCATATCATCTTATCAAAATAAATTAGATTTAGGCACTTTTATCTTGGAAAAAGCTGTTTCTTCTTCTTCAGGATTTTCCAAATGTTTGAACTGACTCTGACCAATGATTTCCCATTTTCTTGTACATTGTACATACTCAGATTTTCATGCTGTTTTTACCTCTAAATGCAGTCTCTACAGGCAAAACCTATCCTTGCAAATGTGAAAGTAAGCATAGACATATACGGCTATTTATTGACGGAATTTTCTTGTCTCTTTTGTTTCCACTTTGTCGTAAGTCGAGAAACCGGAAGTCGACATTCTGGGAAACCCAACCGTTTCCAGTGTACAGCAAAAATAAAGGAATTGACTTCACTGTTCCATTATTTTTGGAGGGTACTGTAGATTCCCAGGCTGAGGTCAAGTGTCAAAGGTCAAAATAATGTACCCCCCTCAATGAAAAGTCGTTGTACGCTGAGTAAACATACTTTTTTTACTATGAATTTCCGTTACTTGATCAGTTTCTCAATGTACTATTTTTATGGGTTTGAAACTCTGACAATCTAAAGCAGTGTGACGTGAGGACTTTTAGGAAATTCCTGCTGATGGGTGCCGTCTGTGGCAGCTCTCACCTCCAGCGCAGTCTGATTGAAGAGAGTGATGAACTGAGCCGTGAGGAGAACAATCACCTCCTCCCTCAGGAACTCTACAGGGTGAAAGACAAAGAGCGAGCGGCACTGAGCAACCAATAGAGTAAAAAAAAAAAAAAAAAAATCATAAAATCAGCTGAAGTGCTACCATTAAATTGAAAGCTTAAACTGGCGATTTATGCCGGGGAAGGAGAAGCTGAAAGGGAAAAGAAAACTTGGGAGCTTTACGATTGAAGAGGCAGGCTGTGCACAACTTGGCCCACGTGTGCTTTCCGTGGGAGATAAATGGCTTGCTTGTTTTTCTTACATCCAAACTGCAATGATGACAAGAACAAAGTGTATTCTTATCATATCCAAATTTTGATCACATCTATTCCAGTCGGAATTGTGGAAAAAAGGATTTGAGTGAAAACTGAGCGGTGCTTGCTGCTATATTTGGATGTGTTGGCCAGATGGCAGAAGGGAACTGCTTGATATTTTACACCATGGTGTCAAAGCTAGGATGAAGCCTTCTATGGAATGTATAGCTATTAGGTCTTCTTGGATACATCTGCACAATCATATCCGATATAAGATTATCTAAGCATGCTCAATTTAATTCACAGTGTCAGTGAATATGTTTGTTATTTGGCTGTAAAGACAAGAACCTCCAAACTGGATGGCGTTACACTAAACCAGGGGTCTCAAACTCAATTTACCCGGGGGCCACTGAAGCTAGGGTCTGGGCAAGGCTGGGCCGCATCAGGTTTTCCAAAAAAAAAAACAACCCGCATTTATTAAAAACTGAAAAATATACAAACTTTTTCAGTGCTTTGGTTCCGATTTTCTACAATAAAAGCTCTGATAAAACATTCCACTGTTCTCAAATATCTTCATTTTTATTTTTCTGCACAAAATAAGATGAAAAATAATTAAACAAATCAAGAATAAAGAAAATCAATCAATCAGTAATAAATAAATATAATAATAATAATAATAAAACGGCAAATAATAAAAACTTAAGAAAGCACATATAGTTGGTGGGTAGACAAATGATTTTTTTCAGATTAAAATGAACAAAGCATTATTAGAGCCCTGTAGACATGACAAAACACGACTATAGTCACATTTATACTCTTTTTATTTACAACATATTGCGCAACTGCAGGGTCTTGAGACACATGCTAACTCGCAAACTAGAGAGCTAGCGACCTAAACGGTAGCCTTCAAGTTATTTCCTTTCAACTTAAATAGCCAAAAACTTACCACTTCCACAATGATAGGGAGGATAACTATTAACAGTTATTTAACCTTTAACATGAACATGAATCAAACGTAATCATTTTTTCTGGGTACATGATACCATACAGCATCCATATCTGTATCAGCATCACTTCTGACACCATATGTCACAGAACATTGTGGAGTAATACCCTTAATCCTTGTACACAACTGTAGTGACAGTACACAAGGTACCCTATACCAATATTCCTCTTCCCAAAATCTGCATGTCTAACCATCCTACTTTTGACACCAGAACTCCAAGGACAAGGATACTCTTTATCTACTTTAGATCCGTGTCTATTTGTTTGGAAAACCTGTAAACTGACCAGAGCTAGGGTCTTTGCCAGGGGTCGGCAACCTTTACTATGAAAAGAGCTATTTTACCCCCTAGCCCACTAAAGAGAAATACCCTGGAGCCGCAAAACATACGTTTAAAACAACGTTGGAGGGAATTTGGGGCTATCAAAGTAGTTCAGATAACAAAAGACGAGTTAGAGTACTCTTGCTAGTAAGCTAGCAGTAAACTACTGTAAACTTACCTGATGTTCTGCCGCAAACAAGTTCCCATGCAGCTGTTTTTTTTTTAAATTATTTTAATTTTCCTTCATGTTTCTGCCAGAAATCAGTCAGGATGCATTCATGGTCACACACAAAATTGGATTTTTTTTTTTAAACTCATTACAAAGACGTGTATTTTCCCCACTCGGGTGTTAAAAAATATTCAAGCATTGCAAAGGGAGCCACAACAAAAAGGCTGAAGAGCCACATGCGGCTCTGGAGCCACAGGTTGCTGACCCCTGGTCTTTGCCATGGTTGCCCGATGGCATACACAATATAGTCAAGACTACGTGATGTTTTTGATGAATTATTTCTTATTCTTCAGTAAGATCAAAAGTTCAACACCAATCTGGGTGGTGTCTTTGACACACCGAACTCCTGTTTTTCTTTTTTTTCCCCTCCTACTTGTATAAGCTGATAGATGAGCACCTTTGCTTTAGTTGGGGCTTTTGAACAAAGCTCTCTCTGCACCCTGCTGAGACCAAAACCTTTGTGATTCCCTTAATATTCCCTTTCTTCCGTGTCTGTGGGCCGGGAGACTCGCATTGAAAATCTCCCAGATGTGTTTCAGGCAAAAAAAAATAATAAGATAGACCTCACAAATTTTCAAAGTCCACATTTTTAATGATGTGTTTAAGTGTATGATGTGTTCCTAGAGCCTGTTTATAATCAATAAACATGACAATTATATACAATTTCCTATTTTTTTTCTCCTTTTTTTTGAGATCAGAAGCGCCTTAAAGGTCACCTCTAAAGTTTTGTTTTTATGATATGTAAAAGAAAAAGTCATGTTCTACTACACATCTTAAAATAAAGCCTGGAGGTCTTTGCCAACTCTCTGCTACGGATGTCAGAGCCTCAACTTTTAGCAGTTCCATTATCTTCTGTGAATAGGCTAACTTGGAATGATGTTGATGTTAAAATATAACCCCGCTCACATATGCTAGTGTTGCTAACGTGCGTCTGCCCCAACCCAATCCTTCATCTATTATGTTGGACCAGTGCAGATTGACAGTGTATATGTAAAAAATAGAAAAAGTACACTATAGCACCTTGTTGTCCGGCACATCTGGGAAAAATGTAGTTTTCCAAAGGTTTTCCAGTATGAAGCGCCTTTTGAAGGTCATGCCACAACATCTCAATAGGATTCAGATCAGGACGGACATTCTCCTTCAGAATTTTTTGGTAGACAGCAGAATTCATGTTTCCATTTATCACAGCAAGTTTTCCAGGTCCTGAAGCAGCAAAACAGCCCCAGACCATCACACTACCACCACCATATTTTATGTCATATGTCACAAAATATTGGGGAGTAGTACCCTTAATCCTTGTACACAACCGTAGTGACAGTAAACAAGGTACCCTATACCAGTATTCCTCTTCCCAAAATTTGCATGTCCAGACCATCACACTACCACCACTATATTTTATGTCATATGTCACAAAATATTGGGGAGTAGTACCCTTAATCCTTGTACACAACCGTAGTGACAGTACACAAGGTACCCTATACCAGTATTCCTCTTCCCAAAATTTGCATGTCCAGACCATCACACTACCACCACCATATTTTATGTCATATGTCACAAAACACTGGGGAGTAGTACCCTTAATCCTTGTACACAACCGTAGTGACAGTAAACAAGGTACCCTATACCAGTATTCCTCTTCCCAAAATTTGCATGTCTAACCATCCTACTTCTGGCACCAGAATTCAGGATTTTTTGGTAGACAGCAGAATTCATGGTTCCATTTATCACAGCAAATCTTCCAGGTCCTGAAGCAGCAAAACAGCCCCAGACCATCACACTACCACCACCATATTTTACTGTTGGTATGACGTTTTTTTCTGAAATGTGGCATTACTTTTATGGGAGACACACCCTCCGAAAAGTTGAACTTTTGTCTCATCAGACCACAGAGTATTTTCACAAAAGTCTTGGGGATCATCAAGATGTTTTTTGGCAAAACCGAGACAAGCAACAAATATTCTTTTTGTTCAGTAGGGGTTTTTGGTCTTGGAACTTGGAATTTTTGAGGCCTGTGGTTCTTTGAATGTTCTTGTGGGGTCTTTTGTGACCTTTTGGATGAGTCGTAAATGCATTGTTGGGGTCATTTTGGTTCTGCGAAGGTTCTGTGTTTTTGAGATTTGTGCATTATGGGTCCCAAAGCTCTCTTTTTGGGGGGTTGTAACAAACGTGCAAAAAATAAGAAATGAGGAAGGGAGCAAACCCTTTTTCACACCACTGTATGCTCCAACTTTGTATGTTTTGTTATTATCAAACAGACAAGACACAAAATTCCCCAAATGTACAGCTCCTCATTCAAACTTCATAATGCAAAATGAAAATATGAGAAAAAAAAGATCACAAACTGAGTGGAGTGCATCTTGCCGACTTCCCCTTGTTTTGCTTCTGGACTTGTAAACTTTTCTCAGCACAAAATGAATCAATAAGAAGAATGTTGACCACATCACCGATTCTTTCTCCATTTCATCCACAACTCAACTCAGCAGGCTGGTCAATAAAGAGCGTCGACTGTCCATCTCGCTATTCCTTTGCCACGTTTTCACAGAGTGAAAGAATCAATATCAAGGTCTGGCGTGTGCACACATACGGAAAACACGCACAACGTCGCAGTGTGGACTTGTTCATCAATACGGGCATTTAAGCACTGTTTACATGTAAACCGACACTCCTGTTAGACATGCGTCATTCAGACAAGCTGGAAAGAAACAACTGTGGTCAAATCAATAAAATGGAAATATGATCTCAGATACGACAAAAGAATACAAGTTTACTGAGCGCAGGGAAATCAATAAGTGTGAAGCCTGTCTTCCTTTCTGAAGAGGAAATCTCATCATCCTGACAGGAGAAGGCGAGTTAAACTCACTCACTCACCTCGACTGGCGCTAAGGCTGTTGAACGGTTCGGAATCGGACCAGGGTATCTCATGGGGTGCTTGCATTTCAGATGAGGAGGACGAGGGCTCCGATTGGTGGGAGGTGACAGCTCTGTACGTGTGCACCTCATCATCTGACCCCATCAGCGGCACCTCCTCCTCGTCCTCCAGTTTGAGGTCCACCATCAGGACTGCCCCCTCTGTGGTGCTGATAGGTGGTACGTCCCAGTACATAGCCAGGACCACAAACTGCTGCAGCACCCACAGCAAACACATGAACATCTGAGGGGAAGAGTAGGAAATAGACTTGGTCAAATTATCGCCGGCGTGAGTACACCCTGGACTGGTCGCCAGCCAATCACAGGGCACATATAGACAAACAACCATTCACACTCACATTCATACCTATGGACAATTTGGAGTGGCCAATTAACCTAGCATGTTTTTGGAATGTGGGAGGAAACCGGAGTACCCGGAGAAAACCCACGCACGCACGGGGAGAACATGCAAACTCCACACAGAGATGGCTGAGGGTGGAATCGAACTCGGGTCTCCTAGCTGTGTGGCCTGCATGTTAAACACTTCCACTCCATTTAATATTTTCATTTTACAGCATAGAAAACCTTCTAAATATTGTTTTAAACATTATTAGAGCCCTCTAAACATGATGTAACACCCCTATGGTCACTTTTATGCCCATTTTACCCAATATACTGAAGAAAAAATAAGTCATTTAAGACTGTACTTGTATGAGAAAGAACAGCTTATGGTGTAAAAGTGTTCTTCAAGTTGTTGTTCTTCCACATATAAAACCTTCTAAATATGGTTTTAAACATTATTAGAGCCCTCTAAACATGATGTAACACCCCTATGGTCACTTTTATGCCCATTTTACCCAATATACTGAAGAAAAAATAAGCCATTTAAGACTTAACTTGTGTGAGAAATAACAGCTCATGGTGTAAAAGTGTTCTTCAAGTTGTTGTTCTTCCACATAGAAAACCTTCTAAATATGGTTTTAAACATTAGTAGAGCCCTCTAAACATGATATAACACCCCTATGGTCACTTTTATGCCCATTTTACCCAATATACTGAAGAAAAAATAAGCCATTTAAGACTTAACTTGTGTGAGAAATAACAGCTCATGGTGTAAAAGTGTTCTTTTTCAAGTTGTTGTTCTTCCACATAGAAAACCTTCTAAATATGGTTTTAAACATTATTAGAGCCCTCTAAACATGATGTAACACCCCTATGTTCACTTTTATGCCCATTTTACCCAATAAACTGAAGAAAAATAAGCCATTTAAGACTGTACTTGTGTGAAAAAATAACAGCTCATGGTGTAAAAGTGTTCTTCTTCAAGTTATTGTTCTTCCAAATTGTGCATGTAGCATACATTGACGCCTGTTCCAAGTCTGAAGAGGAAGTTTAACAAAACACCATAGAGGAGTTTCTCCAGACTGTTTTTAGGGGAACCTCAGATTACTGATCAGGATGTTATTTTACCCCAGGAGATGTAAACTTGTTCACAACAAAGGGTCCAAGTTTGAAATCACACAGCCGCAGGAACAGGTTGAACGCTGGCCCTGGAGAGAAAGCAGGAAGAGCTTTAAAGATGAGATAGCATAAAAGACAGGATGTGGAGATGCTAGCTGCGCCGTGGAGATTTTTGATTTTAACTCTTGCAACCCTTTCTTGTGATATTTCTTAAAAAGAGAGGTAAAAGTATGCCTTTTTTCCGCATGCACGCGTGCGACTAACCCACAAGGAGGCCGGCTTGTCGGCAAGCCATGATGGCTGCAAAGATGCTAGCTCGTTCATCCGGCTGGGTGCTCCTAGTGATGTAACCAAAGATGGACGATCCTGATCCTGCACCGACACCTGAGAGGACAACAGTATCCTTCTGTTGCAAGCTCAGAACGTCCCGATACGTGTGTGTGTGTGTCTGTGTGTGTGTGTGTGTGTGTGTGTGTGTGTGTGTGTGTGTGAGCATCACCTGCCACAAGACGACTGCATAACAACATCCACTTTGAATAGCCAATAAAATACATGAAGTTACCTGGAGAAAAAGTACAAATTATTCATTCATTCATTCATTTTTGACCGCTTTTCCTCACGAGGGTCGCAGGGATGCTGGAGCCTATCCCAGCTGTCTTCTGGCGAAAAGTACAAATTATTTTCAGGATATTCAATTAATTTCTAGAGTGAAACAAATGTTTGACTTTGCTCAAGGACCCTTGGTAGGTATATATAAAATACTGTGCCCCCATTATAAAGATACTTTAATGATATCTCAAACTTTTATGTCTTTAGTATTGTCCCTGTGGAAGATATAATAAAATTGTTGCTGAAACGTGAGAGGCGTACTTTTGTGAGATACTGTAATGTTGAGACCGGCGAGTGAAGAGTGTCAGAAGTGATACCATAAAGTCGCACTGTGCAGAACATTTTGCCTTTTACTTTCATTTAATATCGTCAAATCTGTGTTTTTAATGCCCCAGTTTCCATATGATTTGATTTTGAACAGTAATGAACCGCAGCAATGACTCATCCAAGAGGTCACAAAAGACCCCACAATAACATCCAAAGAAGTGCAGGCCTCACTTGCCTAGGTTAGGTACAGTGTTCATGAATCCACCATAAGAAAGACACTGGATAGTATTTTAATGACAAAATAACTACTATTACTACTACTACTACTACTACTACTACTACTACTACAGTAAGCCTCGGATATATCGGATTCAATTGTTCCCACTGGTTTTGTCCGATATAAGCGAAATCCGTTATATGCGTATACCGGAAAATGTCAGTTTTACGCATATATCGGATTTATATCCGGTATATGCGTAAATGGGATTTTATCCGTTATAAAAAGGCACTTCCTTGACTATGTTTCCAATGTACCTGGACGCGCAGGCAACGCTGCAAACGCTGCAAATGACGTCGTATAACGGCCTGTCACGATTCTGCGAATCGGAGCGCCACGATGCGGCCATCCGATATATGCCAGGGAAATTTCATGGAAATGCATTGGAACGGGACTGGAGATTTTGTCCGAAATAGGCAAAAATCCGTTATAACAAATCCGATATATGCAATGAATTTTTATTGGAAATGCATTACAGAAAAATCGGTTCTTTTTTATTTGTCCGTTGTGAGCGAATTTCCGATATATCCGAGTCCGATATATCCAAGGTTTACTGTACTACTACTACTACTATTGACTGTTTTTTTGCATGTGTTTGAACTATTTACAGATGTGTGCGTATGTGTATACCATAGACGCATGTGTGTATAAACTGTTTATAGACCAACAACAACAATGGCGTCACCTACGTCTTCCCTATCCTTCGCGATCGCAACAGATCCAAATTCAGACAAACTCTAAGTAGTGAATGATTTTACGGCTCATCTCAATTTTGCCAGAAAGCATCTTGATGATCCCTAAGAACTTTGGGAAAATACTTTTACGGAAAGTATGTGTGTGTCCTATTACATCTGTCGTAAAAAGTAAAAAAAAAAAAAAAAAAAACAAGCAAGAGTAAAATATGGTGGTGGTAGTGTGATGGTCTAGGGGTGTTTTGCTGCTTCAGGACCTGGAAGACTTGCTATGATGAATGGAACCATGAATTCTGCTGTCTACCAAAACATCCCGAAGCAGGATACCCTTTTCACACTTAATAATAAAAGTGTCATATTTTTTCACAACACTGTACATAATAATATTGATAGCATCCTTAATAGGGTCACATGATCTTGATGTTCTTATGGCTTGGCAACTTACCGGCAATCTCAAATAGATTGGCGAAGAGAATAATAGACTTGGTAGTTCTACTGCGGTCTGACCAGCATCCAAAGAACGGACCAATGAGAAGGCTGCTTAAACTGAAAGCAGACAGACCCAGACCCAAGAAGTACGGAGGGGCATCTAAGATCTGGAGATAACGCCATATTGTTGGCAGAATGACCGCTGAAAACATCAGAAAGGGAATGAATGAATGAATGAATGAATGAATATGACTTCATTTATATGTATTTCCGTTAAATCCGATGCAATGGAGATATTTATGTGAAGGCTTCTCTCATCAAGAAATGATGTACTCACCATACTCTATGCCACTCAGCATGAATATTAGTCCAATGGTAATAAAAGTTAGATTCCTCTTCTGGAGATTATCCATGGTGGAACAGGAAGGAGCTACACTAGCTTCTGTGCATCTGCTTGCACAAATGTTATGCAGTGGAAAAATCTGATAATAAGACACACCACACTTCCAATTACAGCGTCTTGCCCGGACAATAAAGGGAAGTTGTCATTTGGAAGGGTCATTTTGAAACATGATGAAAACAAGCATCATGGGAAGTTGAGGCTCGGCCGAGGTGAAAAATCGAAAAGCGGGTCAAAGAGCGCGAAATCATTCAGTAGTAGCCTGCTTCCATTCAGCATTTATGTTAAAGATGTGATTCTCTTTGAGTCACATCTGCGATGAAGCTCCACGCTGCAAGCTTCATGATCAAGGAAGTGTCTCAGGTTACCAGGTGAAGTAAAGTACACGAGGCTTTATGCATTATTCATTTTGTTTTCTACAGTTTCTTCAAACACAGCACATTCTCTCTAAAGGCTGGGGACACCACGATGAAGTATACCAAATGTGCATTACTGAAGGTTGCAGATCAACAGGCAGGACCTTGCCGTAATCTGTCATTCATGTATTTTCAGACCACTTTACACTCACTTTCACTAAATTTTTAATCTAAATCTTTCATCTAAAACCTACATTTTTGGCACTCTGAACACTGTGCTGCCCATTTATTTTTTTTATTTAAAAATGTTTTATCATAGGCTGCATAGTGGATGAGTGGTTAGTGCGCAGCCCACACAGCTAGGAAACCGGAGTTCGATTCCTCCCTCAGCATCTCTTGTGTGGAGTTTGCATGTTCTCCCCGTGCATGCGTGGGTTTTTTCCGTGGACTCCAGTATCCTCCCACATTCCAAAAACATGCTAGGTTAATTGGCGACTCCAAATTGTCCATAGGTATGAATGTGAGTGTGAATGGTTGTTTGTCTATATGTGCCCTGTGATTGGCTGGCCACCTGTCCATGGTGAATTTATGGTTCAGTTTATGAGAGCAAGTCTTTCAGGTCCTGAAGCAGCAAACAGCCCCAGACCATCACACTACCACCACCATATTTTACTGTTGGTATGATGTTCTTTTAGCACACAGACCTCACAGCTAGGAGACCGGAGTTCGATTCCACCCTCGGCCATCTCTGTGTGGAGTTAGCATGTTCTCCCAGTGCATGCATGGTTTTTTTCGGGGTACTCCGGTTTCCTCCCACATTCCAAAAACATGCTAGGTTAATTGGCGACTCCAAATTGTCCATAGGTATGAATGTGAGTGTGAATGGTTGTTTGTCTATATGTGCCCTGTGATTGGCTGGTGACCAGAAGACAGCTGAGATAGGCTCCAGCACGCTCACAACCCTCATGAGGATAAGCAGTAGAAAATGACTGAATGAATGAATGTTCCAGACTAGTGAGCGCACCGCAACATAAGCCACACCCACCAAATTGTCAGTATATACAGGTGTAACATAAGATATTTATACAGAAAGACACACGTATAAACCTTGCAATCCTACCTACACTCATTGTTCCCAGTATCCCTCTTTAGCTCGTTAGCCATTTTGATTTGAAGAGCTGCACCGGTCCACGCAGAATCTGTAGTAATTCTACATTTGTGTTTGCGACAAGTGGCAACACCTTCACACCCTTTTTCTCCCCTGTCCCGGTGCAAGTTTTCAAGTTCTTATGTTGTAAAGTGTGCTTATTTGTGCCTATGTTGCTGTTTGTGCCTCACTGTTCTCCCCCTTAGGAGCGTAGTTTGGAGTTGCTTTTTTATTGTCTTGGTTAGCAGCCTATTAGCTTTCTGGTACTGGCACCAGGGAATCGAATCACAAATGAGTCATTCAAAATTCATACTTTTTTGACTGACTTTTTTGACCTTTCACACGTACTTATCTGTGTTAACCTGTTCAATCTCAACTTTTGGACCGCTAGCTACATATTTGAATGAAACCAGTTATTATTATTATTATTATTATTATTATTATTATTATTATTTGAATGAAACCATGTGTTGCTAATTGTGCACTTTGGCTGCATTTGTCTGAAGGTATTAATTAGCTCCTTGGAAAAAGCAACATAATATTTGGAGGACACTAGCATTGGCATAACAAGAGGAAGATGAGCTTGTAGCAGCAAGCTCGCTGTCAAGAGTAGGAGGCCGGATATAAAGGCATGCATTTCCAATTTTTTTGTGAGCAATTTTTTTGTTTATACATTTTTCCTAATTGATAGCACATTTTAGATGAATGTAAGCTTTACAAAATCTGTTTCATTCAGGTGGATGCAATGACTCAAAAGTTATGGAGTGTTTAAAAATATAACACCATCAAAATATGTTCGCTATTTTTAGCTTTTAGCACAACAAAAGCTCTGATGCTGTTGCTATTGATGACCTACTTGACATACGCAACGAAAAGCTATCCAAAGAAAACGATAAGGTACACAAAATTACAGTAGTTAATGAGGAACAAACTCACCACTAATCATTAGTTCCACAGTAACTACTCTAAATTAGTGTGCCTTAGTCGTTGGGCACTCGAGTTTTACTGTAATTAGTTGCGCGGTACTCGAGTCACGGCTTTCTTCGGCTCTTGCTGGTGTCCAAACGCATTCAATGTGTGTTATTTCGATCTTTAGTGCATGTAAACGCATCTTTTAATTGATCAGTCCTTATTCGCACATTTTGGTCCACTTACCAGTTCTGAACTTGTAACCCTCAAAACTTTCGTTGTTTTTTATGAGTGCACAAGCAAAATATAGCCATGAATTATACCAGAGATGATAAATAGCCAAAGCCGGTCTATTGGACTGTCACATAAAACATATTCAGTCTTTATTAGACTCCGCCAAAGCAAGTAGGCAAATACACAAGGAGGCTGGGGACAATGAATTTACTAAGACAAGGAGGTGGTGATGGCTTAAGTTCATAAACAAAAGAGTAGCTGACAGCTCGGTCGGCGTTGCCAAGATACTGTTGCCGTGAGCAATAATCCCATCTTTGTTCACAAAAACAATAAAGTCAGGTACTTCAGTAAGTCCAAACTATAGGTTGAGAAGGCAATAACAGTGGCATACAAGACGTGCAAAGAGGGAAATAAGAACCTTTCCAACTCCCTCTAGGTGGTTAGCAAATACAGACACACACAGCAGATTTACACTACACTTACATACACTGCAACTCGGTTTTACAGGAGTTCTGCTTCTGGACTACTGTGGAGGTACGAATTGTATTATTTTTTTTTTTTTATGTTGTTATGATTTATTTGAACCGGTCTTTTTCAGGGGGGATTGATTATACAAGCAAGCTTAAATGGGTTTCTCCATATTTACCAGCATAAAATATGGAGTTTGACAGCACTTATTACACCAATAGAGTAATCCCTCGCTAATCCGACTATGATAAAGTAGGATTCCTTATTTATGAATTGAATATGTTCATTGTTAGGGCGGAGAAAGCCTGTTTACAAGTTTCTAAATATGTTTTTTAAACATTACTATAATCATCTAAAAACCTTTACACTCGTATTGCCCAATATAGTAGACATATATATAAGCCATTTGAGACATAAATAAGACTTATGTGGGGGCAGAGGACTGGGTGGAATTGTAGCTTTTAGCTTTACTGTAGCTGGGTTACGGCTGCAACACAGCAATCGTTTTTTGATCGGACAAATCTTAAGTCAATTTGATCACGTGTTGATCACTACAGCTTCTGATTGGACTGTTCATCACGTCAAAGCTAATGAATGTTGATATGATTGCAAGGTTTATAGTGTGTCTTTCAGTGTGAATATCCCATGTTACAGTGTGGACACCTGCAGCTTATATATGTGCTATGTACTATGTATGGCTTATATTACAGAATTTACAGTCATTCCACCATGCAATAAAAGGCTATTGTTCCAGCGATCAAGTCTGATGAGTGTGTGTCTCACCGAACATGATCGTGACATGACCAACACCTTTCGACCAGTGTGGAATACGACATTCCAGAATTTGAATGCATCTTCTCAATGCCTTATATTTGTATTTTGGTTCATTTAACATTTTTTTTTATAACTGAATTAGTTTGAATTTGCATATATTTGACTAACAATTCAGTCTGATTTATTAATTAATGAGTTTTTGAAAAATCGTGAAAGAGTGGAGGTGGATGTTTGAAGTGTGAAGTCGAGAAGGACAACCATATTGGTCATGGGTGGCCAAAGTGCAGCAGCTTGTTTTTTTAATGGCCCGCGGCACATTGTAAAAAATAGTAGAAAAATGTAAAAAAAAAAAAAAAAAAAAAACAAGCAAAAATTTGAAAAACAGATCAAAAAAGCCCCAATTTAAAGAGAAGAAGTTGAAATGTTGATACTAATAACTAATAATAAAACAGCTTTTTCGTTATATATGTATAATTTTTTTGATATATGTATAATTTTTTTTCAGCATTTTTACAAAATTATAAAATACATAAAAATATCAAAGTGGCCCCTCACATCCTTTGATTTTCAGTAGGTTTGGGCACCCCTGTTCTAGGTAATGCCAACTGTATATTTATCATAATATTCAGTTTGATGCAGTCCAGTAAGCTACAACCACATGTGTCTATTATTGTATTGAGCAATATTAATCATAACGCCGCTTAGCTCATGCTTTGAAAAGCAAATCTAACCTGATCAAAGAGCAAAACAAAGCAGGTGGTGTCAGTCTGCAATAAGTTATACAGTGTAATTAGTTTAAGGGCCGACTCTTCTGCCAGCTTTCTGTTGGTGAAACGGCCCACTGCCCTAGGGTCCACTAAAACAGTGAGACAGATGGATTGAGTAGGAGTGTGTGTGTGTTTTAAGTATGCCTAAGAGAGGGAGCGAGAGGCATCTGCCGAAAAGGCTATTCAACCGTGCCCGCTGCCTTTTAGTGGATATTTAACACCTCGGTACAGGACTGGGCAAAAGTCTTAGGTCACCACGAGCTGTGTTGGTTTAGTGATGTCTTGCACGGCACTTGTTTTACATAATAATAGAGAGGATGATGCAGATAACACAATATAAGTGATGCTCAGACCAAGTATTTTGGTGAGAATCTGGATAAAGGTGAATATGTAGTAATATATTATTGTGTCAGTCTATTTCAAAGTAGAAAGATCAGTTTTTTTGTCCTATCCAGCAGATAGTATTATTGATGTAAATGCTTTTACATGCTAAACAGATTTACTCTGCCAGGGAAGGAGCAGGAGGGGATAGAAAAGAAAAAAAAAGGAAAACAGAGGGACGAGTGTGGGGACAAAAAAAACTTGTTTCTGATCTTTTCCGTTCTTTAGTTATTTGCAGTAGAACATAAATAACTTTCAGGAAAATATCAGTTACCAACTACAAAATGGAGGAGAAAAACAGTTTTTTGTGTAAAAGATACATTTTAAGGATAACTTTCTGTTTGACACAAATGTTTTTTCTTTCCTTTGAGACAACTCAAATATCTGTACAACTATACAGGGAAGGAGCAGGAGGGGATAGAAAAGAAAAAAAAAGGAAAACAGAGGGACGAGTGTGGGGACAAAAAAAACTTGTTTCTGATCTTTTCCGTTTTTTAGTTATTGGCAGTAGAACATAAATAAGTTTCAGGAAAATATCAGTTACCAACTACAAAATGGAGGAGAAAAACAGTTTTTTGTGTAAAAGATACATTTTAAGGATAACTTTCTGTTTGACACAAATGTTTTTTTTGCTTTTGAGACAACTCAAATATCTGTACAACTATACAGGGAAGGAGCAGGAGGGGATAGAAAAGAAACTATACATACATATGCTATCTTCAGTTCTGCTTCCTGTATTTATTATTATTATTAGTAGTAGTAGTAGTAGTAGTAGTAGTAGTAGTAGTATTATTAATTAAGTATTATGTGCCTGTTGTGAGATTCAAACCTGCAATAAAAGGAGGTCTGATGCTTGTTTGTCTCATCGAACATTACTGACACCTAGTGACTAGTGTAAAATACTACAGTCCATAGCATCGTATATTTGCTTCAAGATGCATACTTTTTGACTAATAATAGGCAATATTCAGCCTTATTATTTATTTGATTTATTAATTAATATATATTTTTTTGTGATAAAGTGAATCCAGGAAATTTGAAGATGGATGTACTATAGAAATAAATAGCGGCATTCAACAACCGCACATTCAATGATAGCAGCTAATGATAATAGCTAAACTGTGCAAAATTCCAATCATTAGCTGACAACTAATATAACTAATAACTAATATAACTATGACTTTTTAATTTGGTAAACAATACACCTTTATATCCGGCATACATTAGAAATACTGCATAAAAGTGCAAAACAATCCTGTGGTAATCAGGATTCAAACAAGTGGTGACATTTGTCTCACCATGCCAGGCCCACTGAGAGGCCATTAGCATCCTACCTGGCTTACCTGTGCCGGTTTCCATAGAAACAGACATGCGGGTGGAAGGTGTTTTCGCACTCACCTTTGAGCCTCGGCAAACAACAGGGTGTTCCCTTGGGAATAAACAGCCGGCTCGTCCATTCCGCTTGTCACCGCAGGCTCTGGAGCCTGCCGCAGATAGGGGATGTTCTTCTGTTGACAGTGGGATATTTGACTTTCAGATAGAGACAAGCTAGCTTGTTAGGTGGATATCTGGGCCGGGTGGTGGCTGGGATCAGAGTTGGGATGTTCTTGAACGCAGCCTCTCCCCGGAGATCGTTCAGCATCCCAATTAACATCAACCTGCAGGGTGCACGCAGGCGGCAGACTCGGTAAGGGGACCATCGACTGGGCCCAACAGACTCTTTAGAAATCGTTACAAACTACTTCTTGTTTGGATTTGTTCGGAGTATGAGTGTATACGTATGAGCTTACTCATATAGCATACTGTATATATATGGTGGCTTGGTTATGGTTATTATACAGTACAGTTTGTGAAAAAGCCTCTTATTGCCAAATTGTCTCTCTCTGTCTTTTTTGCAACTTTTTGCTGTTTGTTTTTGTTCGGTTTTACAACTTTCTTCTAAAATAATCTTTTTAAATGTTCTTTTTGTAATATTCCGACTTTATCCCCATGATAGTATAATTTCACCCCAACCTAATTTACCAAAAAGGACAACTTTATTTGTCATAATTACAATTTTTATTATTATTTTTTATTTATACTGTCATTTATTTCTACTAAAATAACATTACTGGCCATCATAATGTTACAAGTTTACTCTCATAAAATTGCAACTTTTATCGTTAGTATACAACTTTTTTCACTTAATGTTTTGACTGTATTCTCGTAAAATTACAGCTGTTTTTTTTCTGTGTCTGCCGTTGTTGTATTTCAGCTTTCTTCTCGTAATTATGACTTTTTAACTTTATTTATATATTACAACTACATTACAACTAATTTACAATTACAACTTTATTGT
This sequence comes from Doryrhamphus excisus, assembly GCF_030265055.1. Lineage (NCBI taxonomy): Eukaryota > Metazoa > Chordata > Actinopteri > Syngnathiformes > Syngnathidae > Doryrhamphus > Doryrhamphus excisus. The sequence goes on from NC_080468.1 coordinate 2,571,156, forward strand.
ATTTTCTTTTTTCTTTAATATTTGATATTTATTCTCATAAAATGACAGCTCTTTTTTCTATTTCTGCTGCTGTTGTTGCTGTTTTTTTTTTATTTTCCAACTATTTCAGCTCTCGTCTTGTAAATTTTCTTTAAAAAATGTTTTTATAATAACATATTTTTTCTTTAATAATTAAACTCTATGCTGCTGAAATGACATTATTAATCCTCATAATATTACAATTTTATTCTCGGAAAATTGCAACTTATTTTTTTAGTTAGTATACAGCTTTTTCATCTTAATATTTTGACTTTATTCTCGTAAAATTACAGCTAATTCTGCTGTTGTTTTTTTCCAACTATTTTAGCTTTCTTCTTGTAAATTTTCTTCTCGTAATCATGACTTTATTCCATAATATTTTAACTTTATTTCCATTATATTATAATTTTTTTATAATTTTATTACTCAAGCTAATTGTTCAAAAATTACAACTTAATTTTTTTTGTGTTTGTTTCTCATAATATTACCACTTTTTTGAATTTTATGCTACTAAAATTACACTATTCTCATGAAATTCTGGCTTTTTAATAACATCTTATGTTATTATAATGCTGACTTTTCCATTTTTGCTGCTGTTTGTTAGTTTTCTTGTTGAATTAGATTTTTAGAATGTGCAGCTGGCCACAAATGGCCCCTGGGCCGCACTTTGGACACCCATGATTTATGATTTATGGGGAAAAAAAAACTCCAAATGTTGTCAGAGATTAAAACCTTAAATCTTTAGCAGGCCTGTATTATGACCTGCAGGGCAGGGGCCTTGACCAATGTGGCTATGTATCATGTTTTAAGGGCTATAATGACATGTAATCACAGTTACTGCGATACTGAAAATGTCTTTTCATAGCTAGGATCATAAGAGCTTCCGGTGCTTTGATTTTGTCACCCATATCTCATCCCAAGTGCAACATGAAATATTTATCGCGGCCCCTCAAAGTCATGGTTGTCAATGAAACATTTTATGTTGACTTGCATTTCCCTTATAACATGTAATGTACAAAATCATACAAAAAAGGAAGGAATAAGATCTGTAAGATCTGATCGTATAAAAGATCCCATAAAAAGAAATATATTAAGTATGTATAGAGCACCTTAGGGTAGTGGTCCCACAGAGATCATTTCCAAACAGATAAAATATCATTTTTAATAACTTCTCACGCAGCATAATTTGCTGCTTCAGAGCAAATATTGTCTTTCTCATAAGTTCCCCAGGTTATGGATAGAATTGTGAACAAACAGTGTACTCGCACGACAGGATCAAGGGCCCACAGGCATCATTGCCACCATGGTGATCTTAGAAAAAGAACATTATGTGCTTTTACTAAAGCTTATCATTATTATCATCATATACATTACTATGATATACTATGATATATATATAGCCGGTTGTAAAAGACAGCAAATCCCCGCTGCATGGAAGCCGTCCTGTTAAAGCGATGGTTGGTCTCGGCCACCGTTCTGCAGCTCAGTTTCAGCGTGTTGGCCGAGAACATCTTCATAGTTGTTTTTCTGTCACGATCCGCAAGCTCGCCTGTGTGACAGTTTTAGTTGCTTTATTCTTCTATGCCTTGGTTCCTGTTTCATGCTCTTGTTTTGGTAGCGTTTCCTGTTTTGTCTGCCTGCTTTGCTTTTCCCTTATCACTCGCACCTGTTGCTAATTGTGTTCCCCTCCTATTTAGTTCAGGTGCGTGCTCCCTAGTTTGTTGCTGCGTTGTTTGTTGTAGCTCCCCACGCTGCTACAACCGTCTTTGCTCGTATCCTGCTGCTGTATATCATTTCAGTATTTATTAAAATAGACTTTTGATCTGCACTTGGATCTCCTGCTCTCTGCATCTTGGGGTCGTGTCGCAATGCCGAAGCCAAGACGTGACATTTTCGTGTACCATGAAGCGCCATGCTGAACTTCCTGTGAGCAGTATGAGAGAGTGTAGCAGCGATAACATCAAACTTGACTCAGCTGAACACCAACAATGAACAAGACACCTAATTGAGCCCAATTAGTGCACTTTAACGTAAGATTAGACATGAATATTAGATATTAATTAGCTTTAATAGCTGTGTGTTGAGTTATTTGGAGAAGACAGTAAATTTACACTCTTCTTCTCATTGGTTCTTTACTCCATCAGTGACGACTATAATTTGATGTTAGTTATTCATTAGTTCCTCAGTAACTACTCTAAATGGATGTACCTTAGTATCTCACTAACTGCTCATTAGTTCATTAGTTCCTCAGTAACGGCTCTAAATTTATGTACTCTAAACTTCCCAGTAACCACTCATTATTTTCTTAGTTCCACAGTAACTACTCTAGGTTGATGTGCCTTCGTGATTAGTTTATCATTAGTTCTTCAGTAAATACTCTTAATTGATGTACCATAGTTCACCAATAACTACTTGTTGGTTTTGTAGTTCCTCAGTAACTACTCCAAATGGATGTACCTTAGTATCTCACTAACTGCTCATTAGTTCATTAGTTCCTCAGTAACTACTCTAAATGGATGTACCTTAGTATCTCACTAACTGCTCATTAGTTAATTAGTTCCTCAGTAACGGCTCTAAATTTATGTACTCTAAACTTCCCAGTAACCACTCATTATTTTCTTAGTTCCACAGTAACTACTCTAGGTTGATGTGCCTTCGTCATTAGTTTATCATTAGTTCTTCAGTAAATACTCTTAATTGATGTACCATAGTTCACCAATAACTACTTGTTGGTTTTGTAGTTCCTCAGTAACTACTCTAAATGGATGTACCTTAGTATCTCACTAACTGCTCATTAGTTCATTAGTTCCTCAGTAACGGCTCTAAATTTATGTACTCTAAACTTCCCAGTAACTACTCATTATTTTCTTAGTTCCACAGTAACTACTCTAGGTTAGATGTGCCTTCGTCATTAGTTTATCATTAGTTCTTCAGTAAATACTCTTAATTGATGTACCATAGTTCACCAATAACTACTTGTTGGTTTTGTAGTTTCACAGTAACTACTCTAAATTGATAAGCCTTAGTATCTAGGTAACTACTCATTAGTTACTCATTAGTTCCCCATTAACTACTCTAAATGGATGTGCCTTAGCCATTCGTTCCCCATCAGTATCTCAGTAACTACCCATTAGTTCTTCATTAGTTCCTCAGTAACTGCTCTAAATTCTACAGTAACTACTCATTAATTCATTAGTTCCGCACAGTAACTACTCTAAGTTGATGTGCCTTCGTCATTAGTTCTCTATTTTGTCCTCAGTAACTACTCTAAATTGATGTACCTTAGTTCCTCAGTAACTACTTGTGAGTTTTGTAGTTTCACAGTAACTACTCTTAATGCATGTGCCTTAAAATCTCAGTAAATATTCATTAGTTCTTCAATAACTACTCTAAATGGATGTGCCTTAGCCATTCGTTCATCATTAGTTCCTCTGTAACTACTCGTTCGTTCTTCATTAGTTCCCCAGTAACTACTCTAAATTGATGTCCATTAGTTCCTCAGTAACTACTCATTAGTTCAGTAGTTCCCCAGTAAGTATTCTAAATAGATGTACCTGAGTCATTAGTTCTTCATGAGTTCTTCAGTAACTACTCTAAATTGATGTGCCTTAGTTCCTCAATAACCTCTATAAATTGATGTGCCTGGCATTAGTTCCCCAGTAACTACTCTAAATTGATGCCCATTAGTTCCTCAGTAACTACTCCTTAGTTCAGTAGTTCCACAGTAACTACTCTAAATTGATGTACCTGAGTCATTAGTTCTTTAGTAACTTCTCTAAACTTGTGTGCCTCAGTTCCTCAATAACTTCTATAAATTGATGTGTTTGTCATTAGTTCTTCAGTAACTACTCTAAATTGATGTGCCTTAGTTCCTCAATAACTTCTATAAATTGATGTGCTTGTCATTAGTTCTTCAGTAACTACTCTAAATTGGTGTGCCTTAGTTCCTCAATAACTTCAATAAATTGACGTGCTTGTCATTAGTTCTTCAGTAACTACTCTAAATTGGTGTGCCTGTCAAAAGTTCAAGGAACCATAAACGCACATTAGAATGATAAAAAAAGCAACAATTACTATATGTGTATATTAAAGGAATGACTTCATGTTGCCTGTGAGGCATAGGGAGCTCCTCCACAAAGCGACAGCCCAGGAGCCAGAGCGGATCCAAGGTGACGAACATGATGGTCACGATGTTCGGACCCCGGTGGCGGTGTCAAGTGTCGGGGAAGACCGAGCCATCCTTTTGGGCTTCAGCATGATGGCCTTCTCTGTGCTCATGTTCTTTGTGGTCGGCATCACTATGGTCAAACCTCACATTGACAGGTACCCTGCAGTCCCACTGGAATAAATACTACTACCGCTCTGCAGTGGTGTAGAATTGCATTGTATTGTAATAAAAGGGGTTTGCAATGCAATGCTGTCATCTACAAAAGCAAACATATTGTTATTCTAGAAGGTAATAAGGAGTTCCAAACCTTACTGAGCATGTATGTATTAAAAGATCCTTATTGTCTATTTTCCCTTGAGAACTGTAATAAAAATGGTTGTTGAAATGTACTCACTTTTGTAAGATATTATATAGTAAAACATCCCTTGGAGCAGAACACTAGGAGAAATATCTGGCATCATCCTGTGTATGTCCTCTTGTGGCTTCTCATGAACTTCCCCCAACCTCTTGTGCTGCAGTAAGTGGGAGGAAGAAGACAGATGCATGCTGCTGCACACTGAAATCCTGAATGAGTGGGTCGACTGCAGAGGCGTGAGCACCATACCGTGCCTCACGGTGACCGTTCAACTAGCAGCCTCCAATCAAAGCGCCTTTCTGCATTTTGACGAGGAGTCTGTGTTGCTTACGCCCAAGGTAGGCATGAATGAAAGCTCCTTTTTGGAAATAGTGTACGAGTTGTGGTGAATCGGTTCCAGAGATGACCAAAAAGTAGGATTAAATGTCAATAAACAGAATATCTTTATTAAAAACTCATTATTAGAGCCCTCTGGACCTGATATAACACCCCTATAGTCACCCTTACACTCATATTACCCAATATAGTTTCATATAATCAGAGAAAATAAGCCATTTAAGACATAAATAGTGTTTTGATAAAGGTCCTTCATGTCAATAAAATGTCAATAAACAAAATATTTTTATTAAAAACTCATTATTAGAGCCCTCTGGACCTGATATAACACCCCTATAGTCACTCTTACACTCATATTACCCAATATAGTTTCATATAATCCGAGAAAATAAGCCATTTAAGACATAAATAGTGTTTCGTTAAAGGTCCTCCATGTCAATAAAATGTCAATAAACAAAATATTTTTATTAAAAACTCATTATTAGAGCCCTCTGGACCTGATATAACACCCCTATAGTCACCTTTACACTCATATTACCCAATATAGTTTCATATAATCCAAGAAAATAAGCCATTTAAGACATAAGTAGTGTTTCGATAAAGGTCCAACAGTACGGCCATGATGATGATGACTATTATTTTCATTATTATGATGTTGTTATTGCCTGTTGTGAGATTTTCATTAGTTTCAGTAATAATGGGTCTCAATCAACCACAAAACAGCAATCAATTAATAATTGATTTTTTTAAACCTCAATAATGTGAGGGAGCGAAGGACAACTGTATTTGAAGTCGAATATTTAATCCCACAAAAAATGTTCTAGTCCATTCCTTTAGTTCAAGCTACCAACAAATGTTTTCTTTCCAGTGTTTCTACGTGCCCAAATGTCAGATGGACCAAACAGAACTTGAAGGTGAAGTCCTCAAGGTGAAAAGCAACTTGGACGCTCAGCTGGGAACCACCTCGTCATGCTTGACGGACCCCACCAGGCACCCCGGGGACGTCATCTTGAACAGAAAGTACACTCTGAAGAGGACCCTGTTGGCTCTGCTGTGGCCCGGTCTGATGCTGGGCGGTGGAGCCCTGCTGGTGGGCTTGGTGAAGCTGACACAGTGCCTTGCTCATCTGTCCTGTGAGATATGTAGCATGGCAGCAGGGGGTAGGCTGACTGCAAAATACACCCACAGTAAATTCTATAAAATCATCCACAGGTCCACTGTGTCCTCTGCGATGTGACTTATCCTGGATGATGCTGTCAGGAATTAAAACTATTTATTGAAGTACAATGGAAGCTGAACTTCCCCTTTAAATTTTATTCAATAATTGCTCAAATGTGCGTTGGTAAACATAATATGGAGACTTTACATTTTGTGAGTATACTCAGCACACTGGTCTACAAGCAAAATGCTTCGGGAACAAAAGTAGTGATATTTACTTGATTTAAGTCACTAATAAAGTGCAGATTGGCTATAGTTTCCAACATAAAATCAAAGTCGGACATTTAGCAAAATAAGCTAAAAATGGTAGTACAGTATGTCTACAAGGAACCGGTTCTGTCTGCACATTCCTATACATTCATTTCAGTTTGTCTAGAGTTTGCAGAAATCTCATGAACGGCAGCAGAAATTGACTTTTGCATCCGAGTTTCTTAGAAACTACAAAGAAGATAATTATAAGCAGCTGGTACCAAGTCCTACAAAGCCCTTGACAAGTGCAACTTAAATTATTATTATTATTTTTAAGCATACATGCCTAATTTTGATACAAAATTTATGCAAATAAATGAAATTTTGCCACGTTTATCTCGGAATTGAGTCCAAACGTTTGTAGACCAGTTAGCATTAATCTTCTTTTGAGTGGTTTTGCTGTATGATGCTATCTCTGTTCCCTCAGAAACAGCAGAGATGCTATGTCATCTCCATTGAAGCTGTAGCTTCAGCGGAAAGCACTTCCAGTGATGTTGAGATATGTTCCTCCAAAAACAAATAAAGAATATTTCTAATCAAATGGTTTTTGACTGGAAATTTTCATTTTTTTTAATAAAAAAAATATAAAGACAGCTAAGTCAAATGCTTACTGCAGCCGTGTCCAAAGTGCATATACTAAAAATGTAATTAAACAGGTGCATTAAAAAAATGCAAAAATTTAAAAATAAGCAGTACTGTTACAAGAATAAAGTCAAAATATTTGAAATATTGAAGGAATTAATTCTCATAGGAGAAACAATAGAGTTGTAATGTTTGTAATGAAAAGTAGGAGAATATAATCAAAATAGTACAGCAATAATGGAATAATATTATGAGAAAACCATTTGCAAAGATTAAGAATAAAGTGGGAATATTTGAAAAATTGAAAGCAACAGCAAAAATTGCCTTGAAAAAATGCACTTACATTTATACTTAAAAAAAAAAAAACTTGCATCACATGAAATACATATATAACTTCTTAGCATACCTCTACATTTGCTTTACAAAATATCCTTTCATTTTTCAGAATGTGGCAAACAAACTCCTCACATTTATGTATTCCAGGGAGAAATGCTTTTATTCAATACAATGGATACTTGCAGTTTCTTATTGGACAATGTCATATGAGGATGAATAAAACAAGTATTTGATGAAGCTTCATTATATATAATATATATGTAATATGTACACGGATGGGTAGACCTTTTTTTTTTTCTCTAAAAAAAAAAAAAAACCATGCAGGGTAGCCGTTTCCTCATTGTGCTCTTTGTGAAAACCAACCTGTGTCCTTCATTCATCAACTGGAAAAGTCTTTCATATTATTTCAACAACCAGAAGCTGTCTACTGGGATTATTAGGAGGATGGCGCACTTTATGCAGGGTTCCTCTCTCTCTCTTTTTTTTTGGTTAGCAATTCCATACACGAGTTTAAAAATACAAAAATATATTACCTCTGTAGTTATTCAAGGAAAGCATTTGCACATGTAGTAGCAGTATCAGTTCTGTTACTTTCATTGTGACTTTGTTGTACCTCACAAGTAACAAGGTCATTTTTTTTATATATGAAATTCAAGTAAACAGCATCAGGTCAAACAAGACAATAATAAAAAAAAAAAAAAAAAAAGATGTGATTGGCAGACCTCGTACATAAACACAGTGTGACAAACACAACAACCATGATAAGTACAAAGGAAGAAAAAAAAAAGACGCTTGAAGCTTGGATGGGTCCGGCCCTCTGCTCTGTATCCTGTACAGAAGTATCCCAAAGAGGGCGGCTTTCCTGAGCATGCACATCTTTACCTATGTATAGAAATGTTCAGGAAACCACCCCTGTGTATATGTGTTGGTGTGTGAATGCATTATTTGGTAAAGCTAGAACAGAACCTCGGATGTATGAGTCTGTGCTTCATACATAAGGGTGACAATCATAGGAAGGAGGACACTTGGAAGGTTAAAAAAGGTCAGTCTGGGCTGAAATGGCAGGTGTAAAGCACGCGGCTGTCATAGTGGGGAGCAAAGGGATTGAAGACAAGAGCAAAAAAGGAAAAAAAAAAAAAAGGCAGGGCGAAGCTGTTGGAAATGACGTAGCTGATACAGTTACAGTGCGGCAACGTGCATCGTTTTCTTCTCTGTATCCTCGCTTTGAAGTGAACATGTCTTTCCTCGTTCTGACATCAAGTGTTCTTTTTTTTTTTTTTAGCAGGATATAGTACTTACGAGGATCACAACTTTGCATAGTGTAACAGCATAACAGAAATAAACACTGCACAACACTGTCCCCCCCTGAAAAAAAAAATGTGGTGCAGCTGGTGGTCAGAGATGTTAGCTCAAGTCCATCTGTTGAAACGCTGCACATTTTTGCCTCAACATGGGACCCGATAATACTGATAAGACAACGCGACACAAAGAACACATACTGCAGAGATCAGTGCGATGAGTACACACGAGCATTGGAATTGAAGGGACTTTTTTTTTTTTTTTTTTTACAATAAGACTGCTGAGTGTGTGGGGGGGTCAGGGGTATACATCTAGTACTTTGGCTCAGTAGAAATAGACTCATAAAGGAATATGTGCACTATATGCATACCAGCGCTGCAACAATTCTGATATTCGGTGCATCATTTTTTTTTTATTTAAAAATGTAAATACAGTCGTCCCTTGTTTATAGCGGTTCATTGGATCCCAACCCACCTGCGATATAGAATTCAATGTTAATAAATGGAAGGTTTCCATAAAGCATATAAAGCTTGACTTTCTAAATTTGATTTTGAACATTAGAGCTCTGTATTCGTTGTTTGCAACTCTGATGCTGCAGGGACTCCAGACGGTTGCTAGCCAGCAAGCTAAGCAGTTAGCTTTGATTTGAAGAAAAAAAATAAATAAATAAAATTACCACTTCCGCACTGAAAGAGAGAACTTTTTTCATGGTAATGTCCCAATGTTTTGTGCCATTACTGCCGCCTTCTGACCAGAATACTACATACCACTTGTATGTCACTACGTTTTGACTAACAATAGACCATAGTCTACCACAAAATAGCGATCGTTTATAAATGTGTGGAAAAGCGTAAGGAGGGAGTGATAACCGAACCAGGGAATTGCGAGGGACGACTGTACCCTCTGATTTCAGCCAGTGAATCTGATTATTTCTTAATTTCCTTAGTCATCCATGAAAGCAAATCAGCTTTAACTTTGGAAAACAGTGTTGGACATTTTTGCGTTTTTTCTGATATGTTGCGGACCAAAAACACTAATGGTTTGTGTTTGGCTCATATTGAATTGGTCCGTCTAGGTGGATTAATCGAAACAAGAAAATAATTGTTAGTTGCAGTCCTAATGCATACACATCTATGGATATACTGCTGTACAAAAACATCATTATTATGAGTGTGGGGTGATTTCTAAATCAGTAAGTCACTATTTCAGCAAACGGTGCACACAAAAAGTCCAGGTAATAAATGCTATTGAAGTGTTTGCCGCAACACTTCCTGTGTCAGTCCTGTACTTGGATATTGCTATTTGCCTTTTTAAGGATTGTAATGCTTAATCTGGATTGGCTTCTCAGTTTCCTTTTCTTCTTCTGCATGCATACACATCTTTGCCACCCCTATTTTGAGGAATTCAAAATAGGTAGTAGAAATAATAATAAAGTTTGACTATTGTCAGTTGTCCAGACGGGGGGAAAGCCAGCTGTGCTGATGATGTATAACTTCATAGTGATGGTTCTCTCTTAATGCTGATGATGTATGTCCATGAATAGAAAAATAATAAGAAAATAAAGTGTCTATAGTTAGTTCTTATGCAGACGTCCAAATGTGCCCAGGTCCATTAGACTGTTTTAGTTCCTATGGAGAGAACTGATGAAATACAATTCCACCGCACCTTTTGAAGGTCATATAGTGCAGCGAGGAGAAATTCACACGGGCGTGAAAACATTTAGGCATCATGTCCCTGATAAAGGCTCTTCTTAGCACCGCCGTTCATACTGCGCTGGCAGGTAATGGTTGAAAAGTCACATGCTGGCAAAAGAGGGACCAGGCCTTAGTGTTTAATTCATCACTGCTACCGTTATGGTTCTTTGCGTGCAGCTTTGACTGTGTCAAACTCCTTTGGTTGCCATGTTAGTTCATGGCGTGCTGGCGGATAGTGTGGAAGATCCAGTCCATCTTGGTAGTCCAGCCGCCATGGTGAGCGTCATTCATCTGCTTCATGAAATAGTCCAGAGCCTCCTGTTCCGACTTGTCCAGGGCCAAGGTCTTTCGAATGTAAGCGATGTCGTCGAATGACTGCAACTCGGGCATCCCTGAGCCCAGCATCATGGAGAAGAGGTTAATGAAGAGGTTGGCGTGCTGCCGGATTGCCAGGTATGCCTTGTAACACATCTCCTGGAACCTGATGAGCAGAAAAACATCAACAACATGAAGCTTTTTAAAAAAAGGTTTATTCACTGGAGGTTGACTCATATTGGACACTGGTGGTACCTTTCAAACTCTCGTGTTTTGGTGCACTCTTGAGTTCCTTTGCTTATGACGATCAAGAAGTCTTGTGTCAGCACAAAGGGCACACGTTCTCTCTTGTAGCCAAACTTCTTCTTTTTGTGGTCAAGGAAATGGCCAAAATCGATGTGGAAAAGCTGCGAAGAAGGTTATTCACATAACACATGGCACAACACCAACACAGATCATGTAAATCCATTTAAAAGTGTGACCTTTACCTGTCCGTCATCTTTGACCATGATGTTGCTGTTGTGTCTGTCACCTATGCCCAGGATAAATGTGGCGACACAGTAGCCTGCGCATGACCTTGTAAATAGATCTATGGCCTGGTCATACCTAGAATTAAATAAGTGGAATTAGCTTTCTGTCCTGACAACTGTACAGCCGCTCCTCACTAAATCATGTTTTTTCACAGAGTAATACATTAATAAAGGATTGCTGTTTAGTGGTTGACTATAGCCGTATTTGTAAAAAATACAAAAATACAAATAAAAGCGTTCCAATTGTGTGTGTAGTATTCCATATTGGCTTCAAGGTGCCACAAGGAATATTTCAGTTTTAAATTATCTCACAACAGGCATGATAATAATAACGTAATAATGATCATGCAGGCTACTTTTGGGTCATAATCCACAACTAGCTAAAACTGAACTCTGAACCTCCGACATCACTTCCTGTTCTCCCGCCACTAAGGTCCACGAGGGAACACATTTACTGTGGCACACACAAACAGGAGTTTTATTTACATGTTAAATGGCTTATTTGATCTTATTATGGTGACTATATTGGGTGCCATTTAAAGCCGCCATTACAATACTTGAGAGAATGGCCACTGCAGGAAGCACGGCGCTGTCCAGAAAAAAAACAAGGAACTGCTTCCCTGTGAGTCTATGTTTCTTATTTATGACTAATATGTCTTATTTTCTCTGATTATATCTACTACTGTTATTGGGTAATAAAACGTAATCATTATAGGGGTGTTATTTTATTTCTAAAAGGCTCTAATAATTAAAACAAATATTTCTGAAGATCCTAAACAGGTTGAACTATGAAAATATTCCATTTATTAATACTGAATCTTACTTTGCGACTGTATTCCCATTATTGCAGCTAAAGCCACTCACATCTCTCCTTTGTTCTTATCCTTGAGCCACTGGTGCAGCGTGTGGCTGTTGAACTGCAGCGCCCCCTTTAGGCCTCCTTTGCACTGGATCTGCATGATGGTGTGAGAATTCCTCACCACCTCAATCAAACCAACACAGTCGCCGATGGACAGACAACCGTAGGGGAGCATCCTGGAAGACGAAACAGAGAAAGAGTCAAAACGTAGAGAAATAGAAATGTAGAAACCCAATGGGTCCGTGAACTTGCACACTAATGTAATGGATTTTCTTCAGTTTCCCTGATCAGGTTAGTATTGAATGACCTTCGGTGGCTGGCAGAGGTTGCCAGTAATCTGCATTATGTCGTGCAGCAATGAACATGAAAGTTATCCACAGCCTATTAATGAGCACCTGCATCCTTGCTGTCATGGCGAAGGGACGTGCCTACCTGAGATCAAGGCCTTGGTTCTGCCAGATGTTTTCCATTATCCTAATGATCTGCAGCGTCAGCATGTCCTGCCTCAGATCTGCAGTAGCACAGCCAGACAAGAAAGCAGACAGCAGGATGAGTACCAATCGCGAACTGCTCTTATATCAACTGCATGATGCATCATGGCATTATGGAGGAGGGCTGTCAAAGTCACTTTGGTCACACACAGTGCAGCATAGGCAGATGTGCTAGATTCACTGACTCGTTCCTTGAGAATTCCAAGTAAAATGAACAGATGAGTGTCACAACAATGCCTGGAAGGCTGAGAAAAGAAAAGGGCAAATGATGACATCCTATAGGACTCACCATCTCCATTTTTGAATATGATTTCATTGTTCTGAAACAGCAGTTCTGACATCATATCTGGGTTTTCCCAATTAAGCCACAGAGGTCGCTTGGCAGATGACATCATTCTGCATTCCTCCAGACTGAAAGAGTATATAGCATGCCATGTGAGAAGCAGAAAAAGAACGGTGCTTTTTAGTCACACATGAGATGCCAGCCCTTTCAGGTGAGTTACATAAGGACTCTGAAGTACCGGAGATTTCCCAGCTGATGTGCTGGATTCAGGGGGGAGGTGAAGCTCTGCAGTGCATCCATATAGTCTGGCCTCCTCATCTGCTCCACCAGAAACTTCATTTGAACCTGAGAGCAGAGAAACACGTAAATCAATAGCACACCAGATGCGAACAGCTGGAGGAGTCAAGTCAGAGCAGTAAATAGAAGCACAGCCCATCTGCTGCTTTACTTCAGCAGAAATTATCTATCCTTCATAATGATGTAACATTGCTTTGCTGTGGGCTGAGAAGGAGGATAAACACCCACGAGCTATGTCTACTGTCCACAACTTTTTGGCAATACCAAGCAAGAATGATGAAAGGATTGCGAAGTCTACTACCAACGGTCCAACTATGGACTATATATGCTGTGTAGCAGGTCACGTGTCGCTTCTTCACATGGATTTCACAGTTGGGTGCATAGCATGCTTCACTTCACACTCACCAGCCACACCATTAGGCACAATCTAATGAGATCCAAAACTAAAGCTGCATCAAAAAATGTGACTTTACAAAGAATAAGTTATACAAGTTATGAGCGAACCCCTGTCAGTACTCGGTAGTGTCGGGTTTAATCGCTTCATCGCTTCAGCACCTCGAACCTCGCTGTATTACGCCTGGCTGCCACTACATTGTGGATAAAAGCAAACCTCACACGCTTAAAGGAGTAATGGGTGAATGTTTCCTCATACCTGTTATTGCAGACTATTGTTCTGTTTGAATAATATCAATTCAGCAAGCCTTTTCTAACATTCCATGCTACAAATGTACGTATGAGTCGTGTTGACATAGGATCAATATCAGTATTAGCCGCTAGTCGAGAGTGAACTATCGGTATCACTCCCGAAAATAATATAACGCATTGTCATGATTTCCTTTTATAGATGAAAATATGAGCTGGATGCCGCATATTACAAATATACAACATAAGGTGGCCAGAAAATTTTCAACATTGAACAAAGCAAAATTTGTTCTCAATCAGAAATCACTTTAAATCACTCTTTATTGTTCTCTGGTTCTACACTGTCTTACTTATTGTGTGGAAATATGGGGTAATAACTATAAAAGCAATCTTCACTCGCTAAATGTACTGCAAAAAAGGTCAGTAAGGATAATTCATAATGCCGCCTACAGAGAACATACTAACTCCTTATTTCTAAAATCACAAATACATATGACTATATTGACGGTTACTATTATGTCATTGTTACAGTTATGTCATTGTATTGTCATATCACCTCATACTTTTGTATGTGACAAAAAATTAACTATATTAGGAAAGCAGGAAGTGAACAAATGTAACAGTTACTGATTGTAAAAGTACACGCTGGAGGGGTAGGATTTAATAAGCTACGGAACTGTGAACTGATTATGTGATGCACTCAATTGTAATCTGATGCATGTTCAAATGAAATAAAACCATAACCATTACCATCACCATTTATGTTTATGGTTCAGATGTACAGATCGGCACTGCATCAAAATGAGAAGTGTTTCTGATATATTGACGATTTCAGGGCTCCAGACTGTCACTCAAATATGAAACATGGACATAGAACCTGTCCTGGCTTTCAATATTATTGAATATTAGAAACACCTCAATGACGCTGTATGCTTTACTGAAGCATACTTAGTGGGCAGATACAGTCTATTCTATGCTAATGTAAAGTACAACCCAATCCCTCACTGTCAGTCAGAAGCATTATTACCTTTGTAAAAGGCAGATCATTTCATACAGCTCTCCCAGTGGGATCTCTTTACATGTTGCAGGTGAGAATATGCAGTACTCAGTGCCTCTCAATAATAAACTGAAACGTTCATTTTTTTCCAGAGGCACATATAGACACCCAACCATTCCCATCACAGTGCCAGGAGAAAAGCACAGGGCCAACAAACAAACGCCACAAAGAGAGGTATGCCTAGTAAATTTAGGCCAAGTTAAGGTGTCATTTGCACTCTATGCATATTTTTTCAGCTGCCTTTGTGAAACTTTTCTATATTTATATTTTAAATTATAGAATGTAACACGAATGAAACAGTCAAAGAAAACAGCAACCATCCAAACTGTATCCCTTTTCCCACTATAATGTCCCTTGTGACCACAAGGCCAGATGTTGACAAGATTAAACTCTGCAGTTTAGCCGAGCAGCGCTAGCAGCTGTCGGCAGTCGCATTACCTTCTGCGCCTCATCCTTTTTCTCCTGTTTGAGGAGGTCAGTGAGATTGATGAGTTTCTCCATGGCCTCCACCTGCCGGCTCAGGTGCTTCAGGTACATGCCGCAGGCCCGGCAGTAGGACTCCAGCAGGAGGCCAAATCTCTGGCTAACCGTCTTGTTGTGCATCTCTGACCTGAACACATGGAAGAGAAGAAAATGGTTCCTTGTGGGCAAGCCTCTTTGGAATCTATTCTTTACCTATCAGATGTTTTCTATGCATTTATATTGATACATTGTCATGGGAATTGTTGTTGCTGCTGTTTCTCTCTCTCTCTCTCTCTCTCTCTCTCTACTGCCTCTCTTGTATCCGGGTAGCCACTCCAAAGCCTCCTGCTTGCTGGAGGTTGACTTTTTCCTCTTATTTCACATCCACATTTGCGATAAATGTGACGTTTGGAATTATTAACTTAGAGTCAGCTCCCAAAACCCTTGCTGTCTCTCTTTAATTGGCATTACTTGCTTATGGAAAAGGAAGCTAATAAAATAAATGCATCAACGCACAATCCAGGTTTAAGCCCCAAATATGTCACATTCTAAAAGGTATGAAAGCTGTCAAGGTTCCTGATTGCAGCCATTTGACTTAGTAGTGGGGCTGATCTTTCAAAGTATTCTTGCTTGCTTCATTTTTGTTACATTTAATTGAACAAGCTTCCAGATGGTGGTCAGTGTATTATAAGTAGATGCTCACCCTAGCGCTAAAGCTCTTCACTCTGCACAGCAGCCGTGAAATAATACTCTGCTAACTTATGCTCTCTGCTCAGATTGTCACCTCAGCACTGCCCTCTGTGCAGTGGTTGCTGCATTCTCTACCTCCCACCACGTCTCCCTCTGGACTCGCGCACACTGCAGTGGTCGTACAGGAAGCCCACTGCTCTTGCAGTACTCAGCATGAGAAGTAAGACTCAAGTTTAACAAGCATTTCACATAAAGTAACAGGTGCAAGCCAGTGTAGATGTACGCTGGTAAACCTCACTCCCTGACAGCTTCTAAGTCGTGGTTTGAGCCCAGGGTGGAACACAAGGCTGACTAAACCAGGTGGATTCCATAAACAGGTTTAAAAAAAAAAACACTGAAATTTGTAAAAGTAAAACTGACTTACTTTAAATGCCAAAAGAAGAAATGTCCTATCCTCTGATTGGTTAATGCTTTTTTCAACAGGAAGCGGGCGAGTGGATTATCAAGGTACTGCTCATACTTCAGAACCTGTCAGAGAAAATGGAGAAAAGGTAATGCCTGTGAATATTCTCATTCATCCAGGTCATTGTCTTCTCAGGGCGGTCGTATCTGGACTGAATGCCCTGAGGAGAAAAGTAAGGTCACATGGTTGATACACTATCCTTTCCAACTTCCTGATCTGTGCATTACTTTGTGAGGTGGCTATTGTCTCATCAAAGTATCATTACTGACACCTAGCGACCAGTGTAGAATACTACATATCACACCTTTGAATGTGTCTTCTGAATGCAGTGTATTTGCATTGTTGTGCCTTTAGCCATTTTTATTTGTGAAAATAAAAAAATACATAAAACTTGCTTAAATGTGCATATTTTTTTGACTAATACTAGACCGTAACACCTTGTTTACAGTGACCATGTGAATGCAGAATATTTTTTTATTATTATTTTGTATTGGCTATCAATAAATTGTCCAAAAAAAAGTGAACTTAATGAATTTAATGTATCTGCGGTTGAAGATACAGTTGAACTCACCTGAACCAGTTGAATGAGGTACTGTGACAGTTTGTCATCAGTTAAATACGTCTCAAGGCACTTTACGGCAAAATCTCTGATCATGGGGTCGGGAAAGTTGCAATCCAGCAACTCCATGGCTTGTTCTGGCTTGATAGCGGGCCAGTCCTTCAGAAGGCAATACATCTGATGGGGCGGAAAGGAAAATGATAAATGGGTGTGATAATAAACTGATAACTCAGGAAACAAGGCGTTCGTGTGTGTACTATCAGTTTAAAAATCTGTTTGTTCAGACAAACATGTTCTTTGAAATTAAGACACGTCAGCAATGGAAACCTGAGCTCACCTGGGCAACCTCATCTCTAGAGTTCCATTTCACAGCAAGAAGGATTTTGGGAAGGATGTCGGGCATGCTGACGCAATAATGTCTGTGAGAGTTACAGGAAAGGACATTAGATAGCTCATCAAATAATAGCCCGTGTGTCATAAACAACTGCAAGAGAAGGTCACACACAAGCAGTCGTAAAAATCCAGTGAGCACCCACCTGTGCCTCCATAGAAAGTCTTTCTCCTGCTCAGTGATCTCAGACAAAGGATCTCGGTTACAGACTAGGCGAAGCTGCTCACTATCACTGTCAGTGAAGGGGTTGTCTCGGGCCACTCTGTTGCTCTATTGCACCACATGACAACAAAGTACATCGCTGTGTCAGTCACAGATTATATCCATACAAACTCCCCCCCTCCCCACATGATGAATACAGTGACACATCAGCCATGCATGATTTCTTACCAAATTTGTGTGCGAGTAATTAAAGCCAAGCTCTCTGGATATATTCCAGTTTGCATGGTCCTCTATGATGGTCATATCAGGGAATTTGACCGGGGAGCTGAAGTGGTCAAACTCCAACTCCAGGCAAGGTGTTTCCTACAAGTTCAGAAGAAATTAACCATGCTTATTATTGAATTGAAGAAAGATGTCCACCTGGTAGGCGCCGTTTCAATAATATTAAGGATTTGTGAGCATTTGACTGTTAATGAAAAGTTCACTTCAGAGCCATCAGAACATCAGAGCCAAAAAAATTACCACTTCCACACAGGATGGGAGGGGAACATCCTTCATGCCAGACATGTCATGAAAAGTGGCAATGGACGACTGTGTATAACTTCAGAATCATTCATATCATGAAGTTTATACAATTACAAAACAAGATGGGTATATAATTGGCTTACCTTGTTGGGGTTCGAACCAGTGACACCGATGGGATTAAGCAGGTCTTCCAGGCCGTGTGGGACGGGCCAGAGGTTTAGTGCCATTTTCCCTGCTACTAAAGTGTGAGTGTAGTCAAACAGGTTGACGTTGCCCCAGGCAAGGGGACAGTGCTCCTACATGGAAATGACGGGAAAATTATGCCCATAAAAATTATTACCAAAGTCAACTACAAGAGTATCATTTAAAGACACTATAACTGTAACAAGCATAACAAGTTATTATAAAAAGCAGTCAGCCGGTTCTTCGTCGATTATATTAGTTTCCTAATCAGATGTCAAGCATTCCACCAAGCGGTATGGTTTAATTGGAATGCTGCTATTTATGTAGCTGCAGCCATCACCATCACATGGTGAAAACACCAGCCAAATCAGAGAGTACCGTTCCAAACAGTAGCTGGACAAGATGAAGCAAATGAAGCGAGCATAATTTCGGCTAACCTCTTTCGCTCCCTTCCTTCCTTTGACAGAGCAGATGGAGAGGCAGAGGCGGGCAGCACGGGGAATGTCTGGAATGTACATGTCGTAGTTGAGCCACTCATTCCACCTGGAATAAACGGGGAAGGCATGTTAAAAATCATAATAATGAAGCACATTTTCATTGTGAATACCTGGGATTCGAACAAGGCACGCGCTGGGTGTTGACATTGTCACACAACTGCTCTCCACCGTGGTATATCCCAGTCCTTACGTAGATCTAAAGCAGGCACAAACACCACGTTATGCATCTCCAGTTCTGAAATAAGTACAGTGTATATGAATATGATTCAAATATACAATACGTGTACCAATACGTTTAAAATCAACACCAGCTAACAACCTCTACCCATAATGCACTACTGTCAAAAGAGCAGTTTATTAGCTGCAATGCTGCCTCTGTCCAACAGAGGAAGCCAGAGGGAGGCTGATGTCATTGCAGCACCCCAATTAATATGTTGCTCAGACGCAATGCTTTATGGGAAAACTTAAAAATGTAGGGTTTTTTTATTTGTAATTTGTACGGGTATACATATTTCTGATGTATACTTTTTGAGTGTCAAGTCACTGTGTGATGAATTTAGTATTCTTAGTAACATGACACCGTGAGTCATACTGTTATGTTGTTGTACTGTTATATAATGATGTCCTGCAATATCCACAGGCTCATTGTGAGTGCACTGATAGCATGTGATTGGCTCCTGCTGACTCGAGTTACAGTATTTAAACAATATGAAGTAGTTCTGAAGTAAAGGAGATGTCACAAGGTTAGAATTTATCCATAGATTAGCCATGTGAAATTGTGTAAGCTGGGTTTGCTTATGAAAAAGTGTCAAATTAATGGCATTTGCTGCATTTTTACCTTGTCTATGTCTCTGATATTGACATTGACGTATGTAGCACAGAGCACCCGGATTCTTAGGGTTCCGCTGATCGTCCATAGAGACTTGGTGGCTGTTTCCCCATTCATGTAGGGGGTTGCTGTGGATATCCGCCTTGCGTACGACGGCATGGTGAAATTGTCCATCGGCAGTTGGGAGTACAGGCTGTCTTTTGCCATCAGCATCAAGTTGGGCATCCGCCCCAACATGATGCAGCTGCGAACATACTGAGGGCAGACAAAGAGACATAAAAACTTGCAACATGAATTCTATTTACATTCGTGTTTATAATCTCATCACTAACAGTTTCACAAATGTCAAGCCATGGCTGATGTTAATGTGATGTGACACACATTGCCTTTTTTTTTCTTTTTTTTTTTTTAAAGGATGAGCATCAGATGAAATTAGATTACCTTGTACTGACTCAGAGGGTATTTCTCCAGTAAGTACTCATCACAGCCACAGACTTTGAGGATGTACTTTCCTTGATATTCCTGCACGCACATCTTTAACTGCTCCTGAGAGAGCAGCATGCTGCGTGTCTTCTTCCGGATGGCCTCAGCGATCACCTGCTCCGGCACGTAGTCATGGTTTATCTTCAGAGTGTACTTCTGCTTGTCATTGCTCGGCGATACAATGACCCATATGACCACGATTATTTGACCTGAGTGAAAGGGAAGAAATCATGTCAAAAATGTATGGAGGACTTTTTTTCCTTTGGAAAAACATCTTACCTTTATCAAGTTTGTTATAGATGTGTCTGGGTAACTCAGCTGAGGACTCCACATTGGGGGGATAGACGTACAAGGCTCTACTGTGGGGTCCATTGCAGTCTCTAAGGTCCACAGCGTCCTTGCAAACATTCAAAATGTTCCTTCTAAAGTCCTGTACTTCTGGATCCTTAACCAAATCAAACTCACAAATGGGCATTCCAATGGCAAAACCTATAAGGGAAAACAAATAATTAGTTAAGGACTGCGAGGGTCACAGTTGAGTTTTAGCTTGGCATGGGTTACTGCTGGTAATGTGCAGATCGATACTGAAATGGATAATTGCGATACCATGTCTTCATGCTCTGAAATCAATTCTCAAAACAAAATATCAAAACTCCAATCATTTGAGGGAATGTTTGCCTGAAACATTTGACTGTTGAAACAATAACCAATCGTAAATGGAGCCAATTGTGAATAAAGGTGTCATTCTTGAAGTAGTTATTAATAATAAATTATTAATTTTTAACTAATTCAACACCAAAGACATACATATTTATACATTTTTACAAAACCGAACACCCGGTAGCAAAAAGACTAAAAGATGTCACTTTTACAGTAGTTTTAAGTCATGAAAACGGCTCTTTTGCACATTAAAACACATTCAACAGCAAGGAGGAGATGGAAGAGCATGGAAGAGTGTATGTATTTACATATACATATAGTGTATGTATTTTAATTTATATAGCCATTTTATGATTGAAAATCCTGGATTTAGGCAAAAAAAGGCATACAGTTTGCTTCAATAAGCATATCATATCCCATATGTTAGATATATTATATACACCAATCAGTCCAAACTGAGCATTACTATCTTTTCAAAGGCAGACTATTTGATTCAGCTACTGTATCAGTATTCTATTATGTTCAGTGTATAACAGCGATTCAACAACAATACCTATTTCTCGATTGAGGATCTTCTCTTCTCTGTTGCCCACAGGCTCAATGACTTTGAGGAAAGCTTGAAAGAGCCTGAGGTCACATAACCTTCTGGTTTCGTCGTAAAACTCCTCCCGTTCGGCTTCTTGGGTGACACTGACAAAGATGTAGGAGCTCTCCTCTTGCAGTAGATGGTAAAGAGGATACTTTCTGGCTTCTTTGAAAAGCTCATGCTTGACTGTGATCAGCGTGGCCTCCCGAAGGCACTCCAACGTGAGAATCATGCCATTTGGCAGGAGGCAGTCCACTTTGATGCTTGGGGGCATCAAGTGCATCCCCCATAGTTCTCCGGAGGACGGCCTGGGAGGCATGGTTGCTCCAGTTAATCCACCTGCTAATTATGAGGTGTGCGATGTCAAACCGCTACAGGAAAGAAGGAAAACACGGGTTACATTAAAACATTAAAAAAACAGACTGTGAATAAAACTGCAAAAGACTAACAAAAAGTCAGTATTTGGTTTGGAACATCGTGTGGTTCTATGCAAAATAGCAAAAACGGCAATGTACTGTTGTTGAATCATTTGATTTAGAACATTACATTTCTGTACACACACGCGCGTATTTAAAAAAAAAAAACATTTAACAAGCTAAAGTTTATGATGTATCGCATGACAACGAGGAACTTCCATTTTCTATTATTAATGTGATAACAAGCATTCCATTAATATGTGCATGACATATTATTTTCCATCTCACGACTAGCAATTGTCATCGTACAGGGCTGTCATGGACAAACTTATTCGCTAACTAGTTCCATCCTGTCACTGCCAAAGTATGACTTACGATGCTATGGTGGTGTTTTTAGCTCAAAGTTGACAGTCATTCCTCCCAAGTTTATGTTGTGCTACTCGATAGCTTAACGCTACTAGCTGGGTTGTAAGATATCCGTACGAGTAGCCAAGTTGTTATTAGCGACATGAACGTCTCGACACAAACACAATATATGATACATTTATAACACAGAATTGGATTCCGGGTAGCCATTTTTGTCATATGAGTAATTGTACTGGTTTATGAAGAGAAGTAAACACGCAGTAAAGAAAACATAATGCTAACTACCTGTGTCAGAGAGCTAGTGCGAACCGGTTGGCCGCGCAGCTAGCCAGCCAGCACAACCATTAGCTGCGGCTAGCTGGGTAAATCCCATTCGAGCCCACTTTGGAAGTCTAACATGAGTCCAAACAATGATCGGGAGATCCGAACTGTCCGGGTCCTGTGGAAAGACGCCTCTAGATACCAGTGGTGCGTATGGGCGCGCTGTAGCGGAGAACAACAATGCTATTTCATGGTGTTCTTTCGCTGGTCTGCCCCCAAAGTAAACTGCACACAGTATCGTAGCATGCTAGCTGGTGGTAGCTACTGCCAGCAGGCTCCGAGTCATGACGGACCGCCCTCTGCTTGCTCCGAGATGAGGGGAAGCAGCTCGTCATGAGATGAAACTGGAGAGTTGACTGGAAACAACATACACAGTGTTTTCTTACACAGGAAACTCCCACAGTTTAAATGTTGCTAAAAAAAAAAGTAGCTAGTATAATAGACCCCCACCCATTCGCGGTAATACATGATAAATACGTGATAATACTTGTAAAATGTACAGTATACATGACCACTGTTTAAAAAAAACACTTTTTTTATGTTTGTGTGTTTATGCTTCACAATTCATGTTTTGTTTTGTTTGATGATTTGTACTGTATTGTCCTTAAATGCACCATAGTTGTATTTTGTAACTAGTTACTTTGTGACTCTGATTCAGTCTGTTCATTGATCAGTAGTGATGATTTCCTTTACATTTTATATTTTAAATTGGTATAATAAGTGTGTAATGCCCTCGGCCATGTCTGTGTGGAGTTTGCATGTTCTCCCCGTGCATGCGTGGGTTTTTCTCCGGGTACTCCGGTTTCCTCCCACATTCCAAAAACATGTTAGGTTAATTGGCCACTCCAAATTGTCCATAGGTATGAATGTGAGTGTGAATGGTTGTTTGTCTATATGTGCCCTGTGATTGGCTGGCCACCAGTCTAGGGTGTACCCCGCCTCCCGCTCGAAGACAGCTGGGATAGGCTCCAGCACCCCCCGCGACCCTCGTGAGGATAAGCGGTAGAAAATGAATGAATTAAGTGTGTGATGCATATTTAGGGATTAGTGACAGTTAATTTTATTGCAAATGTTGATTGAAATAACTGGAAGGGAACGTCAAGCTTTTCGTGGTAGACTATATGGTTTATTAGTAGTCAAAACATATTGAAATATAAGTGAGGTGTAGTGTTCTGGTCACTAGGTAGCTGTAATGACACGGAACATTGAGACCTTACTTAACACTGCATGAAGTCAACCATGGTGATACCACACCTTTCATTCGTGTGGAAGTGGTTTTTGTCTGTTTGTTTAAATTTAGAAGAAATAAATTCAAGGGTAATTGTTTAGCTTGCAAGCTCGCAGCTGCCTTGCTCCAAAAATGTTGCACGATGCAACGTAAACAATGAATAATAGGAGTTCAAAAGTGACTACAGGCATGTTATTTCACGTTTGTACAGGACTCTATTCATGTAAAAAAAAACGTTTTTAGGTTTTTTATGCTCTAACTATGAAAATATTCCATTTCCTATGAATTCATTTATCATGGTCTGGTCTGAAAACAATTTACCTGCTATAAACAAGAGGAATATATAGAGAATCATTGATTCTAACATACAAAGCATATAATTTCCAATAAAAGTGGAACGTTTAATAACACATTATGACAGAGCTACTGTTTATGTTTTGTTTTTGGTCACAGGAATATTTGAGAGCATATTATTCAGATAGAACGTACTGAAGTCGGTGAAATATATCAAAATCATGAGCATTTTTCTTCATATATTCAAACACTCTTAAAAAGATCTCAGATCATACAGACACTTAGTATATTCATTAATATAATACATGATATTGTGAGGACATGCCTCTAATATGATATATTTCACATTACCAGAAAACTTGTAAACAGTCCAATTTGACACTGTTATGACTCCATGCAAAATCGAGTTTTCTTGTAACAGCCATGTCGGAAAGTGTCCTCTTTGGGAACGTTCATTCAGCCACATCCTTGATCTTGAGAGTCACCTGTACCAGTTCACAGAATGGTCAATTGGGTTTTTGGCTTTTACTCGACAGCAGCTTCACCTCTTGATCTTCCCGATCTCTTCGCACAGCCTGGAGAGGTACTGAGTGAGCTTGACCATCACGATAATGAGGGCACCTCCTATAAACATGCACGAGGGCCACAGCAACGAGTGGAACACGATGCTGTGATCGTAGAGACGAGTCAGGAGAACCGTGTCCTGCTGCTCGCTGGGGTCGTAGTAGCATGGGACCTGCTGGTTGGCCTTCAGGCGCTCGGAGATGTTCATGATGATGGTGTGCATTTGGGAGCTGTCCTTCTGGCACCTGGGCACATAGAAACACTGCAAAGACAGGATAGACTGGTAACTAGTTTCATCTGTCTAGGTGTCTAAAGTACCGTCATTTCCGGTGTAGAAGCCGCTACTTGTTTCTTAAACTTTAACCTCTGCGGCTTTGACAGCCGCACTGCTACTTCTGGCTAAGTTCTAATCTTGCGACATCTCTTATACTTCTGAACTACGACTAATTGTTAAAATTGTAAACAATTCACTGTGCGCCGTTTGGGAATCAGTGAGGAAATGCTATCAGTGAACTCACGACAAACCCTTCAACCCATAAAAATCGCAGGCAGTAATTAGTCAGTATAACAGGCTGACTCAGTGTCATCTTACAAAGAATGCTAAACTCATCACACAGCAACTTAACACTGAAACGGTACCTAGCAAAGTACCAATACAAATTTAAAACTACATTTCAAGCACAGTATTCATTGGTGCCTGCTGGGCGCTGCAGTGATGTCAGCCTCCGTCTGGGCTCCTTTGGTTCCCTCTGGTGGACAGAGGCAGCATTACAGCACCATCTATCCATTCGCTTTCTATGCCGCTTGTCCTCCAATGAATGCTTTGTTTGCATTCATTTGAGTTTATTGTAAACTTGTATTTGGTAATAGCATATTTCCATGATGCAGTTTGAGTGTTAAGTTGCTGTGTGATGAGTTTAGTGTTTCTTGTAAGATGACACAGTGAGTCAGAAAGGGTTGACAAGCTCGTTGGGAGTTTTTTCATAGAGTTTTTATGACTTGGACACATGCTGCTTATGTACTATAAATCTGTTCTTTCCTTTAAATGCAGTGGGTGCGGTTTATACACAGGAATTTGCGGTAAATTCCACCCCCGTACTCACTTCAGAGCTGGCATCCTGTGTCTCTTCATTGTGAGATAATCGAGTGATGCGGCCCGTGTTATTGACGTTCACGTAGACCTGCAGACAGGGGTATTTGGAGACTCTCCAGCAGTCTGAGCCACAGTTGTAGGAACAGTTCATGTCTGCTGTGACCGTGGAGTTGAGAACAACACACACACCTTCCTCTGTCCACACACTGTTTTGACATTTAAACGGAGACTCCATTTAATGCAAATTAAGAAGAACAATAACACAATGGGAGGAATCTCATTCAAATCAACTCGGCATGGGTTTGATTTTGTTTTGTCTGCTTGCGTTACGTTTGAACACAAGGAGTAATTTCCTCGGTACAGTTTTTCAGCAAGACAATTTGGACCTTTACCTGTCTGCGTATGAACGTAATATGGTGATCCCAAGCACAAAGAACATCATGACAGAGGAGAGGATCATTCCAAGACCCAGGAAAATAGCACGATCTTCACCAGGCTTTAAAGCCGTCACGGTTTTCTTCTTGTCCAGTAAGTCTACCTCACGAAATTTCTGATAAATTGACCTGATGTTGCCAGAACAGAAGAGATGAGAAGGGAAATATAATATTACATAGCAAATATAACAACCTGGAAATGAAAGTTTTTGTTTACAGAGCTTCTTTCAAAAAGGGCCAACCACGCTCCCTTTCCTCACCTCCTTTCATTTCCTCCGCCTGATGCTGTATTTTTGGCCCCGGCTACGAAGAACATCTTTCTTGATGATCCCCGTCCTCCTTTACTCACTGAAGTGGAACGCGGAGATTGCTGAAAAGACCTGGAATGAAACATTGCCGGTTTAGTGTTACTAAAAGATGGAATACCTCGGCAGCACAAACACACGGGAGCTACAAAATCAAACTAAAGCCTACCTTTGGTGCATGTTTACAGTCAAATTCACAATTCAACGAGCTACTATCTATGATCAAACCTACACTCCTTTATTTTTATGATGTGGTTGGACAGGAGTCGCCCCTGTTATGGTGAACTTCCCGGTCATAGCCACCGGGCAAACATGTCATTTTCAAGCACAAAGAAACACTAAAAATGTAAACAGGATGACAGATGGAGGGTGCTAATGCAGGCGCAGAAAAACCTACCCGCTGTATCATGAAGGCTGTCAACACATAGTCATTGGGATCGGCAAAACAACAGCACCTTCCATGTCGGTCCTCGTGCTCCCTGCGGGTCCTATATACCGTGGACATAAAACACAGTGACCAAAGCTACGTGTGCAGCTTTGGTCACATGCATTGTGAATGAATAACAGGTGTTAATAAAGGTTAAAACCCATACTATACACCAGGGGTCGGCAACCTTTACTATGAAAAGAGCTATTTTACCCCCTAGCCCACTAAAGAGAAATACCCTGGAGCCGCAAAACATACGTTTAAAAAAATACGTTTGGGGCTATCAAAGTAGTTCAGATAACAAACGACGAGTTAGAGTACTCTTGCTAGTAAACTAGCAGTAAACTACTGTAAACTTACCTGATGCTCTGCCGCAAACAAGTTCCCATGCAGCTGTTTTTTTTTTAATTATTTTAATTTTCCTTCATGTTTCTGCCAGAAATCAGTCAGGATGCATTCATGGTCACACACAAAATTGGATTTTTTTTTTAAACTCATTACAAAGACGTGTATTTTCCCCACTCGGGTGTTAAAAAATATTCAAGCATTGCAAAGGGAGCCACAACAAAAAGGCTGAAGAGCCACATGCGGCTCTGGAGCCACAGGTTGCTGACCCCTGCTATACACCCTTGTCTATTTACATTTTAATAACAGTTTTCATACAACTGCAGACTCATCCATATCATAAACAACACAGCGGACCGCATACAAACAGAAACTGATGGGCTGGGTGCAACGTAGTACAAAAAACAAGCCAACAAGTTCTTGGTCAATGAGTAATTTCCTTGTTGTATTACATTCCCAGCTGCTTCAGGGAAAGGTTTCTTAGAGTGTGATTGACACGAGGCTGTTGAAGGAAACCATTAAAGTTATCATCCTTTCCTGGAAACATTCCAAACAATTTTGCATGCATTCCTGCCTCAAAGAATCACACTTACATGATTTTGACGCCGCGTCTTACAGCGTTTCTCCTCCGTATGAACATGCTTGGCCATTGCGTCGCAAGTGTCTCAAGTTCCACACATACCTGTATTGATTTCAGCTAAACATGGACACAAACATTTTAAGAATCACCATCTTACTCCTTGAACTAACTTGAGAGTCAGGCTAAAGCTGGTAAAAGGCTTTTTGAGAGAGCTTCCCTTGTTCTTAGCCGTGCTCTACTGAGGCTGGACTTACAGTGACAGGTGACTTCCTGTCAAATAGCTCATAAGGAATGGCTAGTGTCACTCTTCTCAATGATTTACAGGAAGGGGCTGGCAGTCTCTTTGAATCTGACCTTCCGGAAAGCTCCAGGGCAGCTCAAAGAGAAGGGAAACAAAATTGGATTTTTCTACAATACAGATTCTAGATTATAACAAAGTTTCCTGGTTTTTTTTTTCACCATAACATATAATGTTCCAACTGATTAAAAGTCTCAAAAGTGCGTCCCGAGGGCCATTTGCGGACAGTGGCTTTTTTGGGGGGGCCCGCAGCACATTCTTAAAACATAATTTAACAAAAAAAAAAGCAAAAATTTTACAAGAATAAAGTCAAAATATTAACCAAAGCTGTATTTATATGTCTTTTACGGGGTTTTTTTTTGCGCGAGCGGCAAAAAGAGGTGATGATGCAACCGCACAATGTAAGAGATTATGTTTGGTGCAGTTTTAAGTTGAAAAAACATTCAGCAACAGCATTCTGTAACAGCATCCAGGAAGTCAAGAGGCATGGAGCGGTGTAGCGTGCACAACATTACGTATTTATAAGATATTTCAATACATGCACACACAGTTCCGGTCAAAATGGGAAAATGGGTAAATAGTTTATGGTGTCATGTTTGTAAATAAATGTTTATTTTCATGAAAAACAACCATTTTTGTGTTCTTTATGTTGTGACATATTTCTTTGGATATTGTGCCATGTATATATGACTCAGTTTGTGTCAAAGTGAAAGTTATGCTTGAAATGCATCTTCACAAAAAGCCTTTTTTGGTTGAGAACTGATATTTTGCTGAAACTTACCTATGTTCTTCTGCTTATTACTAAATAACAGAAGGTAGAAAATTCCTTTTTGTTCTGATGAAAGATGATAATAATAATTTTTAATCTTTCTTTTGGTGTATACCATGTTTATATAAC
Source organism: Doryrhamphus excisus (assembly GCF_030265055.1). Lineage (NCBI taxonomy): Eukaryota > Metazoa > Chordata > Actinopteri > Syngnathiformes > Syngnathidae > Doryrhamphus > Doryrhamphus excisus. The sequence goes on from NC_080468.1 coordinate 2,599,944, forward strand.
CCAAGAACACTATATTCTGTGTACCTTGAAAAATCAGTCAAAATTGTCAAAAAGGGAGAAAAATTGATGGGTTAAGAGAAAAAAAAAGCTGTAATGTAATGAGAAAGGTTTTTCAAGAATAACATCTTAGTATAATTTATGGAGAATTACTTTTCTGAAAAAGTTACAATGTTATGACAATAAAATGAACATTACGTGGGGAAAAATTACACAAAAAAATTGAAATAGTTGGAAATTACGTCAAAATATTATGACAATAAAGTCATAACTACGTCAAAAAAGAAGAAAAGTTGGAAAATTAAATGAAAAAACAGCCTTAATTTTAAGAGAATAAAGTCAAAATATTATGAGAAAAAAGTTGTATTCAAAAGAGGGAAAAATGTAAGAGAATAAACTCAGAATATTATGAGGAAAATAATATAATTTTACTAGCGTAGAGTTTAAACATTAAGAGAAAAGTCATAATAGTATGGGAAATAATTTTTGGAAAATTAATGTTTTGATATTTTGAAAAATACTAAATAAACAACAAAAAAGAACAGAGTCCATACTCATAATATGCTTTTTCACTGAGATGCAGTTTATTTTATATATATATATAGAATGTTTTGGAAAATATCCAAGTGCCCCATTTCTCAATCTGTGGCCCTTGGTGACAAAGGTTAAGTGATTTAAATGTTATGAAAAGTATGCAATAATAGAGTGACTAATGAAAGCTTTAATATACGTCATAAAATGACGCCAGTGCAACCGTTGTCATACCTGTGCTCGTTTAAGGAGGATCACCACTCATCACTCTTGTTCTCGCAATGTGTGACTTCCCGCAGAAGGAACATATTGTTCCTCAAGACTTCAGACAGGCTATTATCAGTTCTGGGACCACATATCTTAAGCATGAGGGATACATGATCAGCTGGCCTTACTGGCCATATGGATATGATGGATGTGCCTTGGTTCACGTTTCTTCCCTTTGCCTCACGCCTGCCTTGAAAGCGTGAGTGAATGAGTGATACATCTTGTCGGCATGCGACAGACCACACAACTGTAAAGCAGGTGTTTATGACTATTTGGAGCAATATTTCGGCTTCGGTTGTTGAGATCATAAAGCTGGCCGGCCAACAACAAAAACAAAGTTAGGTTACTTTCCAGTTTGACTTCTTTACCTCCGCTTTTGGTTGCCTGAAAGAATTCAATTGTTAGGGAATTTACTCCCACTTTGTGTGTGTTGGAATTCAAAGCACGGTCTGCTATCAACACGCTCTTTGATGGAGAATGTGTCAGCATGTATTTTTGCCTTGTCCTTCCAGTGATTATTGCTTCACTGTCAGGTGTTCTTGTGTTTGATGACTTTAAATAGCTACAAACTCAACTGCACAACACAGACTTAGAAGGTGGCAAACACCTACAACCTGAGGTACATAAACTAAAAAATAAATGCAAGGGACATGATATCGGCAATTTATCATTATTCATAATTGATTCAATTCATACAAAAGGAGTACAACAATTATATTGCCCGTGAAGAAAAATAACAGGACAAAGTTCATTCATTCATTTTCTACCGCTTTTTCCTCACGAGGGTCGCGGGGGGTGCTGGAGCCTATCCCAGCTGTCTTCGGGCGAGAGGCGGGGTACACCCTGGACTGGTGGCCAGCCAATCACAGGGCACATATAGACAAACAACCATTCACACTCACATTCATGGACAATGGACAATTTGGAGTCGCCAATTAACCTAGCATGTTTTCGGAATGTGGGAGGAAACCGGAGTACCCGGAGAAAACCCACGCATGCACGGGGAGAACATGCAAACTCCACACAGAGATGGCCGAGGGTGGGACCGAACCCTGGTCTCCTAGCTGTGAGGTCTGCGCACTAACCACCAGACCGCCGTGCCGCCCCAGGACAAAGCTAATGTAGATAATCCAAAGTGGGGCCCCCGGGCCATTTGCTGCCTGTGGCTGTTTTTTAATTGGCCTGCAGCACGGTCTTAAAATATAATTTCATAATAAGAAAACTACAAGAAATCTGCATTAATTTTACAAGTCAATCCATCCATCGATTTTCTATGTTGCTTATCCTCACTAGGGATGCGGGTTTATGCTGGAGCCTATCCCAGCTGACTTTGGGCCGGACGCGGAGTACACCCTGGACTGCTCGCCAGCCAATCACAGGGCTAAATTCATAATATTATGAGGAAATTTTGTTTTAGTAGACGATGTGAACTATTAGGGGCGGCACGGTGGTTGAGCAGCTAGGACACCAGGGTTCGATTCCACCCTCGGGCCAGCTTTGTGTGGAGTTTGCATGTTCTCCCCGTGCATGTGTGGGAGATATTTTGATGAATTATTGTGCCAACTGTGAGATCACTTGAACCTGCCATAAGGTATGACTGTATATGCCTGTTATTCCGGTGATCAAGTCTGGTGCTTGTGTGTCTCACTGAACTGAACACATCATATCTTTGTATCTTCTATTTGTATCGCCTATATTTATGCTTACATTAAACATTTTCAACCAAATAAACAAAAATTAGGCGGCACGGCGGTCGTGTGGTTAGCGCGCAGACCTCACAGCTAGGAGACAAGGGTTCAATTCCACCCTCGGCCATCTCTGTGTGGAGTTTGCATGTTCTCCCCGTGCATGTGTGGGTTTTCTCCGGGTACTCCGGTTTCCTCCCACATTCCAAAAACATGCTAGGTTAATTAGCGACTCCAAATTGTCCATAGGTATGAATGTGAGTGTGAATGGTTGTTTGTCTATATGTGCCCTGTGATTGGCTGGCGACCAGTCCAGGGTGTACCTTGCCTCTTGCCCGAAGACAGCCGGGATAGGCTCCAGCACCCCCGCGACCCACGTGAGGATAAAGCGGTAGAAAATGAATGAATGAATGAATGTGACCTATTAGCCGCACGATGGACGAGTGGTTAGCATGTAGGCCACACACTCAGGAGATTGGGAAGGCCTGCGTTCTATTCTCCACTCTGTGGTCCCTGTGTGTCCGGGTACTCCTGTTTCCTCCAACATTAGGTTAATTGGCGACTCCAAATTGTCCATATGTATGAATGTGAGTCATAATACTATAATGAGATATTTGAAGATTATTTAAGAAGAAAAAAGAAACAATAACAAAGATGTATTGACATATCTACATGTGTTGCTTTACAAAATAGCAGCAATCCTTTGTATTGGAATCCATGTGTTGTTTGTTGACCTTCCTCTGCCTTTTATAGACCACATGGTCCTGCTCATCTCTTTAGTTTCCAAGGCTTTGTGGAGTTTAAGATATGCTATAGTGATTATAATAAGCGTAATCATTCCAATCCTACCTCTCACTGATGGGCTGTTATGATAATCCGGACTTTTGTATACAACTGTCAGCAGTGGCTCTGCGGCATGGTGTGGGCTCCCAGGGTCTTTTTTAAACTCGTACCCCAAGTGAACAGAATGCCTGCCATACCTGTGTAAGTAACATGAGTTGCCTGTATAGTGTTGTCACGCTTCAAATGAAACGCTCCCAGCAGAATGAATGAATGAATGAATGAATGGCTGGTTGTGGCTGTCACAGGCCTGGCACTGTTGCTATGTTTGTTTCAAGCGCTCCTGCGCCTCCAAGGAGGAATCCAGGGACAGTTATTTCAAACATCTATGCTTTTGCATGGCACAAATGGCCCCCCCCTTGATAAAAAGAAAAACAATGTCTTTAAGATTTTACTGCATTGTGCCACAAGGTGTCTCTCCAACCACAGAAACAGGACTAAGATCACTGAATGGGGGTCTACTGATTAGGAATTGAAAGGTTGAGGACTACACTACACATAAATGGCAGTATATCATATATATCACCATCTTTAAATACATGCAATTTTATTGAAACCCATTGTGAACTAGTTAATATGTTGTAAATTATTATTGAAAAAGTATTTTTAAGTCACTTTCCACCAAAAAGGTATTGAGTTAGCAAGATAATTACTCTTCCATAACTGTCATTAGTTCAAATGTTAGCTTTGCAGTGGTGTGTGCGGTTTGTTGACGCTTAATGATAAGAGGGTAGAGCTTGTGACCTGCAATGCAAAACACATAAGCCAACACAACTCTCATTATTATGTTATTTAGCTGTGGGTGTCACAGTAGCAAATAATGGCAACTCAAGCCACATCCAGGTTGATGCTATACAATCACACCTGCCTTTTATATGATTTGTTGCATGTCAGAAAGGCTGACTGAGTGAAAATAACCCACCATGGGGCCAGAGAAAGCTGTCTGTGTCAGAACTTTATGCAAAACATTACAGGAGTGCCTTGTCATTTTGCACTTCAAATTTTTCCGCAAGACTTTCCCCCAAAATATACAAATGAATAAATCATCACTGTTTTGTGGTTGAATAGGGCAGAATATTTGTAAAAAAAAAAAAAAAAAAACATGAATATTTAAGCAAATGTTTGCCAAAATTCCGTATTTTCACTAAATTAAGTAAAATACAAATTTAAGGCATTCAAAGATGTGATATGTAGTATTCCATGTAGTATTCTACACTGTTCACTCAGTGTCAGTGATGTTACATTGATGATAGAGATCCTCGCCACCACAAGAAGTACTGCAGAGGAAAGCTACAAGGAACTCTCCCTATGCTAACATGTGAGACAAAATGATGTCTTATTTTCTCTGCTTATGTCTACTATATTGGGTAATACGAATGTATGTTTTTGCAAAAATTCACGAGTCTGCAACCAGTTAACCACAATAAAGAAGAGGTTACTGTATTGAATTATCATTTCTGCAAGTAAGACCATATTTATTTTATCAATAAAAATTTATATTTGATTCATATTTTGGGGTGTCTGGGATGGATTATTCATTCATTCATTCATTTTCTTCCGCTTATCCTCACGAGAGATGCAGTACACCCTGGACTGATCTCCAGCCAATCACAGGGCACGTATAGACAAACAACCATTCACACTCACATTCATACCTATGGACAATATGGAGTCACCAATTAACCTAGCATGCATGCACATAGTAATATTTCGCAATTTAACTGTATTATAAATGCATTTTCTGTATGGTTTCAAAATTTTGAACATTGTCATATGTAAAAAAAGACTGAATTCCTGCTCCGTACTGGAGGCACTTGCAGTACCTCTGCCTCCTGAAGGGGCCAGGCGTGCATGAGCTGGAAGGTGCTTGTCGCTGATGTCCTTCCACTGAGAAAAAAGCATGCTGAAAGCCTGCTCCGCTGAATGGACAGATGAAATGATATCCCCAAGCTCAACAGGAGGTGATCAGACTTTTACAACAAAGTATCAGAACTTTTCCTCCCGATGTTAAGGTATGAAGTTTATCAAAAAATAAGTAAATACATAGGTCTAAGACGTCTCTGAAAATATTTTTTATCCAAAGTAAATGAATAGGAGTCGGTGCCTCACCAGCCGTAAACCTAACTGCACGTCACTGGTCTGTAACATTTCCAAAGGTTTCTCTGTGCTAGTGTTGTGGCATTCAGGGTATTTTCCCTCACATCTACCATCTCGGCTTCAATCACTCCTAATGTATCGATGAAAGTGTATCCCGCATTGTAGCAGCTATAGAGTCAATCTGATTCTGCAAGGAGTGTCACTGCTCATTGCTCTGCTTGCACTGCCTGCTGTGAGCCTCATCCAAGACCATTTACATGAAAATCTCCCCAAAAAGATGCAGAGCTCCCTGACTGTCTTTTAGCCTGACTATTTCCCCTTTAATTATAGCCTGGCTTGTAAAAACATATAACAGCAAAAACGAATGACATGAGCAAAATAAGCTCAATACACTCATTTCTATGTCATGTTTCAACCTAAACATAGCAGCAAAGATTACAGGCTATACCCTTGAACGCTACATTCGGAGGTGAAATTAGATTAAAGAGAGGAAGAAAGGCAATTCTTTCTCTTTGTTTCTCAAGATCTAAAAATAGTTCTTGCTGAGCAGGCACTAAAACCAAGATGCAGTTCTTTCTCTTGCTCCATTTTCCTGTCGGTCTATAGTTCACTTGCTCAATGCATCATGGTTTCGCAGAAGATGAGCGACACGTCAAAGCAGCCACCAAATCTTCTCTAAATGCATAGTGTTATCAATATTTATAAGTAATGTCACCATTCTGTTGTTTATCAAGTTCCTGGAGGATTTAATAGGGAGGGATTGGGACCCCTTGGTATACATATTCATCTTGCATTTGATGCATTTTCCTCACCTTGACAAACAATAATATACACCCTCAATTTGTATTCCGTGCATGCTCGCTTGCAACACTAGCTACGACAACACACTGTGTGGGGTTAACGTCTAATACGAATCGTTGCCTCCTAACCAGCTTGTTTTCCTTTTTTACAGGCAAAATAAATGCAACGCTTTTATAAGATGCTCGATAAAGCATACTGCTGCTTCTATTGCCTGTATCCAAGCAGCACAATGTCAACAGGTTCACCTCATATTTATCAGCAGTGATGCTTTGCTTGCATGCCTAGCAACCTCGTGTTATTGTCCTGCAGATTTGTCCCCCACCCCCACACAGATACAGCTGTACAGTACTCCTGTACTTGAGTGCTCACATGCAATTCTAAAGTCATTTAGTATCTAGATTTAGAGTGATTTTTTTTTTCTTACATTTATATGTGAATGTAAGAATAAATGAAGATTAGTTCGCCAAGGAGACAATGAGAGTGATTTCACAATATTTGCATGTAAAGTGAATAACATGTTAACGGAAAGCCTGATTCGAAAGGAATTTGCCTCACATTACTTGTGGGAAACACCCGCACACAGTGCAGCGCATGTATTTTCATTCCTCCTGGCTCAATGAAAGGGGAAGCAAAGAGGCTCCATATGGGAAACCACCCATACTTGAACTAGAGGCAAGCAGCAATAAAACTGGATTGCGGTATTTGGGCATTCTGCGTTAAAATGCATCTTTGCCAAAAAAGGTGCCATATGGAGCGTTCTATAAATGATGATGCACTGTGATGGCTGTATTTATTTCTGTGGCTGTAACACTAGATGTGGGTGACTGGGAGTTGCAGATAAAAAAAAACAGATGAGCACTGCAATAATTGAGTGGGAGGAAGGATCAAACGACTCAGAGGCCGGGACTGCAGTATTCCTGCCTCAGACAAATCCATCACTTGATAACACGATGGGGGACCATCTATTACACTGTATATACAAATACATGCTAATTGTTTTCCATTTCCACAATATAATTGTGCTAAGCTAATGCTTAGAATAGGCCAGGGGTGTCTAAAGTGCGGCCTGGGGGCCATTTGTGCCATGTGGTCTGATTTTTATATGCCCGCAGCATGTTGTAGAAATAAAATCAAACCCAAGAAAAAAAACAAAGCTTTTTTTTGCCTTTTGACAAAATAAAAAAATCTATACATACAAAATTGAGTCGCCCCCCCCCCCCCAAACAGACACACATTCTTTGATATTTTTTAAATTAATAAAACAAATGAAAGTTATTTGCAAATGCCCGCAAGGCATGCTGGGTCGCCCAGCTGCAATAACAATATGAAGTACGAACAATAAAACATTGGATAAAACCTCCTCAACATATTTAGCTAACTAGAAAAAAAAACAACCACAGCAAAATGTTAGGAAAAAGAACACCACAAGCTACCCAGCATGCCTTGCGGGAGGAATATATGGGTGTTTATTTTGGCATGTGGATATGTCTTTGTATAACCACATATTGCAGTAGGTACTGTAGGTTACCTTGTGTATCGTGTGTGTTGACGTGTTGTGTTGTTAATCATACCCCTTTTCCATATCGATATTGATCATAATTTCACGCCATATCGTCTATGTTGACACTTTCAATATTTGGCTATGAATTATAAGTAAAATATATGAGAATAATAGGGGATAACATCTGCTTCCTACTACTCCTTTTTGGACATGTTGAGCCATCCCGGCCACCCCACTGACCATTTTAAACATTTCTGGTACCATTGAAAAATTTCTAGCTCCACCACCGATTGTGATGTAACTTGTTAAGCCTGAAACAAATAAACAACACTATGCCAAAAGAATAGTGAATGTGTAGAAAAGGTGTTAAAAATGAAATACTAATTTAAAATATTTTGAGTAAATTAAAAAATAAACAGAAACAGTAAATAAATTAAATAAGTATAAATTAATAGATACTGGGGTATTTTTTTGGACAGAAAAAATTAAATATGTTTAAAAAATAAAATACTAATAAGCAAATGTGGTTTGAAAAAAAGACACTGTGGAAAATGAAGATGTTTTGGAAAAGAAAGAAATAAAATCCAATATCTTAATTTGAGATATCGGCTAAATAAATGTGATTATGGATTATGTATCGGTGAAAAATCAGAGTGGAACAGAGATTGCAATGATGATGTAAGCTTGTTGTTGACTTTCCCAGTGTGAATGGCTGAGCAAAGGATAGGGGGTGGGGTGTCATTAATCCTGGCGAGTAGTGACCACACAGGCGAAAATGAGGTGTAGTGGGGGATGGGCGCGGACTCTGTTGTTATGACTGGTACTTGGCTGCGGGACAAACTTCCAGAGGCCTTGCTATTTTTCATTTTCGTCTCATCGGTCGGCTCGGCGGGGATATGTGACTTCGTTTCATCGTGAAGCGGTCAAAGGAAACCGGAGCTCACCATCGAAGCTACACGGGGACTTGACGGCGTTGGCAAACAACGGGGTGTGCTTTTCGAAAATAGGTTAGTCGTCGATGGAGCGCTTTACGCTTCCTTTCTTTTCGTCGCCGTTACCGTGATGTACATTTGTATTAATTCATGCCTGATTGTGTAGCGGTATGTAACGTGTGTTAAATAAGGTGTAACGTAAGTAGACCATGTATGAAAATGAAATGAGCGACGCTGCGAAAATAACAGTAGTTACAGGCAGCTCATTTTTGCCTGTCTGGTCGGCCTACAATGTCGAACGTCTGAAACCGTTGCAGGCTTCTTACCGCCTGGCTTTAGCTTTAATATTTTAACCTACCGATTGATGTTACATTAGCCAAAACAATATGTTTTACAATCGATAACACACATGACACGGCCTGATTTGTACACGAGAACTGTCGAAGATACCGTCTATTTTTGAAAGGTTTACCCCAAGTAGGTACCAGATTATAGCAACACGCTTAGTTTAGCGAGCTAGTTAGCAGCTTTAGCGCTAGGCTAGGCTAGCTTGGAACGTTAGCGAGCTGCCTGTGTCATGGTGCTTATTCTAATCCCATTGCAAAGAAGCTAATTGTAACGTGTTCGGTGGGATATGTAAACAATTGTGACGCATCAGTAACACTTTCCAGTTGTCTCTGAATAAGCTTAGCAGCTAACTGTTGACGACCCCACGCTCGTTTAATCAAAATTGCAACCGCCTTGAGCGGCGAATGCCACGGCCACCACAAGAACATCCATAACCCGTATTGGCCGCGAATAAATAAAATGTCCCCTTTTATTTGTATTTCAATTAGAGTCGATGACAAGACAACATTTGATATTGTTTATAACATTGAAACAAGTGAGGTACTGCTCCGTTTATGACATGCATCCGCTGTTGCTAAGACTGCATGAATGCCACACCATGGCTGACAAACGGGACACTTGAAATGTTTTGTTCCCTTCGAATATATTATGAACCATTAACTTGTACAAATTGAGGCAGGAGCAAAGTGCACTAAACAGCGTGCCGATCAACACTGTATAATGTGCTCTTCTCATTCACCGCCACTGTACTGTGGGGGGATGGGCGACGTATTTCCGTAAATGGCTAGCACGCCATGCTATCCTGTTAATCTAGCAGCGATAATTAGCATGTTGACATGCTTTGCATGCATGTGACCTGCGCGAAAAGCCGAATACTCAATGAGGGAGAGTGCAAACTAGCGTATAGACACAAAGTTGAGTTTTACTCATGTAAAGCGGAACAGAAAATCCCGAGTGACGCAGTTGACTCGTTAAATTGTGAATCTGGGAGTAAAAGGCCACAGTGGTGCATGGCACCGGTTGGGGATATTTCCCCATAGGCCAACAGTTAGCTAATGTAGTTGTTAATGATACCAGCTCTAGATGTCAAGTCCCATCTGCTTTTACAGTCCATATACCACACCGTGTATATCCTAATTGGTGGTTGGTATTATATACTCCCTAATTGACTGTACTTGTTGACCCATTTTGTTATTGTTTGGTGTTCCACCTCCCTGTTTGCGTCTTTTCAGCCACTCTGGCACATCCCTGCTACAGTGTCCATTTGAGGGGAAGTCATTGTCATAGTGCTGTCAGAAGTACTCCATGTTCTGCTAACACTCGACCGTGTGTGCACATTTCTCACTTGAACTAGATTTTAAACATATGAAATTCTGATAGCCGACATAGTAGCTCACCTCACAATGACATGTAGTATTTTTCGTTAATGTGAATGCTTTTTCCATAAATGTTGACTGATGTTTTTTTTTCCTGTCTCAGGGGGTTGAGCATTCTTGAGGGTAACAGAGCGATGATGCATGCCTAAAGATATCCTGATCACATGGGTAAGATCTTTCTACATTTATTGAGCCCTAATCTGCTGATTATCTGCCAGGAGGGAGATGTGGGTGTGTGTAGTGCAGGGCAATCATTTCACATATCAATTCACATACTATCATAGACATAACATGAGCGGCAGACACACCAGCTGGATATTCATTGACATGTAATCTGCCGCCATCTCCATTGTTTCCAGTGGAAACATGACAACAGTTGCATCGAGCGAGGTTGGCTGCAGCTGCCATGTGTGCACAGTTGTTTGTTGCCGCTACTGGGGTTGATGATGGGTGCAGTTGTAGTATGATCATAGACACCACAGAAAGGGCAGTGACGGAAACAATCAAATTCATAGTTATGTTGGCACCTAATCTGTCAGATTTCACTGTTTATAAAATATTTGCTTTTAATTTGTTCTATCGCTGCAGTGATGTAGCAGCTGTTCCTATCGACGATGGATGCAAACAGAAACTGCTTGCAGTTTCCAAGCAACATATACCAGCATTTTACATAAGTCTTTTACTGATCACGCTGTGATTTGCACCGGTGTAAAACAATATTTTTAATTTTACTTGGATAGATATTGAATCAGACATTGATTCCTTTACTGCCAATTTGCTTTGAACAACAGCACTTGTGGTGGTGCTAAATCTGGAAGTAATTTGTGCAACTGATTAAAACTGACAGTTTTCTTCAGTGGCTTCATCCTCTTAAGTCAATATCCTAATGTGTCATAGATTGTCACTTGTGCTTGTTCTATGAAATAATGCATTCTAATGTTGCGGATAGTTAACTATTTTTTCCTTGGAAGGGTGAGGTTGTTAGTTTACCACGTTGAGGGAAGACCTGTAACATCCCAACCAAAGCAGTTGTTTCAACACCCTGCCTCCCTTCCATTCCTCGAGCTCATCCAATCACTAGTCAGAACTCAGCCAGAATTCATTCAGGGTCTCACAGAAAGTCAGATAAAAAAAAAAAAGTCTTTACAAAGTATTTTCCCCATTCGGGTGTTAAAAAATACTTAAACATTGCGAAGGGAGCCACAACAAATTGACACAATTGCACAGTATGTGGCTAAAAGCAGTTTAATTTTGAAGCCCAAAATCTGTTTTGAGAATTTCTGTTGACTGTTAAAATAAACATGCCTCTCGTCCTTATTTCACTTCGAACTTGCACAACGCCAGTGGGTATCGGAAAAACGCTCGTTTAGGTTAACAAGCAGTCAAACACAACAGGGTGTGAACACACTCCAGCCCCAGTCGCACACACACAGCCACACTACAAGCATGTTTTGCTAAACTAAGCTAACTCAGCTACACTCCATTCACGCTCCAAAAGAGAGGCATTGCAAAGTTTCTTCACCAACTTTTCCAGTGTTTCAGGTCACCGCTTCGACGTGTTTAGTTCTGGAGGGGTGGGCTAATGTTTGTAATGAGATTCCTCCATTATTTAGCCATCTGCCAAGGAAATACTTCCTTGCTTAAGCCTTTCGCCGAATGGTGACAGCATTTCATTCACATTGTCAGTTTCTGAGAGATTCAATTTTTATTAGCCGGTTCCGCGCCATATGTAATACCAGTGGGGTTTTTTTAAATTTTTTTAATGGAAAAATTTGTGTAAATTGTTGTTTGGCCCGAATAGTAGTCACGTTCATTCTCATAGATTGTCGACACGTAGACAACAGCAACAATTTTTGGTATCAGTGTCGCTGTTAGGCTCTACATTCAATGATAGCTAACATTAGTAGTAGCTTGGATGGATAGGTCTGATTCAGTAGGTTCATAAGGTGCCCTCTATGCAACTGCTCTGTGACATACGGCAGCTTTAAGTGACAGATGACAGTACATTTAAAAAAATTATTACTAACACAATTGATACGGAGAGAATGCGAGTGTATGTGTGTCCTCGTAACCATGTTCACAGAGTACAAGATGTTTGTGTGCAATCTTAATGAGTGGCACTAACGAGGTGTGTTAATGATTTTAGTTTACAAAGATGAGTGGCAGAGATCTGAGGTCAGTATCTCCTTATACTGGATACATTTAAGGATTAAGCTCGGGTATGCCGCACTACGAAGCTGGTTCACTTTGTAGCATGTCACCACGGTAGCTTATACACCGGAAAGCTTAAAGAGATACACAATCAGAGTCTGTAACAGTAGTACTCATTGACAAATACAATATGACCTCAGAACACTAGCTGGCTTGTCAGACATGTCTCTTCCTCAAAATGTTAACACGTGAGTTAGCGAAGAATAAAGAGCATCTGCCTTTTGTAACCATTTCTTAAACTACACAGGCTTCTAAATGTACGGCTAAGAAACTGTAACTATAAGCATAAATGTGCCTACCAAACCAATATATCTATTTCCAGTAACCGATTTCACCACTTCCTAAATGTGTGCTCTACTGGATTGAGATGTGGTGACAGTGGAGACCATTTGAGTACAGTGAAGTCATTTTCTTATTCAATACAGTAAACTATTATCCTACTTGTATGAGAAGATGATAGACATTGTCTGCATTCATGTTTGCTGAAGCATTAAATGAAGAGCTGAGCATTTTTTTCAGACTGGTACCGATAACTGTTTCTATAAAAAAGTTTGATTTCGTTGTAGTTTGTGCACACCTGATGCTAAGAACGCTTCAAAGTTGGATTTGATAAACTGTACCTGTAGATTCGTCCTTACCAAATATCATGTCATCACTACTATTAATTAACAAAATATGTGGCGCTAAGTGTCAACAAAGGGATCCTTTGTTGACACTTGGAGCCACTCAAGGTCATCTTTGCACTGTTTGCACTTTTCAAACACAGCGGCAATAGGAACAAGCCCTGGGCCCTAGGCCCTAGGCCAGGGGTCGGCAACCTTTACTATGAAAAGAGCCATTTCACCCACTTGCCCACTAAAGAAAAATAGCCTGGAGCCGCAAAACGTTGTATGTTTAAAACAACATTGGAGGGAAAAAAAAAGACGAGTTGGAGTACTCTTGCTAGTACTGGAGATAAACTTTTGTTTTTAAATGAGCTCTAATTTATTTTTTAGAATCGTCAAATAACTCATTAATAATAATTAATAACTCAAATAACTCAAAGTATTACTCATTTCCCTTCATGTTAACCTGTCAGAGAGAACTGGATAGCATCCTGTCTGCTCATTCAGTCACCAGTCAGAACTCAGTCAGGATGCATTCATGGTCTCACACAAAGTTGGATTTTTGTAAACTCATAACAAAGACGTGCATTTTCACCACACGGGTGCTAAAAAATATTCAAGCATTGCAAAGGGAGCCGCAACAAAGAGGCTGGAGAGCCACATGCGGCTCTGGAGCCGCGGGTTGCTGACCCCTGCCCTAGGCGTTCTAGCGGTACTGGCATTTCAATTGGCTGATGTGTTGAAACTCAATGGGTTCCCAGAGGTCAGCAAAGTCACCTTAGGCATGAATGGGTGTGACAGTGACTTGGTGGAACGAAGAAATGTGCTGCTGTGTTTTGTGCACATGGACAGGACAGTGAACACATTCTCCCCATTACTCAGTCCGACTTCTATGCTGTATTTGTTCCATTTAGGTCAAAGGTTACTGTTTGTCAACAAACCTTCTAAAAATTGAAACATTTCTGTTTCTCTGTCAAGGCACTATAGTATGTGCACACACTCCACTCTGTTGCAAGCAGTTTTACACTGCAAGTCCGGGAGGGCATAGTGTACTTATGTGTAAGGCATATCTATCAATGCTGTGAACCCAAGCTTGGTCATCTTGCTAAAAGGCATCATTTATTGTAGTTGGCAATGAAATCCCCAGTTGGCCACGAGAAGCCGATAACCCCAGATGCTCTCCTACACTGGGCGTGCGTCATCTGGACACACTTTTAGAACATCTTGTTTTTTTTATTTGACATACTATCATAAATGCAATTCATAAGGAAGGAACAACGTGTGACTAGAAAATATCCATCACATAGTTACACAACATCAGGCTGAATAATTGATGCATTGCTGCATGGATCCAAAATCTAACAATCGGGTTAGGGTTAATCAATTTATTAAGTGTGAAATAAGACTGAATAAGTAATTAAAGTGTGAGCATGGATCACCGATTTCCAGTGGTTGGCCGATCCTTGTATATAATCAGATCTTATCCTCCAACTTTATCGACCTCCGAAAATGACTGAAAGTCCATCACTGTCCCTGTGGACTCTTCCACACTGACAGCTAGCAATTGAGCCGAAAGCTAAAGCTAGCTGAAGCAAAGAGCCAGGCTGCGGCCCGCTGTTAGCGCTTATCAGCAGTGAAAAAAGAAAATCTGCTGTCAGTGAGGGTTTCAGTATGGCCGCTGATGTTGTGGAAGTTCGCTGTAAATAAAGCCCACAGCTGTAGGAGGCACGCTTGTTAATTTATTAGTGAAAACATATTGAAATACAGTATTTGATGCCTCAAAAAATGTGTTTACTTGAACAGGTCTTCTATGCTTTAACAAGGAAAATTGAAACCTATATCGAATATACCGAGATTCATTTATTGCGGTCGGGTCTGGAAACAATTAACCGCTATAAACGTATGTCCATCCCTACTCTGAACTCCATAGAACTCGGAAAAGTTTCTTATACTACATGGCATGTTTTGGAAGATTGAGCTTAGATTGTGGTTCTGTGCCGCCTTGATTCTTTTGTAGCTCTTTGTTTGGGTTGTGCGCCTGATGTGCAGTTTCCCGCCAAAACGCTAGAGGCACTGTTTTCCGAATAGTTGGCTGTAAGCAGCCATGACATATGACAACTATAGTTTGGCCTGTTTTTTTCGGGCACCGCGGAGCACTCGATCATATCATTGGGTGGCCCCTCTCCACCCTGGTTCTCCTGAGCAGACACCATCACCCTGGAAGCCCCTCAGGGTTGACTGTGGAGCTCAGACCTTGACAAAGAAACGATGACAGACAAATAGAAGGATGTATTCCTGCGGACTGATTTGGTGCTTCTTAAACCCTGCAACGAGTGCCCCATCTGAGAGGCTGTTTAGTGTTGGAGGGAATATTGTGACATGCCGCAGGGCATCCCCTGAGCCACATGCAGGTTTGTGTTCTTTGCAAAAGGCTTGCTAATTGATGTTACTTCAACAAATATAACGCGTGACTGAAACTGACTAACACTGTGACCTACTGAGACATCAGACTGACACTACCTTTACCTCTCATTATCAGTATTTAGTTATGCTAATAACTGTTTGTACGAGTGTTTTTCAGTAGGCACATAGCGTGCAAATAATTTTGTGTTTTTGCGTCAAGGACATGTTTTATCAAGCTTATTTTACCAAATGTGTGTTTTGCACTTTATTCATTCTTGATAATATAAACCTTGAGTTAAATTTTAAAGTGAAATTTGGTGAAGTCACTTCATTCCCAAATAATGGAACTTAACAAAGAGCCTGTGAGGTTCTAACCTTAACTCCTTCAATTCCCAGCCATTTTTCAAAAGCCGTCCCTCTCGGTACCTGCCATTTTTTATTAATTGGGCTCATTTTTCAACACACACGGAATATTGTGTCATGACATGGTATACCAAAAGAAAGTAGACTCTCATTTTTTATCAGAATTTTTTTATACCCTTTTCCATTCTTCAGGAATTAGCAGTAGAACAATCAGAATATCAGTTCACTTTTCATGTAGCTTTTTTTGGCTTAAAACTGCACCAAATGCTCTCCACTATTGCGGAGTTGCATCATCACCTCTGCCTCTTGCACAAAAAAACATAAGACATGTAAATATGTTTCAGGTAGTGACTGAGGTAAGGGATTTATCTTTGTGTGGTCAAAGAGATTGTAAAGATTGACTTTACTAAACACTAGGGCAGGGGCGTCAAACTTGTTTTCACCATGGGCCTCCGAGGGAGGCTTGCAACTGTGAAACCCTATAAATGTATAATTGCCTCATGATATTACATATTTGTTTTTTTTACTTAGTTACATTGAAATCCGAAGTAGCAGCCAAGCCGAAATTTGTACATGCAAATACTGTAGAATTCATTTTAAATGGGGTTGACAGCAATAACAATAAGAAATTTCATTTGCACGCACTTCAAAATTGTCAGAACAATTACATTTAGCAATAAATTCTTTAAAAAAAGTCTTTAAATGTTATTTTTACAAATGACAAAAGTTATACATATGTTTAAAGAGAAACCTTATGGGTTACCAAGTATCAACATTTCAGCCTTTTCTCATTGCATTATTACTTTTTGCTCTACTTTTCCATTGTTTTGTATTTCTACACTCTTCAACAGGCCCCTAGTAAAACTACCCACAGCCTGCAAATGGGCCCGGGCCACACTTGGGACACCCCTGATTGATGTATGTATCTTAGCACGCTAATGTCGCCTGTCACAACTATGCTAAATGCATACACACAGGGCTTGTGGAGGTCTGCCCCCACCATTAGTACTTTTATTTGATTACCCTGGAAATCTGTGACTCAAGACACACTTTCTCTCTTCAATTTTAATTCTGGGAATTACGATGCATACAACTACCTAAGTAGTAGTAGTAGTCGTAGTGTCGAACTCATTCGTTTTGACACAGATTCATTAGTTAAGGACCTCTACACATTAATGTATGGGAAACATTGATACTGTGAGTCCTTGACAAGGACGTAATGAGTGTCTGCTTCAAAATATTACTATCAGGTGAACTTCAACAACATATGATGGCTGTATAAGCAGTGTCATTTTGTGGTGTGTGTGTATGTGTGTATGTATATGTATGTATGTATATATATATATATATATATATATATATATATATATATATATATATATATATATATATATGTGTGTGTATATATATATATATATATATATATGTGTATATATATATATATGACATACTTGACTTAAATGGTTGTGCGGAGTTAAACTAAATGTGACATACAGAGTTTTCATTGGACTGCAATGATATCATGCCCCATCTCCTCTTCGTAGAAGAAGTACAAAGGTAGCCTGTGATGCAAGCACTGCACCTTTTTTGGGGGTAGGAAATCAATTTGATTGATTTTAAAAACAAGACCGTTACAACCAGCCATTACTTGGAAAGCCAGACGAAGTCTCATGAAGTGATAGTAAGCAGTCCATCTGCTCGTCTGCCCCGTTCCCCAATCAAGGGTGCTCACACTTTTTCACCCTGTGTGTTACTTTTAAAATGACAAGTACCAAAGATCTACCTCCTACTTAAATACAGTATATATTTACTATATTTATCAATATGAGTATTTATGTACATGTACGTATATCAGGTCAGGGGTGCATGCACTTTTTCAGCATGTAAGTTACAAGTCGACATGATCTATTTCTTACAGCATTTATGTTTTTGTCTGTGTTCAGAATAACTTAAAGTTCTGAATGGGTTTAGGTGGAATTGAAGGAATTTTTGGAACTGATTAAATTTTGTGGGGTGATTCAGGTCACTGTCTGGATGTTTTAAAGATTCTTTAACATTGTGAGAGAGAACCATTCTTAACGTTTAGCTAATGTTAGCTTTGCTTACTAGCATTTTTTGCTATTTTCATGGGTAGACAAACACTGCAGTCATGCTAGATGTTAGCATGTTAACATTAGTATGTTTGCATTGTTAGTGTGCTAATATTGGCATAGTACTTATATGAGCACTTATCATACTAGGTGTTAGCATGCTAGCATTTGTTGCGATTTTCACGAATATGAACTTAGCGCTATCGTGCCGGATGTTAGCATGCTAATGTTGGCATTGCTAGCATGCCAACATGAGCATACTAGCATTTTTTGTGATTTTCATGCATATGAACTCAAGCACACAATTAGAGCTATCATGCTAGGTGTTAGGATGCTAATGTTGGCATTGTTAGCATTGTTAGAATTCTTAAGTCATTGACTTTGTAGCAATGTGTGCAGAGGTTGACATCTCATTCTAAAAGTGTCTGTTTCTGGAATACTGAGTAAAATTGGCCAAAGGTGCATTGCATCCATAAATGTAAGCCCCTCCATTTTAATATTGTGTCATTACCAAGGTGTTAATAACACAAAGGCTTGTTACAGCACACACATTTTGAGGTTGCCACCCCTGGTTTACACTCTCTTAATACTAGATTCCATTCTTCCAAGCTTTCTGGCCCTTGTCCAGACCCCGTGTTTATTTTCACATTTAGACATTCCGCATTGAAGCAATGAGGAGTATGGAGCTCAGAATGTAAGCACTGAGATCTGTTATTACTGTGCTTCAAAGCCCATCTATTCCAGCCTCCTTTCAAAATGCTTCATGAAGATGACTACTAATTATTTCCAGTTATAGATTAATGAGTGGAAACTGGTACCCTGTCTCGCGCCAAGAGGCTTTTCCCTCTACCAAAAGTGAACAAAAATAAATGTACTTTGTCCTCACATGGAGGATTGTTGATGTTCTTCTGTTACATTTTGAAAGTGCAAGGTTTGGGGTCAAGCAGGGTGTTTTTTCTTGAAGTATTTGTTCAGTGTAATGTCATCTTGGGTGTATTTTTACAATATGTTGGAAAATTAAAGAGAAAAAAAAACAAAAACTAATACTTTGATTTTTTTTTCTTTTCCCAGGCTCCTCTAGTGTGCTGACCAAATGGTTTAATGACCGGGACTAAAAATGAGCATAAGCAGTGATGAGGTTAATTTCTTGGTTTACAGATACCTGCAAGAGTCTGGTAGGTCTCCTAAATTATGGTTTACATTTCATTTACTAATACAGTCGTCCATCGTTCATCACGGTTATTTGGTCCAGTATTAATAAATTGAATATTTAGGTAGTTAGAGCATAGAAAACCTGTTTGTACCTTTTTAAAAACATGTTTTAACATTATTACAGCCCTGTACACATGAGATAAAACCCCATGGTCATCTTTATACTCATATGACATTATGTAGTAGATATGATTAGCAATAATAGGGCATAATTACTCAATGTTTGCGCTGGGGAAAGGTCCTTGTTTTTGCATCTCAAATGTAATGTTGATCGGTTGTGCATGGCATTTAAAAAAAAAAACGACTTCCACACAGGATAATGGGCCATAGTCAACCATGAAACAGTGGTCATTTATTTATTCATTTTAAAAAGTTTGTGATAGAGTGAGGGAACAATATTCGCACCGTAGTGCAACGAGGAGACGACTGTACCTTGTCCACCATAACACGGCATACATAACATAAGAACTTTCTAATTACAAAGCGGATTTTTTTATCAGAAATATTACACGGTGCTGTTTTCTGCTTCTTCATTTACAACATTCAACATGTTCACTTTCCAGGCTTCTCGCACTCAGCATTCACCTTTGGCATAGAGAGCCACATCAGCCAATCCAACATCAATGGAGCCCTGGTGCCCCCTGCTGCCCTCATCTCCATCATACAGAAGGGTCTGCAGTACGTGGAGGCTGAAGTTAGCATCAACGAAGTCAGTCACCACCTTTTACATCAGTAATTTGCTTCTTTTTACGCTTCCATTGTTAGTGTATAGCATTAGTCCTTATTAACTCGTTTCTCTTTTTCCATCGTCTTTTTGTGTTCAGGATGGGACCTTATTTGATGGCCGTCCCATTGAGTCGCTGTCTCTAATCGATGCAGTGATGCCAGATGTTGTCCAAACCAGGCAGCAGGCCTACAGAGACAAGTTGGCACAGCAGCAACAGCAGGCGGCAGCAGGCAGTGGCAGTGGCACTGGCCCCCAGGGAGGCACCAAGAACGGAGAGGGTGCAGCCAACGGGGAGGAAAATGGATCCCATGCCTTAGCCAGTAAGCATTTTTTACTGTTGTAAACAAGACACGGCTATGTTTTGTGTGTGATGAGGTGGAGCTGAGTTTTTTTTTTAATTATCATGAGGCTGCTAATTTGGTGAGTGTAGTAAATTTGTTATTAAACATGTTTGTTTTTGTTATGCTATCTTGAATTGAAATATTTATGAACTTTCCACATATTTTAGCGTGTATTGACAGTCTGAAGTTAATGCCTTACAATAAGCTTCATTTTGAACAGACAAAAATGTGTGTTTGGTGTATAATTTAGTCATCTGATTCATTCAACCCAAGAATTGTTTTACCGCTTAGTGCCAGGGGTGTAAGGTTACATGTATACATATGCATATTTTTCCCGAAAGCCCACTGAGGGTCATGAAGTGTTTCTTGTGTCATGCGGTTACTTGATAATTAAATGCAAGCGCCTACGAAAGGTGACTCATTTGCAGCGGGAGTGGAGATCCCGGCATGCAGGGCACCTCCAGTGTGCATTAGCGCCACCATAAGAGGCGAGGTGCGGAAGTGTGCAGCCCAGTTTTTGACGAGAAGTACCTGCCAACAGTTTGCAGGTTTTTTTTATTCATTTTATTCATTCATTTTTTTTACAATTATTTAAATTTCACCAAAGCAAAGTAGTTTCATGTTTGATATTTTCTGCGCTTGTACCAAAAATGAACTGAACTGTGGCTTTACTATTGAGATACTGAACCCTGAGAATGCCTTACGTAGTACTTTTTGTCAGCGTACAGCATCCCTTTTTTAATGGATTTTGCTTTCCAAATTGGTGTAGTTTACTTTCAACATGGTGCTGGAAAAATTGTCAAGTCAGTGTTTCTGTTGCTATGCAATTAAGGAGATGCGTAAAGGCGATATTAGATTTTAGAGCTGGTTTTGAAACTAATCCATGGCAGGTCCCGAACATGATGGTTATATGCACTTGTGTTGAAAAAAGAAAGCAACATTCATTGCAAAATGGCTTTAAGCAAGACAACACGATATTTCCTTCAGGTTTGTCTTTCATAACATTGTTGATCTGACAAGACTCTCTAGATCAGTAATATTGCAAAAGTATTTTTTAAGAAAAAGTGATAATATTGTAGTTTTTCTAGACAGAACAGTGTTTTTTTGGTTTTCATGACTTCCCCTTACAGATCACCACTCGGAGATGATGGAGGTGGATCGGGATGTAGAAATACCCCAGAGTAAAGCAATGGTCCTCAGAGGTCATGAATCTGAAGTTTTCATCTGTGCCTGGAATCCAGTCAACGACCTGCTAGCATCTGGGTCAGTGACTCACACAAACACACACGCACATTAATGCTGCATGCTGTCATATAAATAAGATACGGGCATTTAGTTTGTTGAGTAAAAAAAAAAAGGTATGCATCTGTTCTTTATGGAAGGTATCCTGAAATGCCTTATGCTGTGATCCGGCGCTCAATTTTCATTCACTTGGGGTGCATTTGGGGGTGGGGGCACTGCGTAGGGTCAAAATTGAGCTGCTATTTTTAAAGACTCCGTCCATCCGATTTAGCTAACAACCATTCACACTCGCATTCACACCCTTGGACAACTGACTCCAATTAGCCTAGTTAAGGGAATGTGCAACGCCACATGCAAACGCCAGAGATCTGAACCCAGATTCTCCCGACTGTGAGGCAAATGTGTTAACCAAATGTGTATATATATTTACTCTGACAGGTCTGGAGACTCGACAGCTCGAATCTGGAACCTGAGTGAGAATAGCTCGAGTGGTTCCACGCAGCTGGTTCTGAGGCACTGCATACGGGAAGGAGGCCAGGACGTACCCAGCAACAAAGATGTCACCTCACTAGACTGGAATGTGAGTATGTGTTAAACTCGACAGTATGACTGCAAGCGCGGGTTTGACTGAACACACATGCTCGTGATGGCCGTTTTTGTTAAATGTATTCCTTCCTTGCAGAGAAATGTCTGTGTCATCTCTCCCATTTCAGCATTTCAGTGATTAAAGTCTGTCTCTTTCAGAGTGAGGGCACGCTCCTAGCAACAGGCTCATATGATGGCTTTGCGAGAATATGGACAAAAGACGGTAAACCTCTCAGCTTAAGCGTTATAACCATGTTGAATTTGGCCCTTCATCGTGTCTTGTTCATAGGTAACCTGGCCAGTACTTTGGGTCAACACAAAGGTCCCATATTTGCACTCAAGTGGAATAAAAAAGGAAACTTCATCCTGAGCGCTGGGGTTGACAAGGTAAGTGTAGAAGGTGTCGGGTTTAAATGCACAAAGGTGAAGGACACGCATTTTTTCTTGTCTGTATTTAGTACTGGGAATACGCACAGTGGCAAACTTTCACATGACAGACTGCTGAAGGTCTGGGTAACAAAAAAATAATGAAGTATCCTAGTCTGAACCTTGGTAAACACTGCCATCTAGTGTTTGTCAGTGTAAAGATGTTCTTGCGACTGTTTGAATTCAGTTCAATATTGCGACCTGATGTTATTAAAATAAAAAGTGTTTTCCTCTAAGTTGAATTTAAAGGATTTTATCATAACTTTGCAACACAACTTACCAAAACCCACGCATACTCCAGCTGTGTGCTTGTACAACACAATTCTAGCGTTTTCCCAAAGGGGAAGTGTGGTTAGTATTGACAATACAAAATGTCTCTTTCCACTCAGACCACAATTATTTGGGACGCCCACACAGGAGAAGCAAAACAGCAGTTTCCTTTCCACTCCGGTGAGTGAGTGACAAGCATCTCATACATCAAGCCTCAAGAGAGTTGGCCTTTTGCTGTCATAAACTCATTTTGTGCATTTTTTTGTGCACCTTCCCACAGCACCTGCTTTGGACGTAGACTGGCAGAGTAACAACACGTTTGCCTCCTGCAGCACAGACATGTGCATCCATGTCTGCAAACTGGGTCAGGACCGACCCGTCAAGACCTTCCAGGGGCACACGGTAAGTGAGGGCAGTATTGCCGTTGGAGGAAATGAAATCGAACATACAGTATATTAGTCGCATACTAATAATATGAGCAACCTCTTCTTTCTCATATGTTTGTAATGTAACCATTTCCTAGATTACCACCTTTATTTTCACATTATTTTTGTTTTTTCCCCCTGCTTTAGAACGAGGTCAACGCTATCAAGTGGGACCCCACTGGCAGCTTGCTGGCCTCCTGCTCCGACGACATGACTCTAAAGGTGAGTTCACGGACAAACAGACACGCAGACGTGTATGTGCTCGGTATTAACCGGCTGGTCTTACCATGCGATCCCCTTCATAGATATGGAGCATGAAACAGGACATGTGTGTCCACGACCTTCAGGCGCACAGTAAAGAAATCTACACCATCAAATGGAGCCCTACGGGACCTGGGACCAACAACCCCAATGCCAACCTCATGCTGGCCAGGTGAGACCTGGACCTGTATGTGGGCATCACTGTTTAGACATGGCCAGTCACGTTTTGATGTGATTTTATTTCCAATCTCGGTCTTTGGTAAAAGTATAAATGGGTTTTCTATGCTGTAACCACGCGCTCAGGTCCTGAACCACTTAACCACAATAAAGGAGGCCTGTCTGTACTGCATACTGTATACATATTAATACTTACTGGTTCATTTAAATGCATCTCTGTCTCTCCCCTCTCTCCCAGTGCGTCATTTGACTCAACAGTGCGTCTGTGGGACGTGGAGCGTGGGGTGTGCATCCACACACTGACCCGCCACCAGGAGCCTGTGTACAGCGTGGCCTTCAGCCCCGATGGCAGACATCTTGCCAGCGGCTCCTTTGACAAGTGTGTCCACATCTGGAACACTCAGGTCTGTGTTGGCAATGGCCGCCCGTGCTCTCGCTCTCTTTTTCTTGCACATCCACCACAAGGCAAGGCGGCGGTCATGACTAACACGGGTTATTGTGTGTCGTCAGACTGGTGCTTTAGTCCACAGTTACCGAGGGACAGGAGGGATCTTTGAGGTGTGCTGGAACGCCACCGGGGATAAAGTAGGAGCAAGCGCATCCGATGGATCCGTAAGTAACTCCGCCTTAACTCACGTCAACACATCTGCTGAGAACAGTGGGCATTTATTTTCGCTGACTGTCTACAATATTGTGGAATATGAATGGAAAGGTGACTATAGGGGTGTTATTTCATGTCTATAGGCCTCTATTAATGTCATAGACAGGTTTTCTATGCTCAAACTACAAAAATATTTGATTTATGATTAAGGAATCCTACTTTGTAGTGCCATTCAGGATAACTCTTGGGTCTGGGACATAATGTGCACTTGGCTTTTATATCAATCACGTTGAAGTAGTGCCTGTGCTGACATCCTGATCCACGGCTCACCTCTTTAAGCATTACGTTTTCCCATAATTGCATCTAAGCAAAGCAGTCATTAGGGTGCTGCAATGACGTCAGCTTCCCTTTGGGCTCTGGGTGCTATTGCTCCCTCTGGTGGACAGCAGCAGCATTGCAGCAGCATTTTCCATGCTATTCCAAATAAATGTTTTTTCTCAGATGAAATACATTATGGGAAACCTAAAACTGTTAGATTTTGTTCCTGTTAAACATGTATTACTATGTGTTTGTATACTTACTATACCACTGCTTGTCACAGAGCGGTAATGGTGGGGTTCACCAGTCTGTAAGAGAGCTAGCTACATGTCTACCATGTTGGCTGGTTTTGTAACGAGACACTACCTGCCGCAACTTCCTCTCTGTAATCTGTCCTCCTCCTCATTCTCCAGGTTTGCGTATTAGACCTGAGGAAATGACACTCGTACGGGGGAGCCATGGACCGACTACGAATGTGTACATAGCCAAAATGACTGACTGTCCCTGCCTGTCCACCACACTGCTGTAGTCCCACCTGACGCCATGGCCTGCCATTACAGCCAAACAGAGCGCTGCCCCGCCCGCACCTTCCAACACCCATTTAAAGGACCACATTCTTGCCACATCCGCTTGTTGGGCACATGTGTGAGAGACTCTCAAGAGGAGGGGGGGGGGGTTGTCGCTTCCTGTTCCAACCAGACCCGTCACATGCAAAACCAAAACAGCAGAATTCCTCTCGTGTCCTCTTTTTAATCCTTTTTACCAGAATTCTAAAGATTTTTGTTCTGTTGGTGTGTGCATATTGCATATGTCAGCATTTGGTGTCCTGTGGACATTGTTTTGAAATTGGATTTTACTGTAAGTTTTATATTGTGTGCTGGGGGAGAGTTTGTTTTTACAACGTGGCACTCTTTAAAAGTTCAAACATGCAGATGTACAGCTGACAAGGTACAATGGTTTATCATTTTTCTATTTTTATCCAATAGACTTGTTGCATTTTTGCCATTGTAAACTGAATATAAACCAATTAATCAAAAGATGAAATGTGTTGTTTGCATCTTTTGCCCTGAAAAAGCATTTTTTCAGGTCTTCACAGTCCATCAGTTTAAAAAAAAAAAGGCTCAGAGATTCTATGTGTTGCAGCATCATGTCGGTCTGTGTGCGTGTCATTGTGAAGGATTGTGGCACAACAACGGCTTGCTTTCTGGTGGGTTGAGAGAGCGACGTGGAGGTGACTAAACGGGCCCCTTTACCACTTGCATACTTGCCCCCACCCCCCCTCCCTCAAAGTCAGCGTGCTTGCTTCCTCAATTCCATGGCTTTGCAGCAAAGTCATGCTGAGTGATAATCAGACTTAAAGCCCCTGGAAAGTGTCTTGTTTTGCCTGCTTGCTCTAGAGACATCACCTTGTGGAGTTTCAAGGGGCAACCTGTCACATTTTGTCCTGTCCGAGTCACATTTGACTGCACTTCTAGGACACCAGAGTGGGCTTTTTGTTCTCCAACCTGGTTTGAGAAGCTGCAGAAAGGCAATGCTCGAGGCTATGCACGAATAGACGGCGCTTTTCCTTTTTATTGTTCAAATGCAAGTGAATTCAGTGCATTTCCACCTGAAATACAACGGTGTGATGTTCTTGTGCGTACCATGAAGAATGTTTTTTTTTGTTTGTTTTGTTTTTCAAAGTAAAATACCATACAACAGTCATAAAAAAATGTAACTAGCTGCCCTTCAAAAGGGTTTTCCTTTGCTGCACTTTAGAGTAAAATGGAAAAACAGGGGAGGTGTGTTTACTCATGTTAACACATCTGATGTTTAAAAAAAAAAAAGTGTGCAGTGTTTCCAGTGAGATTCAAGGCTTTTAATCACATTTCTTTGGACTCCTCTGAAATGTTGACGCTAACATTTGCATTCCAGGTTCTCATCTCTCAGCCATAATCATCAGTTCCATAAACAGGCGTGGTGGGGGGTTTGGGGAGAATGTTACTCGTTTTCAAAGTTTTTTACTATTTTGAAGTTTGCTTTAATGGTGTTGATGTTGACTGAACTGTACTACAAAATACACAATTTTAAATGAGGTCCATGACAGTGGAATGGTATTTTTAAATGTTTGTTTTAGATAAGCTTTATACACTGAATTCAAGTGTTAGCTTTGTCTTGTTTTCCTTTTCTTTTGTTCTTTTTTCTTCCCCCCTCCTTTCCATTCATTTTTTGTTCCTATCGAAAATACTAACATTGATTCTTCTGTCTTTGCTATGTTTGACAGCCCGTGAAGGTTTTGTACTCCAAAACTTTTGTAATTCAGATTGATTTGTAACTATACGTACTCAAAATGAACAAAAAAAACACACACACACATACAAAAAGATCAAATCTGGATAATTATTGATGTATCACAGAAAATGTAAATACAATTTTGCAAATCTTTTTTCTTTTCTTGTGATGTCTTTGCCCTCACTTGCGTTTTACTCACTCACATGGTTGCAGTCTGACTGTTGGAATATCAGTCAGATCTCAAGGTCTAGAATAAAATCTATTTTGATAATATCACTTTGTCTTTTTTTTTTGCACAAGCACACTAATTAAGTCTATCAATAGTGATAGTGAGTCATGATTTTCAGTCATTAGTAAATGAAGATAAACTAATAAATTACAGTAGTTACAAATTTAGCTGTATTCTTTAATAGCCAACAGGGGGCGACTATCACTGGATGGAAGCTTCCCATCCATCTACTTTCTATACTGCTTATCCTCACCAGGGTCGCAGGTATGCTGGAGCCTAACCCAGCTGTCTTCGGGCGAGAGGCGGGGTACACCCTGGACTGGTAATGGATGAAAGCTTATTTGTAAAAAAAAAAAAATGTCATTCATTTTCTACCGCTTTTTCCTCACGAGGGTCACGGGGGTGCTGGAGCCTATCCCAGCTGTCTTCGGGCGAGAGGCGGGGTACACCCTGGACTGGTAATGGATGAAAGCTTATTTGTAAAAAAAAAAAAATGTCATTCATTTTCTACCGCTTTTTCCTCACGGGGGTGCTGGAGCCTATCCCAGCTGTCTTCGGGCGAGAGGCGGGGTACACCCTGGACTGGTAATGGATGAAAGCTTATTTGTAAAAAAAAAAAATGTCATTAATTTTCTACTGCTTTTTCCTCACGGGGGTGCTGGAGCCTATCCCAGCTGTCTTCGGGCGAGAGGCGGGGTACACCCTGGACTGGTATGGATGAAAGCTTATTTGTAAAAAAAAATAAAAATTGTGAAATCTAATATAGTAAATACACTGTAAATAAGGGATTACATAATCCTACTTGAATAGCCACATTCAATGACTACATACACTACATTTACTCTGTATACAATAACTAATAACTGACTTATATACCACTACATGTCAGTAACTATGGACACACAAAGCACACAGTATAAAGCTTTGATTTGTTTCATATGTCAGAGCTTTTGATGCATGCATATCTAAAAATGCAGTGATAACACATTTTCTGCATAACAAATACATCATCTCGGTGCCCACTGTCCAATTTGTTCTTATACGTCTTTTGTTTGTTTTTCCCAGGGATCTCTCTTTGTATGACTGAGTGGGCCACGGTACCTGACCATCAGCCTGCCGATGCCATGATCGCTTCCACCACATATGAGTGAGTTACAGTTGGCACAGTATCATCTCCTGGGAAGGTTCACCACTGTTGAAAGGCTCTCACTGTGGTTTGCTGGAGTCCTAAAACTTTAGAAACCACTTAATAACCTTTTCCAGACTGATCATCGCAATCTCAGTTATGTTTTAATGAGGCGGGTGATCACTTTTTTCCACACACACGGGTTCACGGTTGTGGATTGAACTCCTAAATTGCAGACACCTTGTATATTAGTTCATTCATTCATTCATTCATTTTCTACCGCTTTTCCTCACGAGGGTCGCGGGGGGTGCTGGAGCCTGGCGGGGTACACCCCGGACTGGTCGCAAGCCAATCACAGGGCACATATAGACAAACAACCATTCACACTCACATTCATACCTATGGACAATTTGGAGTGGCCAATTAACCTAGCATGTTTTTGTACCCGGAGAAAACCCACGCATGCACGGGGAGAACATGCAAACTCCACACAGAGATGCCCGAGGGTGGGATTGAACCCTGGTCTCCTAGCTGTGAGGTCTGCGCGCTAACCCCTAGACCACCGTGCCGCCCATATTAGTTAATAATATTAGTTATTATATTATATAATATTAGTTTGTATAAGGTCTGGCATCAAGGATAACAGAGTGACTAGTTGACTAGTACGGTAAGACAGGGACCACGGCAGTAGGCCAAAGATGTATACGGCGCAAGGTGGCGCAGCCAATTTGGTAATTTGAGAGACTGGACTGCTACGAGATGGCAGTCCACATTTTCAACTTGGTGCAGTGACAATTTTGTGACAAAACAGCCCGCCAAAGGTGCGGAGACAGCTAGCCAGCTCTGACTTGCATGGTCTATTGGGGGCGCAGGCGAAGCGCAGGCGAAGCGCAGGCGAAGCGCAGGCGAAGCGCAGGCGAAGCGCAGGCGAAGCGCAGGCGAAGCGCAGGCGAAGCGCAGCCTGCATAATGGTAAAATTAGGGGGTTGAGGTTGTGGTGGGGGACGTTGTCCCCCGAAATCAACATTTTAGAAGTCAAAATTCCTCCTTAAATCGTCAGGTGTGCTCTGAGAAAAAAATGTATTTTTTTAAAATTATTTATTTTTATTATTGTAATTATTAATATGTATTAATTTATTTAATTATTTATTAATGTATTTAAAAACATTTATTAATAATTTTCTGCAAATATTATATCATTGTCGGGTGTTCGTAGTGTAAAGACTGGCAGAGTAAAGGAATATTGGTCCGTGTGGCAACACGTAGCTGATTGCCTCGTTCCTCCAATAGACTTAGTGGTGCACGTGAGAGGTCGTGGTGATATTTTGTAACATTTTTTATTTTTCCATTGGAAAAAACGTGCCGTGGCTAAAAAAAAACACACTGTATTAGATAGCTATTAATTAACAACTAAAACAGTAAAATGCTTGGATTAGCGTGATGCTGTCTTTCATTCATGTTTCTGTATGTACTCCATCAAGAAGTGAATTAGCAGCTCCACCCAGACTCCTCCCCCTCCTCCACCCCCCCATGTCACGGCCACTGTGACAGACAGACGCGGCGGGGCAACGTTTCACTGACAGCTCAGTCCCTCAACACACCGGCAGGACAGCAAGTCACAAAAAAGAAAGACGAACAAACTTGCAAACTTTGAAAAAAGATCAAGTCGGTAGTGGAGGTGAGTCTTCTGTCATTTCTATTGAGGCATTTATGCAGGTAACATTAACCCCTGCAGTAGGGATGGATCATTCGTAAACGATCCGGCTCTTTGACGTGAGGGACCTGGCATTTTTTTTTCCCTTTTCGCCTTTTTTCTGGGTCGTCTGGGTTTATTCCACTATCACATGAAAACTAAATTGACAGTTGTTTTTATATGTTTTTTTTTTCATGTGCACACCTGTGGATATGGCCATGTCAACAGGAAGTAACTTTGATAATATGTTCATAACATGTCATATAAATTCACAATTTTTATCTTTAGCATTTTCAACATGAACTTTAACTTTCTGGAGTAAAACCGTGGTCAACACCAGGAAACCCATTTTTATTATTGGGATTCGAGTCATGCATGTTCTCCCCGTACATTCAAATTGTCCAGAGGCATGGATGTGACTGTTTGTCTATATGTGCCCTGCGATTGGCTGGCGACCAGTCCAGGGTGTACCCCTCCTCTCACTCAAAGACAGCTGGGATAGGCTCCAGCATGTCTCCACAATAATAATGAGGATAGAAATCGAAGAAGAAGTCATCCATGCTTTTTGTCCCTGTTTGACTCTTTCACCAGATACAAGTCCACATCCCATTTGAAATCTTGGGTATGCTGGAGCCTATCCCAGCTGTCTTCAGGCGAGAGGTGGGGTACACCCTGGACTGGTCCGCCAGCCAATCGCAGATGTGGCATCAAATAATACAGTTTCAGTTTCACAGGTTAGTCACCAGCATCCAAACGGTATACAATATGTTGGTCTTGCTTGCTTTTCTACCGCTTTTCCTCACGAGGGTCGCGGGGGTGCTGGAGCCTATCCCAGCTGTCTTCGGGCGAGAGGCGGGGTACACCCTGGACTGGTGGCCAGCCAATCACAGGGCACATATAGACAAACAACCATTCACACTCACATTCATACCTATGGACAATTTGGAGTCGCTAATTAACCTAGCATGTTTTTGGAATGTGGGAGGAAACCGGAGTACCCGGAGAAAACCCACGCATGCACGGGGAGAACATGCAAACTCCACACAGAGATGGCCGAGGGTGGGATTGAACTCGGATCTCCTAGCTGTGAGGTCTACGCGCTAACCACTCAACCGCCGTTTAGCAGTGGTTAGCGCTAAACATGGTGCTCTATCACTAACAGAATTTATGAGAATATTCCTCAAAATGTGTGATTGTAGGGCTAAACGGTGTTCAAGTGGTTATCATGCAGGCCTCACAGCGTTCAATTCCACCCTCGGCCATCTCTGTGTGGAGTTTGCATGTTCTCCCCGTGCATGCGTGGGTTTTCTCCGGGTACTCCGGTTTCCTCCCACATTCCAAAAACATGCTAGGTTAATTAGCGACTCCAAATTGTCCATAGGTATGAATGTGAGTGTGAATGGTTGTTTGTCTATATGTGCACTGTGATTGGCTGGCCACCAGTCCAGGGTGTACCCCGCCTCTCGCCCGAAGACAGCTGGGATAGGCTCCAGCACCCCCGCGACCCTCATGAGGAAAAAGCGGTAGAAAATGAATGAATGAATGAATGGTCCATTCCAAGTATGACATCGGTTGCATGTATCTGTGCACCATGCACCCAATGACGATGATTAAAAAGCTCTTAGGGTGCGGTGGGAGCCCCCCCACCACCACCACCCCCCCCAGTGTCTCCCCTATAGAAGCAGCTTATTCTCATCCTGCATTGTGCAACCCAGCTATTCCAACACAAGCCTTTTGTGTTTTCCGCGCCTCTCAGCGCTTTCCACATGGTCAACCCACCTTGTGTTGTGACAATTGCTGCGTTAGCGTTTGCATTCAAATCCTGACCCCCGGCCACAATGGCTACTTCCTGCCGCAGCGCCCGTTTACTTAGCCTGTTGCATGCATAGTTTGCACACCAAAGTAATAATATGAAATCGTTATGTTTGTGTCCATCACCACAGTAAAAGTGCTTTCATTCCGCTAGATGAAGATGAACGGCTGTCATCGAAGTGACTTGGAAGGCATGCCAGGTGATTCCACTGTGATGGAGGTCGATTCCCAGCAGACCCAGTGACCCCCATCGGTGTCAGCCGCACCGAATGTGCAACAGCAACGCTCCAAACCTTCGTTCTTTTCAACCAGGTTTCCAGTATGTTCCACCGGAGGTGCCGGCCCGTCCGTCTGATTAGTGCCTGCCTGGTGGTGTCGGTGGTCATGCTTTGCTGGGAGAACACAGCCGTGAACCACGTTAAGTCGTACTCCTTCCGCTTCCTGGTCGACCACTTCAGCCACATCAACAAAAGCCTCACCATCACACGGGAACAAGCCCAGAGGTTCAGCAACTTCCGCAATCTGTTGGATCACCCGGAAAAATGCGCCGGTGAGGATGTTCTCCTCCTGGTTTTTGTCAAAACGTCTCCTTGGAACATTGTCAGGCGTGATGCCATCAGGTCTACATGGGGAAATGAGACCTACATCCAGCGTTCGCTGGGAGTGACGGTGAAGGTGATGTTCGCTTTAGGAGTACCCGCAATGGACACGGATGCTATTCAAGAGCGTCTCATCCAAGAGGACCGTCGCCATGCCGATTTGATCCAGCAGGACTTCATAGACTCCTTCTACAATCTGACCCTGAAGCTGATCATGCAGTTCCACTGGATGCACCACCGCTGCGCTCACGCTCGCTTCCTCATGAGCGCCGACGACGACGTCTTCATCCACATGCCCAACCTGGTGGAGTACCTTCAGGATATGAGCCGCCGAGGCGTTACTGACTTTTGGGTGGGGCGGGTGTACTGGGGGTCCCCGCCTAACCGCAGTAAAGACAGTAAGTACTATGTTCCTTTTGAGATGTACCAATGGTGGTCTTACCCGGACTACACAGCCGGGGGGGGCTATGTTGTGTCCGGCGACGTCGCCAACAAGATCTACCAAGTTTCGCTGACACTGAACGCCTCGCTTTACATAGACGATGTATTTATGGGTATCTGCGCCAAGGCTGTCGGCGTGTCACCGGAAGATCACATGTACTTCTCAGGGGAGGGCAAAGCACCCCAGAACATGTGTATCTACAACCACATGATGACCTCCCACGGCCACGTGGAGGACCTCCATGACCTTTGGAAGGCAGCCACTCACCCTCAGGTGAAGGAGAAGACGTCTGGGATCCTAGGCAGGCTGTACTGCATGGCCACCAAGATCTTTCTGCTTTGTAAACCCCAACATTTCAACACCTACCCGTGTTCGGCCGCTTTTTACTGACTCAACATTACCAAATCCTCACGTGTGGCGTCTTCCTCTTAATGTGACCGCATCAACACGGGACTCATGTGAGGTATCTTGTTTTGAAGTCATGACAAAATTGAGAAATAAATCTTATAATTTCATTTCAAGTGAAGCTGTAATAAGTATTATTCTTAGACGATGACTCTAGTCCAGGGGTCGGCAACCTTTACTATGAAAAGAGCTATTTTACCCCCTAGCCCACTAAAGAAAAATACCCTGGAGCCGCAAAACATACGTTTAAAACAACGTTGGAGGGAATTTGGGGCTATCAAAGTAGTTCAGATAACAAAAGACGAGTTAGAGTACTCTTGCTAGTAAACTAGCAGTAAACTACTGTAAACTTACCTGATGCTCTGCCGCAAACAAGTTCCCATGCAGCTGTTTTTTTTTTAATTATCTTAATTTTCCTTCATGTTTCTGCCAGAAATCAGTCAGGATGCATTCATGGTCACACACAAAATTGGATTTTTTTTTTTAACTCATTACAAAGACGTGTATTTTCCCCACTCGGGTGTTAAAAAATATTCAAGCATTGCAAAGGGAGCCACAACAAAAAGGCTGAAGAGCCACATGCGGCTCTGGAGCCACAGGTTGCTGACCCCTGCTCTAGTCCAATCAAATAAATCGACGCTCGGAGGGAACAATACAAAGCAGAAGTGATTCTTCTGCATCGCTGCAAGCTTCAGCCACAATAATAATGTTAAATGTCGCTTTTCATTCAAACCTGTACTGCATTACTGATGCAAGAGGCTAACACAGGTTCGGCATTGTAGTATGTTTGCTTGATTCCAGGACCGTATTTGCTCACTCGTTTTTCTGTAGCAGCCGAGCATGAGCGCAAACATCTTGCATAGAAGCACGTTACAGTCTACTGGTCAAATACAAACGAATGCAACGGTTAAAAGAAGGAACAACCTGTGTTGTTCCTGATAATACTTCACTGATTCGATGACTGTATGTGTGTTTGTCATGGGTGTACACTCATATGAACGGAGGCGGTTCAATTGTCTTTTGTATTGGTGGGCAAACCCGTTCATTTCAGATCATTCGGTAAAAAGATCCGTTCATTTCGGTCAATTGGTCGTTAGTCTGTGATCCGGTTAGCCGTGTCGAGTCAGTCCGTTCACTCATGTTCGTTTTGACTCAACAGTGCAACAACAAGTGATGACTAGTGGTGTGTCGGTCATGAACGAACGGGTCACAAGAAATAGTTCTTTTTTGTGAACGGAATGAACAAGGTCACCGACAGTATCGGTCAATCTCTCGGTCTCGGTCTTTCAGTCAGCTAACCCCATCCATCCACAGAGCGAGGCGCGACATTACGATAAGCCAGGCAAGCACGCAGATAGTCCCGCCCTGCAAAAGGAACGGTGAACTGACTCTCCAGTCAATTAAAAAAAAAGCATTTGCAACTGAACTGATTGAACGGGTATTTTAGGGGCAGTGACCTCGTTCATTCCGTTCACAAAAAATAACTAGTTCCTTTGACCTGTTCGTTCATGACCGACACACCACTGGTCTTTTGGGGCCCGAGGCAACAATTCACAGGGGACCACTTGTCAGCCCTGAGGGGCTCCAAGCAGCACCCCTGCACATTACTATTATACTTGTAAGTATCAATAGTAATTAATACATAAAAAAAGCGTATGGGACTAAATGCCTGAGCCACTCCTGGCTCCTCCTTGATGTGAAGGAGGAGCGGCTCTACTCCAGGCTCTCGTCTGCGGCTTCTTCATTTGGGTCTTCTGATTCACTCGTAGTAGTCTTGCCCGTCACCTAGGATTTGTTTGCCTTGGGAGACCATACCAGGGGCATATAGCCCCAGATTACATAGCTCGTAGCTATCCTACATAGCGCCTCCACCATGCTAGGTGGTAATTAACAAAGTGATAAGACATCTTAATTACTACAGTCACATCCAAAAAGGTGGCAACGTTCACTATGATTTAGTATTCAGAGGGTCTATTCTCATATAGCACATCTATAAAGTAAACGAGCTAAACTAATTAATATACAAACTAGTGTTAACATTCTGACTTCAGAACTTTCAACTTTTATTGCTCAAAAGATTTGAACATTTTTGATGGCCATCATGGTCTCGAAATGGTATTATTTAGGTTACAGTGTGTTAAAGTAGTAATCGTCAAAATTAATTTTCAAGGTTGTCTCCATCTACCAACATATGAAAGCCAACCAAGTGTTTATAAAGACGAATAACATGCATATGAGGTCAAAGTACCAAGTCTGTGTGACTAAAGTGGTGACCTTAACAGCAATTTCTGTTTATTAAGACATTCATACAATTTTGGAGGAGCTCTGAAAAGTAGTACACAGTGGGTTGAAACTGGCGATATATACTATAGTACGAGTAAAAAAAAAAACAAACCCAAACATCAGCAATCTATGGCAAAACGGTGAGAAATTTTGAAAGTTGGATAAAAACATAGTACATTTAAATAAAACATACAGAAAATTTAACAAAAAGCAAATCTATATACACCATGACAAGCGCCTCTACTAAAGCAGACCCACAACACATCGCACATGTTAGCATAACAGAATTTGCTGACTTTATGCAGCACTTATACCTTTTAGTCCACAAGTAGGTTACTAAATGGTGGAGAACATCGAATATACGCATTATAATATAACATGAAAAGAAATACCTGAAAAGGACCAGGTTTACACGCCCCATGGCTTTGTAGCCCCCAACCAGCCAGCTGTGGAGGTTAGAAGTCTACAACTGTCCAAGAGGCGCCGCCACAGAAGTCACCTCGCTTTTTAACACATCGCTAAATATTCTCATCCAAGGTTTAGCATCGATTTGTGTTTTTTTTTTTTTCCCCCTCTCTCTCTCTCTCGAATAATAAGCACAATGCAAGTGTACAGTTGCTATCACTGCGTTTTAAAAAAGGAAAAAAAACAAATCTCAGGGCTCAAATCAGGTCAGCCACGTTCATGGGCATCTCCTCCACTGTAGTATTGTAAAACGTCTCAATATCGCGCAGGATTCGCTTGTCCTCTTCGGTGACGAAGTTAATAGCAACTCCTTTTCTGCCAAAGCGACCGCCACGGCCGATTCTGCAGAGAGCGAGAATAATCTGGGTTAGGGGTCACGAGGTGGGGAGAACGCCATCAGTAGGTCAAACCTACCTGTGAATGTAGTTCTCACGGTTTGTAGGAAGGTCATAGTTTATGACCAGAGACACTTGCTGCACATCGATACCACGAGCCTGAGAGTTAAAAAAAAGTTTTACATTGAAGTCTTGAGATGCATGATAGTAATGTTGCTCGCGTAGAAGTAACAGAATCCTACAGCGGAGGAAACCATTGTGGAGAACGAGCCCTAATCTCCCAAAAGAAGAACACTGCTAAGTCATTGCAGGACTTGAGCAAAAGTTTTTGTCGACCTTTGGGCTTTTGACTATTAGCAAAATGACTAGCGACTTACCAGCAGATCGGTAGTGATCAAGACTCGGCTTGAGCCAGACCTAAACTCCCTCATAATGACATCACGCTCCTTCTGGTCCATGTCGCCATGCTGTGGAGGCGCAAGGAGAAGAAGACTGATGTACAGATGGAACGCCAAGCGGATAAGAGTGGCGAGCTTACCAGAGCAGAGACGGTGAAGTCTCTCGCGTGCATCTTCTCCGTTAGCCAGTCCACTTTTCTCCTGGTGTTGAGAAAGATGACAGCCTGGGTAATGGTCAGAGTCTCGTAGAGGTCACACAGGGTGTCCAGCTTCCACTCCTGAGAAACAAAAAAAGTGTTTTTTCATACATTCATTATAGCAAATTTGTTCAGATCTTATATATGTTCTCAAACAATTCACCAGATCTACCGAGAAGACCGGGCAAGAGGGATCAGTGTCCTCCTATATTTAGCCAGTAATCAGACCCCTCTAGATATTTTTAAGAAAGTGACTGGCGACAAATCTAGTGAAGAGACTTAAGTCATGGCTTGGGAGTGATTCTGTAGGACACGACCCCATCTAGGCAGCCTCAGTCTTGTTTGTGACAAAAACAAAGCATTTCTGTTCTAAACCAGGGGTGTCCCAACCTTTTCCGAGGGCAACAAAATGTTGCAGGGTCTACCTGCCCCCCTTTTGCTAGTCAGTCAACTACGCAAACTCCACAATTGCCATGAAGAATGACATTAAAACTCCTTTTTGTAATGTAACACAGCCTCTTGAGACAAAAAGGACACAGGACATTAAGAAAGAGGTCCCTCCTGGTCTCATTTCCGACACTGTGCCTTTAGTCTTCTTCCCTGGTGTACCCGTGCTTACACACCCACGTCAGCTAAGCCCGGAAGGCTGGTGGCTTCTGTAGTTTGAGCAGGGTGCTTTGAAGGGAAGAGATGTTCCACCATCAAATGACAATTTAAAAAAAATAAAATAAAGCTACCCACCTCCCGTTCGACATTAATGTAGAACTGCTTAATACCCTCAAGGGTAAGCTCTTCCTTCTTCACCAGGATGCGAATGGGGTCTCGCATGAACTTCTTGGTCACCTCCAGCACATCTGTGGGCATGGTGGCCGAGAGCAGAACAACCTGGGGAAATCATTGACGTTAGCACTTGGGTACAAGCCAGTATGGGATTCTGACAGTATGATAACTGAGCACAAACATCACTTAAACTCTAAGTGTTAGTTTCAAATATCTTTATAAAAGTAGAGTCAAAGCAGTTCCATTTAAACCATATCCCATTCAATTGGAACATAGTTTAATAAGTCACAACATAACTTAATTTCATCATGGGGGGGGGGGGGGGGGGTCGCACCTCACCACAAACTTCTGATTCTGGGTCATGTGATTATTAGCAACTGAGATGTTAAGTGTTGACTTCTGTCTCGTTCTGAATCACATCTCCAGTACCAACTGTGAGGAATAACAGGATGTGTGAAAGTGTTTGCACGTAGCGGCCATGATGGACATCCACTTTCTCTTTTCTCTCATCGTAAAAAAACAGTATGACATTCAATTTGTGGTTTTGAGACCAATACAGGCGTAAACCAAAAGGTTTGGGGCAATTACCATAAAGCCTTTAAGCTGCAAAGTCACATAGGGTGAGTATGCACTATAGGAACTATATAGGAACTAATAGTGTCAAATGCAGCAAGTGTCTTGTGTTCAAGATCCCACTGTAAATGACGCCCGTGTCTGTGTGAGATGAGGAAAAGGATCACAAGTGATCCTGTTTAGTATCATGGAGACAGATCTGACCATTTCTGAGCCTGGCTTAAATGTAAATGCTGCATTTTCTGCACCATAAGGCGTAATCTCTATTATTTTCCATTTCTGTACAGCGCAATTATTACGTCCCTGTGTAAACAGGAAATGGTCATACCATCAAACAAGCGGAGCACTTACCCAAGATTTTGGAACTCTGTGCACACATAGGCACATTGAATTTGAGAAAATTAAGGCTTTTTAGTGTAAGATATTTCAGCTAAATTTGTGTCAAAGTGAAAGTTATGCATCTTTTCAGAGCTGATATTTTCAATGATAAGTGATAACGACAAGTGTAACACTGAGCCTTGAGAAAGCGGCCACCGAACATTAAGAAAGAGGTTCGACCGCATCTCATTTCCAGCACAGTGAGCAATCATCTTCTTCCACGTCGATACCCTGCTAGCATTATCGCACGAAACAGAACTCTGGATCATGCAATTATAGCAGGGTTCTTTTAATGTGGAAGGGGATAACTATTGCAGGTAGTCAATATGCAATTCCTCACCTGAATGTTTGTGCTCAGTTTCTGGAAGATCTCATAAATCTGATCTTTGAAACCTCGGCTCAACATCTCATCGGCTTCATCCAGAACAAACATCTTGATCCATTTTGGGGCTGTAGGGAAATAGTCATTTAGTGGATTTGAATCCCCACAGCATTGATTCATGCCATGGGAAAGGTTGGGCACTCACACAGGTGTCGCCGGTTGAGCATGTCGTACACTCGACCTGGCGTCCCCACAACTATGTGGGGCGCCTCCGCTTGAAGCTTCTGTATTTCACTACGGAGATTGGTGCCTCCGATACAGGCGTGGCAGGTTGCCCCCATGTAGTCACCCAGAGCCAGAATGACCTTCTGAATCTGAAGAGCGCAGCACAAACCGGGAGAAAAGCAGGTCAGTGTAGCCCTGACAGGTGAACAAAGCATGCAAACGTCAAACTGCAGAGTGATCAGTTTTAAAAAAAAGCTCTCAACACCAAGAGTCTGTCCCGAAAGATGGTATGCCATCATATCACCCACAGAAAAAAAAAAAAAAAAAACGAGTCAATGAAGCCAGATCACCTTCTAGACCAATGCAGCCATGGACGGAGACTACACCAATCCTTGGGGGGATAAATTTCACATTTGCAAAAAAATTTAGGAGGTCTTTTAAAGAACGGTACCTTTGGAATGTGAATAGTGTCCTCAATGTGCTGCCTAGGTCTGAGACACTTGCTGAGGTATTCATGACCTCAGGAACAGCATACCTGCTGAGCCAGCTCTCTGGTGGGTGCCAACACCAGAGCCTGAGTATCCTTCTGCTTTATGTCCAGCTGCTGCAAGATAGAGATGGCAAATGTGGCCGTCTTGCCAGTGCCTGACTGGGCTTGGGCAATGACATCATAGCCTGAGGGACAAAAATTACACCAATCCTTTATAAAAAAAAAAAAAGGGTAGGCATTACATACCAAAATGCAAATAAATGAACTGCATGTTGAGCGATCAGTTAGGAAAAAGTTATCCCCATTAATGAGTAAGTCCCGAAAGATGGTAAAACATCATTTCACTCAAATATACAATAAGTATTTATTGTTTCCATTGTACCTTTAATGCAAGGGATTATAGCCCTCTGTTGAATGGCCGACGGCTTCTCAAAACCATATGCATAAATTCCCCTGAGAAGAGACTCCTTCAGGTTCATATCATCGAAGTTGTCTGTAATTTCATTCCAGTTGCTCTGAAAAAAAAAAAAAAAAAACACAAAAAAAATGTTTCAGTGCATGCTGGCTCCTTCCAGTGGTTTTAGTTGTGTGGTGCAAAGTACCTCGATGACACCATCTGGCTCCATTCCATCTGGCCCCACATGGTCGCTGTTGAGACAAGGCAATATGAGATGCAGCACATTAGCTTAAACATGATGGGTGATCAGTGTGATCAGTGTGATCCTTGCCCCCCCCCCCCCCACTCACAGCAGCATTAGTGCTAGGCCCAGTAGCTTGTCCCATCTGCAATATCCTGAACTTTATGTATCCATCTGCATTTGAAAATTGTCAAATTTCTCCGTTTCCACTTGCCATCGAACTTACAAGAGGGTCTTATATTTTTATCTGGCAACTTTATGGTTGACGACTTAAACAGGAGGGCAAAATACTCGAGATTTCAAAGGAAAATGTGCCAATACAATTGACCTACTGCACTTTTTTGTCCTCAGGTGACTTGGGTTCCTGTGTGGAAAGGCAACTCTACCATTTAAGGTCTAACAGCGTGGTTTAAGAATTTTGCTGAAATATGGCGCAGTTTACTACGATTGTAGTACAAAGTTAAAGCCGCGTCATTTGTGCGGTGGTCGGGTGGCCTGAAAGACACCCGGAATCTCTGGTTGCACGTGTCAAATTCCACGAGCAAGGCTCGCTTCACTACTTTCCCAAAATTGCGCTTATGTAACCACGCAGGTTTCAGGCCTGCCTCTAGCTCTCCCTCTCTCTCTCACACACACACACACACACCCTTTTCGTGACAAAGTAAGCAATGAGCGATGCAGACACAGCAGTCCTCGTTAGCAGTATCTCGACATGGTGCCCAGGCTGGCTCACCGACAGCCAATATGTCGGCCAGTCGGGCCTGTGCAGTCAACTAGGAATTATTCTCCAAAATTAGGTCGAGATGCTGCTTGACAGGACAGTATTTATAATGTAGCCACACACGTTAAGCGATTAAGTCATTTATTATCACTAACAACCAAGCGAAATTAAGCTAATACTCAGAACACGTTGCGTCAAATTGAACGTGCGACCGTATATGAGCTAACTTGTTAGCCACCCCATCACGATAGCGGCGTCCGTGGCCTAAACTGCTAAGTAGTCATTTGGCAAATAATTAGAGTTCACACATAAATAACAGTCTTTAAATACGATTTACATCACAAATTGTTCAAAGACTACCCTAGGCAGGTTACCTGTTGTAATCAGCAGAATCGTTAGACATGATCTGTATCCAACTTCGGCATGCGACTGAAAAGATCGCAATGGCGACGTCAAGTGCCTTTATGCGGCCGAACTACTTTCGCCGTTGAACTCAATACTCACTTTCATCGGCAATATCGCATCTACCACGTGTTTAAAACTTGACATTGCATTATGCAACAATTATCATCCGTTAAGTGCAGTGCCAACTCCAGATAACTACGCAGTTATAAGAACATATAGCCCCTTACTACATTTATCAGCGGAAGGATTTTGCAGTAATAAAAAGCACTACGGCAACTACAGTACCCGGGATAGGTCAAAAGTATGGCCAAGACGTTGCGCAACAAGGATGGCGAAGGAGTGGTTGTAGTGAAACTCTTGAAGTATAACCTGGAAAAACTAAGACAACAAATCAAATTAGGCATTGTGTTATTATTGTTATTTAGAGCAGGCATCTAAGTTGACTGCCTTCATAGTGTAGCCATCATGATCAGTTTCTACTAACAATATCAGATAAGTAATAAATACTATTACAGTATTAATACAATAATAACACTATGTAGTTTGGTAGTGGCTGTATTACACAAATATACATACAGCATTAGACCCTTTTCCACTCAAATCCCAGGAACTTTATCACATTTACACAGGTAAAATGCTATCTGTGTGGCTTGCATTCAAAGTTCAGGGTAATTTAGTCAAATCACACTTCTACATTAATACCATGTAAATAAACAGACAATCGTTAGATGAAGATGTCCCTTGCAATCAATGAAAACTATTATTTGTAATTGTGCTTTGTCTATTAGAACCGAAAGGAAAGGGGAGAGGGGGTGAAGGGAATTGAAAAGGATGGGAAATACTATGCAATCATGGCTGTACTAATAAGCATCACGTTGACTTATATAGCAGGATTTCCTTCATCATCCATCCTTTTTCTGTAATCTGTGGGGTCATGCGTGAGCTGAAGCCTATCCCAGCTGACTTTGGACTGGTTGGCAGTCGTAGACAGGGCGGTGTTCCTTAATAGTGACGTTAGCCTATTGCTTCATAAACATACACCAATCTTGTCAGTGTCTCGATTGCCCAAGTACACATTCTGCACTAGTTTGAACACGTTGTATTTACAATGCAGTGTATTTTCTGCTCCCGCACCAGCATTTTTTTTTTTTTACCAGATGTATTGTTAGTTCTTTGCCAGGATAATGGAAAACCTTGTGGCAGGGTGACACTATTTTGTTGTTAAGGTCCACCTGCACAGGGGAAAAGTGGTCTGGTTACCAGTGGGAAGTCCATCAAGTATGGACTAAAGAGACTGGATCAAAATGGTACCGCTAGCACCGAGCCAAGGCTCCTTCGCATGTATGTTTTACCCGGGGTGTGGCTGTTTTAAAAAAAAAAGAAGCACATCACGCCAATTCTAGCCTCCCTGCACTGGTTGCCTGTTTGTTTTAGAATTGATTTAAAAATTGTATTGTTTATTTTTTAGGCGTTGAATGGACTGGTCCCTCAACACATATTGGACCGCATTACCCCAATTCACAAGCTGTCCCGCTCGGTTTTCTATGATTTTGACTAAGGCATGCAGAATATTGTGTTCTTAGGCTATATAAAAAATGTTGGAAATGTCTAAACAATGCCACAACATAAACAAAACAAAAATGGTTGTTTTAATGAGTATACATATATATTTTTCAATTAATATACTATTTACAATTTTCAGTTTGCTACTAACTGTGTCTGTCCGTGCATTTGTGCGTGTTAAAATTTCCCTTTTATGCATAACCTCCTTCATGCAACATGGCAAGATGCCTGTCCACTTCCTGGTTGCTGCACAGCATGTATTTCTATGGGAAAGATGCAGGCCGAGCTCTTATAAAATGCACTTCTTACCACTTTGTGGCCTTTTTGTCTGATTAAAACTGCACCAGACATGCTCTCTTCTATTGTGGAGTTGCATCATCACCTCCTTGTGAAAATCTGTTTGGCATGTAAGGGCATTTAGAAACAATACTATCATCCCTAATGGTTGGGGAGGAGAAAAAAAATGCCTTGAGAACATTGCTGTAGTTCTATTTCATCTTGATTTGCATTATGTTTCTAAAATAAAATCTTTACTATTTGTTTTGTATTGTAAAAAAATAAAAACATGGACAGCAACACCAATTTTGACACTTCAGTGTACAGTATCAGTGATTTATCAATAAATAATACTATTTCACGTCACTGCAACAAACTCAAGGGTTTTATTTTCAAGAGTAGTCATTTTTGCTTTTACTCCAGCAATATTCATCATACACAGAACTGAAGATATGTTTTTATTTAATCCAATGGTGACTCTAGTGTACAATAGTGTAATAGTTGGAAAATAGCTCCTCCCCGGCTGTAAGGTCTCTGAGTGAAACGAGCACCACGCAGCGAAGAGGTCTCTGTGAGTGTGGGCTGTAGTTGACATTGGGAAGATACTGGCGAAGCTCTACGGGAAACGCATCCGGGACATCGTACTCCTGGTAACACACATTGGCAGGCCACTCGTTGGAGCAGTTGTTGACATACTGGCCCACTGCAAGTGGGTTCTGCAGATTGACTGTGAGCCAACTGGTGTCGCTCATCACAAAAGGGCCCAGTCGGTCTCGGCCGCTGCATGACTTGTACACC
Organism: Doryrhamphus excisus; assembly: GCF_030265055.1. NCBI lineage: Eukaryota > Metazoa > Chordata > Actinopteri > Syngnathiformes > Syngnathidae > Doryrhamphus > Doryrhamphus excisus. Next base: position 2,643,999 of record NC_080468.1, read on the forward strand.
ATTTTGGAAATACCTTTGTCATTCCCATCAACCAAGACACCATCGAGGCATCGGAATACAAATGGGTTTTTGATGGACTGTAGAAGAATAGGCTCATAAGCTTGGTAGACGGTGCCAGGGTACATGGCAACAGTAGCTCCTTTGGGTACCACCCCCTTGGTCACAAACACCCCCGTTCCTGCAAAGGGCAGAGTACTCGGCTTCCGGTCAATACAGAAACCAAATGACTGGAACATGGCATCGTGTGCACAAAGTTCATTGTCACTGGTTACCTGTCCGTGAAAATGACCCTTCTTGGCCACACGATGGTGAACTCCATGACTGTAGAGGACACCGAAGAGCTGCCGCAGGCTCCGTGACACTTCTTCATCTGGAACCAACTTGTCCTCAGAGCGCTCTTTCACTTGTCGAAGGGTTTTCTCATTTTTAGAAATGTTTAGTGCAATCCAAGGCACAAATCGGTGTCGGTAGGATTTCCATTTGATCTGAAACCTCTCCAGTACATTTCTAAACATTCAGAGGGAAGTGCGAACACTCGTACTTGGAGGAATTGATTCTTTCCAGCAATGATTTAGTCACTTCCGGTCAAATATTTCATAATAAAAACACCCTTGAAACTTATTATTGGTAGCCTGACTTTTTAATGAGAAAAAAATCAGAACGTATATGTATTGTTAATCGTTATTTTCTGTGGAAAATAATAAAACCGTATTAGATGCACTGTTTAGCGTTTACAAACAATAAAAAAATGGATATGTATTTTATTTTGAAAAGCATAGTTGAAACCGGAACCCCTTTTGTTTCTGTAACAACTTTACACGCGTTAGCCAGCTGGATGGGAGGAAAAGGAGTCGGGCAAAGACAAACATGGTAAGAAATGTTACTTTTTGTTCAAGTACGGTGCTGTAAACATAACCAATTATGGCACTGCAACCTGTTCAGTCCATAAAGCGTCTTAATCACTATAAGCTGCCCTTATGAGTCACAAATAAACGTAGCATGTACGTTAGCATGCGCTAACCAGCGCAAGGTAATGAGGCCAACTCGTCCATTTAGCTAGCAAAGCTGCAAGGTTTGATGCCAAGTGATCATCATAATTACACACCCTCAGCAATGACAACAATGTCAACCTGGTAAGGTGTAGCCTTCTCACGCGAATGATCATTTCCTTGTAATCAGTCGGTCACGACTGTCAACAGTGTTCTAGTGTCTGATTAGTCTTCGTGCTGTAGTGTTGTTGATGCTAGCTTAGGCTCTCCATGGTATTAAGTTAGGCTAGTTCGCTTCATACTTATGGCCGCTGGGATTTGTTTATTTGATTATAGAGCATCGTTATGTCCGACTGGCGCAGCTGTTTCTCATATAGTGTTGCTTTGCCCTTTTTGCAGAACAAGCTGAAGTCCTCACAGAAGGATAAAATTCGTCAGTTCATGATTTTCACGCAATCCAACGAGAAGACCGCACTGGCCTGTTTGTCGCAACATGACTGGAAGCTAGATGTTGCTACTGACAAGTATTTCCAAAATCCAGCTTTAGACAAGAAGAAGCTCGAACATCTGTACAGCAGATATAGAGGTATGGAAGGATCTACAGTAGTAGTGGTGTCGCGAGATCAAAACGAGATTTGTCGTTCATAAAAAAATAGTGAAAATGAATATATTCATATATTTATATATTGCCATTGCATATTAAAGAGGTATTAACATAAAAACAGTAAGGGAACTTGTTGGCTCCAGACTAAGCATAATTATTTCACTGTAGGTTTAATGCTGCCCATTCCAATACCTCCATCATCATCAATACATCCATAAGTGAGATTGACCAATAACAATCACATGGACTAAATTTTTCTATTTATTCATGATAAATATGCTATTGGCCTGGTTCACCAATAGACATGACGTAATTAGTAAAAAGACAGCAATAGGCACTTGAAAGTTACTGCAGATGTAATAGCCACTTCCCCATGGGACAAAAACTAGCTCCAAACTAACCACATTTCTTGTACAGACAAAATGTAATTGGTAAAAAGTGTTGATACATGAGTTACTACCACTACTAAGTACATATTTACAATAGACCTCTACACCGCTATGTACATCTGTGCAATACTTTGTTTTTTTTTTTTTTAATTCAGTATAGTTATTCCAGACTCCATTCACTGTGCAATATCTGATCAACCTCCACGTGCAATATTAAGGCTCTAAATGCAATATATTAAGTTCTATGTGTAGTATTTCTATAATGCCTCATATTAACTCACCAGCAAGATCTCAGTGTATAGACTGGTCATATATCTTATCTCGTTTCATATTATCTGCATACTGTATTTGTATATAACTGGGTAAAACTGTTGATTTTGTTAATACTTGGGTTGTTTATATTATTTTTCTATATTGTGTATTTTGTACTGCTTAACTGATTCTGTACTCTTGCTGCTGTGCAATGCAAATTTCCCCACTGAGGGACGAATAAAGGCATATCCTAATCTTAATTTCTATTCCTTTAATGGCGCAGCAGGCTTGCTTAAATAATTGGTATAAATCTGTTTCATCATTTCCTTTCAGATCCTCACGATGACAACAAGATCGGCATTGACGGGATTCAGCAGTTTTGTGACGACCTTGGTTTAGATCCAGCCAGTATAAGTGTTCTCCTCATAGCTTGGAAGTTCAGGGCTGCGACGCAATGCGAGTTCTCCAAACAGGAGTTCATGGACGGCATGGCAGAGCAGGGGTGAGGATGAATGAATGAATGAATGAATGAATGAATGATACTGTATGTGTATTCCACGTGTGAACCTTGTGCCATTGTGGTGCACGCACGTTAGTTGTCTCATGCATTGATGTGTTTTTGTGCTTTCCGCAGATGTGACAGTATAGACAAGCTAAAAGCTCAACTACCCAAGATGGAACAAGAGTTAAAAGACCACGGGAGATTTAAGGACTTCTACCAGTTTACATTTAATTTTGCAAAAAATCCTGGCCAGAAAGGTTTGGGTAAGAAATAAATATGTCTATAAAAAACAAAGACAAACTGATCAAATACTTTTGTCCATTTAATGTTTCTCAATTTCCCTTTTAGATTTAGAAATGGCTATTGCATATTGGAATTTAGTATTGGCTGGAAGATTCAAGTTCCTCAACCTCTGGAACACATTTTTAGTTGTAAGTTTACACTGTATATTCTTTCAGGATGTTGATTATGGGGGAATTTAGTAGGAAATCATACTTGGGTAATAGATTACATCGGGCAGCGTGCATGTGACTGCGCTTAAGTAAGCTTTGTAACATGCAAATCTGCACGGCAACGCCAAGGTTCCACTGTACTCTAAATTCCTACTAAATTCTCACCAGCATCCATTCTTACAAGTGGCTCGGATTTGACTTTGTGGTTTGTATTGCAGGAGCACCACAAAAGGTCAATTCCCAAGGACACATGGAACCTGCTGCTAGACTTCAGCACAATGATCACAGATGACATGTCCAATTATGATGAGGAAGGTTGGTGCTTTGTTGCTGTGTTACCAAGTATAAGTGTTGGCCTGTCACGACAACAAATCTTAATAATTTGAGACAATTTTGTCATTAATTATGGCATAATGATGAGAATGCATCCTATCAAAAGCAATAGAGTATTTAACAATAGCCACGTTTACATGGACCCAAATATTCCAATTCCATTCGGGTTATTTGCTCAAACAGAAAGAATGTAACCTTTGTATACACCTCATTCCGAAAGAAAAGTGCCAATCCGAATGAATATATAATCGGATTCACAGGGGTGGAATATTCCTTTCCCCAATCCGATTGAGGTATCTTGTACCCGCTCAATCGGAAAGTTGTCAGACTGCGTTCTTCTTCGTGGTGTTTTTCTTCTTCTGTTGTTTATTGGCGGTTGGCAAGCAGCTTTGGTGTGCATTAGCGCCATCTGTGGAACAGAATCTAAACCCTTCTATACGCCATTCACAAGTCCACTTTTATTAAAAAAGAAAATACATATCTATATAAAACATGTGCCGAGCTTAATTATAAAATATTAGCAAGATTGAACTTTATCTTTTCCTGTTCCCGGGTGCGTTCTTTCAGCGAATGCTGAGATATGACGTAACACGCAGCTCAAGACGTTCTTTGATAAAAAAAAAAAATGGCGAGCAATCGGCACTGGACTGCTGCAGAAAGTTTGTTTTTGATTCAAACTAAATTTCAAGACTGGACGTACGAAAAACTGGCAATACGGAGTTATTCCAACAAGTGAAAGAAAAACTTGAGGAAGTCGGTATCACGTGATGTTGGTGTTTACGCTTTACTGCGCATGCCCCATTGACTATTCTGGTTGATTATAGCGGCGCATGTAGACACGCGATTGGAATATTCCTTTCCATGTATACCATTGCTTTTGGAAAGGTCATTCGGAAAGAGACAAACTCTTCATGTAAACATGGCAAATGTAATTGGAATGTCTAGAAATTTTAAATCAATTCACAATGTAGCGAGCGACACTGTCAGCGCGCATCGTTCTGCGCTGTCCCATTGACTGTCGGGACAAAGGCTCCTGGTTAGGAAAACTGGACTGGATGGTTGTGTTTGAGGTGCTCTTCCAAGCTGGTCATTCGTATTATCCTTCTTCCTCCTCACTACCTTTGAAGAAATGTGACTTTATGGGTCCATTGCTGTTAGTGGTTTGTTTGATTATTTGCTTTGAAAGACAAATATTGGCATTCGCTTTAGAAACCAGCACTTTTGTGCCTTCATTTATGTTAGCGTTTGCTTGCTCACAAGGCTAACGTGCTGCTAGTGTATCCACTCATGAGTAACGGTGCCTCCATGTTCTGGGACAAAGAGGCTGAACGGCCATGTTCATTCCACTATAGCACCAACGCGCACCAATGCACATGTCAATTTATCGAAGCCGGCAAAATGATCAACATTGTTTTTATTTCTTGTGTGATTAATCGGTTTATTATCGTGACAAGCCTAACAAGTGTACTTTTTCCCCATGAAAAAGATAATGCGTGCCAACCTCACACCGTCTCAGTTCTATATTTTCCCTCCCATCAGGAGCGTGGCCTGTACTCATCGATGACTTTGTGGAGTTTGCACGGCCGCACATCGGGACCAAAAGTACTGCAGTTTAATGAGCACCACTCAAACAGCCACACAAACAACAAAAAGAACACATGGACCACACTGAGCTGACAACTGTGTTGCCTTTTCAACCCTCAGGACTGAAATATTTTACACAGCAGAGACTTTATATATACATGTGTGTGCGTGCGTGTGAGGGTGTTTGTGTATGTACAATACATATATAAAAAAAAAATGCATATCACTTTGTCGGTCAACTTGTGGTGGTTTGATGCTATTAACGACAGTATTGGGCTTTTTTGTGGGTGCTGAAGCCAAGCACAAAAAGGCACCGTGTCGGTTCGTGGAGGTGTTGGGCTCTGCTCGAAAAGTCAACACACACACACACACACATGCAAACATTCTTTAATATTCATTTTTAATTTGACTATTGAATGCATTCTGATTTGGTTTTATGAATGATACATCTCTGTGACTTGTCGGTATCAATATAAATATTGATTGCAGTTTTTTTTGTTTCTTTAAACATAAAATAAATGTTTCAATTTGCTATCTTTAATGCTGCCAGGCATGTGTGCTTAAATAGAGGCTGTTCTCAGCACCTTGTGCGTCCTGAACAAGCTTTAAGGCTTGTATGACTTCATATTTCAATGGAAAGTGATTTAGAAACATTACAGTATCTTTGACAGATACACTTGAGATCTGATACAATATGACAATAATGGTGTATTCCTAACTATTGTATTCATTTAATAAGTAAAATAAGTAATTGCATTTGTTTTAAACTATGTTATCGTTGTCATGTAGTTTTAGCGACGCAGAGCCATTACTATATCGTACTGACATATTCTCAAAATACAATTTAAAACAAAAAAGTGTTTTTCAAGAATAAAGTATTAGAACTGTAAAATATTAAAAAGAAAAATAGTCAATTATTTTTAGAGACAAATGTAAAGTTGCAATTTTAGGACAATCAGTTATAATACGAGGAGTTTGGATATTATGAGAAAGACATTATGTTAGAAGAAAAAGTTGAAATATTTGTAAAAAAGAAAAATACAAGAAAAAATGAGGAGCAACAAAGCGAAATAGTAAGCTTTCTCACCGATAGCACAAAGCTGCAATGGAGGCAGTTTTTTCCTTTTAAATATAATAAACATATATGCATATCAACATGGTTTGGTGTAAAAAAAATACCCTTGTGTTTGATTTCTAAGGACCCTATTTGCATGCCTAACGAATTCCAAGTACAAAAAACTTAGTATAAAGTATAAATTCCCTTAAAATAAAAAATCCTGCAAATAACGAGTAATGAATTATAAATACAGCAATAAACATAATTAAAAAACAGCAAGTTTTACACATAACTATAATTTACATTTACACTATGCAATAATAGTGTACACAATGACATTTAGATTAATTATATTAAACCTATATAAAATATATAACAATAAATACACTTATTTGGTACCATAATTTATATTAATATTAACTCGGAATTACTTTGTTTAATAGAACTTTTAATATGCTTACTTTGAAGTTGAGTTTTTTGTGCTAGCCAGCCGACTCTGACTGTTTTATTTTTAAGGGACTGTAACATAGAACCTTACCAAAAAAAAAGACATCCAAGTCTTCCATTCAAAAAAAATAAATCAAAAGAATCTATTATGTTCCATCCAACTGTCCCCCCTGTGGTTGCCAGGTGACAAGGGATGCACTTCCCTGAAGCAAGGGCAGGCGTGGCCTTCTGGTGTCATAAAGGTCCTCCAAATGTCTAGCACTGTCGCCTTTCAAATGATGCAGCCCCTCTGATGACATCATTAAAGTGACTGACTTGACTGAAAGAACCACTGATGTCACACCGTCATTCAGGTTTGGATGTGATCAGTCGCTCGAATCCAATAACACTGTGTTTACATTAGCTGGAAAATGGCGCTTTATGCAGCAAGAATTTTATCCGAGATGGGCTGGGAGAAACATTACGACCTCCCGGTCCTCAACGCTGAGAACCAGGCTTTGATAAAAGAGGTGAGACGTGATTAATTCACATTGACACTGACAAGTTCCATGTTTGTGTTGAAAAGAAATAGCAGCTATATCTCCAAGGTTCAATATCTAACATGAATAAATTGTGTTGGGAATCTGATTTGACAGATTTGCCAGATAAAGACGGTGATCTCGCAGCTGAAAAACAAATCAGACAGTCATAAAGAAAGAAAGCAATTAGGAAACGACTGCCTGAAAAATGTTAAAAAGGAGCTGGACATCACACAGGTGGGTTTGATATTATCTTCTAAGTTGCACAACATTATTAGTGATTATTATTGTTGTTCCATTTGACACCATTAGGTAGTACAGTAATCCCTTGTTTAACATGGGAAATTGGTTCCAGACCTAACTTTTAAATATAGGTTTACCATTATTAGAGCCCTCTAGACATGAGATAACATCCCTATAGTCACCTTTACACTCCTATTACCCAACACATTAGATATAATCAGTGAAAATAGATAATTAAGACATTAATGAAAGTCATGCTTGTTGCGTTACGGATGTGTGGAGGATAATACATAACGATGGGGTGCTTGGTGCTTGTCTCCCCAAACATTTACTGACACCTAGTGACCAATGTAGAATACTACATTCACAATTTGAACAGGAAACTACTTCAGTTTTTATATTTTTTATACTTTTATTGCTTTGTTTCTTGTTTTTAATATTTTAATATCTATTTTACTATTTTATTTCTTAAATGATCTTTTAGTTTACTTTAATTTTTTTACTTTTTAATTTTACTAGTCTGTGCAGCACTTTGGAAACTTTGTTTATAAAATGTGCTATATGAATAAAGTGGATTGGATTGGATAAATGTAAGGGTTGACAGGTATGACTATTGAGTAGCAAACAGCATCTTCTAATGGGAGTGTGTGGACTATCTATGTATTTAAAGGCTTTGTGCAGGGCCAAAGACAGAGAAGCCGAGTCCGAGAAAAACCTCACCGCCATCGCAGAGAGGGAAACAGGTCGCCTGGTGCAGGAAAATGCTAAGATGGAAATGGATATTCAACATTTGGCCGACAGGAAAGATTACTTCGAGGTGTCTAGCAATTACAGTTTGTTTACATTTATTTTAACACCACATTAAAATGATAACAATGAACCCATGCTTGTATCCTCATTCAGAAACACATCCTCAAGGCGAAACAAAAGCTTGAGCAATTTCGGGTCCAAATGCACTGGGACCAGCAGGCCTTGAATTCTTTTTTGGAGGAGTCGACACGAAAAGATGACGACATGATGGCCTTAATTAAGTATTCTCAGCAAGATGAAATGAGAATTAAGGTAATAATAAATCTAGCTTTTCATAACGATAACAATCATGTATTTGATAGATGAGTAATATTCCTCGATGTTCACTTGTTATTTTGTACGACTTCTCAGTCGTGGTTAAGGCGTGGTGGCATGGGCGTCGATGCCAGGAAAAGCAATAATAGTTGTTCTGATACAACCTGCTTGCGGACAAGTGTTGCAGCATGCTTCTCGTATGAATTCATTCTCTCATCTCTCGTCATGCAGTCACTCACCATGGCTATCGAGAGGATGACGTTAGAGACCAAGAAAAGACGCAAAGCACTTGACAAGGAAATGACAGAGACTCTGTCTGCACAGGTGATGCTTAAAAACATACACACAAGCATCTGTATGTGTATTTTCTACCTCCCACATCCCCATAACATGCCTGTTGGCGTGGATATGTGAGTATGACTGATTGTTTGTCCTAATGAGGACAAGCGGTATAAACAAATAGTGAATGAAAGTCAATTGTGACACAAAAAAGTCTAAAAACATGGTGCTCTATCACTAACTGAATTTATGAGAATATTCCTCAAAATGTGTGATTGTAGGGCTAAACGGTGGTCAAGTGGTTAGCATGCAGGCCTCACAGCGTTCAATTCCACCCTCGGCCATCTCTGTGTGGAGTTTGCATGTTCTCCCCGTGCATGCGTGGGTTTTCTCCGGGTACTCCGGTTTCCTCCCACATTCCAAAAACATGCTAGGTTAATTGGTGACTCCAAATTGTCCATAGGTATGAATGTGAGTGTGAATGGTTGTTTGTCTATATGTGCCCTGTGATTGGCTGGCTGTGATTGGCCTGAAGACAGCTGGGATAGGCTCCAGCACCCCTGCGACCCTCGTGAGGATAAGTGGTAGAAAATGAATGAATGAATGTGTGATTGTACAAAAATGATGGCAAGGATGAAAAACACGGCGATAACCATAGAACAGGAAATAGAACGGGTTGTGAAATATGTTTTTGGGCTTAGTACAATACACTTCATTATCCATTTGTCCCTCATTTATCGCGGTTCATTGGTTTCAGACCTCTTGTGATTGGCTGGCAACCAGTCCAGGGTGTACCCCGCCTCTCACCCGAGGGCAGCTGGGATAGGCTCCAGCACCGCCGCGACCCTTGTTAGGATAAGCGGTAGAAAATGAATGAATTAATGAATGGTTTCAGACCTAACAGCGATAAGTGAATCAAGTCATCCGCTAACAAAGACGTATTTATGTTTTTGTTTTTTTTACCCAAACACCCTTCACAACGGATATATTAATATTGTTTTGCTTTATTTTGCTTAAATTTCCCATTTTGACCCAATTCACTACCTTGGAAACTGACTTATTAGTGACCCAAACCAAGAGAAGTGTCACTACTTTTGTTCCGATCTCAGATTGCTTTAGACAAAACAACAGAGAACTTGCAGCAGGCTCACCTGGAGACCGAGCAGATCATCCACCAGTGGGAAAACACCATCCAACAGATGAAGCAAAGAGACGCTGATATACATCAGTGTGCTCTGGTAGGTTAGCATGTTGACAGTATTACCCGAGACAATGTGAACGCGACACCTCGTCCTTCCCATCATTCTAGAAACTGGCACAGACCAACCAGATCATCCGGGAAAGGAATGACACCATTACAGAAATGAAGCACCTCCAGGACTCTCAGGTGAAGGACAACAAGGAGAAAGAGAAAAAGTTAACTTCGACCAATCAACAGGCTGCAAAACTGCGACTGGACTTGAAGGAGCAGGAGAAGATCTACGTCGAGATGAAAGATGAGGTCAGAATCTTAATAGACTAAATCTTAATATGAAATCAGCAACAAGATAAGATGTTTCACACCCATGTGGGGAAAGAGCCAATTAGAAAGATAAGGGTATAGCAAGTGCAAGTATCAGCTTAAAGTGTGACGCAGGCCTCCCCTAGGGGGCGCCAGAGGACTTACAGGAAGGCACAACATAATTTTTTTTAATTAGAATTTAATTTTTTTTTCCTGTTTTTTTCCTCTAAATATTTCAACTTTCTTCTTAAATAATAGTCATAAATGTTCATGTTATAATATAATGACTTTTTTCCTGTAATATTTTGACTTCATTCCCATAATTGTATAGCTTTTCTCCCCCGATCTAATTTCATAATGTTACACCTTTAAAATATAATTTTCTTTTCTGAAATATTTCAACTCTCTGCTACTATAATGACATTAATTTACCTCGTAATGTTATGAATGTATTCTCGTAAAATGGCAACATTTATTCTTGTTACAATACAACTTTATTCTCTTCATATTTGGATTTTATTATTGTAAAATTACAGCTGTTTTTTTCAGCTTGGTTTGTGTAAATGTTCTTCTTGGAATTATATATAATAATTATAATATTTTGACTTTATTCTAAAATATTCTAAAAAAAAAAAGATTTTTTTTCCACAAAATTCATTTTTTTTGTTTTTGATAATATTACAATTTAAAAAGTGTCTTCAATATTTCCACTTCATGCTGCTAAAACAAAGCTTTCCCCATAATATTACACTGTTGTAATAAAATGTTAACATTTAATTAAATTACAACTTTTTCCTCTTAATATTTTGACTTATTTATTGTAAAATTATTTTCAGTTTCCTATTTCTATTTTAAGAGTTGATGATTCATAAACTAATCTCGTATGTTGTCATCATGTGTCTGCAGTTGAAAAGTTGCAAAGCCCTACTGGATAGAACAACTGGCAGCATGCAGGCAATGAGGGCCAATATATCCAGGCATAAGGAGGAAATTGAGAGCAACGATGTCAAGTCGGTCAAATTTAACAGCATGTTATATGTAAAAGCCATTGCAGGGCTTGAGTGAAAAATGAAGTCTGTGTGTACTTCAGACTGATTCAGACCGGTGCCCAAAATGATGTTCTTGAGGGGAAGCTGAAAGCTGTGACACAAAACGCCCTGAGTGAGAAGGAGAGAGCTGCACAGATGGAGAACTACCTCAAGGAAGAGGAGCAGCTCATCAAGGTGAGGAGTTGTGTACTATTTTATTGCTGAAGTGGTAGTATTAGTCATAAAAACATGTCTTTGTGTGAAAAATGTAAATATTAGTCAATGACAACACAACTGAACACAAAATGCAGTTTTACTATTCAACTTTTTATTATTAAGGGAGAAAAATCCAAACCTACATGGGCCTATGTGAAAAAGTGATTGCCCCCTAAATCTGGTTGGGCTACACTTAGCAGCAACAACTGCAATCAAGCGTTTGTGATAACTTGCAATGAGTCTCTTACAGCGCCGTGGAGGAATTTTGGCCCACTCATCTTTGCAGAATTGTTGTCATTCAGCCACATTGGAGGCTTTTCCAGCATGAAGTACCTTTTTAAGGTCATGCCACAGCATCTCAATAGGATTCAGGTCAGGACTTCAAGTCTTCATTTGGTTTTTCTTCAGCCATTCAGGGGTGGACTTGATGGTGTGTTTTGGATCATTGTCCTGCTGAAGAACCCAAGTTGGTTTCAGCTTGAGGTCACCAACAGATGGCCGGATATTCTCCTTTCATGGTTCCATTTATGACAGCAAGTCTTCCAGGTCCTTAAGCAGCAAAACAGTCCCAGACCATCACACTACCACCACCATATTTTACTGTTGGTATGATGTTCTTTTTCTGTGGTGTTACTTTTACACCACATGTAATGGGACATACACCTTGCAGAAAGTCCTACTTTCGTCTTGTCAGACCACAGAGTATTTTCCCAAAGGTCTTGCAGATCATCAAGATGTTTTCTGGAAATATTGAGATGAGCCTTAATGTTCTTCTTGTTCAGCAGTGGTTTTCTTCTTAGAACTCTGCCATGCAGGCTGTTATTGTCCAGTGTCTTCTTTATGGTAGAGTCATAAACACTGACTTTAACTGAGGCAAGTGAGTGCTGCAGTTCTTTGGATGTTGTTGTGGGGTCTTTTGTGACCTCTTAGATGAGTCGTTGCTGCGCTCTTGGGGTCATTTTGGTTGGCCGGCCACTGCTAGGAAGGTTCACCAATGTTCCATGTTTCTGCCATTTGTGGATAATGGCTCTCACTGTGGTTTGCTGGAGTCCCAAAGCTTTAGAAATGGCTTTAGAATCACACTGATGGATTAATTAATCTCACTTGTGTTTTAACAGGACCATGTTGGTTTGGATTTTTAAATATTTTTATAATTATAAAAAGTTTGGTCTAAAACTGTGTCGTCATTGACTAACACTTACATTTATTTGATGATGATCTGAAAACAAAAATCAGTCGTATATCATATCTCTTGGTAGTCATGTTCACTTGACTATCTGTGCACCAGGAGCTGGACTACCAACTACGTGACCGCAGCAAGGAGATTGTCCGTTGTAAACAACACGTGGAGGACTGCAAGAAGAAGGAGAAGAATTATATAGCCCACATACTAAGGTGCACATCTACAATAAACGCATTGGAGTGCGAGATGAGGAAACAGGAGGAGTACTTGGTCAAACAGATGATGATCATGAATGAAAAGGTAAGTGGAGCTTCAATAAAGTCCAGCTGGAACTTCCCCCGACGCTACCTTCACCTTCTCACAAATACTTTCCTGCATTAGGACTCCATGTTAATCATTTTAGATAAAAGGCTAGCACGACTGCAAGGTGTTGTTGGTGATTCCGATGAAAAGATAGAGATGGAAATAAAGATCACAGAGCTCAAACAAACCCTGGAGGAGAAGAAGAAGGCGTCCAGCAAGATGGTCGCCAAAATCAAGGAGTCTGAGGTCGGACATTGAGCTGTGCGGTGTTGCACACCAATTTCCACATCTTAACGGATGCTTCTGTCTTTTGTGACAGGAGGACATTCACTATTTGAGGAAAGAGAGGGAGGATTCGCACGCTCAGAAGGAAGAGCTGTGCAACAAAGTGACAGAACAGAAGCTGATCAATAGCAATATTGAACGAGAGCTGAAGAAACTTGTGATCAAGAAACAGGTACCGTGGTCATGCTGTGGCTGCTTTTTCATGTGCAGTCCGTTTATTGTGCTTTTAAAAATAAATATACTGTATTTAATTGTTATTATTTAATGTGTTGTCGCCTCTCGTCAGGAGCACATCGTGGAGCAAAACATGTCCAAGTTGGAGGTGAAGCGAAAAAGGGATCTTCTGTTCAACAAAGCCAACAACGTGGTGTCTTTGGAGAAAAGACAACTCAACGTGAAGAAAGCCATCCACGAGAGGCAAGAGGAGATCAGAGTCTACATACAAATGCTCAACCAGCAGCTGAGGACCACCGAGCAGGAACGACAGAGAATAAGGTAGAAAATGAAAATGTTAAAATTCAGCACATGGAGGGAGGGAGGGAGGGACTTATGTATGTTTTTTTCTACGTAATTATGCATTTTTGGCCTAATGCGATGTATACAACTTACAGTCTAGAAAATACGGTAGTTTTAACACACACACACTATTTTATGCTTATAATTTTCCTTGAATTATTTGTCTTATATTATCTGTAAAAGTGTTATACTTTGAGCTGTATTTTCATGTCCCCTTTTTCAGGAGCTCTTTAAACATCAGACCACATCAAACTATGTACTGTATTTTCTGGACTATGTCACTCCGGAGGAAGTCGCACAAGGCCAAAAAATGCATAATAAAAAACACACATAAGTCGCATTGGAGTATAAGTCGCATTTTTTAATTTATTAAAAATGTATTTTACAAACTACTTGACCAAAACAGACATTACATCCTCTTGGAAGGCAAGTTCTAACAATAACAACAGAGAACAGGCTGAATAGGTGTAAGATATGCTAACACAATGCTTATTCTGCTACACAAAAAATAAACATAAACAGAAAAGGTGTTCAGTGTTTATGGAACATAAACAGTTTTTTCATTCATAAGTCGCAGGAAAAGCCAACCTATGAAAAAAGTGTGACTTATAGTCCAGAAAATAAGTTTTTTATTAATTTTATTAAATTTAATTTGACAGTTTTGTCATTTTTTAAACTAAATAAGACATCGAACTTGCAAATCATGTTGCCAATTTGTATGTCAAAAGTTGAAATACTTGGAAAGCAACTGGTGGGCCGGATTCAAACGTTTGGTGGGCCGCATGTGGCCCCCGGGCCGTCGTTTGCCCACCCTTGTCTTAAGAGGACAACGTACCTGTCAACACTCATGGGCATGCAATTTCTACTTGAACTGTTCTTCTTCCTTAGCATGGAACTGAACACAAAGTTGTCCAAGATGGAGGCCACCAAGAAACATTATGAGGTCGTGACTTTTTCAATGGCAACTTTTGACGAAGATGATGAGGATGCGGTGAAGTCTCAAGCTCACTACATTGCCAAGGTAAGAATACCACACTCTGAGCTCGTTTTAAAAAGATCTACCTCGAAAATATTTTTACAAGTTCAAAAAAACCTTCTCCAATTATATTTTGCACCTCCAAAGTAGGATTCTTTTTGTAGGAATTGAATATTTATATAATTAGAGCATAGGATACCTGTTTATGACCTTCTAAATATGATTTTTAACATTATTAGAGATCTCTAGACATAAAAATAACACCCCTACAATCACACTTAGATTGGTTTTACCCAATATAGAAGACATTCATTCATTCATTTTTTTACCACTTATCCTCACAAGGGTTTGCGGGCGGGGTTGCTGGAGCCTATCCCAGCAGTCTTTGGGTGGACAAACAACCATTCACACTCACATTCATACCTATGGACAATTTGGAGTCGCCAATTAACCTAGCATGTTTTTGGAATGTGGGAGGAAACTCACGCAGGGATGGAACATGCAAACTCCGAGGGTGGAATTGAACCCGGGTCTCCTAGCTGTGAGGCCTTTGTGCTAACCACTTGACCGCCTTGCAGCCTATCGGAGACACAATAATATAAAATAAGACATAACATAGCTCATACATAGCATATAGCATTGGGAGAATTGGGAGTAATATATCATATTACTGACACCTAGTGATCACCTAGTGATACTACATATTACTACACAGACTATAGTTTGGTTCACTTGATACTTACACTAGCACTACAAGCACACCCTTGTATAGTAATAATACTAGCACATTATGAGTACACATACGTGCACACTGTTCTTACACATAACTACTACCCTGTGAAAAATACTGTATACTCTTCTGCAGGGGTGCTCATTAAGTCGATCGCGAGCTACCGGTCGATCGCGGAGGTGGTACTGGTCGATCGCTGGTCGATCGCGGCGTGACATTAAAAAAATATCATCCCAGCATCAATGCCGTCACTTGATTGATATACAGGGCAGCCATTCAGATGACAACTGAATGTTGCCCTTCGGGCGACCAATCAAATCAAACAACGTCTCTAAGTGCAGCAGAACTTACGATGTCAGCCTATCATCCATCCCCGTTACTTGATTGACATACAGGACAACCAATCAGATGACAACTGAATTTTGACCTTTAGGTCACCGCTCATGCGTAAACAACGATGCAAAGTGCTAAGCTAGTCGGCGAATTGCGAGATTTTAAGCCCTCGCTAAAGTTTATGGTCACTAAAATGAGTGAAGGAGCTGGACCAAGTAAAAAGGCAAAAACATATCACTTCCATACGGATATGGAATATTATACGGATATTGTGATACTGATATTATCCATGACTGATAAACATTTGGAAGTGTGCTAAGGCTGGCTATCAGCAGCTACTGTCCGGACTATGCATCCCTGGCTGGTTCAATTCAGTGCAAGTCATCAAAGTAAACTCAGGTAATTACAAAAAATGTTAATAGTTAATTATGTGTGTTTTGCAATATTGGCTCATTTGGTTATGTAAGGTACATCAACATACATTGTACATACAAATAATCCTCAATACATTTGAAAATAAATAGATGTTTTGCATTTTTGTAGTGGGTAGATCATTTTGACTCGGTCATTTTAAAAGTAGCTCGCATGCTGAAAAAGTGTGAGCACCCCTGCTCTTCTGTGTTTAAAAATGCATATATTTTAGATAATGTATGATATATTATATGTAGTGTGTACCAACTGCTGTAGTACACTCTCTTTCCTGTAGGCTGCGCTAGAGAAAGCAGAACTCAAGCAGCAGGGAGAGTGTCTAAGTGCCCAAATTCGCAAGGCTGAGAGGGAAAATAAAGCCCTGGAGAACACAACCATGTTGTTCAACATGAGCAATTCTGGATTTCAGATGTCAGTCATGAAAGCAAAGGAAGCCAGTACGTCAACACAAATGGACCATTCTGACTAGTTTTTCTTTTTGTTTTTGTCTACTCCATTCATGAAAACATGAACTGTAAAGCAAGTTTAAAATATAACCCAACATTAGATTTTCATTTCTATGTCAGCTCCAGATTATCAGGAGAAGTTCCAGCTTGAAGAGCAGCTTCAGGTGGTCGAGGAGATGCTGAAGTCCAAAAGACATCAAGTTGAAAAGCTTCATGGAGACCTCCAGGTTCATAATGTTCACAAATGTTAACAAAAACACGTTTTCAAGACATTTATTATAGTTTTGCATGCAGTAAATAATTATAATTATAAATAATTATAAATGATGAATGCACATTTAACATCACTTTTACCAAGTTTTGAAGAGGAGGACGATTTTGCTTGCAGGACAATCTTCTATTTTTTAATGGTTTGATTTTGGACTTGTACTTGTCATAACCTGAAATAGCTTTGTTGTTTCTGGTTTACTTTAAGAAAGAAAAAAAAGAAGAAAGTATAATAAAATAAGGTTTAGTGCCTTGCTCAAGGACACTTCCCTTCACAGTTCACATCCATGCCGCCATCATCCTAAATCAGTCCATGTTTCTCCTCCTTCAGGAAATGAACCATGCCTTGAAGAATCAGCTGACAGCAAGACAGAATCTGGAACAGAAAGTGAGGGAAATCATCCAATTCAATGGTTCCATCAGTGACATGCTCGTTGCTGCCACCAAGTTTAAACCCCACCTCAAAGCTGTGCTGGAGCAACACTTTCAGCAGGTTTTAACGACATTTGTTACAACAGAGTCCTAAAAAGGATAAATAGAAGGACGTCCTGATGTTCTAAATGTTTATCCATCCATGTGCTCCTTTCAGGCCGGTCTGCCTTTTCCATCTTCCACCATCAGCGCCCATCGAAAGTCCAACTTGGCCATCAACGTTGTCTCTCTCAGGTCCAAAAAAACCTTCATACCTTTATTCATTCATAATACCATTCATTCATTTTCTACCGCTTATCCTCACGAGGGTCGTGGGGGGTGCTGGAGCCTATCCCAGGCTGTTATTGGGTGAAAAGCGGGGTACACCCTGGACTGGTGGCCAGCCAATCACAGGGCACATATAGACAAACAACCATTCACACTCACATTCATACCTATGGACAATTTGGAGTGGCCAATTAACCTAGCATGTTTTTGGAATGTGGGAGGAAACCGGAGTACCCGGAGAAAACTCCACACAGAGATGGCCGAGGGTGGGATTGAACTTCTGGGGTCTAACCACTAGATCGCCGTGCAGTCCTATCATTAATCATTCATTCATTCATTTTCTACCGCTTATCCTCACAAGGGTTGTGGGGGGTGCTGGAGCCTATCCCAGCTGTCTTCAAGCGAGAAGCAGGGGTACACCCTGGACTGGTGGCCAGCCAATCACAGGGCACATATAGACAAACAACCATTCACACTCACATTCATACCTATGGACAATTTGGAGTCACCAATTAGCCTAGCATTCCTAGGAAATGCTACCGGTAGGAATGCTACCGGAGTGGGAGAACATGTAAGAACATGTAAACTCCACACAGAGATGACCAAGGGATTGAACTTTCTCATAAATAATCAGCAATGAGAAACACTAAGATGATTTCAAAATTAATCGAGTTGTGGATTCCTATACAACACAAACTTTCTAGATCTTCCAGAATCGGCACCTATTCCAGCTGTATGTCCTTGAATTTCCAAAATGGTCAGTATTAATTTATTACCTCCGAGCACGCCCCCTCCACTGCGCTTGGTTACACTCCCAAGCACTCCCAAGGACTTCCGAACTACTGCCGAACCCCACTTTCTAATTTTTTAAACAAACCAAGCACAAATACAACAGTGTGTTACATGCACCATATTGCATGCAAATCAGGTGCCTGAATGTAAACCAATAAAATTTTGGATGTTAACCAAGAAACCTGCTAACCAAGGCATATGTTAACCGAGATACGACTGTATGTCATTTCTACATGTCGTGTATACAACATGTGAACGGATTGTTCCTTCTACTGCAGGTGTCCTACAATGTCAACCACCACCCATGCACCATCTGAGCAGGAGGAGGCCCCATTGAAGACTGTGATTGTGGGCCTGGATCTAGACTAAGTCTTTCTGACTCTATCATGACCTTCTGATGCATTGAAGATGTTGGTATCTACTCCTGATTGTCCTTGAGACTTCTAGACTGATTTCACAGTTGTTAGAATAAAATAATAATAATACGTTTTCATTTTAGAACCAGACCATCACACTACCACCACCATATTTTACTGTTAGTATGATGTTCTTTTTAACAGTGTCTTTCTTATAGTCGAGTCAACACTCTTGGGGTCATTTTGGTTGACCGGCCACTCCTGGGAAGGTCACAACTGGTCAGTGTTTTTGCCTTTTGTGTATAATGGCTCTCACTGTGGTTAGCTGGAGTCCCAAAGCTTTAGAAGTTGCTTTCAGTGGGGAGGCAACAGGGGCGGCAATCACTTTTTCATGCAGGTGCATGTAGGTTTGGATTGTTTTTCTCCCTTTAATAATAAAAAGTTTCATTTATAAACTGTGTTTTGTGTTCTGTTGTGTTGATTTAAATTTGTTTGATGACCTCAAACATTAAAAAAAATAAAGAAATCAGGATGGGGTCAAAACTTTTTGACACCACTGTAGCTCTAGATCCTAAACACTATTTTGATTAAAAAAAATGTTGGTTTCCAAAAAAGCGACCAATTTTTTAAGTGCACATGCCAAACAGATACACAACATGCCCATTGTGTTTGTTTGTGCTCTCTTCCGTGGATGAAGCTCAGGCTTTGCTGCATGATGCCTCCCCCTGGTGACAATGTATGAACAGGCCTGTGTGGTTGCTACGAGCGACCCACAACAAACACCAGTCCTCCCAGCTCACTTGAAAAAAGCACTGGCAATTGCTGGATAATGTTGAGTGTTGCCGTTTTACCAGAGATGGAGTGGGAAGAGCGCTATGCTGTTCCTGGGCCGAATGCTGAAAACAAGGCTTTAATAGAAGAGGTGAGTGGAGATTATTTTTCATTTTTTATTTTTTTGGGGGAGATTTTCTCATGAAACTGATGATATATTGTCAGTATACACAGTATAAACACAACTTAACAATTAGTTTTTAGTTTAATAAACAATGCAGGGATATCCAAACGTTTTCCCTCAGAGCCGCATACTGGAGGCAGAAGCCATGTTTACATTTTTGAACCAACAAAGATGTTTTTTAAAATATTAAAAATGAAAACAACCGCCTGCATCTCAGCCTTGTGTTGCTAGTGACAAAACATATTAATACATTTTTCTCCCATCAGCCCAGGGTGCATCCCAGTGGGATAGGCTCCAGCATACCCGCAACCCTAGTGAGGATAAGCGGTATATAGAAACAGGACGGATTTTTCTCCTTATATTACACTTTTTGTGATTGGTATGGTGAACAGTCCAGGGTGTACACCTTGTACCTCTTGGCCAAAGTCAGCTGGGATAGGCTCCAGCAACCCCACCCACAACCCTCATGAGGATAAGCGGCATAGAAAATGGATAGATGGACGGACAAAACTAAAATTAGGCTTCAGAAAAAGTCACTATGTTATAGTAATAATGTCAAAATATTATAGGAAAAGGCCATTATTATTATTATAAGAAAATTTACAAGAAGAAATTAAAAATAGTTTGTGAAATAATTGAAAAAACTGCTGTAATTTTCTGAGAATAAAGCCAAACTATTAAGAGAGAAAAAAAAAAGTTGTATTCTAATGAGAAAAAGTCGCAATTTTACGAGACTAAACTCAAAATTTGAGGTAAAAATGTCATGGTTGTAGCAACGAAATATGAAACTATATGTTGTCAATGTTGTGTTAATGGTGATTAAGGGTGCACCCTTACTCTTACAGCACCTTGCACATGTGGAGATGGCATAGAAGGCCAACAAGCTGCACACGTAATGCATGTCATGTAATCTTGGTAACATTTTCATCGACAGATTTGCAGGAAAAAGAAGGAGCTCTTGCAAGTGAAAAGCAAACGAGAGAATCAGAAAGATCAGAAACAACTGGCAACAGAATTCCTGCAAAATGTTAAAAAGGAGATGGAAAACACTGCGGTATTTTCTCCTATATATAATACTTTTTTATGTATTTGCTATGTGTTGCAGTTTGACTTTATGCTGTGTGTTGTGCAAAGGCTCTGTGCAGGGCCAAAGACAGAGAAGCGGAGTCAGAGAGACACCTCACCGCCATGGCGGAGAGGGAAACGGGTCGTCTGGTGCAGGACAATGCTAAGATGGAAAACGAACTTCGATCTTTGGCTGAGAGGAAAAACATGCTGGAGGTTTTTAACCTTTTGGATTTTAATATACTATTAAAAAGTACCACAATGCTGCCCATTGATCTTTTGCCCACATCTTCAGAACAACATCTTCAAGGTTAAACAAAAGCTGGAGAGGTTTCGGGCCCAAATGCACTGGGACCAGCAGGCCATGGATTCTTTTTTGGAGGAATCGGAAAAAAAAGATGAAGACGTGAAGGCCATTATTAAGTATTCGCAGCAAGATGAGCAGAAAATCAAGGTATTAATAAGAGAATGGGTCTGGCGGTGTAATGCTACAGCTGCTTCCTGCACTGCCCAAATTGTTATATTGAATTTCTTCCAAAACAGAAGCAAGTTTACCCACAGGATTTCAAATTGCAGGCATTGCAAACTTTCTTTGGTCCCATGGTGGGTTATTTAGTAGTAAAAAAAATGCCAGTATGTCAGAACTGTGTATGGTGCTTTGTTTGGGAATCCGATTCCATGGAATGATACAGGACAAAATATTGTACAGCAATCCCTCATTTATCACAGTTAATTGGTTTCAGATCCGACTGCAATATCTGAATTCCCACAAAGTAAGATTCTTGAATTAGAAATCAAATATTTGCATAGATAGTGTATAGAAAACCCGGTTACAACCTATTAAATCGGGTTTTTAATACTAGTAGAGCCCTCTAGACACAGAATAACACCCCTATAGTCACCTTTAAGCTTGTAATAATATAATTACATATTTTGTAATCATATAATTACATATAATGTATCCATATTATGTAATAATATGGATAAATAATGAATTTAAGACATAAATAAGGCTGGTGTTTGTGTGTGTGTTGCAATAAATGTGTTCCCTGCGGGTGCTGAGTGGCAAGGAGACAGGAAGTAAGTGAAAATGCTTACTTCTGGCAAAAAAAAATATGTAACAAAAATGCATTTTGACGAATAATAGACCATATTTAACCACAAAACAACATGATCCATGAAGTGATTGTGTATCTTTGTGTGATCCGTCATCACACAGTCACTCACTTTGGCCATCGAGAGAACAACAATGGAGGCCAATAAAATACGCAAAGCACTTGACCAGGAAATGACAGAGAATTTATCTGCACAGGTAACAAAAACAACAACACAACACTTTTTTTTCCATGTGTGTGTCACGAGAACAAATGGGCAAGTAAATATTATTAACTGGTGTATTTTGTGTCAGATTGCTTTAGAAAAAACAGCAGAGAACTTGCAACAGGCTCACCTGGAAACGGAGCATATCATCCACCAGTGGGAAAACACCATCCAACAGATGAAGCAAAGAGACGCAGACATACAACAATATGCTCTGGTAAGTAAACATCACACTATGAACACAACACCTGGACAACACTCGTCCCCCTCCGTCTTTCTAGAAACTGTCCCAGACCAACCAGATCATCCGGGAAAGAAACAACACCTTACGAGAAACGAAGCACCTGCACGACTCTCAGATGAGCGACAACAAAGAAATCGAGAAAAAGTTAACTTCGACCAATCGACAGGCCACAAAACTACGGCAGGACTTGAAGGAGCAGGAGAAGAACTGCATCACGATGCGGGATGAGGTCAGCAAATTCACATGGGATGCACCAAAGACTGTTCGATTTCATTGTCGTGTTGTGTCTGCAGCTAAAAAGTTACAAAACATCTCTGGATAGAACTTCGTCCAACGTGGAGTCGATGAAGTCTAACATCTGCAGGCTGAAGGAGGAGATCCAGAAGAACAATGCCAAGTTAGTCACACTTAATAAAATATAATGTGGGGGGGTCGTTTAGCAAACGAGTTGTCTTTCATGTCGGAGTGCAGACTGAAGAAAAGCGGCGCCCAGAATGTTGCACTTGAGGAGAAGCTGAACGCAGTGACGCAGAACGCTTTGAGTGAAAAGGAGAGGGCTGCACTAATGGAGAATTTCCTCAAGGACGAGGAACAGGCCATCAAGGTCAGGAGCCATTCACCTTTGAATATACTAGTGTGTTCGATTTCCCCCCTTGTTAAAACATAACTGAGATTAATTGAGCTCTATCAGTCTGGAAAATGTTATAAAGCCATTTCTAAAACTTTGGGACTCCAGCAAACCACAGTGAGAGCCATTAGCCGCAAAGGGTGAAAATATGGAACAGAGGTGAACCTTCTCACGATGACTCATCCAAGAGGTCACAAAAAACCCCACAACATGTGACGTTACGTAAAAGCAATGTTGCATCAGTAAAATATGGTGGTGGTAGTGTGATGGTCCGGGGCTTTTCGGCTGCTTCATGGCTTTAAAGACTTGCTGTGATAAATTGAACCACGAATTATAAAGCTATAAAGCCATTTCTAAAGTTTGGGGCTCCAGCAAACCACAGTGAGAGCCATTAGCCACAAAGGGTGAAAATATGGACCAGAGGTGAACCTTCTCACGCTGCGCCCTTGGGGTCGCAGCGACGACTCATCCAAGAGGTCACAAAAGACCCCACAACATGTTGCATTACATAAAAGCAATGTTGCATCAGTAAAATATTGTGGTGGTCGTGTGATGGTCTGGGGCTTTTTGGCTGCTTCATGGCTTGGAAGACTCGCTGTGATAAATGGAACCATGAATTATAAAGCTATGAAGCCATTTCTAAAGCTGGCAAAAGTGGGGGGGGGGGCGCCCACTGGGGGCTCACGCTGCGACCCCAAGGGCGCAGTGACGACTCATCCAAGAGGTCACAAAAGACCCCACAACATGTCACGTTACGTAAAAGTAATGTTGCATCAGTAAAATATGGTGGTGGTAGTGTGATGGTCTGGGGCTTTTTGGCTGCTTCAGGACCTGGAAGACTCGCTGTGATAAATGGAACCATGATTTATAAAGCTATAAAGCCATTTCTAAAGCTGGCAAAAGTGTGTGTGTGGGGGGGGGGGGGGGGCACTGGGGGCTCACGCTGCAACCCCTATGCAAGTGTTACCATGACCGCAGTGCAAATCCAACTAACTTTCTACTTGAATATGCTGTTTTTGCACCAGGAGCTGGATGTCCAACTACGTGACCGCAGGGAGGAGCTCTTTCGTTGTAAACAGCTTGTTGACACCCTCAAGAAAAAGGAGAAGGATTCTATGGCCCAAGAATTAAGGAACAAAGCCACCATCACCAATCTGGAACGTGAGATCAGGAAACAGGAAGAGAATTTAATAAGACAGCAGATGATCATGAATGAGAAGGTATGGCGACCAAAGTAGAAGCTACTGTAAAACTTTCTTACCAACGCCTTCCATTCACTCTCCTGCATGATAGGACATCCAGATCATCTTTTTGGATAAAAAGCTTGCTCGACTGCAAGGTGTTGATGACTCAGATGAGAAACAGATGTTAGAAATGAAGATCAGCGAGATGACCAAAGCCCTCCATGAGACGAAGACCACGTCCGACAAAATTCTAAATGGAATCAAAGAGGCTGAAGTTAGTCTATATCAGGGGTGTTCCAACCCTTAGCAAACTCTGATATTTTGTCAACCAACACATATGTCAATAGTTCGATATATTTGAAGAAAAAAATGCATCTCGGTTTTGTGATGTTGGTGAAAAAAGCAGCAGTGTTTCTACTTATTTTATTTATTTAATATAACTTTCCCTAACTTAATTTTTTAAAAAAATTGCACATTTTTTGCTTTGTTCATATTACGATTTTGAAAAAAAATTATACTCATAATTTCAACTTTCTTCTTGTGATTTTAGTTTCCTAATTATGACTTTATTCCAGTAATATTTTGACTTTATTTTCAACTTTGCCACAACCTAACCTCCCCCCAAAATTACAACTTTATTGGTTGATTTGTTTGTTTCTCATAATATTATAATTCTACAAATAATTAATTATATATATATAAAATATATATTATATATATTATATTATATATTAATAATAGTACAACTGTTAAAATTTGTTAAATATTTCATGTTTATGATATAATATTTTTCCTCATATTACGTTATTTTCATAAAATTTAAATTTTGTTATATTAAAACTTTTTTTGACTTAATTATTGTAAAATGTAATTATTGTAAAACTGCATATTTGTCCCTTTTTGCTGTTTTTTTTCTTGGTGAATTCAATTTTTTGCCACTTTGGACGCCCCTTGTCTGCGTATGTGCAAAGTACATATTTCCATATCATAGAATTACTTTTTTTTTTCTCTGACAGAGTGACATTCGCTATTTGAGGAAAGAGAACGAGAAGTCCGCAGCTGAGAAGGAAGATCTATACAAGAAAGTAGAAGAGATGAGGCTGATCAATAATAACGCTGAAAAGGAGTTAAAGAAGCTCAGCCTCAAGAAGCAGGTACGCGCTTGGTCAAATATTTCAGTTGTAATATTGTAATATTTTTGTTCTATATTAGCCCACTACATTCATAAATAATCAGCAATGAGAAACACTAAGATGATTTCAAAATTAATCGAGTTGTGGATTCCTATACAACACAAACTTTCTAGATCTTCCAGAATCGGCACCTATTCCAGCTGTATGTCCTTGAATTTCCAAAATGGTCAGTATTAATTTATTACCTCAGAGCACGCCCCTTCCACTGCGCTTGGTTACACTCCCAAGCACTCCCAAGGACTTCCGAACTACTGCCGAACCCCACTTTCTAATTTTGTCGGAATAGAATTTCATTCATTCATTCATTTTCTACCGCTTTTTCCTCAGCTGTCTTCGGGCGAGAGGCGGGGTACACCCTGGACTGGTCACCAGCCAATCACAGGGCACATATAGACAAACAACCATTCACACTCACATTCATACCTATGGACAATTTGGAGTCGCCAATTAACCTAGCATGTTTTTGGAATGTGGGAGGAAACCGGAGTACCCGGAGAAAACCCACGCATGCACGAGGAGAACATGCAAACTCCACACAGAGATGGCCGAGGGTGGAATTGAACCCTGGTCTCCTAGCTGTGAGGTCTGCGTGCTAACCACTCAAACGCTGTGCAGCCCCAGTATAGAAGTTGATAATAAATAGATAAACCCTACTTGAAATTTGGTTAGAAGCTACTGGTTGCTCATGGGCCACTGGTTGGAGACCCCTGACTTGCCAAGTATGAAGTCAAAGAGTGGTAGTGTAGGTTTTGTACAACATCTGTAATAGAAATGTGGTCATGACACTTTTTTGCGAGCTTGTAATTTGCACCCCACTCCCTGTATGCACACTCTATATTGCTACACAGACAACCACTTACTTACACAAAATAAACACTGTTAGGACACTGATGAATGGTTATTTACAGCTTGCACTTCTGACCCTGAAGTAATGTTGGTCATGTTAAACGTTGGCAGATGCTGACAAAACTGCTGTTTTTTTCTCCTCACCTGGAATCTGAAACTCCAACCACTTCTGCTTGATGCTTGCCTCTTTAGACAAGTTAGCTTATACCATTCTAACAACATTTATATGTCAGAAAAGTGGAAAAAGCAGCCACTTATGCACCAGAATTTATGGTACTGTGTCACCTCTGATCAGGAGCTCATCGTGGAGCAAAACATCCTCAAGCTGGAGGTGAATCGAAAAAGGGATCTTCTGTTCAGCAAAGCCAACAGCATGGTGTCTTTGGAGAAAAGACAACTGAACATGAAGAAGGCCATCCAGGAGAGGCAAGAGGAGATCAGTGTCTACAGACAAATGCTCAGCCATCAGCTGAGGACCACTGAGCAGGAACGACAGAGAATAAGGTAAGACACTGTGGTATCTCTTCATGGTTGTTTTCAACCAAACAGTTCATTTAAAAATCAGTCCTTTCTCAGCGCTGAACTGAATGGAAAACTGTCCAAGATTGAGGCCATGAAGAAACATTTCGAGGTTGTGACCTTTTCAATGGCAGCACCCGGGGAGGATGAAGAGGATGCGGTGAAATCGCAAGCCCGCTACATCACCAAGGTTAGAGGACAGCTCAGAATTTGTCACATATTGTGTACGCAGACGTTTTTTTTCATCTCCAGGCTGGACTAGAACGAGCAGAAGTCATCCAGCAGGGAGAATGTCTCGCTGCCAAAATCTGCAAAGCCGAGGAGGAAAATAAAGCTCTGGAGAACACAAACATGTTGTTCAACATCAGCAATTCTGGATTCCTCACGTCGATCAACACGGCAAAAGAAAGCAGTATGTGTGCATTCTTTATCAGTGACAAAGTAAAAAAACAGGACTGGGATGTATCTGTGGTGGTGCATTCAATTGCATAATCGGCACATAAATGACGCAAAACTCAGTTTTTGTGTGTGGATGGTAAACCCGGACAGTGGGTTCACAATGCCATCCCATAATAATGTGTTTTGCTTGCACTTGCGGTCCAAATGTAATTGTGGCGGGCCACCACAAGTAAATGAATGCATGGGAACACTGATTTACACAAACTGTGCTGAAACTAACTACTCGTGCTTATTTTGACGTCAGGTCCAGAATACCAGGAAAAAATCAAGATGGAAGAACAGTTGCGTGTGGCTGAAGACACACTCAAGTACAAAAGAAAACAAATCAAAGAGCTTCAGCAAGAAGAACAGGTTCGAACGATTTATGATTATGATTTATGATAGCTTCCGCTACCGGGTTCCTACTCTAATCTCGAAAATAAGTAAGTAAGTAATACACCTAAACAGTGCAACTCTGTTCCGCTCTAGTCCTATAGGTGGCAGTAATGCACATTACAAATGTAATGGCAAACATAGCATATCCTGGTCAAACATGTATGCTACATAACCGTATGTTCCGGTGTATAATTGCAGGAGGTCAATATATATATCTATACAAGTGTAACAACATAACATCATCTTGCTAAGAACACTAAATTCATCACACAGTAACTTAACACTCAAAAGGTATACCCGATAAATATACAAAAATGTACCAATACAGATTTGAAATGAAAAATCACGTTGTTGTGCGGTGAGATCAGACAGGCTGACAATTTTGTGGTGTTTTTTTTTTCATAGCTCATGATTGGCTCCTGGATTCGTGTGTACCACAATATGCCATTTGATGACGTGCACTCGACAACTGTAGGGGGAGCCCTGGATTATTTTCGTATTGCTGCAGTTTGGACGATCTGATAGGGTTTTTGATTTGCTGACGATGATTATAATCAAAACAAAACAAAGGTTTTCATTATTTGTGAAAATTTTTAACAATATATTCAGTATAATCCCTTTTTTTATGGTGGTTAATTGGTTGTAGAACCGACCGTGATAAGTGAATTTCTACAAATTAGGATTCCTTATTTATAAAAGGAATATTATTGTAGTTAGAGCCCAGCAAACCTGCTTACAACCTTCCAAATACATTATTAGAGCCCTGTAGACGCGAAATAACACCCCTATAGTCACCTTGACACTCCCATTACCCAATATAGTAGACATAATAATAAAAAATAATTATGCGGTTTCATCAATGTGATATTACTGACCCCTAGTGACTAGTGTGGAATACTACATTCATTCATTCATTTTGTACCGCTTATCCTCACAAGGGTTGCGGGGGTGCTGGAGCCTATCGACGCTGTCTTTGGGTACACCACATATAGACAAACAACCATTCACACTCACATTCATACCTATGGACAATTTGGAGTGGCCAATTAACCTAGCATGTTTTTGGAATGTGGGAGGAAACCGGAGTACCCGGAGAAAACCCATGCATGCACTCGACCGCCGTGCAGCCCTGGAATACTACGTCATCAACAAAATAATTGCATTATTTTCTTTAATTACATGCAATTTTGGAGCAAAATAAAACAAAATAAGTCAACAAAAGCAAAAACTACTATTATTGGCTGTGTCCATTAATTTCGACCATAACATTATGTAACAATATCAACCATGTAACAATATGAGACATGCAACACAAACACTGATATGTGTTGAAATATGTGATATGTGTTGAAAACAAACATAGAAGAGAATTGATAAATATCAATTTCCTCCTACCCGTATTTATATGACATTGATACAACCCATGATATTGACATGAAAACCAGAACATTCACTGTTTCTTCCGTAAATCTCCGAGTCATTGACCTGTGTGCTTCCCACCTGTATACCCCCTTTTGTCCAGGACATGAACAATACCCTGGAGAGTCTGCTCCAGGCTAAACGAGTCGAGAGCGACAACATCCAGCAAACAAAGTCTCTCATGGGCAAACTGAATAGGGAGCTTGCGTCACAGCAAGATAAAATTCAGAGGGCCGCCAAACAGGTTTGATGTTGTTGTCTTTAGGATTTGTCCTTGTACATTTCTCTCATAGCGTTTCATGTAAACCAGGGGTGCTCACACTTTTTCAGCATGCGAGCTACTTTTAAAATGACCGAGTCAAAATGATCTACCCACTACAAAAATGCAAAACATCTATTTATTTTCAAATGTATTGAGGATTATTTGTACGTACAATGTATGTTGATGTACCTTACATAACCAAATGAGACAATATTGCAAAACACACATAATTAACAATTACATTTTTTTGTAATTACCTGAGTTTACTTTGATGACTTGCACTGAATTGAACCAGCCAGGGATGCATAGTCCGGACAGTAGCTGCTGATAGCCAGCCTCAAGCACACTTCCAAATGTTTATCAGTCATGGATAATATCCGTATCATAATATCCGTATAATATTCCATATCCGTATGGAAGTGATATGTTTTTTGCCTTTTTACTTGGTCCAGTTTTTGCCTTTTTACTTGGTCCAGCTCCCTCACTCATTTTAGTGACCATAAACTTTAGCGAGGGCTTTAAAATCTCGCAATTCGCCGACTAGCTTAGCACTTTGCACTTTGTTTACGCATGAGCGGTGACCTAAAGGTCAAAATTCAGTTGTCATCTGACTGGTTGTCCTGTATGTCAATCAAGTAACGGGGATGGATGATAGGCTGACATCGTAAGTTCTGCTGCACTTAGAGACGTTGTTTGATTTGATTGGTCGCCCGAAGGGCAACATTCAGTTGTCATCTGAATGGCTGCCCTGTATGTCAATCAAGTGACGGCATTGATGCTGGGATGATATTTTTTTAATGTCACGCCGTGATCGACCAGCGATCGACCAGTACCACCTCCGCGATCGACCGGTAGCTCGCGATCGACTTAATGAGCACCCCTGATGTAAACATTTGAGGAGCTCTTGTTGACAATTTGACTTTTTTCTGCTTGCCAGTGCTCCAAACTGACCCAACAGGTCCGCTCCTCCAGAAACACCAAGGAGGAGACCTTTGAGGAGAAGGACATCAGGTTGAGACAGTTAAAAGACTTTAACAAGAACATCAACAAGATGCTCCATGATGTCACCGAGGACAAACCTGACCTCAGATCAGTACTGGAGAAGTATTTTCTACAGGTAGAGAGCCATTCAGCCATACTCGTTCATTGTCTCGATAAAAATGTGATGTTGAATTTTCTTCCTTTCTTAGAGTTGTATGTCTTTTCCGTCTCCCCCCTCCACTCCCGGCAGCCACCGAAGCTCCAAAGCACCCACAGCTCCAAGCTCCGCCTCTCCCAGGTCTGACGTAGCACATTTAGATTCCACATTCAACTCCTGAAGCCAGGGGTGTCCAAACTTTTTCCTATATAGGCATTATTTCAGGATTTTCCAACACAATTTTTGCTGGTTTTTTTTCCAAAATATTTCAACTGTTTTCTTAAATAATCATAGTTAATGTTCTTCTTGTGATATTAGAACTTTATCCCATAATGTTTTTTGACATTATTCCCATAATATCATAACTTTTCCCCAACCATTTTTTTTCTAAAATTACAAGTTTGTTTGTTTCTCATCATATTACGACTTAAATCACCATAAATTGTTTCTATGCTACTAAAATGACATTATTTTTCCTCTAAACATTATGACATTTATTTATTATTATTTAATTATTATACATTTTTCTTTGAATATTTTGACCTTTTTTCTTTTAATTACAGCTTTTTTTTATTTTCATATCTGCTGTTGTTGTTGCTTTTTTAATTTTCAAACTATTTCTGTTGACTTTATTTCCATAATATTTTCATTTCACTTTGTTCTGTAGCACTACAACTTTTCCCGGAACCTAATTTTCCAGAAATGAAAACTTTATGAGTTAAAAAAAAACTCTTTAATATTTCAACTATTATGTTCTCGTAAAAATTCTAATTATATTGCATTTTCTTTCTCTCAATATTTTGTAAAATTGTAAAATTCCTGCACATTTGTATAATTTTTATAACTCTAATTATTATTACTCAAAAATGTTTGTCATAATACTAAAACTTAAAAAAATGTTTGCCTCATGATGATAGTCCCACAAAATTCATCATTAGATTGAACAATTTTTCTCTTACTATTTAGACTTTATTCCCACAACACAACTTTATTTTGTTTTTGTTTGTTTCTCATAATATTACAACTTCAAAAGCTTTTTCATATTTTGACTGTATATTACTAAAATGGCATTATTTTTCCTCATAATATGACAACATTATTCTCATAAAATTTTGACTTTCTTCTTGTTATAATTGTTTTTCCTTTAATAGTTTCACTTTATTTAAAAAAAAGTAATATAGCCGCAAGTCACAAATAGCCCCCGGACACACCTGCACAGTGTAATGCTCCATTACAGGAAGCTTAATGGAAATGTTGCATTCAAGTGTGCATTCAATAGTATATGAATACAATATGATATTTTCAGCTGAATGAGGTGATACTGTGCAGTTATACTTCTCTTTAACATCGAACTGCAGGTCTCTCCCATCCTCAGCCAGCAGCTACAGAACTTCTACACCTCAATCCACTCCACTGAAGACTGTGGACCTGGGGCTGGATCTGAACCTTCCCCCCTCTCCTCTTTCGGCCAACAGCAGACGCTCCAGCTCCGCCAGCAGCACCTTAAAGAGTCCGTAATGTGCTAATGCACAAGTCGCTCTTTTTTTATTATTTAACATTAACATTAACGGCTGTATTTCATTAATTACAGTAACATTTTTAGCGTTATTAATGTTTACGTATCATGTCAAGCCACGCCTCTCTGGTTGGTTTCAGCTTGAGGTCACCAACAGATGGGTGGACATTCTCCTTCAGCAGAATTCATGGTTCCATTTATCACAGCAAGTCTTCCAGGTCCTGAAGCAGCAAAACAGCCCCAGACCATCACACTACCACCACCATATTTTACTGTTAGTATGGTGTTTTTTATGATATGTGGTGTTACTGTAATGGGATGCACTCCTTCCAAAAAGTTCAACTTTTTCTCGTCAGACCACAGATTTTCTCAAAGGTCTTCGGGATCATCAAAATGTTTTCTGACAAAATTGAAACAAGCCTTAATGTTCTTTTTGTTCAGCAGTGGTTTTCATCTTGTTTTTTGCCCAGTGTCTTTCTTATGATGGAGTCATGAACATTGACCTTAACTGAGGCAAGAGAGGCATTTTGTGACCTTTTGTGACCTCTTGGATGAGTCGTCGTTGCCATCTTGGGGTCATTTTGGTTGGCCGGCCACTCCTGGGAAGGTTCACCACGGTTGTATTTTTTCGCCATTTGTCGTTGATGGCTCTCACTGTGGTTTGCTGGAGTCCCAAAGCTTTAGAAATGGATTTATAACCTTTTCCACACTGATGGTTTTCAATGAATCTCTCTTAAATTCCTTTTTTTTTTCTTTTTTTGGGTGGGTGGGGTGGAGGTCACATAAGGTTTAGATTTTTTTTCTTCCTTAATGTTTGTAGCTAATGGCTCTCACTGTGGTTTGTTGGAGTCCCAAAGCTTATAACATTTTCCAGACTAATCGATTTCAATCAGTTTCTTTCTGGAGAGAAGCGACATCACTTTTTGACACAGGGCCATGTGGGTTTGGATTTTTTTTTACCCCTCATAATAAAAAGATTAATTTAAAAACTGTATTATGTGTTCAGTTGTGTTGTCACTGACTAATATTTACATTTGTTTGATGATCTGAAGCATTTAAGTGTGACAAACATGCAAAAGAAAAATTATTTTTCACACCACCGTACACTGCTCAGGAACGTGATATGGGCTAAGGACAATACGCAGGCTTCAGTCAACACAATACACACCTTGTGAGTGAGGGAGGTTTCACTTCCTGGTACAGAGCACAAATCACCAGAAAGCTGCGTGAAAGCAGAAGGAACCTTTTCCCCTACGACTTTTCACACTTTTTGTCCAACATGCTGCTGCTGATGCTGTTGGCTGTGGCTTTGACCTCGTGTGCGGCACAGACGTCGGGTGAGTAAACCACCACGATTCTTGAAAACGACCCTCAATGACAGCAAGTCCTGTCCTGTGCTGCTTCACATGTTGACACACATTTGAAAGAAAAGCTGTTTTTGAAATGATTTTCATGAAATTCAGGCGTACGGTGTAGTTTGGATCTGATTTATTGTGTATTTAACATCCTTTTATTTCTCTCATACTGTACGTCAGGCACTGTGGCGCCACCTTCAAATTCAACAGGGGACAGTGAGTGTATTTTTTCTACTTCCAACTTCCCTGTGATGAAGTCTGAAGTAAAACCAGTATATTTATTTTGAATTGCATATTATTTTGGCCCACAGTCTTGGCCATAATTGAGACGAGGGTTGAGTCCCAACTGGTGTTAAACGAAAGGGATGTGGACTCAGTTATACATGAGGTAACCTCAAACCTCCACTTAACACTGAAGTAGGCCTTGAAGAAAATGAATAAT
The DNA here is from genome assembly GCF_030265055.1 of Doryrhamphus excisus. Lineage (NCBI taxonomy): Eukaryota > Metazoa > Chordata > Actinopteri > Syngnathiformes > Syngnathidae > Doryrhamphus > Doryrhamphus excisus. Next base: position 2,677,693 of record NC_080468.1, read on the forward strand.
AATAATGTTTATTATTTGTGTGTTTCAGATCTCTCAACTCATCCTTGAGAGCGGCTCAAATGTGACGTTCACCCTAACACCAAAGAAGATCATCAAGCTTTAAAAGATGTTTCTGCAACCGCTTATTGGTATATTATGTAATGAAAATGAATAATAATGGCTTACATAAGGGGTGCTCATTAAGTCGATCGCGAGCTACCGGTCGATCGCGGAGGTGGTACTGGTCGATCGCTGGTCGATCGCAGCGTGACATTAAAAAAATATCATCCCAGCATCAATGCCGTCACTTGATTGATATACAGGGCAGCCATTCAGATGACAACTGAATGTTGCCCTTCGGGCGACCAATCAAATCAAACAACGTCTCTAAGTGCAGCAGAACTTACGATGTCAGCCTATCATCCATCCCCGTTACTTGATTGACATACAGGACAACCAATCAGATGACAACTGAATTTTGACCTTTAGGTCACCGCTCATGCGTAAACAAAGTGCAAAGTGCTAAGCTAGTCGGCGAATTGCGAGATTTTAAGCCCTCGCTAAAGTTTATGGTCACTAAAATGAGTGAAGGAGCTGGACCAAGTAAAAAGGCAAAAACATATCACTTCCATACGGATATGGAATATTATACGGATATTGTGATACGGATATTATCCATGACTGATGAACATTTGGCTGGTTCAATTCAGTGCAAGTCATCAAAGTAAACTCAGGTAATTACAAAAAATTTTAAGTTAATTATGTGTGTTTTGCAATATTGGCTCATTTGGTTATGTAAGGTACATCAACATACATTGTACGTACAAATAATCCTCAATACATTTGAAAATAAATAGATGTTTTGCATTTTTGTAGTGGGTAGATCATTTTGACTCGCTCATTTTAAAAGTAGCTCGCATGCTGAAAAAGTGTGAGCACCCCTGGCTTACATCATTTGCAGTGATTCACTCTCAATATATTGTTGAATGTTAGCATCCAATCAAACACACAATAAAGGTCTGTATGTGTCATGTCATTTGTGGTTATCATTGTGAGTGGTGTACAGTGTATGAGAGTACCAACAACAATAATTATCTGCAGAGAATTAGCATTTTACGAGCCATACTGTGGATTGCAGCGCCATTTCCTGTTCTGTGCTCTATTTCGTATTTACTTGTGTGTTATGCTTTGACTTGACTCACATGTTGCTGGGCGACACGGCACCTTGGACGCTTCTTCAACCCTTTGGCCATCTCAGCTGTTACCGTGATGTCTGAGGTTGCGTCACCTCTCAACCTTGGTCGCCATTTTTACAGAAATCAATTTGATATTTTTACACTTAAGACATGTGAACAATTTTTTACACTTTTACAAAGTTTTACACTTATTTATGTCATTTTTATTTTTGAGTATTTTTAAAGTAATTTTTACATGTTGATATCATTTCATTTCAAACATGCAAAGCATCTTTGAAATAATCTATAAATAAATGTATTATTTTTATTTTATTATTTTACAATACATTTATTTATTTATTATAATTTATTATTTATTTTATTAATTTGTTTTTTGATACTTAAGTTATGTGTATTTTTTATACATTATTTTTTACATGTTGAAGACACTTTCATTTTATTTATTAATAATAATTAATTATAATAGTAATACTTTTTACACTCAAGTTGTTTTTCTTTTTTTAGATTTTGAGGTAATTTTAAAAAGTATACTTTTAAAATATTTCTTTATATTTAATTACATTTTATTCAGTGAATTTCCATTTTTATTTCATGTTGAAGTCATTTTTATTTTAATTTATTTTTTTTGTTCCACTTTTATGTAAGTCATTTAAAGTTTTTATTTTGTTTATTTACACATTTATTATATTTATTTTTTTTAAATACTTTCACAGTCATTTTATTTTTTTGGATTTTTTTCCACTTTGATTCAAGACATTGTTTGTATTTATTCATTTATTCCTTCATTTAATTAGTTTGTTTATATTGTTTCTTGTATAGAAAAGCATAAAATCTTGAGGTTCTTGTAATAGCGGTCTATGTAAGTGGCATAGTGTGTCCAATTACGTGAAGTAATGAGCAGTGTCTTTTTATCTGTTTTTATATCTTTAGAATGCACAGAAAAAGACAAAAAAGTGCAGTTTTCCTTTAAGGCCCGTTTTCTTTGATTGACATTCCCCATGTGCTATAAATGCATTCCTTTACACTGGGTTACATGTGTGACAAAAGTAGCAGTAAAGTAGCAGTGTGACAAATGCGGTTTGAATAACTTTTTCTGTGGGAGCCAAAGGAGACGATTGGTGCTTTTCATCCACATTCCTTACACTTCCACTGTCAGGGTTAATTAACAGGTTAATTACCAATTATTAAGGAGAAATGTGACCCAGGCAGAACAAACGCGCAACATGTTAACAATTTACTGTGGCAGATGAACTTTGGCCAAGTAACAAAAAACTGTTTTTCCAGGCGCTCTTGGAGTGACAGCGGTGATGACCAATCACACGTTGGCAAGATAGGCAGATCCAATTGTTCCGTTTGGTCCTAGTGCTTGACACGTCTCCTTTTCATAGATGATGAAACAGTGTTTTTGGACAGTAAAAATTACAAGGGACCAAAAGTGCCATACCCTATATCCCAAATTATGTATCACGTGACCAATAATCCCTTGCAGTTAATTGGTAAGAACTGACCATAATAAGTGGATTGATGCAAAGTAGGACTCCTTATTTCTAAATAGAATAACCTGTTTATGACCTCCTAAATACAGTTTTTAATAATACTAGAGCCCTCTAGAGATGAAATAACACCCCTATAGTCACCTTTAAATTAAATGTATCACTATAAGACTGTGTCTTGCTGTAAATGTGAGTCAGGATGTGGGTTCAGAGCTGAGTTTTAGTTTGGTGTGGGTTAAGGTTGCAAGAATAGTCTGTGTTTTTATTAGGGATTATTGTGCCTGTTTTTAAATGACACATTTTATTACTTAATAAAAACATCCTAACATAAATGCCCCCCCCCCCCCTTTTTAGAAAGGTATGTGTCTCATTACATCTGGTTCAAAAGTAAAAAGAACATCATACCAACAGTAAAATATGGTGGTGGTAGTGTGATGGTCTGGGGTTGTTTTGCTGCTTCAGGACCTGGAAGACTTGCTGTGATAAATGGAACCATGAATTCGGCTGAAGGAGAATGTCCACCCATCTGTTGGTGACCTCGAGCTGACACCAACTTGGGTTCTTCAGCAGGACAATGATCCAAAACACACCAGCAAGTCCACCTCTGAATGGCTGAAGAAAAACCAAATGAAGACTTTGGAGTGGCCTAGTCAAAGTCCTGACCTGAATCCTATTGAGATGCTGTGGCATGACCTTGAAAAGGTACTTCATGCTGGAAAAGCCTCCAATGTGGCTGAATGACAACAATCCTGCAAAGATGAGTGGGCCAAAATTCCTCCACAGGAAACGCTTGATTGCAGTTGTTGCTGCTAATAACCAGTTATTTTTCACACAGGGCAATTATGCTTGAAAACGCTTGATATAAGCAAAAATATATATGTAAAATTTGCTTCAATATGCATATTTTGTTGCTAATAACAAGCCCTATTCAAGCACGAACCAGCATGAAGTATTAACTTGTATATGTTTATGGAATATATGTATATGGAAAAACTGTGAATTCAAGCGGCTGAAAGAAAGCTGGGAACTCCTACTATGAAGTATACACATGAGAAACATGCAATATTTGCCACATCCTAAACACAGCATATATTCTTACAGACTAAAATATCTGTGTAGTGTGACCATCTCAAGTTCTTTCCCATGTTAGCGACCGTGTCATCCATTGGTTCTTTATTCCAATGTGCCACATGTACCCCGAGCCGCCCTTTTAAGCCTTCCAAGCAGTCCGAGTGGACAGACCGATTCCACACTGTGAAGCTCACAGCAGATTCTAGCGTCCTCCGTCGACCTGTCTCCACGATGGACCTGAAATTCCTGTTGACAGCTTCGCTTGTTATTCTCGGAGCGGCGCTCAGCATCTCTTTGGCAGATAAGGCAGCACAGTGCAAAATCAAGTGGTAATGTGGATTTTTTTTGTCTATTTCTCATACATTGTTACATTTTAATTCATGAGTAACGTGAGTCAAAAATATGACATCATAATATAATGCATACTGTATGTCATTATGTAATCCAGGGAGACATTTGTATGTTATGCTGACTCATTCCAGGAACAAAGAGTATGCAGTACAAATGGCTGGTCTATGTAGGTTCAAGGTTCAAATAGAAAAGAAGGTAGAAAAAATGTCAAATGAAAGGAAACCAATAACTAAATTAATGAAGATCAAGCATATACTTTGTATAATTGTACAAAATCAAAATAGTGTAGTACTGTATCCATTGCAGGAAAGAAGTTATAGTAAAACTAACGACTAAATTGGTGAAGTTAGACTATTATACTCTTTCTGTATTTAATTTATGGCAAACTACATAGGCTTGATCTATTTTAGCATTATTACTGAACAAAAAATGCAGTTTTTAAATGAAAGTTTTTATTATTAAGGAAGAAAAAAAAAATCCAAACCTACGTGATTCCCCACCCCCATAACGTAAGTGAGATTCATTGAAAACCATCAGTGTGGAAAAGGTTATAAATAAGTAAATACAACTTTGGGACTCCAGCAAACTACAGTGAGAGCCATTAATACAAATGATGAAAACATACAACAGTGGTGAACCTTCCCAGGAGTGGCCAGCCAACCAAAATCAAGAGGTCAAAAAAGACTCCACAACAACCTCCAAAGAACTTCAGGCTCTTGCCTCAGTTAAAGTCAGTGTTCATGACTCCACTCTAAGAAAGACACTGGACTATAACCAAGACAAAAACCACTGCTGAACAAAAGCAATATTAAGGTTCATCTCAAATTTGCCAGAAAACATCTTGATGATAATGATGATGAAAATACTCTGTGGTCTATCGAGACAAAAGTCCCATTATATATAGTGTATATATATTTTACCAACAGTAAAATATGGTGGTGGTAGTGTGATGGTGTGGGACTGTTTTGCTGCTTCGGGGCTTGGAAGACTCAGACTTGCTGTAATAAATGGAACAATGAATTCTGCTGTTAACCAAAAATTCTTAAGGAGAATGTCCAACCATGTCCAGGGGCAATCACTTTTTTAAACTTTTTAGGGCCATGTAGGGTTTTTTTCTCCCTTAATAATAAAAAAAGTGTCATGTAAAAACTGAATTTTGTGTTCAGTTGTGTTGTCGTTGCTTTGCAGGTTGTTTAGCATCCCGTGTGATGACGTCTATGGAAAACTGGTGACCCAGATCAAGGCCTGGCAGGTCGGACAACACTGCCTGGACGCAGGAGAGACGTGCTCGTATGAAGTTAGACCATCTTTTTCTTTTTTTTTATTGACACTGACACTTGCACAGTCAAATTAGCTTTCTAGAGTAGTGAGCATTAGAAACCAATTGGACATGCCCTAGTTGTTTTTAATGCTTATATATTCAGTATGAAGATGCAACCTAACTATGAAACTACCATATAGTACCTACTATGTGAGCATAATAATATAATAATATATATAACAATATAACATCAGACTTTTACAAAGAACACTAAACTCATCACCCAGCAACTTAACACCATACATGCATACCTGAGAAATATACAAATATATAGCAAATGCCTCAGTGGGCGCTTGGCGGAGGTAATGGTAAAGATAATCTTTTAAATATTGTTCCACTCGCAAGTCATTGAGGAAACGCTTTTTCTACCAATCACAAGCTACTCATGAAAGTACCAAAACTATTTTCACTTCTTCCCATAGTGCATTATTACTATAGTCAAAATAGCTGTTGTTTTTTTTATTTTAAACTTGTATTGGTACTTGTATATTTCTTAGGTTCCCTTTGAGTGTTAAGTTGCTGTATGATGATTTTAGCCTTCTGGCTAAGATGAAACTACCATATAGTACCTAGTATGTGAGCATGTTACCTGATGTCTAATAGACTGAATTTGAAATTGTTGCAGCTTGTGTCAACTGCTCCCTACCTGATAAACGCCACGCACACCTCTCCCAAGACAAAAACCGTGAACGAACTTCAGTTTCTTCTGGAGCAGTCAACGGTTTGCAGAGTGACAGTAAGTTACTTTTAAAATAAAGTCTTCGGGCGTAAGGCGGGGTACACCCTGGACTGGTCGCCAGCCAATCACAGGGCACATAGACAAACAACCATTCACACTCACATTCATACCTATGGACAATTTGGAGTGGCCAATTAACCTAGCATGTTTTTGGAATGTGGGAGGAAACCGGAGTACCCGGAGAAAACCCACGCATGCACGGGGAGAACATGCAAACTCCACACAGAGATGCCGAGGGTGGGATTGAACCCTGGTCTCCTAGCTGTGAGGTCTGCGCGCTAACCCCTAGACCACCGTGCCGCCCAAGTAGGATTCAATATTACCGTATTAAACTTAATAAAATTAATATTTCCTATTTAGAGCATAGAAAACCTGTTTATCACGTTCTAAATAGGGTTTTAACATTATTAGAGCCCTCTAGACATGAAGTAACACCCCTATAGTCACCTTTACACTTATATTACCCAATATAGTAGACATGATAAGCTTATATAAGCGATTTAAAACATAAATAAGACTCACACTTGAGTGTGGTTCAATGAATGTGTGGACAGGAAGTGATGCCAGGGATTCAGAATTTAGTTTTGGCCTGTATTATTATTATGATTATTATGATGATGAGCTTCCTTAAAAACATGTCCATTAAGCCAACCAAAGCTAATTGATGGATCATTGGGTGGACTGTTGGATCATGAGGAATTTGTCCGTTATTCCCATGGTTGTTTCTATGGATATGTTGTTACTATTAGATATGTGGATAGTTGCATGGATATGCATGAGCAGAGCAAAATAAATCATAGAAATGGTGTACTTTGTGTGTCATACTGTTACTAAACACCCACTGAAAGGTTACCGGGTTATTTTCAGGGAGATGGAACATCTCAGCCCTCCAAAGATCCAGCAGATAGCCACACCAACTTCTGCAGCCTCCAAAACCTGATGAACGGTCAGTATGTACTTGGTCATACATACATTGGTCATACATTGGGGATTGGTCATGTACAGGATGAATATGATCTAGATTATTACAACTTGTAAAGAGGGTTGCAAAATATGGAGAAAACAAATCCAGAAACATTACACAGGAAGTGTAGCTTGGGAATTTTGGATATATAGTTGGACAATTTCTATTGGTATATACATAAATGGTGTCATGTACCCAAATATTTGTTGTCATCGGCAAAATGACCTGAAGCTAGCATAATATTATATTAGGACAAAGCATGTCACAAGGTACCCAACTCACAAGATGAGACAATGCACGAAAACAAGATAAGATGATAAGTACAATGAAAAAATATGACCGTAAAAACAACAAATTTCGCACAAATTGACACTAAAGTTGTAGTTGAGTTTGTAGTGATTACATTCAAGTCTCATTTCAGGAAGCAACCTGATTGAAGCGGAGGGATACAAACGCTTCACCAACAAATGGATCTGTCCTGGCTTTGAGGACGCCAACTGCACCTTGTCGTAAACCGGAAAAGCTCTGAACTCATCATTTTTACTTGCAGTGTATGTAAGATGACAAAAGTTTATGTTGTATTGTTGTACGTGCATTGAAACGCAATCCATATGATGATTAAAGCGATAGTTGGGCTTTTTTGGTACAACATGAAGTATTATGACATCCTTTCATCAGTAGTGTCAGTGCATCGACGGTGACTTCCCCCCTCATTTTGTCCCGTGAGCTGACTTCTGGTTGACTTTTGGTAATTTAGATAGTAGTTCCGGCTAAACAAAAGGCGATTAAAAGAGTAATACGATAAAAGTAATAGTAAGGAAACAATAGCTCTTTCTTTGGCCGGAGCCAATCAATAGCTATCAGTGCACTCACAATGAGCTTGTCAACGAGGTTATTATATATAACAATATAACATCAGACTTTTACAAAGAACACTAAACTCATCACCCAGCAACTTAACACCATACATGCATACCTGAGAAATATACAAATATATAGCAAATGCCTCAGTGGGCGCTTGGCGGAGGTAATGGTAAAGGTAATCTTTTAAATATTGTTCCACTCGCAAGTCATCGAGGAAACGCTTTTTCTACCAATCACAAGCTACTCATGAAAGTACCAAAACTATTTTCACTTCTTCCCATAGTGCATTATTACTATAGTCAAAATAGCTGTTGTTTTGTTTTTTTTAAACTTGTATTGGTACTTGTATATTTCTTAGGTTCCCTTTGAGTGTTAAGTTGCTGTATGATGATTTTAGCCTTCTGGCTAAGATGACACCGTGAGTCAGACTGTTATATTGAGTAATGACCTCCTGTGATTTCCAAAATGTTGAAAAGCTCACTGTGAGTTTTCTCAAAGTTTATTGGGAATATAAATACTAAAATACTAAATAGTATATAAATACTGAAAAGAAGCTCATAGGAAGTCAGTGCAATACTACACATTGTAATGTAGGTGCTTTAACCTTTCACCTTAAGGTTGAAGCATGTGTCCATACATTACTGGCTCGGTGTACCAACGTGGTATTTCCTATGTCACACATTGTTAGTGGTCATTTATTTGCACACAGTAACCATTGTGGAGTGATATGTGAGAATGCTAACTGACAATATACATTCCATCCTTTAAGGACACCAATACACAGCGTGTCACAGTCGGTCAGTACACAAAGTCACTCATTCTTTTTCTTCTGCTAATCTGATGCATGCATATAGTCTACACTCACACTTACGGACAATTTGGAGCTTCCAATTAGAATGGTAGAAAAAAAATGTAGCTGTCAGTGGGGGCCTGCATTGCAGTGCATGCCCATAATTAAACCGTTGCAGATGGACAGGAAACCAACTGAAGCCCAAGTATAGATCAATATTGATAACCAACATTGGGATTGATATGGATTTTAGATCGATCCGCGCACATACAACCACATAAGCTAAACCCTGCTAGCTTCCATTCATGCTCTAAGAGGAGATTCAGACAACTTTTGCCTGCGTTTATCTCCATTTTAACTTGCGTAGATCGGGAGGGGATTGTTCAGTCTTTCGAGATTTTGTGCCACGATTGAGCGATACTTCCACAAACAAACTTTCTTTCTCCTCACGATTACAGCATTTGATTCATCTTATATCACCGCCACGCCGCAAAGTCATGAACTCGGCTTCTTTAGGTTTATGATTTGCATCGGTATAAGTCATTTTCTTATCATTGGAAGCATCTATACCGGTAAACAAAATATATAGGCCAATCCTAGTAGGAAGCCTAGCGGATTATTGGACACTTTTGGAGACTTAACATGAAAGCACATAACAGTCTTCTCAAAAGAGTGGACGTAGAAACTTTGGACGTTTTACTTTTTATAAAACCCTTGCTTTGTATATTTGTATTTAAACATCTGACCTAATATTGACTATTTACATTGCATCAGTGTAGAAATATGACACTCCTCCGATGCCCGATTAGAAAAAACTACACAGGAAAAAAACAGACAAAATTCATGATGTATTTGTTTACAGTTTTTCCTCGCTTTTTGCCTATCACAGCATCTAAAAATGACATGCACATGCCAATTATCATCTAAGACACCACCACACATACATTGCAGTCCTGTGGGAAACACTGTTGTGGTCAAATGAACGCTGTCAGCAGTTGAAAGACGTATGTGACGGCAAGCGCTAAGTCAAAGATAGCATGTCAGCCGTTGGTGTGACACTTCTTAACGTGCATTTTCAGGGCGTGGTTGGCGATGAAGCTTCGCGAGCACGTGGTGCAGGCAAAGGGTCGCATTCCCGTGTGGATGTTGAGGTGAGACTTGAGGTGCGCGGACTGCGTGAACCTCTTGCCGCACTGCTGACAAATGAAGGGCTTTTCTCCTGTGTGGATGCGCATGTGAACGTCCAGGTTCTGAGATGTGGCAAAGGTCTTGTTACAGACGGAGCAAATGAAGCGCCGACCTTTGCCCCCCCCGTAGGCGTCGGCTAGGTCTCCCGTCTGGTACTCAAATGTTGTGTCATTGTGGCCAACCGGCGCCGAGCCTGAGACACTGATCATCTTGAGGCCAAAGGCGTCGCCGGGTGGATTGTGGTCGAAGTGGGCCAAGGTCACATGACTCTGCAGCGGCTCACTCCATGCACTGCTTATGTTAGTGGAAGACGGCCCGTCCATCACAGCAGTCGTGGACATATAAGACAAACGACTGTCCTGGCCCACAAGATGAACCTCAGGTTCTTCCAGAGGAGCGAATGACGGACACGACTCAGCCGCCGTCGTGTCATCAGCAGCCGGCGTGGGGGAGCAACCAAGAGTGTCTGAGTACATGGTAACCCCGTCCTGACTTCCTGCTTTCCTGTCCAACTCCTTGTCTCTCACTCGATGCCTTTTCTTTTGCCGGGTGGTGGACGATGGCATGACATCCTCTACTGAAGACAAATAATTGTGGCGTTACCGTTTAGTTCCGCCCCTTTCAGATGACATCATCACTCACCTTTCTCAACGTCAGAGTCTTCATCTTTAATCAACACCACGTCAGGAAGCTGCAAAAAAAAAAAAAAAACCCGCGAAACACGTCAGCTGTCACCTTAAGACTGATACCAAAACACCACAGGTTTGAGACCCATAGCATAGCATAGCTTAGCATAACATTACCAAGGTTAAAGGATGGAGCAAGACAGCGCTCTGTGAGGATTGGTGGACAGGACCTTTGTCCTTCTGATGTCATAAACAAAGATATAAAGTACAGCACTAGAACTTTACTGTGACGTCATAACTGGTTGTAAATATAATGTAACTGTATTGGAATCAGTTATCAAATCATTAAATAAGATCAAAACAGGGGAACTAAAATGTCTGCTGTAACAACTAACACAAGCGATTGATTAAATCAACAGTATAAACAAGATGCTACCGATTTAACTAATCAATTTGTTACACCGGGCGTGTATTCATGCTCACACCTCCTCGCCGGACATTTGAGCGTCCTCGCCGGCTTCAGCTCCTCCGTCGCCCGGCTGCGGCTGCGGCTGCTCGGCCTCCTTGCTGCCAAAACTGCCCCGAACCACCACAGCCTCGATGAGGTCCAGTCTGCTCTTGAGCTGCTGGTTCTCGGTGCGCAGGCCGGCCAAGGCTCCATCCACCAGCTCGCAGATCTCTACCACAGCCGCCTGGCTCAGCGCCGCCATGATGACGCTCAGCTGCTCCTGAAGAGCTTGTCCCGTTAAGAGAGACATTGTGTTGCTGGACCGGACCGAACAAAACCGAACCTCCTACCCAATGACAGAACTTGACTGTGAGGGTGTTACTTTGGAGCACCACTCGCGGACTATTACATCAAATACAAAACGTTCCACTTCCGCCCACCCTTCCGGCGGAAATGAACAGTTGACGTTACAAAATAAAAGGATTTTATTAGCACGCGAAAGTCAATACGAGTAAAAATCACGGTTCAATTAAAAAGTCCCTGACATAAATATAAGTTGTTTAATTGTGGTGGATGTGTGGTTAGCATGTTGGCCACACATTTTTTGGCATCTTTGGCATCTCTAGAACCACGTTTATTTTTACCGTAAATTCATTCTCCACATACACAGCACACTTCCGCGACAGCCCTTTAAAATAAGAGCACCATTTGCCTTATGTCTGTGTAAACGAACAATTTAAAATATCTTACAGATTCAGTTGGAATTGCATGGCACAGGCATTATAGTTCGGTGAAGATTTAGTAGCAATACGTGCAGAGGCTGAAATTCCATTAGAAAGTTTTACAGTTTGTTAGCGATAAATAATCGTGCTTTTCAATTTGAGACAAGTGTATTTCATTACATGCCTTAAGGATTGTAGCTTTTGATACAAGACTCCACTGGATTAAAATTTGATATTGTTTTATATCATCATATGGCGATACATCCCCAAATCATTGTGGTATATGCCAAGGTATGAATGTGAGTGTGAATAATTGTTTGTCTATATGTGCCCTACGCTTGGCTGGCAACAGTATAGAAGATGGATGGATCAACCATTGAATGCACTTGGTTCAACACTCAAAGTTGTAGTTTATTTTAGTTACCTTTTTATTAAGAAACAAACATGCTGTTGTGGCAAACCCAACTGTCAACAAATTTCTCACCCCAGGCTCACACTGAGGACTTGTCTACACGTTGCAGGCTATTTTTAAAACCGCTTATTTTACCGTCTGTTTATGAAAAACATTATGTCCACGCAACCTTGTATTAAAAAACAAACAAACCAACGTGTAACCCTATAAATGCATTGGGTTATTGGTGTCCACCCCAACAGGTTTTGAAAACCTGCAGGCTCGTGTGGATTGGCCAAATCGTGGAAAAATAACTTTGTTTGATGAGATACCCGCTTATGTGTGAACAGGGCCTGAATCCGCTGCAGCCTCCGGCATTCTGGAAGATTTAAATCCCTGTTGTAGGTTCACATTAGCTTCGTGCAGAGCAGCTCTGGCTACAGCGGTTTTCAGTCAACGAGTGCCACTTTGCATCAATCTGGGCTGGATCAGGATCGGAGCTGCACCGTAGTCAGTGTGAGTCCGTTTACAGGGCTCAGCTGTCAGCCTTACAGGAAGTGCTTACAGGAAGGCCACACAGTGTGAAGTCATGATGATGAAGCCACCATCAGGACGGTTGAAGGTCTACAATAAGTTAAAACTTATCACACAAAAGCGTGAGTACATTTATTTGGGAAGGAGATTCACCCTTCCTGCAGGTGGAGGGGGGCGGGGTGTGCTGGCTCTGCAGGGTGGTGTTTCTGCAAGTGGATGCGGAGGTTCTGTTTGCCAGCAAACCTCTTGGTGCAGTGCTGGCAGCTGAAGGGTCTCTCGCCCGTGTGGACACTCTGGTGGGTCTTCAAGTGGCCCGACTGCGTGAAGCGCTTCCCGCACTGGCCGCAGCTGTACGGACGCTCGCCTGTGTGAACGCGCACATGCGTCTCGAGGCTGCGTGAGGACGTGAAGCATTTGCCGCAATAGTTGCAGACGAAGCGTCTGTTGAGGCGGTTCTGATCCAGAGCCTCCAGCTTATGCGCCACCAGGCCCAGCGCTAAAGGGAAAGCCGTGGTTAAGTCAGACATCTTTTCTAATGTCATCGGCCGGTGGTCCCGCTCTAGATGCTGCCTGTGAGAGACAGCCATTACGCTCGGCAGGCCCTGATTGGCCCATGGAGGGCAGAAGTCCACCTCGCTGTTGTCGGACCATGAGGCAGGCAGCGAGTCGACCCGGTTCAGTTCACCCGTGGTACGACCTCCTGAAGCTAAGACCAATCCTTTCCTCTGCGCTGCAGACAAGACTTCTTCGTCTGACTCGGAGGCCAAATCAAACATGTCTGTTGCGTCGCCGGCACCACCTGCTAGACCCGGAGACTCTGGAGCACTGACGGAACTGTGAGGCTCGACGAGGTGGTTGTCGTTATTTTCCCAAGGCTTCACATCAGCTGATGGGGTGGCAGACGTGCCAGATGGACCTCCTTGACCGTCATCTGGCGATGGTTGCAGCACCGCTCCTTGAAACACACAGACGTTATGTAGATGCCAACGTTAACATGTTAATATCACAGCATGTGATTCCACTTCATACCGTCCTCATCAATGAGCTTCTGGCCATGGGTGTAGTTGGCCACTTCCTGTTTGATCACAACATCCCCTTCACTCGCCTGAGAGAAGAGAAGTTTTCTTTCTAAAAAAATCATGTAGATGACACCCTCATCAAGCAGCATCCCCTTCTATCAAATCTATGAGGACCTCGGCTCTGTCAGTGACCTCTCACCTCTGCTGCTTGTGCGGAGGAAACGCTCGGCCCACTTCTCCTTCCACCGCTTTCTGAATTGGAGACTCCTGATGATGTTACACACACTGTAATAGAATGAAAATATAAAGGATTTAAAAAAATATATATATTTGTTTATACTCACTTTCTTTTCACTTTTACATTCTAAGCGCTACTACTGTAGTACAATACTGTAGTATAGCACATAGTACAATTTTTAACTATGATCCAAATAAAATAATTCTAGCTACTACAATATACACATTAAGACAGAGTGTAAATTGGCACCACTTGATGAAGTACAATGTTTGAAGGGGACCTATTGTGCTCATTTTTTGACCCTTTGTATTGAGTTGTGGACATCTATAGAGCAGCTACAAACGATAACCTGCACAGAAAGAACTTTTAAGATTTTCCACAATCTGCACCCATTCCCTCTGTATTTCCTTGGATTTTGTGCTTCCCGTGAAAACTATTTTAATTTATTCCACCCACACCCTGACCCCAGGCCAGGTATGCCCACTCCGCTGTGGTTGGTCACACTCTGCTCAGGACTTTCGGTGTTGTTCCGCTAGCTGTCAAACCCAACTTTATAGGAGTTGATAATAAACAGTGATTTATCTTTTTAAAATGTTAGCTTTTCCTATACAGCCATATGTGTTGGATCCCGAATCCAATCCGGAAATAGGGACTGGACCGGACTGACATTGTTGCGTGCTGAGGAAGTATGCATGTGAGCTTCCCAGCATGCCGTGTGAATACCTGTCAACATTTGCATTTGACAATAACACAAATTTTGGGGAAAATAACAAATTGTCATCTTTCCACCAACATTTTTTAGGCCAGTGTATTATTTTTAGAGTGAATACTATTTATTGTAGTACTATGTGTAATAGTACAATAATAGTGTGATATTACTACTATGGTTCCAGTATAGTATTGAACTATGGTTCAAATAAACAATCCTAAATACTATCATACCGTACTGCTATCGTAGTAGCAGTAGTAGTAGTAGTAATCGGCAGTGGTGAAACAGTAGTACAATATCAATACAGTAGTTATCAATACAGCTGTAGTTGTACAATAGTAGTTTTAACAGCAGAGCCCAGTGTATTACAACTAAAATATGCTCAAATTTAACTTTAAAGATTAAAGGCTGAAACAAACCGGCTCAGCTTGACGTGCAGCTCAAAAAAATGTAAAATTGAATTCTCAATTGTGTCCACCGGCTTTGCCGCCTGCGGCCTAACACTCACCGGTGGTTGAGTCCCCGGTCTTTCCACAGGGGTCCTCCTGGCTCCCGGGGCCCAGCACGGCCACTCGCCCACCGTCGTGCCCCCTTGCGACGATGGTCTCAATGAGGTCCAGCTTCCTCCTCAGGGCCTCATTCTCCTGGCGACTGCGGCTGATCTCCAGTTGGAGGACGGCGTAGCTTTCGTCTACCAGGTGGCTGATCTCCGCCACGGCGGCCCGGGTCAGACCGTCCATGATGGCGGCAAGCTGCGAGTGGAATGCCACCAAGCTCTTCATCGCCATATTTCTACCGAGGTGAGGGTCAAAGAAGTTTTTTCAAGCTCCCAGAAAGAGAAGAATGTCTGACTTTGTTGGTTGGTTGAGT
Source organism: Doryrhamphus excisus (assembly GCF_030265055.1). Taxonomy (NCBI): domain Eukaryota; kingdom Metazoa; phylum Chordata; class Actinopteri; order Syngnathiformes; family Syngnathidae; genus Doryrhamphus; species Doryrhamphus excisus. Next base: position 2,693,206 of record NC_080468.1, read on the forward strand.
GACGCGCAGCCCAGCCGTTTCTTTGTTTTGTTGTTGTTGTTTTTTTGCTTCTTCTTCTTCTTCTTCTTGTTTTGGTTTAATGGTTGCAACAATGACTTTTTAAAGGTGCATACCGCCACCTACTGTACCAGAGTATGTATCAATGGGCAAGTGACTTATTTTATAATCAGATGAGTAGGAGAGAAATCAAATAATAGTACTACTAAGAATAATGGTAATAAATATTATAATAATATAATATTATATTATTATACATAACTATAATATTCTATATTTATAGTAATGGTAATAATTATTTTATTATAACATTCTTTTAAACAGTCCTAAAAACGCAAAAGCCCAAAAGTCAAAAGTAATTAAATAAAATTGTAATAAAAATTAATTCATTCATTTTCGCAGGGGTGCTGGAGCCTATCCCAGCTGTCTTCGGGCGAGAGGCAGGGTACACCCTGGACTGGTGGCCAGCCAATCACAGGGCACATATAGACAAACAACCATTCACACTCACATTCATACCTATGGACAATTTGGAGTCACCAATTAAGCATTAGCATGTTTTGGAAACCGGAGTACCTGGAGAGAACATGCAAACTCCACACAGAGATAGCCGAGGGTGGGATTGAACTCAGGTCTCCTAGCTGTGAGGTCTGCACGCTAACCACTCGACCGCCGTGCAGCCCTTCTGACGTGTTGTCATGTTTAATATGATGTTCAGAATATTTCACCGGCCAATTAAGGAATTAATTGCAGGGCCGGGCGTCACGGCGGTCGAGTGGTTCGCGCGCAGACCTCAGAGCTAGGAGACCATGGTTCAATTCCACCCTCGGCCATCTCTGTGTGGAGTTTGCATGTTCTCCCCGTGCATGCGTGGGTTTTCTCCGGGTACTCCGGTTTCCTCCCACATTCCAAAAACATGCTAGGTTAATTGGTGACTCCAAATTGTCCATAGGTATGAATGTGAGTGTGAATGGTTGTTTGTCTATATGTGCCCTGTGATTGGCTGGTGACCAGTCCAGGGTGTACCCCGCCTCTCGCCCGAAGACAGCTGGGATAGGCTCCAGCACCCCCGCGACCCTCGTGAGGAAAAGCGGTAGAAAATGAATAAATGAATGAATGAATGAATGAATGAATTGCAGGGCCTAAATGGCCCCCTGAGCCGCACTTTGGACACCAATGACTAAACATGTTTTTGAATTAATTCACATGAGATTCAAGGCGCTAATGAACCGCTGATACTTAGGTATTAGGTATACCTTCAACGCCATGATTCATTAACCACACCCACTCATCAAAGTCAATGACAGCTCATCTGTGCGACGCATGCTGGAAGACTTTGTAACTGTTGTCTTTTTTCCTCCACAGAAGATACGATAAAGATAGTTCTAATGCGGAGTGAGACCCTCCGGTGAAAAATGTTTGTATCAAACATGACATCGTGCTTGAACGAGTGGCGACATCATATTTACATCAAACGTGACATCACGATCTAGGAAGGGCCTGAGTTTGAAGCATCAATCAGCAGGAACATTTGTATCATTCCGGATCGTGACATCGTGAATAAATCTACTTCCTGTTTGGATCAAGATGGATGGTGAAAGTTACATCTCCGGTCAGGCGCTCCTGGCCTTGACGGAGAAATACTTCCTGGGGATTTCGCCTGCGCAGTGGGCCTTGTTGGCCGCAGGTGTACGTGACCCCGCCATCGACATGCTCCTCGCGGACATGTGCGGTGAGATTGTGCAGACGGTGGCCACGGAGGTTCTGAGGTTGGTGGTGCCGGTGCTGGTGGAGCACCTGGAGGGCCGCGCCTCCCCCGATGAGATGAGCACCGCCATCGAAAGGTGCACCCCGCAGCTCGGCGACAGGATCATGACCACATTCGCCGCTGCCGCCGATGTACCTGAGATGGAGTTTGTGGGCGCTAAGCGCTTCACAACCCTGATCGAGAATGAGGCCAACGTGAGAATGAACTCTGTGTTAAGCTCCGCCCTCAGCAGTGAGGGCCAATCAGAGCCTATGCTTTATGTTAACGCTACCATGTCCAGCGTCAACACGCTGTACGAGATGGTGAGCCACGCTCACAAATGTTTGTCTTACTTGAGCAAGATGACTCAGCGCTTCTACAAGATGAGCGGCTTGACCCCTGTGGACATGGAGGCCGCTACCCGGGCCGTGGCAAGAATCCTGCTGAAGTGGGCCCAGGAGGGGCGGGACAGTGATGACGGAGAACTCACAGAGCGCTCGGAAGACGCTCAGTCCACAGCACAAGACATCATCCAGACCATGATCCAACTCCAGCAGCAGTCCGAGCGCGCTGGCACCAGTGTGGCCACCGTGGTGTCAAAACCTTGCATCGACATGAGCGCCATATTGGAAAAGGTCAAGCGTTTCTTTGCGTCACGACCTAAACCCTCCGCGAGCACCGACGAGCTCACCGTCAGGAGCTCGCTGAACGAGGTGCGGTGCGCTCAGTTCATGAAAATGATGGCGGGACTGAAGAGCATGTTCAAGAAGCCTAAACCACCATTTGTGGTCAGCCTGCCGCTGCGTTCGAGCCAGAACACCACACAGCCATTGGCCACCGGTAGAAGCAGCCAAAAGATGTCCAGGGCGTCGTCGCAACCTCTGACGGAGGAAGAGCTCAACAGCGAGTTTAACAGTCTCACCTCCGACCTCATCGACCGGGAATTGGAAAGCTGCAGCGAGGACAACCAGCAGCAGCTGACAAACACCGTGTACGAACACCTAATCGCCACACAGCAAGACACCACTAAGACGGTCCGACAGCACTCGTACTTGAACGTCCTGTACGCCATCACGGACGATACCATCAAGAAGTACCTGCAGCAGATGCGCCTTTGGCTCAAAGTGCTGCGAGTCAACTGCAAGAGTCGCGTGGAGGTGTCAGGCGCTCTTAATGACATCGACTCGCTCATCTCTAGCTTGAGTGGCGGCGCCGAACCCAGCCCGTCAGATGGGGCGACGCCGAGCGGCAGCCTGCACGAGGCGCACATGAGGAGCCTGGTGAGCGCCCTCATCGTCACGCTGGTCATGCGACTGTCATGGGATTATAGGTCGTGCACCAAGATCACCACCATCTTGCCCATCATCAAGCGGCTGTCGGAGAGGGCAGTGAAGGAGATAAGCCCCTCCCTTGCGGCCGCCCTCACGGACATGGACACCTACAACATCGTGATTCAAGCGGTGGCTAAAGACCTCTCCAAGGAGTTTGATACTCCTCTGCTAGATCAGGGCTTTGACAACGCCGTTTTCAAGCATCTCAAGTTGCAAATCCAGATGCTCACTGGTGAAGTACCGAATATTGTGCGGCCTAAGAACCACTTCTTATCCAACATGGGAAAGGTCCTCTCCAGGCCTTTTCAGAGCCTCTTCTGCCCGGCAACGCACCCGCTCCCTGACTTTGACTGAACCTTATCTATGAACTGTTTTTCCCGCACAAAGTCTACCTGAATGTCAAGTTCAATTAAAATTGTTTTGATGTCTTCTGTGTTTTTATTGGACGTCAGAGACTGGTGCTTACAGTCACTTCCATCCATTCATTTTCTATGCCGCTTATCCTCATCAGTGTTGTGCAAGACTCTTTTGCAAGTTCACTGTGCCCCCCCCCTAAGGGGGACCTACTATTTATTATAGGTTAAAGACTGGCCTGGTTTTTAAAAGAAAACTAAGACAACCCATATCACTTAATATTGTTCACTGTTTACAATTATATATTGTTCTAGTGGAATTGTAGAACAATAAAGTATTTTCTTCATTTATGCTTTTTAGCCTATGCATGTTTGTTTCTCCACGCCCCTTCAGTTGTCCCTTTTGCTTGGTTGGTAGGGCTCAGCAGTCAGTGTAGCATAGTAGCACCGTTTTTGACAAAATGTGTGGGCTACTACACATTCACCCTTACTCTGGGAATTAGGCTCAATGTAACCGATAAACTCAAGGCCAGGATAGACATGATGTCCCGAACAGTACATACAACAGTACACAGGCTGTCCTGCTTGTCTTTGTTGATATGAGGATATCACATACTTGAAATAGTCTTGTTAAATCACACACTAATATTGTTATTCATTCATTCATTCATTTTCTACCGCCTATCCCAGCTGTCTTCGGACGAGAGGCGGGGTACACCCTGGACTGGTCGCCAGCCAATCACAGGGCACATATAGACAAACAACCATTCACACTCACATTCATACCTATGGACAATTTGGAGTCGCCAATTAACCTAGCATGTTTTTGGAATGTGGGAGGAAACCGGAGTACCCGGAGAAAACCCACGCATGCACGGGGAGAACATGCAAACTCCACACAGAGATGGCTGAGGGTGGAATTGAACCCTGGTCTCCTAGCTGTGAGGTCTGCGCGCTAACCACTTGACCGCTGTGCCGCCCCTAATATTGATATATTGTTATAATATTGTCATATTGCATCATGCTATCTCTATTGGTACATGTCTCATGATTGTCATGAGATTCAACTCCTATTGAGCAGCTTCCTATGATAACATGCACAGAAAGTTTTCTAGATCTTCCAGAATCTATTCCAGCTGTTTTTTTCAAAACTGTGTGTTTTAATTTATTACCCCTATTTCTCGCTTCCGGAGCCACTCCACACACTCCACTGTGATTGGTCCCACTCAGTTTGTACCGCTAACAGCTTGTACCCCGGCACGCCCATACAATGAAGTCTTTCCCATTGTGACATCACAGTGAGCCAGTGTTAAAAGAACCGCTCTGAATGTCAGGTTCAAACTCCTGTGACACTTTTAAAAACACTTAAATACAAAAGAGACAGAGAACAATATTCAAAGTTACTCGCAGCGAGGAGAGTGAAACCACATACCCAGTGGCATGTCACTCCACTCTGAATATGCAGTTCACAGTTCACACAGTTCTTTTCGGGGGCCCTACTACATGGTCGTGCAACTCTAAGGGGGGGGGGAGGCAGTTGCACGAGCTGTATTTGTTTGTCTATGTGTGTGTGTATATGTGAGAGTAATTACTTTTATTGTTTTATGACTTCTTATCTTGACACATTCTTGCAGGATTAACATGAACATCTGCAGGCTTGTTGCTGGCGCTTACAGACACCTCCAGGACCTGGGGGTCGCTGGGGGTCTCTGATCAGGGTCACGGGAACATTTCTTCTTCAGCACATTCAAACACTCTTTTCTATTGTTGAAGCAAATGGATGTAAGGGTGATACCTGACACTATATTCATTCGATCTACATTTCATTCTAACACTGAAACAGAGCGTTCAGAGCCACCCCTAACTTTTTTCAGGGCTCAATTCCAAACTTAATACAACAAATTACAAGATTCGAACATTTATAGGTCAGAAAAGTGGAAAAAGCATAATCGTTCCTGTTTAAAACATTTGAAAATAATACAAGCAATAAGATGAATATATTAAGTGCTAAAAGATTTAATCAAAACATTATTTATAACATTCATTTATTTAAATAGATTAAAAGTTGTGCAAAAAAAACTTTCAAGATAAATATTTAAATGTTGAAAAAGTACAAATGTGAAGGAACTAAAATGAGGCTTTCATGTTTCACATGAAGCAAATATTAAATCAGAATACGTGAGTGATTATATGCAACTTGAATAGGTCGCAATATTCATACTCATTATACTCACTACAGTACTGCTAAATATGTGTACATTATTAGTAGGATGCATTCGCTTCTTGGACTATGAGTGTGCCCTTCAGCTTTCTTTTGCTGTGGAACCAAGATGCATGTCATCTCTGGACTGTCCCGTGATTTGGAAATGTATCGTTGAATAACGTTAGTATAGAAAAAAATTGTATTGAAAAACTTCAGTGGCTTTAGTACAACAGCCCCCTCTACTGGTGCCCGTACATGGTGTGTGTGTGTGTGTGTGTGTGTTGTGGTTCTGGTGCCGCTGGGTCACTCGTTCCGTGACGTGATGTCCTGTAATCATTTGAAGTTGTTAGTGTCGGAAAAAAAAAGACAAATACATTTTGGGAGGAGCGACTCACCTCTGTCTTGGCGTGCCTCCACCCCCCCATCGGACCAGACCTTCTGATAACTGAAGCAGAACCAATAGGAGATGAAAACATTTGCAGCCTCAAAAATGAAACACATTTATTGCTTATGTAACACTCACACATGCACGCCAGCAGCAGCATGCACACCATCGCGGCCGCCGTCATGGCCGCCTTCACGCCAGCGCACCACAGAAGACAACTGTCAGGAAGACCAAAACGTCAATACTTTCTCTTTTCTTCCTTCTCATTGGAGACACTTTAGAAAAAGACATTTTACCTCCACAAGACCAATATGGCCAACATCAAGACGATAAGAGTCTTTATCGCTGAAACATAAAAGAATTCCGATAATGAAGAATTTTTTTAATTTCATAATAAAATATAGTAAGGAGAAGAAACACAAGGAAGAAGCACCTGTGCGTTCGGGTGCAGGCTGAAGGCAGCCATTGGTGTAGAAGGCCAAAGGAGGCGGGACTTCAGAAAGTCCACCTATGGACTGGGTGAAGCATTCCTTTGATTGACAGATTTCAGAGCAAATTTCCTCCTGGATGATCTGTTTAGGTAGCCTGTCTACTTTGTCGGAAGGGGGCGGTGCTTCAGTGGGGTCTGAAAGGAGAAAAAATATATATTTTAAAAAATTGTAAACATCCATCCAACCTTCTTCGATGCAACTTAGCCTCACTAGGTTCACGGGGGTATGCTGGAGCCTATCCCAGCTGACTTTAGGCAAAGACACTTTCACATAAAATGAAGGTTTTGAATTTAAATGACGACACTGAAAGCTGCATCACAGACAGGAAGTGAAATATATTCACCGTATGTGAAGCAGCTGCAGCCGTCATCTGGTTCTGGGTGGACTGGCCCGGACTGGTTCGGCTTCTCAAGCTTGGTGAAGCCTTCCTTCCTGGCCCAGTCTCCAATTGGCTCCCAGACTTGGTCTTGGTCCCTCTCCTGCTGGTCACGGTCTAGGTCCAGGTCTTGGCTCTGGCCTGTCCCAAACACACCTCTGAAGACGTTGTCGTCCAGCCAGGTTTGGCAGGTCTCGGAGACACCGCTCAGCAGGCGAGCCAGGGAGCTGCGAGGTTTACGTCTGCGCTTGAAGACTCTAGAGATCGACAGTTGGGGGGGGGGCAAAGATGACACTGCCTCCTTGCAACTGTCATGATGGGAACTATTTACAAGTTTGAGACTATAACAACTGTCACCTGTGGATGTTCTCTTTGTAGGACACGTTGGCAGCGCACGGTGTCAAGGACACATTCCCATGGTCATCCCACAGGAAACTGTCATCGGTGACGGCGTAGTAACCATTGGTGAGGAGGCGAGGCGAGCGGCGGCAGCAGCAGCAGCTGTGGCCACCGCGCTCTGCAGATGAGTAGCACATGTAGGACGAATCGGGAGACAAGAGGGATACGTCCAGGCTGAGGGGAAGAACACCATTAATAGTACCAGTTCCTCTCCAATCCACTGGGATGAGACACAGTTTTACCTTTGGTAGGCGGAGCTGGACCTCAGTCGCTTTTTTATTGGTGAACCTGCAGAGACGACATGTCAGCATCTAACTAATGTTGTCATGATGATGATGATGATGAAGAAGATGACATACTGGTGACCGCTCCAGAGAAGAAGAGAGACATAATGGCTGTAATGAGCAGGAAGTCCTGAAAGTGAAAACATTCAATGATTAAAATACTTTCACGTCTTGAAACACTAAAACAACAACACACTGGTGTGTGTGTGTGTGTGTGTGTGTGTGGTCTCACAGGAAATAGACTTTTCTAAGGCCAGTCAGGGTCCAGTCGAAGTTCTTCCTTCAGACTCCGTAGTGGCCCGTCAGGAAGTGTTTACATGGTGCTGTGTGTGGAGGGAAAAGAGAAACAGGAAATGGCACCCATGTGACTCATGTTGGAGGTTGTGGACAAGGTTTGTATGTTCTGGGCTATAGTCTATATGCTATAGCCTTTGATATGCTAACTCTGCCAACATGCGAGCTGCCTAGCAACAACATGCTCAGTGCTGGAAGTGTATGTTTGTCTAAAGGAGGGTTGTTTTATAAACGTTCCCACCGAAGGTCATATACTGATAAAATCTAAAGATGCAGGGGCCACTATGACATTTTTAGAAAGCAACCCGTGTAAATATGCAAAGACAAAACCCAGGTTTTCTCAGAGGACTCCGGCCTCCTCCTACAATCCAAAAACATGCATACTCATTCATTCATTGATTCATTTTCTACCGCTTTTTCCTCACAAGGGTCGCGGGGGTGCTGGAGCCTATCCCAGCTGTCTTTGGGCGAGAGGCGGGGTACAATCACAGGGCAGATATAGACAAACAACCATTCACACTCACATTCATACCTATGGACAATTTGGAGTGGCCAATTAACCTAGCATGTTTTTGGAATGTGGGAGGAAACCGGAGTACCCGGAGAAAACCCACGCATGCACGGGGAGAACATGCAAACTCCACACAGAGATGGCCGAGGGTGGAATTGAACCCTGGTCTCCTAGCTGTGAGGTCTGCGCACTAAACACTAGACCGCCGTGCCGCCCTACATGCATACTCATACTAGGTTAATTGGCGACTCCAAATTGTCCATAGGTATGAATGTGAGTGTGAATGGTTGTTTGTCTATATGTGCTCTGTGATTGGCTGGCGACCAGTCCAGGGTGTACCCCGCCTCTCGCCCCAAGACAGCTGGGATAGGCTCCAGCACCCCTGCAACCCTCGTGAGGATAAGCGGTAGAAAAAGAAAGAATGAAAAAAAAAAGAAAACAGGAATAAAAAAGAAAATATGATGGTAACTGCAGCACAAAACCGTCAAACCGACAGATTGCACATCAAATGACTTTTTTTTAAAATATTCATTCCCATTATTAAATAATATTAACGTATCATAACATAATATTAAACCAAATTTGCTTAATTTCATGCTTTTGTTTCTGTTTTACTGTTTAAATCTGTTTAAATCGATTGTGTTGGCCATTGGGAGTTTCCCAGGATGCTTTGCGGCGAGCCGATGATGCTGGAGAAAATTGCGTCACCGAAAGTGTAGAAATGGACAAAGCAAACCAAATCAACTTTAATGTCGACAACAACAAAAAAGCTTTCGTATAGGTACTACTTGAATAGGTCACTGCAAACAAAAAAAAAGATTATAAATGACTACTGAAATATTCATAGAAATAACGTTATTAAAGTCAGTTATTTTTAGCCACATTCCTGAAATACTTCCACGATGAAGTTAAGTATCCTCTAAGATAAGACAGCCAAGTAAGTAATAAGTAAAGAAGTTATGATTAAATAAAACGTTAACATTGGCTTCAGTTGTCAACTAGTTGTGAGTGTATTTTAAGCAGTACAGTTGTAATCCACTTTAAGACGTCCTAAAGTGGATACGCTGCTCGTGTCTTTCATGTTTTTGATGCAGAAAAGTGATGTTCGTGGACAAAATGAGACAAAAAGACACTTACTGCTCGACGATCGTCTGCCTTTTCCCCTGTCGGAAGTAAGAAATGTTGTTTCCGACCAAGTTGACAAATTTCCAAGTTGTTGTAGTGATGTTTTTCTTTTGGAATTGTTTTCTGCAGTTAAAAAACAACAACAAAGTCACATTCGACGGTTATCGAGTGTTATCGAGACGCGCCCACAAAACAGAAGCGCCCCTTTCAACGTAAAACTACTTCCGGTAGCGAGTTTTGAAATAAAATGAAACACTTCCTGTGTTCAAGTCAACATGAAACACTGGCTGAATTCAAATAACAGTGTTTGAATTGAGTTGCGCTCATTGACTTCCTACAGGTATTTGCCCTCCCAGCCGCTATCATAAGTGTAATTTAATTTCTCTGAAAAGCTGAAGTGAACTTGGCGAGCTCTACCATTAGAGAGCTGAGGGAGAGCTTCTACGTTGATGGTCACTTACGTTATTACCCAAAATGCCTTGCAGTGGTGAAAGAAAAATACATCCATGGGTTGACAGTGATGAAGGAATGAACATAAAACACGGTTTTTTGGAAGAAGACTCATCAAATGAGCAAGGTAATGATTCTGGCTGTGTAAATCCGGGGTCTGTTGACTCCTCGTGCGCATTTTTGGGCAGCGTGACGTCATCGCGCAAAGGCTGTATAAATGAGAAAGTCTGTGAAGGCTCCTCCAAATGTGTCCCCCTTGTCCATTGAAAATAGGTCTGCAACCATCCTTCGTGGCCAATCATATCCCAAGATTCTAAAAAAAATCTGCATCACAGTGCAAAGCAGCCAGAAGTATAAACATATTGATTCATTTCTATAATTTCTATAAGTATTGATTTATTTGTGCAAGCAGACAGTTTGATGTCTGCAGCCTTTGGATGTGAAGTCTTAAATCTTTCCTCGTGGAAAGGTTGACTTTGCTCAATTCATATTACTTAACAAGACTTTGTGTTTGTGTACATCATTTACATTTATGAATGCACTTGTGTTAATTTGATCTTGTGTTTAGATTTCTCTTGCCTGTCTTTAGAACAGTCATGGAGGAAATGCATGAGCACACAAGCACATACAGTGAACCAACTATAAAAAAAATATGTACAAGTACATGTAAGAAAGTACATGAATAAATATTGTGCTGAAACTACAGCTCTTGTGGTTTTCATCTGCTGTATTCATTGCAAAGATTGAGGAATGGGGCTTACAATTGATCTACTGTATTCTAATTCTACTATTTACAAGTATAATGTAAGTACAATCATTTATAACAGGCACAGCAAATGGCAGCAAGTGCTACATTTTAGACACAAATGAGTGCCTGAACATGTATTTCATACAAATATATAAATATCTTGAGTATGATTGCATGGTGTTGCTGGATGTGTTCCATCAACCATAATGCCTTGTGTGCCTTAAGCAGTTTTTATCACAGCGATATTTCCTGGAAGAAAACATTGGACGTTTTCTTCCACATTTCTCAGTGGAGACTGGTATTTTTTTGTGCATGTAAACGTACTGATTGATTGTTGAAACTGACTGGATGGCGGATTTGGGGGAAAAGTATCAGAGGTGGACTCAGACAAAGGCTGCCGTGGCGGCCATGTTTGCGGCATGCAGGTCCATGGTCATGTTGGACTTCTCCTTGAGTTTGGCCTGCAGAAGCATGTGCTCCACCACGCCCACCCTCACGTCCATCCTCACGATCTCCTGCTTCAGCTTGCTCACACTCTGCTTAATCTTCACCACCGCAGCTGCACATAGACACACACACAAATATGTGAGATGGAGCATGCCAAATAAAAGTGAAGATGTTGAAGAAACGTCACCTCCATCAGACATGCTGCTGCCTCTCTCCTCCATCTCCTGCTTCACCTTTTCCAACTCTTCACTAATCTGGAACATTCCACCCAGACATTGTTAGTAACCATGTCCCCTGGTCTCTAGCATGCTACTCCAACTAGTGGTGCTCATCACTAGTGTAGTGGTAAACATCAGCTCATCTTGCTTTACAACCATGTGTCATCTTGAGCTTGTCTCATTTCGGTCCACTGACACGTCAGGATGTTATCTCCAAAGTTAGTCTTTGCTGTTTATGACCATCGTAGGGGTCTTAAACGGCCACCACACTAGTCAAGTCACCACTGAGTTTGTCTGGAGTGGCACAGCCCTGCACTGCATGATGCATTCACTGACCTCGGCCAGGACCCGGGTCCTCTGGGCCACGGCCCTGCTGGCAAGCTGGTAGCGCTCCTTAACCTGATGAAGCACAATGACAAAAAGTGGAGATGAGATAGGAGCTAGTTTTTTAAGGCAGAAGAGGAGGCGGAGAGCCTTCACCTCACTCAGTTTGGCTTGAGCGTTGCGGTACTCGCTGATGACATCTTCCAACTGCTTGTTGATGTATTTCTCTCGGCTGGACACCTTCTCCAGTGTCTTACTGATATCCTCCTGAACTTTGTCCAAGTAGCTCTGAGGAAAATATGATGATGATGATACACAAGGTGGCGACAGGAGACATCATGAGAACAACACGAGGGATATTCCGCACAAGAGTCAACAAAGTCCCTCCCAGAACACACCTTGGCCTCTTGGAGTGAGAACTGGATCCCATCCTGGTGCTGGTGCATCTGGTCCACATGGATCCTCCAGTCCTGCAAACCCGTAGAAACCACAGCAACCATGTGAGATTAAGGATGTCGAAATAGAAAGAGAGAGTGGGTACGGAAAGTATTCAAACCCCTTAAATATTTCACTTTATTTCACTGCAGCGGAAAATGGTGTTAATTTGTTCATTCAGTTGTTCAAGCACCTATGTATTTGTGAAGTTGTTCCTCTAGCTGTGGCCACTTAGCTTTTAGCCCACGATTAGCGCTTTTTTTGTTTTCTTCATTGCAGTTTAGAGTAATTGCCAGTCCCTCGTTTCTTCCTGCTCTTCTGGCATTATTAATGGAAAATGTGGATGAAAAGCAGCATACTGTATCATACTGTATCTTTCTCTTATCATATTGTACTCTGATATTGCTAGCTTGCTCGCTAGTCTTGCAGTTATTTACTGTATTATGCTGGAAGAGAGACACTTCCAGATGAACACCATTAATAATCGGTTCAGAAATCTGTGCATATAATACAGACAACAAAACAGAGTAAAAGAGGCGTTCTCTTTGTCAAAGGCAATAGAAAGAAAAAGATGTCGGTGAAAAAACACAAAGTCTAACCAAGTTTAACCAAGATGATACCATGATAACCAAACTGGTTAGCATCCCTTACACATGCACTCTCACTGCACTTCTATTTGTTGTATTCTATTGTTAGAGTTTGTAAGACCTTGTTTTAAATGTATGTTTTGTGGCTCCAGGCTATAAAATGGCTCTTTTCATAGTACGGCAACCTTTACTACTCCTGCCCTAGGAAATGTTTGCTTTGAGAGGCCTACCAGGGGTATATAGCATAGCCCCGGACAATATAGCTCTTAGAATCACTAGGGCTCTCAAACCCCTCCACAATAAGGTGAGGAGCAAACAGATGAGTCCCAATTTAATATGAAGGCAAAAAGTAATTTACTACATGTCCTGGAAAATGTGTAATTATGGAAAATATGTCAATAGATCATCAATATGCCATCATATCCCATATGAGCTAAGAATTTTGTTTCTGGAATGGTTTGAGAAATGTGGACTTCGGATTAATACCTTGTTGTCTGTTCTGATGGTGACTTTGAGCAGTGGCAAGACTCGTTCCACCTCCAGGTTCCATGCGGCCACGTCCACTGTGGACTGCAGGATGTTGTCAGGTTTAACAGCCACTGCCGCTTCCTGCGGGATGATCAATGGCAACTTTGTTAAAAGTGCTTCCCTACAATACAATTTGGCCATTAGACAGGTCATGTGAGCTCACCGTGCGACTGCTCTGAAGTGTCAGAGCCTCCAAGTCCACCAGGTTCTCCTCATCTTCATCAGGCTCCTCCTGAGCTCACGGCAAGTAGACAACACAAGGAGGTGATATGACTGGACGAATCCCAAGCTCACTTCAAACATAGGCAGAGCACAGGTGACTACACACCAGGAACTCCTCCACTTTGTTGAGAGTCAACTCCGCATCGTCCTCCATCACAGACTCTTCTTCTGTGCTCTCAGTCGGGTAGTTTGGCCTGAAAAGAACAACACACGGACATGTCACGATTACACACATACACAAACATACATAACACAATCATGTGCACAAACGCATACAAATACACATGCATACTTCTACATGCATACACACGCATGCAAGCACACATGGTCGAGGTGAACATCAGGTCACCTTTTAAATGAAAAGCCCCGCCTCTTGAGGGCCTCGTCAGCCAGTCTGTCCAACACGAAACACACATGCTCGCCTGAACCCGATTTCAGTTTGGAGGGTGGGAAGTCCACCTTCAGCCCCTGCTGAGACACAGCTGTCACCAGGTTTGTACCTCTACCAAGCACACAAAGCGGGAAGTACAAGACTTAGTAGCAAGATGGTGGGCCAAGATAGAAGCCCACATGGTTTAGGGGAAATGTACCAAAAAAGACTTTAAAAGAAGAGACTTTACAAAAGCTCGAAGCTCCGCCAGGATGTTGGATACGGTGGCAGTGGGCTCGTCGTCTTCTTGAGGTTTGGAGAAGCTCCTCCCGCACGCGTTGATGAGCCATGCTGCCATGATGGTGAACATGTAGAACTGCTCACCCGGGTTGGACGCCAAGTAAGGACTGGACACAAAGTAATGTCTGCACGGGGGACAACAGACAAGGGTATGTCAAGGCATGACATACTGTATCTTTCTTTTATCATATTGTACTCTGATATTGCTAGCTTGCTCGCAAGTGGCGACGCAATACACTTTAGGCGCAAGTGATAATCTTTTCCCATGACAGAGTACTGGAGAGCAGTCAGTCGGGGTAGAGTAGCTTCAACTAGGCTGGGCGTTAAATCGCAACCCGCAGCAGACTCTACCCTCCTGCCGGACTTCTCCCCCTTTTATTCCTTTACAAGACCCGAGTGCAAGCGAGGAGGACTAGTCCCCGCCAGCAGTCGTGCCTGCGGTGAGTCGTCCATCCCGTCCCGACAACATGCTTTCGAAAAAGGACAACACGTTCTCAAAACAAGAGAACGCTCCCAAGGCTTATCTCCAGATGTCCCTCACAAAAACAACTTATATAGGTGTCTCTTTATTTAGCAGAAAAACAAATTATAAAAGTAAGTTATAGTATAATCTTTAGTTACATAACATACAAATACTTTGTAGGTCATATTGGAACAACAATTTATTATTATTATCATCACCAGCCCAGAAAGCTTTTTAGAGCTTCCAGAATCTGCACCTATTCCAGCTGCATTTTGGGGGATTTTGTGTTTCCTGCAAAAACAGTCTGTTGGAAATGGCTTACAAGGAACTCCAGACACAGTGAGCTTGTCATTTGCATCCCGCTCTCTGTAGGCCAAGTCCGCCCAGGACATAACACGGAAGTGAATGCGGAGTCGGCTCTCCAGTTGTATAATCTACTTGTTTCATAGTTTACTATTTTCTTTTCAACATGGCCCTCGTGGTCTTCCATAAGGTTTCATTTTATTTATTGCTAGCAGCTGTGGGCCGCTGATGGCCCCCAGACCGCACTTTGGACACCACTGCATTTAAATGGCTAATAGTTAATAATAACATAATACGAATGTGATGTTCACAAACATATGTATGCATGTACGGCACATGAATGGCATGTATGTGAATAGCGTTGAGGTTCATCTTTGTCTCACCTGGAGAGAGTCTTCATGTTGTGTTTGGACAGAAGCTCCTCTTCGTAGTTCAACACCTTTAGCTTCTCCAGTAAAGCCTCCATGAGCACAAACACTTGGTGAATTGCTCCGGGGCCGCGTTCGTCCTCCTCCCCGCGGCGACCGTCGTCCGCCATGGCGACTGAATATTAATTTTCTGAAGGACGAGTATGAATGGAATGAACAAGCTAGCGTTAGCAGTCAGTGAAGCTAACGCGATTGTTTGCCGCCGTTGTCAGGCAACCAGGAGATAACTAGCCATGTGGCTAACTAGCTAAGAGGCTAACATTAGCCGCTCACCGTCAATCATGCTGCGCCGGCGAGCTGGTTCTCTTCGACCCAAGTGGCTCTCCACATAACATGCAATCACAAGCACATGCGATCGAGAACGTTTAACCACCCTAAATCGACTATTTACGTTTAGCAATAAACTACAGTTTTCTTCTTCTGTCACATCTTCTTCTACTTGAACACACGACGCTCTATCGCCACCTACTGTCGTTTACATCACTATACATTCATATACAGTATGTTGCCCTGTGGCAACTCCTTAATCAGGAAAAAAACGAAAGAAACAAACAAAACCCTTGATTGTTCAGTTCATATGTGCAAATTTTAATAGTTAAATGTCCGTGTAACTTTGTAAAAATAAAAGTGTATTTTAAGACTTCTTTGGGGCATTTAGGAATGGTAACGCCCTCACCATGCCCGATGCGCCATGTCTGTACATCTTTCCAATATATGTATTGTTTTTTATTTATATTTTGATATTTTTCCAAAGGCTTTAAGAAAATCCCGCTTTTACGCAGGCATATTTTTTTCCTCCTCCCCTCTCACTAACCAGCCCCCCCACAGTGACATCACGGGGTAACCAGTGGAAGTTCGCGAAAGCGAGAAAACGTGTGGACTTTTGTCTTCCCTTTGCTTTCTGTCCTCTTGCTGCTGCTCCAAAGGTAAGAAACAAGTTTAATACATGAAACGACCACACCGTGGAGTGGATTTATGCCAGCACATTGTCTCGAGTGTTCATGCTTGTAACTGTTTACGTTGAGAAAGTGTATTCAATTCCTTTTCGTCGTGTTTGCTAACGTGATCACACAAGGTAAAATCCGATAAACACACAGTACGTACATAAGGTCAACACTAGCAAGAAAAACAATAGGATGCTTGCATGTCGGCAAGTCGTGTGTTTTTATTACTCAATTTATCCTACTGGAGTGGTGGGGGTGGGGGGTAGTCTGACTATTTAGTGAATGTTTTTACTCATAGTTGAATGTTTTCTTATAGTTAAACAAATTTCTATCTACTGTATCTTTGTACCAACATGGCCGCACACACAGGCCGCACGTGAGGTTTTAGTTTTGCTTATTACCACGTAGTTATCATACAGCTTATAAAGCATCCATAGACACACGTAACATAAGTAATCATTTATTAGTTTGAAATAAAATGACAGATACAGGCCTAAAATTGACCCTTGTAATAAATTATCACTGTTTCATGGTTGAATAAGGTTTGTTATAAGTTTTTTTTAATGCAATTTAATATTTATCTAGTGGGGGCGGGGCATCTGAGTCATGTATATGCAGTCATGGACTGGGGGTGCCCCAGTAAAAAATGTTGTGTTTATCTATTTTGTTGTGGACTTCTATAGCTACACATGACAGCTGCACAGATAATCATGAAAGAACAAAAAACAAGCCAAAAATGGCCCCTGATCCGCACTTTGAGCATACCTTGTTTGCAGTCTTTCTTTTTAGGAAGGTGTAGGTGCAACAGTACGAGTACCAACAGTGTGATGATTATTTTATTTTCACTAAAATGAATGACCTGAAGTGCAGGGCTGATAGCCAGTGCTTTCATCTTATGCACTCATCCTTATCTCTCGATGGAGGTCAAGTGACACGACAACGTCAGGGCTAGGAGGCAGAGGACCTGGTGTGTATGTAGTTGAGGAGCTCCGCAGGGTCCAAGTCATCTGCTGCATTGCCGATACAGACAAGTGGGGCAGTTCGGTGTTGTTGCCAGTACTCTCAAAGGCCTTTTTGGCTGCTTTTAGGGAATTGAAATATGTAAAGTGTGGGAAATGCGACATTACAAAACAGGGGGGGGCTTATTGCCAGCCTGTACAGTTTGTCACACTGAAATGTTTCGGCTCATCAAACAAATATAAACACAACTGAACACAAAATGCAGTTCTTAAATGAAACTTTTCATGTCCTTTTTATGTTACATTCACATAAACAGCACTCTGATATAATCACGGAATGGAGTAACTTAGCCAAAGATAGGATGTACTGGGGGTTGCATGTTCTATTTTGTACCAAAAATTTTCCGGATGAGAGATTGCCAAGTCAGCGAAAGACACAATTGTCAGTTGTAATCACACACAGCACCAAAGAATGCGTAGGATGAGATAGCTCGGGATATCTTGGCACCAATGGTCTGAGGAGACCACAACAAAAGGCAGAATAGAATGTACCATTGATTCTTCTTCCTTAATAATATAAAGCAAGGAGATCATACAATAGGAGAGCCAACTCGGCATCTGCTTCTGTAATAGGACCTGGGCGGGTTTGGCCGCCATGATAGAGGACAAAATCCAGAAAAATGGCATTGAAAACATGCCATCGGCACACTTCTCAGCCATTAACTGCTAGCCACTTTTTGACGACACGGTCAAAAAGGCGAGTAACCCCCAAAAACAAACACAGGTACAGTGTATGTGATGAAAATGTTGTCAATTTATAATACCGGTTGTTGTGAATAAACAGAATATTAGACAGGATTTAAAGTATATAATGTATGAGACTTCTACACAATATATCTCTTAAAATAATTGTGATGATAATTTAGATTATAATCTATCAAATGTATTAACAATGGCATTACTGAATACACATTGCATTGTGTAAATACGTTTACTTAAATATATATGTAATATAAGTACTTTAAAATAGAATTTCTATTGTTCCTTATGGTCATAAAAAATAACCATATTTTTAAAAATTGTAATATGTAGTAGTGGAATAGTAATGAGTGATGTCACTATTACATTTTATTTTTTTAACATTGTCTTGTTTAACCACCCTCGGCCATCTCTGTGTGGAGTTTGCATGTTCTTCCCGTGCATGCGTGAGTTTTCTCCGGGTACTCCGGTTTCCTCCCTGTTGGAAGAATTGTACATAAAGTTATTCTATTCTTACTATATTCTTATGACCTATTTTTACTATATTCTTATGACCTACAAACATTTCGTATCACTCACATAACAAAGTAAGATTAACGCTGTACATGTGTTTCATATCACTCACATAACAATGTAAGATTAATGCTGTGACGCCTGCACTTGTGGTGTATATCATGATTAAGGGAAAACAGAACATGACAGAACATTCCTCAGCAGATAGTTTTAACACCCTCAGGGGACATAGGCACGGGTCAGAAGTAGATATGACCTCAAAGGGTATGTGTGTGTGTGTCCCCAGAGAATCACATGCCAAGGATGAGATATCCACACATTATGGATAACATGTTGTGCGAAGAAACTGGTTTCAACTGGAATAATTAAACCCCCCTTCCCTCAGTCATTGATTGTAACCAGGGCCTCCCTTCAATAAAAAGGCAAGAGGGCAGGAACTGCTTCAGAGTGAGGTGGCGAATTGTTACTGAACGGTTCCTGATCACTCTCCTTGCAAGTAAAAAGAAACTCATCTCTCTGTGTCTTCCTTTGTACAGGCAGTGTTTTTTACAAGTGTTGGGATTTAAACCTGACACTCCCACATTCCAAAAACATGCTAGGTTAATTGGCGACTCCAAATTGTCCATCGGTATGAATGTGAGTGTGAATGGTTGTTTGTTGTCAGGTTTAAGCCCCAACACTTGTAAAAACACTGCCTGTACAAAGGAAGACACAGAGAGTTGAGTTTCTTTTTACTTGCAAGGAGAGTGATGGAGACTGCACAGTTACAATCCTCCCAACCAACTCTGAGACAGTCTCCTTTCTCGATGCATTTTATTCAGTTAGGAACGCCCTAGTTACATGAGGTTTCAACTGCTAAGGGGAAGGGGGGTTTAACTATTCCAGTTGAAACCGGTTCTTTCGTACAACATGTTATCCATAGTGTGTGGGTATCTCCTCCTTGGCATGTGATCTTCTAGAGACACTCACACACACACACACACACACTAAGGTCACATCTACCTCTGACCCGTGCAGCTATGTCCCCCCGAGGGTATGATAAAACTATCTGCTGAGAGAATATTCTGTCACGTTCTGTTTTCTCTAATCATGATATACACCATAAGTGCAAGCGTCACAGCATTAATCTTACTTTGCTATGTGAGTGATATGAAACATATGTACAGCATTAATCTTACTTTGTTATGTGAGTGATATGAAATGTTTGTAGGTCATAAGAAAATAGGTCATAAGAATATAGTAAGAATAGGTCATAAGAATATAGTAAAAATAGAATAACTTTATGTACAATTCTTCCAACATTTGTCTATATGTGCCCTGTGATTGGCTGGCGACCAGTCCAGGGTGTACCCCGCATCTTGCCCGAAGACAGCTGGGATAGGCTCCAGCGACCCGAAGTTTCACATGAGGAAAAAGCGGTAGAAAATGAATGAATGAATGAATGTTTTGTTTAAACTGGTTTACTTATTTTCTACTATTTCCACAAGGAGTTGTGGACCACTGAGGAATCTGATGTAGAGCCGCTCATATTATTGTTATTAAAACATTGTGTATATTAAAAATGCAACAAGCAATCCAGTGTAGGTCAATATCTGCAAAGCTAGCATGTTAGCATTGTGTTGTAGGTGACCTGAAAAATTATTTCATAGAGGTTGCGCCTAAATGGCTTGTGTGGATAGCCTTGGCATGCTGATAGATATGTAAAACAGTAGCAAGAGAGGATGAACAACTTCCACTCAGTTTGTTGACTTTGTGTTACATTTGAACCTCTTTCAGGGACGTTCCCTAGTGGGAGGACGCTATGCAGTCATGCGCCCTGATGAATGGACCATCGTGGCAGGCATCGTCCAACAGAATGAGAAATGTGAGCACAAACAACCTGTGGCAGTACACCGCTCACTCTAATTGGCCGTCGTCGCTTCCTGGTCAAGACGGCAGGGGTTACAACGGTGTGTTACATGATTCCCAGTCTGGAAGCCAGGGACATCCGAGAGAGTTTTATCACAATGCAGCTCAGAACCTATCTGACTGGAACAGAAACATTATTTCCTGTTCCCAGAGCGATGGTCTGGCTCAGTGGAAGCAGACCCTGCGCTCATGGGGGCAGCCGGCAGGGGTCCACAGTCACGATGTTGTCGCGGATGCCTTACCGCACAGGACTGATTTCTACCAAACCATGACACAACCCCGACAACAACCTAAGAGCAACATAGCAACAACCTCAATTTCAGTTGGGCGGAGCTTGTTGAGCACCAACGCCCATCAGAGATCTCAACAACACTCACCTTTGACCCCTGTGGCAACTAACCAGATGATGTATTCCACAGCCACAGGTCAGAGTTCTATCTCCAGCGCTGATGGCAGGACACAGGCACCGGTTAATAGTTTGAGAACAATCCCTCAACGACCATCACCTCAATCCCACCGACCGCTCCAGAAACATATTCCGGAAATAGTACAGCTGCTATCTCAGAGACATCTAGACGTAGCAAAGCACCAAGACAGAAGTTCATCAGAAGTGTGTCTTCTGGCCACTAATGAGTGCACAGGTTCTGGTAAAGGTTCAACTGGGTCGGCCTCAGGTTTGACCTGGCACCAGGAGGACGTGCGTTCATGTGATACTTCAGGTCAGACAGACAGGAACGTTCCAGAGTCCCATCAAGAGGACGCAAAGCAAAGTGAGAGGACACTCCAGTGTCTCCCATTAAAAGCATGGACTCTAGCAGATCTAAAGACGCTGGTCCAGGAAACCCAACAAGCTCAGTGGAACTCTGAGTCTTCTGCCGCATTTGATCTTAATTTAATCTCCTCGCTCTGGAACAACGATTTACGTATTCTGCAAAACCAACTGAAGAGTCACTGGTACAAGAATCTCATGAGCGAGATTTCAGACTTCTTGCAGCACTGGACCGCGGACTCAGTGGTTCTGATACAATCAAAATGCAACTTAAATCTCAGCGGTTTGCATGTGCTGCAAGATGGCGAAAAGTACTTTGAGCCGTGCTACACCTCATCGTGGAGGAACGTCAACGAGAAACTTGACGACATCGATAAAGAGTTTGGCTTTGCCATGACCTATGATGGGGATTTTCTTAACCCGCTTGAATCACGCAGCGGCGTCTCATCGAATCCAAATGTTTCCAAAGCTGTGGAAGAAGAATGGCAACGAGTAGAACAAGAAGAGGATCAGGAAGTGGAACAGGAGGAATATGAAGAAGAGAGGACCTCCTCTGTAGCAGTTGCACATGGCAGTAAAGATGACAGCTACTCCTTCATCATTCAGGTTCATCCCCAGGAGGAGGCCAAAGCCATCCATGAGAGCTTCCAGCCTGCAGGAGACCATCCTGCAAAGGAGCACCTGAAGGATGACCATCCTCTAAAAGAACATCTGGAGGGTTCAGATATGGACCAAGGTGATTCCAGCGGAGATCTAAAGGAGTCTGAAGTGGAGATGTTCTTTGCTAAGTGGAAAGAAGTAGTTTTGGGCTGCAGTCCAGTCATGAAGAGCCAGGATGATGTGAGCCACAGGATCCTGGAAGATAAGGAGGTGAAGCTTCATGGCACCTCCAGCGCAGATGAAGGGAATCCATCAAATAGTCTGAATCAGTCTGAGGACACAACTCCGCTCCAACAAGATGATCAAGAGACGGGAAATACCCCCCAGCAAAGGACAGAAGTTGAATCCAAAGATTCTCATCCGAAAGAAATGCAGCGTCATTGGCGAACAGAGCAGAGGTCGAAAAGTGAGACGTTCTTCGCCAAGCGTTTAGCTCCTGCCAGAGAGAGGAAGAGAACGAGGCACGCTCCCATCAATGTTCCTCTACTGAAGAAGCTGAAAAACCTCAAGAGTCGTCATGATCAAGGTTCAACACGCAGGAAAGATTCAGCCAAAGACATCCACCGGACTTTGCCTCCTCGAGCGCCTGAAGTGCTTAATGTAAGTCAAAGAGGGATGAGTGCGGTCAAACAGCGTATTTACCAAGAGTGGAGTTTACCGCCAACCAGAATCGAGAGCAGAAGCAAAGTGAGAAGTCAGAAGAGAAGTTTCACAGAGAGACCGAACAGTGAGGACAAGCGGAAAGACCACAAAGTGATCCTGAAGAAGTGGAGGCCCGGCCCAGATCACTACACCATCAGAGAGAAGGCCTGGTGGCCGAGATCCAAAGACGGAGATGTCAGAAAGACTGCTGAGGGTCATTCAGTTAAGTTCCAAAAGCCTTCAAAACCAGAGACAAACCTTAAGCGATGCAGTCTTTCTGGAAGAAAGTGAGCTCTGAGTTCCCAGCTTTGTGATGATCTGCTGCTCTTTGTGGCGTGGAGACTCCTGGTAATGAGCGGATGGAAGTAAAGTAGCACCTTTTTTCAGCTAAAGCTCACCCGGCAGCTAAAAGACAAAACACACGCATGCCGATGGCTATCTTTTGAAATGTTCTTGGCTAGCTAACATATTGTTCAGGCACTGTGTTAAACTTGTAGAATAAAGTTGAAACTTTGCAGGCTCAGGTTGACAAGACACTGAAAGGACAGGCTGACTTTTTTGCTGTTCTTAATGTCCATTTTTTTTCAATTGAATTGTCGCACATAACAGATATGTACATTTATTGTATGAATATTTGTCTACATGTTGGTTTTCACCACTCACTGAAGTTCTCTTTTGTACGTTGCTGAATAAAAGTTCCCGTTTATACATTTTTGTTGTACAAAATGTTCATGCAGTCATTATATGGTCAGCTTGTCAATTTTAATGTTTTCTTTCTTATTTTTTGAATAAAAAAGAAAACATATGTCAAGTGTAAATGTTATAGGTGACGTTAATAAGATGAAAAAAGAAGATGTCTGACTTGAAACATTTTATTGATCATATTTGTCATGACCACCAGGGGATGTCCAAGAACTGATTGACATGTATTTTAGCTGGTCTCAAATGGAATACTTGCATCAGTACAAGTATAGGAATTCTGACAGTGTAGTGTGTCCCAAAGTGATTACTGTCATTGTTCACGTGTACCGTTTTAATGATGAATTGCAACCTGTCCGGTTAGTCCTGCCTTTTCCGGTGTGAAACCAAGATGGCGACTATTGAGGGTGGTAAGTGTCCATCGCTACACACACACACACACACACCATTTTTGAGCATGCTGTATTTTGTCGCACTTCTTGCTGTGGACTTGTATACATTATCTTACCATGTGATATCAGGGTACAAAGAGGCACTGCCAAGGAAGCAAATAACAGACAGTACTTAAAGGGGAACCTTTTTTTTTTACCATTCACAACCATTATATGAAAATGAACACATATTTCTTGCCCTTTCTGTGCATTATAATGCAAGAAAAGTTGATACGAGCTAGCTAACAATACACGGCATTGGGACAGCGCTAGTTTCATGCTTAAGCCCAACAAAAAAAACTAAAAAGAACAGCAACAGCGTTGCGTTGACATAACTGACCTGTATATTTACAGCAATATTGTTATTGTAGTAGCGAACACCAAGTACATGAACCCTAGCCTATATCACTCAAGCTACTTCCTAGTTACGCTACCTAATGGTGCTGGTTCTGTGTTAGTTTTAAAATGTTAACACCAGGTTATAGTAAATCATGTCTCAGACGTGTATTGTTGAAGGTTGTGGCAATAAGCCATAATAGTTGTTCAACTTTGAGATTCCACAAGCCACCAACAAAACAACAGGACAGACTGAAGGACACCAGCTCACAACCAAGACCCAACAACATCGCTACAAAGACTCAGCAAGATACTTGTTTGCCCTGAAGATTATTTTGAATTTACCAGCTCAACGGGAAGCACACGTCTCGTGCTGAAAGATACTATTGATGCTAGTCCACTAATCGGCATCCCAATGAGAGCAGACGTTGTCGTAGGACAAAATACTGTAGGTATTATATGTTATCATCAATGTACTTGTTCAGAATGTACGTATATAATACATTGCGATAGTGATTTTTTTTCTTCATAGTCAAAATAGGTGTGTCCCAATGACATGCATTGGTGGCTCACTCATATTAACTAGACTTCCTGTGTTATAATACACAGAAAAGGGAAAGAAATATGCGCTAATGTTTCACATAAGGATTGTAAATGATGGCCACATCCCCTCTCCTTTCTAAGAGTGACGCCCCCCTCAAAAGCTACAGAAAAAGTCTGCTAAGTTACCTCGAAAGGCTTCTTTTAAATTGTATAATACTTTTGTATGATTATTGTCCTGACACGGTGATGCTGCAAATAAGGCAAGAGAAAGATGTAATAAGAACACCAGCAGGTGCCAATCAGACCAGCTCCCCTGTGGTCTACTTTGGTCTATTAATCATCCTCTACTTTGGCGTCCTTCACCTGCCCCTCCTTCTTGGTGTTGGAGACCACCTCGGTGTAGGCAACCCCCGGAGGCTGGGCGCCCTCCTGGCCCCCTTCCTGGCCCTCAGCCACAGCACGTTCCTTCTTGGTCTTGATACGGAAGGTGTCTTTAGCGGGGGCTTTCTTGGCGATGTTCTCCTTGAGGCGTTCTCCGCTCTGCTTGAGGCGCTCTCCGGCCTGGTGCATCTTCTCACGCCGTTCAGGGGGCATGACCTTCTCTCCCAGGTTGTGGAACTTGGTACCCAGATGGTCTTTGGTCTTGCTCATGTTCTCCTTGGAGAAGGCAGCCTTGAGGGTCTCACTGCTCTTCACCATGGATTTCTTGAAGCGGGCTGCTCTAGAGGGGTCCGCCTCCTCCATGCTCAGGTACTCCTCATCCGAGGAGAGGTCAGCCGGTATGTCATAGGCGTCGGCCTCCAGCTCCAAAGCCTCCAGGCCTGCCACCTTTGGAGCCTTGGTGATGGCCACCGATGGAACCTCAGCATCCCCCTGAAGACAACACCACAACATCATGGAGGGACCAACGGACAATCAATAGTTTATGGAACTAAAGTTCAGTGTGTATAATATTTACATCTTAATAACATCAGGGTTTGCTACATGTAATTGATCGTGGTGGAGCACCACTACAAAATAAAAGCCGCCACATCATAAAAATAGGCTTTTTAAAAATTTAAAACAATTTTAAGTAATGTATTGAAAGAATGCATATCTATCTATGCTATATAGATACATATTGTAATTATGATTTACGCACATATTGACCACAATTAGTTTGAAAACGATTTTAAATGTTTTACGGTGCTTTATTTTGATAAGCATACATTGGAATCGTCTGTCTTTCTGACACGATTTGTAACGATCTGTAACGATTATCTAGCCAGATTTGGCAACAATCCAACCCCTTTTGATGACATATTTTCTGGAAAGCGACTATCGACAAATATAGCGACTTTTTTGTGTGTTCTCAGCTTCAACAGTATAATGTTTACCTTTCAGTAAGATCTCTGAAGCAGAAGAACTCCACTCTCCCGTTAGCAAAGACGTTGTTGTTTGCTAGTATCCATACTGTCCTTGGAGAAGACTCATTTGCACGTTGCAGTGTTATAAATGAATGTCGCGCATATATTTTTTTTTACACTAGGTGCTACAGTTTCAGAGCATATGAGACACGTTGATGCTGGAAGAATGAACACATTTTGGTCCGTCCTTTCACTTTTGTTCGCTTTTCTCCATCGACGTCTTACTTTTGAGCAAGCCATGGCAATTCGAAGATTAGCGGCACAGGAAGTGGATGGATGGTTCCCGGCAGTAAACAAACAATTTAATTGGCTCATGACGAGTGACGTCACCACGCTTGCATTCACGTTTACCGTAATGTCGTCTATGAACGTCTTTGAAAATAGAGTCAAGACCACTAATGACAAATGGTTTGGTCTGATTAAGGCGGAAAAAAAAACAAAAAAAACACGACACGTTTGCCAACATGCACAAGTCAGGAGCAAAGAAAAGACAAGAAAAGAGAAAAAATAGACGAAGAAACCAAGAGCCTCAGTGGCTCACTATAGATATTTTAGTGTCCCGGGCCCAGTCAAACCTGTCAACAGCCCTGGTTACACCCATCGGGGGTACTCTCTTTGTAGGGAGCTCAGCTCAGTTTGTGCCTTCTATGTGACATTGGTCAAAAATAATTTTTTTAAACCTGACTCATTGCCTTGTTTCCCTGTTCCTCAGGTACGAGGTCAGAGCAGAAGTACCCTCTTTCACGGGCAAATGAGCTTGATGAAGATTGACCGTAGTTTAGTGAATAATGTTTTCATGCTAGCTGGTTGCGACCAGTGATCGGCTGTCATGGTGATGGCAGACAGCAGGTGCGGCGGTGAGTGCCCATCATAGTGATCTCAGAATAGAACGGTGTGTCAAAGATCCGCAGCAGCTGTCGGCTTTACTCTCGTTCAGCTAACATTTGTTTATTTTTCCATTTCAACTCCCAGTGATAGAAAACATCATCCCTCACTGAATTGAAGACCTCCTCCGAGGCCCAAGCATTCTAATTCCAATCCTTTTTGGGACAGAACATTCTTGGGAATTACAGACATTTAAATAACATTTACATTGGTTAGCATGCAGACCTCACAGCTAGGAGATTAGGGTTCAATTCCCACCCTCGGCCATCTCTGTGTGGAGTTTGCATGTTCTCCCCGTGCATGCGTGGGTTTTCTCCGGGTACTCCGGTTTCCTCCCACATTCCAAAATGTGAGCATGCTAGGTTAATTGGCGACTCCAAATCGTCCATAGGTATGAATGTGAGTGTGAATGGTTGTTTGTCTATATGTGCCCTGTGATTGGCTGGCCACCAGTCCAGGGTGTACCCTGCCTCTCGCTTGAAGACAGCTGGGATAGGCTCCAGCAGTAGAAGTGGTAGAAAATGAATGAACTAATATATAACTAAGTAAGAATAACTAAGTCACCTCCTGTCTTTAATTGTGAAAGGTGCATTCATGAGCATCGGGTCAGACAAAGACCTACGGTCAACTTTCTAGAAGAAGTGGTTCTGCTGTATTCTACTCTCTTTGAGGAAGATCATGAGCATGAATGGTTAGCTGTGCTTTTATTTGGAAAGGACAAAGAGGAAGTGACCTGGTAGATGACCACTCTGAACTTGTTCCTAGTGAGCAGCTGGTCCTGGGCGCTCTCCACCTTCTTGACACGCACGTTCTGCTTGTCCACACGCGCTCGCACGTCCTTGACGTTGGCGCTGACCTTGCGTGTTTTCTGCAGAAGTTTGTCCACGGAGCCGCTGGTGTCGGAGTGGTCCTTGGCCAGCTTGAGGATGTCCCCCTGGACACTCTTGATGTTGTCATCAAGCTCCAGCTGCCGATCCTCCATGCGGCGTTGGCCTGCCTGCACGTTATCAATGATGCCAGCCACGCGCTCCAGCAGCGACAAGATGCTTAGAGCGCTGACGGGGTTCCCGTCCTCGTCCTCCATTCCCACGATCTCCAGCTTTTCCTGGACGCCGTATTTGACCTGATCCATCCTGGTTCCTGCTGAAGGCTCGCCCGCTTTGGCAATGAGCGACCAGGAGAGTCCACTGCAGAGACCCGCCTCGACAGGTCGCAGGGATGAGGAAGGACTCCACCCCTGCGATTGCTCCTCGTTAAAAAATGGAACATGATCCAGCCTTGGCCCGATGTGTCGACTACTAAAAATACAAATCTGTAAGGAGACACTGGGACATTTTAGGAATGATGGACATCCATATCCTGCTAAAAGCTAGCTAGCTAGCAGCTGACATACCTTTATAGCTGTCAACACGTTCACTTAATCCCCCTGCCCCCAATCACCTCAATACACTAATCAGCTGATTTACTCTGGGACATTTCCAAAAGGATGTCTTTTGGAATTTGGTTGGTCACGTTAGCATGCTAGCAGCTAAGAACACCTTGACATCACCAACTTCACAGATGAGGCCAAAGGTTATGTCCACGACCAAAACAACTTGTCAAGTCTACTTGCTGTTTTTAGTCATGTACTGGTCGATCCCATAAACGTCACTTTGTAGATGTCATGTGACATCAGTCAGCTGACATTAAACATCCCCTCCCATTGCCTGGATGTCGACGAAGCATATGAACATTTTTGTGAAAGAAATTTATGATACCCCAGTATATCACTTTGTTGTTTTGTTGTGTGATGTGAACTCTAACAATGGTCAATATATAGGTTTCTCATGTGACTGACAAGTGTGATATATCATTGTATCAGGAGTCCAACTATATTATGGGACTACACCATTGTATTGTCAAGTTAAGAAAATTTATGATCACCTGAGAGCATCCTGAGCACCACCTTGTTAGAAGAAGCGTGCTGCATCCAGATAGCAACTTCATTCATTCATTCATTTTCTACCGTTTTTCCTCACGAGGGTCACGGGGGGTGCTGGAGCCTATCCCAGCTGTCTTCGGACGAGAGGCGGGGTACACCCTGGACTGGTGGCCAGCCAATCACAGAGCACATATAGACAAACAACCATTCACACTCACATTCATACCTATGGACAATTTGGAGTGGCCAATTAACCTAGCATGTTTTTGGAATGTGGGAGGAAACCGGAGTACCCGGAGAAAACCCACGCATGCACGGGGAGAACATGCAAACTCCACACAGAGATGGCCGAGGGTGGAATTGAATCCTGGTCTCCTAGCTGTGAGGTCTGCGACTCGACTCGACCGCCGTGCCGCCCAGATAACAACTTGTCCAAACTAAAGACGCATCTTCTAAAGGGCAAGGAACCTTGTCCAAGCCATGACCCCTATTGAAACAGGAAAAGTAGGGTCCCAGACGTATACTCAGCACCTCAAACTGAAAAAACTTGTCTTGGTGATCTTCACGAGATTTCCCTGACAATTTTCGAAACACGTTAGAATAAAATGTAGATAGAATGACTACAGCGTTAGTTATCATCCTTACATCCATTTGCTTAGACAATAGAAAGTGTTTGAATGTGCTGAAGAATGAATGTTCCCGTGACCCTGATCAGCGACCCCCCAGCGACCCCCCCAGGTCCTGGAGTTGCCTGGATGCGCCAACAGCAACCCTGCAGATGTTCATGTTAATCCTGCAAGAATGTGTCAAGATAAGAAGTCATAAAACAATAAAAGTAATTACTCTCAGATACACACACACACATAGACAAACAAACAGCTTGTGCAACTGCAACCCCCCCCCCTTAGAGTTGCACGACCATGTAGTAGGGACCCCCGACAAGAGAATAAAAAGAGAGGAGCGTGAGCGTGAGTGGAGCGGCATGTCACTGGGTATGTGGTTTCACTCTCCTCGCTGCGAGTAACTTTGAATATTGTTGTCATATGAACACATGAAGCTCGACGATAAGAACTGGACTTTGAGAGAAATGTCCAAGAAGCAACAGAAAGTTCACTTTGTAAGTAGTAAAGAGTCTTCGTAGCAAAAGTATCCACTCTTCCGTCTATGAGTGACACTGACGCTAGCGGCTAGCGAGACGTCGCATTAATCCACCGCATAAGTATCATTTTTTTTGCGTTAGCTGCTACAATAATATCGCTGTAGCTTCTAGAAGTCCGTTATGTACATGAAACACTGTTGTTGGTTTTTTAGGTTTATTTTGTGAGGGCTTTAAGCATCAAAATCGGTACTTCCCATGACGTCCATTGTTAGCTAGCTCATTATCTTATTTTCTCACGCTAAAATGCACAGAAATATGTGTTTATCTTCACATAAGGACTGTGAATGATGGTCAAAATTCCACCAGAAAGTGCAGTTCCCCTTTAACACTTAAAAATGTAAGTTTTTCCTTCAGAGATATTTGAGTGTTCTAAGACGTTTGACTGGTTGTGTATATGTACACATAGCAATAATAAATCTAATATTGGTCATATATGTAAACACAAAATAGGTATTTTCATGGAAGCCAACATATGTATTTCTTATAAAGCTTATATATATTCTACACTGATTTGATTTGAATATAATTATACAGATCGCAAATGGTGAAGAACACAAGTCTCCTTCACTTCAGTCATTCATAACGCTAGAATGCTAATTAAAAGATAAGACATCGCAGAGATAACATGATTGTAAGGAAATTTCAAAGCGGAATGCATCATAAAGGACGCGACTATGACGCAATACACTTTCCCACATGAAACCAGACCAAGTGGAATTGAACCCTAATGTTGTTCTACAAGAAGCGAGCCAGTAGTAGAGGTTCAAAGAGGACCCCTGGAGATATCAAAGGCTCTGCTTCCCTTGTATGGGACAGTAGAAGGGGATTCGAAACTGCAAGAGGGACGGATATTTCCAGAGAAGCCAGGAGGGATGGGATGTCTCACTTTTCCACGCCTGAAATTGTGTCTTTTTGTTTGAATCCAGATTGAGTATATTGTTTGGGTTAGTTTGGGAAGCCACATTCCAATAGACCGGATCATCCACATCAATCAACAGCAATAAAACTGAATTCTAAAGTTGAGTCCTCTCCAGAGTCTGGGTGTCATTCTTGACAGCACACTATCTTTTTAATCCCACATTAATAACGTCACCAGGTCAGCCTACTTCCATCTGCGCTCCATTAATCGTCTCCGCCCCTCCATCAACCCCCACACCACCGCCATCCTCGTCCATAGCCATCCTAGTCACTTCCGCCTCGACTATTGTAACGCTCTCCTCTTCGGCCTCCCTCAAAAATCCTTCCATAAACTACAACTGGTTCAGAACTCTGCTGCCCGGATCATCACCAGAACCCCCTCATCCCACCACATCACCCCCATCCTGCAGCAACTCCACTGGCTCCCAGTGACTCAAAGAATCACCTAAAAAAATCCTTTTGTTCACCTACAAGTCCCATCCATAACCTTGCCCCCCCCCTTACCTCTCTGACCTCGTCCACGTTGTCAATCAGAGCTTTCAGCCGCTCTGCTCCCAAACTCTGGAACTCATTGCCACCAGACCTCCGTAACTCTGCCACCCTTCCCTTCTTCAAATCCAAACTCAAAACTCATCTGTTCAAACTAGCTTACTCTCTTTAACTGCGTCACATCACATGCCCCCCCCCCCTTATTTATTGTATGTTCTTATTCATTTTTTGTTCTTTTATCTTGTATTTTATATTTGTGTTTTTATATCTATCTATCTATCTATTATTATTATTATTATTATTATTATTATTATTATTATTATTATTATTATTATTATTATTATTATTATTATTATTATTATTATTATTATTATTATTATTATTATTATTATTATTATTATTATTATTATTATCCTAGTGTCCATTGTGGTCTCCCAATCAATCCAACTGCCTTTGCAAAGCTGAAATCTTCTCCAAGATGGCATCCTTGTTGTGATTCACATTCACGACAGGCAGCTGTGGGCCAACTCGATTCGCTGTCTCCATTATACGAATTCTGCGATACACCAGGAAAGTTCCCAATCCAATCAGCAACAGACCTGTTATCAAGGTTCCGAATAGGTAGACGTCTTCGATGTCCTCCATGGAAAGAATCGCCAGTCACACTTCCCCCAACTGTCCATCACGTACCCTGCGGTGAACATTTCATCAGGGCAGGCAGGTTCCCTCAAACCTGAGCTTCTCGTTGAGAAGATCGAGTCACTTGCGTGGAGAGTTAATGAATTCCATGATTTAGGTTTTTGGAGAACAGTGCAAGAGAGAGGCTCTTAAAAAAGTACAAGACGGGACAAAACGAGGCATAAGAAGCAAGCAAAGCAGGGAAGATAAAGGATACGGGAGAATAGAGGAAATATGGTAGAGTATTTGTTTAAAAAGAAAGTATTTTATTAATCCCAAAAGTGTGTATACATGCAGAACAGATCAACAAGTTAAAGACTTCCTAGTCACGTTAAGACATGTCCACAAGACAAGACAAGATGGAGGGGCTGGGGGGGGGGGGGTTGCTGGTGATGCTGTAAAATCCAAAGAAACTTGATGATTTATATCCATGACAAGACATTGTGGACCTTTCCAGCATGTCCTAATAGCTACACAAGAACAAAGACATGACGTGATTGTCACTTCTTTAAAGTTTGTGCTTTTGACCAAAATGGAGGTGCTCACGGCCAAGCTAGCTGTTACCTCGCTAGTCACGCTAACACCAGGTGGCATGGCCGCTAAGCCAAAAGTTGAATTAATTTTTTTTTCAATTAGGAGTCATCTTACAGGGCTTGCTTTTCAAGAGTGGCTACTATTAGCTAATTAGCTAAATTTGCATAAACCAAGATGTCCATTGATGCAAACAAAAAATGAATAGTACTTTTGTTGTTAGGGCAACATAGCGCGCCTCCTGGTGGACAATTTTCAATTTTAAAGGGGACCTATTATGCTCATTTTTCGGCCCTTTGTTTTGAGTTGAGGACTCCTACAGAGCAGCTACACACAATAACCCGCACAGAAAACTTTCTAGCTCTTCCAGAATCTGCACCTATTCCAGGTGTATTTCCTTGAATTTCTAAAAGTTCTGTTTAAATTGCCCCAAGCATGGCCACGCCGCTGTGATTGGTCACAAGTACTTCCAGACTACTACTGAAACCCCACTTTCTAATTATGTGGGTATAGGAGTTGATAATAAATGATAATAAATAAAGCCTTTGCAGAGCTAATAAAAAAGTGGTGAGGAACTACAAGTAGCTCATGAGCTAGTGGCTGGACCCCCGGACTTAACGTGTATGAACCCAAAGAGTGGTAACGTTGGGCCGTGTTTACTGAGTGCAGGCATAGTGTGTCCGACATTAATGCAATTGATTGGTGGATATTTCACCTTCATGTTTACAAAAACAACCCTGCATGAAATGCCATTGAGAGATGAAAATATTTTTCTCTTGCTGGAAATCACTAACCCCAACTGCTTCTGCTTGAGCTTGCCCCGTAGGAAGATTTCCTGGTAGCCATAGCTAACAACCGTAAACAGCAAAACAGAGCTATGAGGAGGGCAGTCCTAGAACGTATATAGCCAACCGAGCATGCCCATATAAGGAAGCCTGGCTCCCAGTTGGCCACTTCTTT
The DNA here is from genome assembly GCF_030265055.1 of Doryrhamphus excisus. Taxonomy (NCBI): domain Eukaryota; kingdom Metazoa; phylum Chordata; class Actinopteri; order Syngnathiformes; family Syngnathidae; genus Doryrhamphus; species Doryrhamphus excisus. The sequence continues at coordinate 2,726,635 of NC_080468.1, forward strand.
CAGGACTCACTTCCAAATGTGCAAAGTAGGGATGGGCCGGATACTTCTTATAAACGAGTGTCCATTACGGATAATGCATTTTCACATTATACATTTCATCATTATCCGTAGTCGTGTTTAAAGAAAATGCACATTCTGTATTCATGATTGGCCAGTCACGCACAGCGAGCATCTCAGCGGTGCCTCATTCACGTACGCGGTGCAATTGGCAAGTTAAAAGCGGCTTGTGTTGCGTTGGTCACACTGCCTCCACATTATTATGTTTTCTTCAGCTCGCCTCTATTTTGGTTTGTATCTACGGTTACTTGGTAAACTTGTCTCATAACGCATGAGGTGCATTTGACATTTGTCAATCACTTAGCAACTTTTTCCCTTGAAATGTATTTTTGTCTTATTCCATAAAGTCATCATAAAATAGGTGCGACTCCAAATTGTCCATAGGTATGAATTTGAGTGTGAATGGTTGTTTGTCTATATGTGCCCTGTGATTGGCTAGCGACCAGTCCGGGGTGTACCCCGCCTTTCGCCCGAAGACAGCTGGGATAGACTCCAGCATACCTGTGACCCTAGCAAGGATAAGCGGCATAGAAAAAGGATGGATGGAAGGCTGACAAATTATTTCCTTGTTTGCCATCATTGCATGCTTGTATGAATCAACAACTTCACATAGATCATAAAAAAAATAAATAAATAAAATCTTACAGATCACTTACACACATACACAGTACACATATAGCGGAATAATAATAAATAATAAATAATAAATATAATAATCAACGATTGCTATATTTGCTACATAACAAATATAGCAATCAATCCATGCCAATTTCAGACTTAGAATAATGTACTGATGTAAGCCCCACCCTTTTCTGGTTAAACCACACCCACTTCCGGTGTATACAGATAGTGGTATACTTGCTCATCCCTTGCGAAAACCCCTATCTGAAACTTTGGCCTGGTTTAACACGACAATGCAACATTCTAACATTTATAGGTCAGAAAAGTGGAAAAAGCATAATAGGTCCCCTTTAAAAAATATGCCTGATGAGCATTAATATTGTGTCACGTTCCAAATAAAGTTACAATCAAGCAAGGTGACAGTAATAAAAGCTGCTTTTGAGGACGCTCAGAGGACACAAGGGAAACTTGACACCAGCTGTCATGCCAACAAAGTCACAGCAATCATAAGAAATGATGATGAATATTATTATTATTACAATGTCATTCATGTCGCTCAACATTCCAGAAGGATCCAAAAAAGTCTAAACATTCCACAAAGTTGTCCGCATGGTCACGGTCCAAAGAGCGAAAACAGCATAAGTTCTTCCTCCAGGACATAAAGATTCTTGTAAAAAAAAAAAAAAAAAAAGATGGCGGTTATACCATCCGAGAGTTTGTGTCTGAGGATGAGAAGTGTCCCCCCACGTTGTGTTTGTGGCGGCGAGCCCCACGCTTGTTTTTGGGACATTTCCTGAAGGGGACGCACACGTAGGTCATTTTTGGGTGTCTTTTTCAAATAAGACCGGACTGTCCAACTCACCTGGTGATGCACATCACCACAGCAACGATGATGGCGATCTGCACGGCACCGATGACGGAGGCGATTAGGACGTAATGCAGCTTCTGTCCACTAGGGACCACGTAGAGGACGTTGAAGTGCTGAAGCTCATCACAGCGAGCGCCTTTGTAGCCCGACTCACATCTACAAGTCACGACCATACATAAAGACGTATATTAAACGCTATAGTTTGCTATGAATACACATTAAACAAGTAGTTCATTATATATACACATTAAAACACGTACATTACACACCATAGTTCATTAAATGTAGCAGGTTGCAGGCCCATAAAAGGCCATTTGGTGATGGCTGATATCTTTCTCCTTGGGCTTTTCCCTTCAGGGGTCGCCACAGCAAATCAATATCCTCCATCCAACCCTGTCTTCTGCATCTGTCTCTCTCACACCAACTACCCTCATGTCCTCCTTCACTACATCCATAAACCTCCTCTTTGGTCTTCCTCTACGCCTCCTACCTGGCAGCATCCTTCTACCAATATATTCACTATCTCTCCTCTGGACATGTCCCAACCATCTCAGTCTGGCCTCTCTGACTTTATCTCCAAGGCCTTTAACATGTAATGTCCTTCTGATGTACTCCTTCCTGATCCTGTCCATCATGGTCACTCCCAATGAGAACCTCAGCATCTTCATCTCTGGTGATGGCTGATATATACACATTAAAACGTGCACATTATAGTCTAGATTTCAGATTTTCATATGTGATCATCAGTAACAGATAAACGCTTTTCAAAGACGATCACAAAAACTGTTGCCAATACCCGTATTGAGCCAACAAGGGATACACTTTCTCCTGTATTGCCATGACAACCAAAACCAGTCAAAACCTCAATGACTTTCGTTTGCACCAATTGATACCGTTGTGTTTCATCACTCCCTTATGCATTTTGTTGCCACATTTTGTCTAGCTGGCACTAGCCGTTCATGCGGTACTTTCATTTAACAATTTTGCTCTATTGTTGTCATTATACTAATTATATCATGTCTTCAAAACACTATAGATAACTCTCATTATCCATATAGACTATACATTAATCACACAAGTAGTCATCCCTAGCCACATCGTGGTTCAAATTTTGCAGCTCCACCCCATCACAGTTTTTCAAAAATGGATTAATTAATAATGACCTATTATTAGTCCAAAATATACGTATGTAAGCAAGTACTTTCTCTTCCTAAGTTAAGCATTTTCAAGCATAAAAATGACTAAATTAACAAAAATGCAAACATAAGTCATTAAAAAGAATCATTCAAATTGTGATTTGTAATATTCTACTTTTGCCTCAGTGTCAGTAACGTTATGTTAATGTTCAGTGAACCATAAAAGCACCATAACCTATGCCAGGCGAAAACTCAACTCTGAACCCCTGACATCACTTCCTGTCCTCCACATAGCCACACATTTATTTCAAGACAGAGCAACAGTTTTATTCATGTCTTAAATAGCTGATTTCCCTAATTAAATACATACTACATACAATATACAAAATACATACAATTGTAAGGTTGACCATGTGAGTGAGAATTTTCATTTCATTGAGCACCTCGAACCTTTCTATATTATTCCCAGCTGCCACTATATGGTGGATACAACTATACATACCATTTTTCTCATACCTACTGTTGTGGATTATTGTTGTCTGTTTGAGTAATATCATTTGATCAAGCCTTTTCTAACATTGTAGACTACAAATTTAACAATAAAAGTATCTACGATTCGTGTAGACTTCAGATCAGTATCGGGCAGTATTAAAAGCTGCAAGTATTAAAAGGTTGCAACATGCACCCCTATGTTTTGTGCTCTAACTGAGAAAATCTTCCTTTTAGAAAGAAGGAATCTTCACTTATCAATATGCGGTCTGATTATTAATGTCATGTCATGTGAGTACCTGCAGGTGGCGATGTTGTAGTGAAGTTCACAACGTCCATGAAGACAAAATCCAGCATAGGCGTCGCCACAGGCTATGGCCACACCCCCGTAGAAGCCGTCTCCATGCTCCAAACCTTTGGTTTCTGCAAAATGGTCACGTGTCACATGACGCCACCTGAAGCCATGTGAAAAGTCAGCGCGGACTCACCCAGGACATTTACTTTGAAAGGACTGCCGTCATCCTTCCTCCCCACTTTGTCTTTGTCAGCTGACAACAATACATACAGTACACACACACACACACACACACACACACACACACACATACACACTCAGGGATACAGTCAACAAAAAAAAAGCACAAAGAGACGGAGGGGTCAGGGGTCAGAGTTGAAAGGACAGACCACGACAGCGCCCCAGGTGTTCCACGTCGATCTGCTCCTGCTTCATGCAGGAAGCTTCACGCACCAAACACGGACTGTTGTAGGAGTTGCCGTCTGTGGCGCACACGGGGTTCTCGTTGTGACCACTGCAGTCGATGTTACAGATGCACCTGGGGTCAGAGGTCAACTCTCATGTCACAAACAAACAAAGACGGACGCCCCCCTGGACACTAATGGGTGTCACCGTGGGTCTTCATGTTTGATGAAAGGACTCACCAGACGTCTTCAGAGTCTTCGTCACATTCTGCTCCGTATTTACACGTGCTGCACTTGGAGAACTTCTTGCTGATCTCAGACCCAGAACCTTCATCATCTGAGAGGAGGACCAATAAAAGCTGCTGAGAACACGCAGACATGTTTGTAGGGGACACAAAAACAACAAAGAGAAGAAGAACTCACCGTCTGGATCCCCTGAACCCGAACCCGGATCTGTGAAGACATGAAGACAAGGAAGTCACGGTTCTTCAACCTGAACTTTACGTTGAATTGTTGTGTCTCCAACAAAGAGCTATTACCAAATCTGGAGAACCTCCCACTTCACTTCTAGAACATGTGAGAGACCTGAAGGACTCACCAGCTGAACACGGGCCATCCGCCAATCTGGAGATGAGCCTCTGCTGCTTGCAGGATGCCTGGCGGCGGTAGCACTCATTCTGGTACGTGTCTCCGTTGGAGCCGCACACGGGGACGTAATTCTTGTGGCACTGTGAAGTCCGACATGAACTGAGAGCTCAGGTAATATGATTCAATGGGACCCGCGGCATCACACACTTGACAGAACCGACCTGGAACTGACACACACACTTGAGCTGAGAGCCGTCGTCTCTGCAGACGCCACCGAATCTGCACGTGGTCTCGTCACACACCCTCAGGTCGCTCTTCTTCTCTGGTGCGCCTGAACAAGAACAAGAAGGGACACAAGTCTTCTTATCTCTTATCTCAAATGGAATACTTGCATCAGTACACATCTTTCTTTCTTAATTTATTTCAGACATGCATACTATGTTACATTATTCTTTCTCACATACGTATACACTTACAATATCTATTTATATATATACGCATATACATACACATATACATACACACATATCTACATACATATATATATACACATATACACATACAGATACATGCATACACACAACACCTCATTACTACACATGTCTGAAAAGGAGCAGGAAGAAGCAAAGCTTATTAAATCCTACCCCTTCTCCATGCCATAGCAGTTACCAATTCAATAAGTGATTTTTTCCCACACATATAATCACAGAATCTTACATAAGACAAACAACAAAAGAAGAGTGGGAACATCGGACACCCCAGCAAAACCCCAGGACATTGCTGAAGCACACCACCAACCCCGCCAGTCAACCCCCCCTAGCCCCTGAGTGCACCCACCGAGTGCCCAGCACCCCAGCAGTCCCCGCACATGCCGCTGCCCTCCAATAAGATGCCATTTTAGCTGGACCCACAATTATGTGTGATCCCTGGGCGGGCCTACATTTGGATGGATTGTGTATTCTGTTATCCAACAGACCTCTTCCTCGTGCCACCGACATGTTACCGACATCAATGAGTATACTGTGTACACTTAGTTACAGAGTCTCTCGTCTGATTTTTTGCTTTGAACTGCAAGCTAAAGTTTGAGTTACAAGCTGCAGGCATAGCCATGGACAGCTATTTGGGGGCTTGTGTTAATGTGACCATGATGAAAATGGACTTAAAGAGGACCTATTATGCACATTTTTCAGTCCTTTGTATTGAGTTGTGGACTCCTATAGCGCAGCTACACACAATAAGCTTTCTAGATCTTCCAGAATCTGCACCTGCAGAAGCTGCATTTCTCTAGTTTTCAAAAAATGGTCTGTTTTAATTGATACCACCCATGACCCGCCTCCAGGTATACCTACTGCGCAGTGATTGGTCACAAACCCAAGCGCTCCTGATGACTTCCGGAGTACTGCCGAAACCCACTTTCAAATTTTGTTAGTTTTGTAGTTGATAATAACTTTGGAGAACTATTTGAAAAGTGGTTAGGAGCTACTGGCAGCTAATTAGCTACTGGTTGGAGTCCTCATTTTGACACAACATCAGTAGTGTTGTCACAGCCATCCCTAACTTCTTTCAGAGCTCACTTCAAGCATCATTATCTGAAACTGGGAAAAGTCGCCGCTAGCATAGAACATGCAAGAACTGGGATTTCTAACCGTATAGTCGTTTTTATAAAAAGAAATAATGGCCCATATTTCAAAATTGATATCCCTTTACATTACATTTTTTCAGTGTTATTTTTTTTGTTTTTTTTACCGATGCGTCTGAACGTTTCCCGCTGCACGGTGGTTAGGAACCTTTGACACATTTGAAAATACTGTAAAAATGGCACTTTTGTAGAACTGGCTTCTTTATTTTGTCATGTAAGATTACCGTCTCCATCAACTAATGTAACTGTTTAATCGTATTGAATCGAATCATATACTTTTCACTGTATACAATTGTTCTGTTTTTTAAATATATAGTTTTTTTAATCGTAGCTTCACCCACGTATTAAGATGTGTATCAAAGAGAGATTTACATCCCCACTTATTATAAATCACAACTTCTTTCTATCTGTGATTAATTGTGATTAAATATTTTAACCGATTGACAGCCTTAAAACAACAACTACAGTGCGTGCACGTAGGCGTGCGCGCGCGTGCCTATGTTTTATAGCGTGGCATGCAGTGAACTGAACACAGCACGAAGGAGAGAGTTTGCAGCCAATTAGTCGAGAGCTCTCAGCATGATGAGCAGACGGGATGAGGTGGATATTTGGAATAAATGTGAAGATTAAATGCGAGGATTCCTCTAAAAGCGTCTTAGAAGAATAATACCTGCAGCAGGGGATGATTCCACTGCCGTCACCAAAACACTGATTGAACGCTGACATGGGAAACGACCCAAATCAGTAGATGTGACCCAAACGCCACAAAAGGTGATGAGTAACATCCTCCCGGTCCTCTTGTCTCACTTATCATATTAGCATGTTTACATCGTGTCGCATTCAAAACGACTACATTCCTCCTACTTTATCATCTAGCTCAGGGGTCAGCAACCCGCGGCTCCAGAGCCGCATGTGGCTCTTCAGCCTCTTTGTTGTGGCTCCCTTTGCAATGCTTGAATATTTTTTAACACCACAGTGGGGAAAAAGCATGTCTTTGTAATGAGTTTTAAAAAATCCAACTTTGTGTGAGTCCATGAATGCATCCTGACTGAGTTCTGACTGGTGATTGGATGAGTACAAGGATGAGCAGACAGGATGCTATTCAGTTCTCTCTCACAGGTAAACATTAAGGAAAATACTTTATAAATACTTTTCATACTTTCCCAAAGCTATTTGACAATTCTAAAAAATAAATTAGAGATCATATAAAACAGCTGCATTGGAACTTCAGGTATCAGGTAAGTTTACAGTAATTTACACATATATTTATGTAAGTTTATATTTAATATAATACTAGCAAGAGTACTCCAACTTGTTTTTTTCTTATCTGAACTACTTTGATAGCCCCAAATTCCCTCCAATTTTGTTTTAAACATACTATGTTTTGCGGCTCCAGGCTATTTTTCTTTAGTGAGCAAGGGGGTGAAATGGCTCTTTTCATAATAAAGGTTGCCGACCCCTGATCTAGCTGCTTTGAAGAAAAGCACAGAAAGAGTGACTGAAGTCAAACTAATCACCGTGGTTCATTCTGCCAGCGCTCAGCAGGTCAGCAGGCTAGCTGCATGCTAATGGCAGCATGCAGACGATCAATGAGAAGAGTGCTATGAGCTGTGAAAGAAAAGATGGCTGTGTGATCGATGGCGGCTGCAGCAAGGACAACAATACATCCCAGCATGAATGATGAACACGTGTATATGTATGACAGCATTTACAGTGTACATATATAGTAGTATTTACAGTAGTATACAGTGTACGAGCAGGGTTTCCCATACATTGATTTATTCTTGGTGGCAAATACATTTGGACTGCTACAAAATATGTTTACATGTGTACTAGTATTTATAGCAGTATACATAATGTATATTAGTCGTTACAGGGTACACGTCTAACGCTAGTAGAAGCTGAAAGCGAGAATGACAACAAAGACAAGATGAAGAAAGAACGTTTGTTTCAAGTCATCCTCACCTTTGACCCGTCAGCGGCACACAGGAAGTGCCCCGCCTGCCCTTTCCCCATTCTAAACGTTGACAGTCAAATCTTTCAAGATAAAAAAGACAAGAGCTGGGCGTCGCCCTCGCGCTCACCTGAACGCCTGCAGGCCACCGGTAGCCCTATAGTCACATGACCCGAGTCTCCTCCAACAGGAAGTAAGAATAAAAGCAAACTTCAGGTGAACATGACACCGTGAATACTAGCAACTCCACGGCCCCACCCACCTCGCAGGGTCACATGGAAACATCTAGAAGGTCATGGGATGGCTCCAATGGATGCACACAGCAGAGGTGAAAGGTCATCGGCGTGTTTTACTGAGCACCGAGTGACCGTTAAAACATTTAGTAGAAATCACGTGATGTCACAGGACATCACAAAGATGGTTGCACGTCTGATGAAGATCAACGTGGAACTAATCGATGCTTGCGTCGCCAAGGTGATGCCAATACTCGACAATGCGATTTTTAAACGGATCTCACATTTATATTACAATTTCACAACAGTATGAACTGACAACGATCACCCTTGGTATGGAAGTGTGCCTAATCAAGTGGGCAATCATTCACACCACGCGCGTGCACGAGCCAAGAGTGCGGGAGGCTGCGTCATCGTGAGAACATCATTCCATCCATGCATCGTCATCGTCATCGTTACCGATACCGTCACCGTCATCTTACCTGCAGCACAGTCTTTGTTTTTGCATTCTCCGCCCTGAGGTTGGTAGGACGCACGCGCCTCGGGCACGTCGAGCAGCAGCCACAACACGCACGCGGACACGAGGCACCGGAGCACGGTGCCTGACGCCATCATGGAGGAAGGTAAGGGGGGGGAGGAAGATGGAGGCACCTTCAGGAAGCACGGCGGAGGCTGCGTGGAAGCATCCTTGCTGTCCTCAGCCGGCTTGTGTGTCCTTCCTGCGGGATGAAATCTCTTCCTCCGGCCGGTGGAGGAGCTGGATGAGGAGGAGGTGTCTGACACCACAACAAAGACCAGGAGGAGCAGACACGCTGCTCACGTGACTGGAAGACAAATTCGCCCCCAGCGCCACTCCCACCAGGGCCGTGTCAATTGTTAAACACTTGATGGATTCACCCCCCCCCCCCTTCCCCGGCCCCCCCACCCCAGTCTAACATAACTCCTGGGATGCTCCCACATCCATGATCCAGCAGGATCCAGTTCTCAGTACACTTCTTGTGTCACATTTGCTGGTTAGTGTGGTTGCCATGGTTACCGTGCACCTGTCCAACAAACTGCCTTGTTACACACTCTTTCACATTTGTCAGGCGACAAATGTTCTCTCAGATCATATCCACATTTGCAATGAAGGTCCAGTCATCTTCTAGAATGTCTTCTCCTAGCAAGATGGCCGATAAATACAACCCCGACTTCCAGGATGTTGGCCAGTCCATATACCGACTACATTACACTAGTACATTTTGACACAAAGTACATGTATAGTGAAGTACGCACACTAGTAGTTTTACTACATTCATCCTGCCATCAAAGAAAAAGTCTAAACCAGAAGCAGCTGACCAAACTAGAAGCTTCTTCATGTTCTGAGGTTTCATCTTCATGGCTAATCTTCATGCAGTCCACTTTGAAGCTCTCCACAAAATCTCAGATTATTCAGACGCCATATGTCCCACCGGTCCTGCTGACTCGGCACCAGCAAGGCTGATTATGCCATTGTGTGGTGTATGTTTTGTTTTGAGGAGGGGGGGCGGCGGGGGGGTGTTGCTTGATGGTGGCATGCAGACCACCATCTGTAGATGCCCCGCCTTCTCCGCTGCCCCCAGCAGAGACAAGCACAGATAATCCCAGGCATCTTGCAGGGGATCGAGGAGGGAGGTCGTCGTACATCTTAAGGTAATTGCCACACCGAGATCAATTCCACCCTCGGCCATCTCTGTGTGGAGTTTGCATGTTCTCCCCGTGCATGCGTGGGTTTTCTCCGGGGACTCCGGTTTCCTCCCACATTCCGAAAACATGCTAGGTTAATTGGCGACTCCAAATTGTCCATAGGTATGAATGTGAGTGTGAATGGTTGTTTGTCTATATGTGCCCTGTGATTGGCTGGCCACCAGTCCAGAGTGTACCTCGCCTCTCGCTCTAAGACAGCTGGGATAGGCTCCAGCACCCCCGTGACCTTTGTGAGGATAAGCGGTAGAAAATGAATGAATGAAACGTTCTTCACCATCAACATGGCCGTTATGACGTCTTTCCCGTAACTCACACCGAATCTAAAATCATGGGACAAGAACAACCACATTGGTCCAAAGTGTTTGGAACCATTGGAACCATGTGACCATCAGCTACACTAGGGGCCCTCAATAGGCAGATAGGCCCCGAAGTGTTATTCCTTCTCTATAGGTTTTGTTTGGGTCTGCGGGAATATAGTGCAAGCCTGTTACAGCTTGCACTTTTTTAACTTTCACTTTTATTTTTGGAGCAGTTAGTATAATCGACATTTTGTACAAAAATGTTGTGTTCCAAGTATGCTGCTAAAACAAAAGTGGACAGTGAAAATCAATAATTGAAAGAACATCGGACTGAGATGTTTCCATTCATTCTCCTTCCAAGGAGCGCAGGACTTGTACTTCATTCATTCATTCATTTTCTACCGCTTATCCTCACGACGGTCACAGGGGTGCTGGAGCCTATCCTAGCTGTCTTTGGGTGAGAGGCGGGGTACACCCTGGACTGGTCGCCAGCCAATCACGGGGCACATATAGACAAACAACCATTCACACTCACTACCTGGTTTCATACCTATGAACGTTTTTTTTTTGTAATTCCTTCATTCATTCATTTTCTACCGCTTTTCCTCACGAGGGTCGCCGGGGGTGCTGGAGCCTATCCCAGCTGTCTTTGGGTGAGAGGCGGGGTACACCCTGGACTGGTGGCCAGCCAATCACGGGGCACATATAGACAAACAACCATTCACACTCACATTCATACCTATGGATGTTTTTTTTGTAATTGCTAACACTAAAATGACTTGACCCCTTCTCAAGTGTCAAGTTCTCAATTTTTAAACACACATTTGTCAACTGCACTGAACCGCAATCGCAATTGGACAGTTCAGGTTGTCTTATCTGAGCAGACTTCCCAATGATTTAGACTAGATATGACAGTTCTGGTCTAGAGTTAGGCTAGAGCTAGAGTGGGTTCCACTTAGTCTTTTAGCATGAACTGTGAACTGCTGAAGCGTGCTTGATTGAGAGGCTAAACATCTTCTAAGATAACCTGAGCAGCCCAGTTGCGATCCATTCAATGTCCTTACAATAAAGTGACCTGCGTGAATGACAATATTCCCAGTCACTGGACACGCTTCTCTGCATAAGACACAATATTCTGACATGGACTCACATTCAAAATTACATTCAATGAGCTAATTGGTCAATACAGTACATGTACCACCCGGCCAAAAACCTCACAGCTTAAATTGTTAGCACTTCCGTGTGGTAGTAAGCACTATTAAAAGCATGTTGTTCAGGGTTTGGAAGAGTCACATGACCAAGCACTCAAGGTGCTTCTCGTGCGGGTAATATTGTGGTCGACCTCTACCACCCTGGTCACAAACCTTTTCAATCACTGCCTTCTGTCAGGAACCTTTGGTCTATCAGGACCAGAACCTCCTGCCACAAGAACCAGACCACACATTAACACATTACATTAACACTAATCCACATTATCACTGTTCATGTTGCATGCGGCGGCACGGCGGTCTGGTGGTTAGCGCGCAGACCTCACAGCTAGGAGACCAGGGTTCGGTCCCCGCCCTCGGCCATCTCTGTGTGGAGTGTGCATGTTCTCCCCGTGCATGCGTGGGTTTTCTCCGGGTACTCCGGTTTCCTCCCACATTCCAAAAACATGCTAGGTTAATTGGCCACTCCAAATTAGGTATGAATGTGAGTGTGAATGGTTGTTTGTCTATATGTGCCCTGTGATTGGCTGGCGACCCCGCCTCTCGCCCGAAGACAGCTGGGATAGGCTCCAGCACCCCCGCGACCCTCGTGAGGAAAAAGCGGTAGAAAATGAATGAATGAATGAATGTTGCATGCTTAAATTGCATTTATTTCACAGTTTGGGTGTCTGGTTGTGTAAATTGTGTTAGGTTTTTGATAAAACAAAAAAAACATAAAACATAAAATTTTGAATTTTTAGTTCTGTATGCCCGAGAAGCCATTCTCAGAAAGAATGAAATAGCACATGACGAAGTTGTTTCAGTTAGTTCTGCCTCCTGAATACAAAACTGGACCATCAAGCATTAGCCTAGTTTTGTCTTTTTATTTATCGATATAGCAGTCAATGTTCAACTCCGATCTGTCACTTTGAAACAAAACAACAATAACCATTTCTATTGTTTACACAAGTGACGGGCACCAAGTATGAAGGCAAAAAACCCTAACAAAAAACGAAATGACAGGTAAAATTAAGCAAATTCTTTTCAGGCTGATCAGGATAAGAAGACGCTCAGTTGGCGGACAAACGAGTCTCAGCTGATGAAGATGATTCTTTAATTGGCTCAGATGGGAGAACCGGGGGTGCACTCAGACTGAAATAAAGAACAGAAGGTGGATTTCCTCTCAATCCACTTAGGAGAATCTGTCTTGTTTAAGCTATTTATTTGCTCAATTATGTCTTCTTGTCCACACAGTTTATATAATATAGTATATATAATAATACAGTAGCACAAACACATACTTTTAATATGAATGTGTAACAACTAGGTGACTTATGTGGAGTAGCATTAGATTGAACTGATATAAATATTCAGTCAACTGAACAAATATAAAGTGCTGAAGAAAAATGGATACAAATCCTGAAAATAAACAACGGCGATGATGTCAGAAGGAAAAGCCCACATGAACCCCACCTGACACTCTTCACACCCCACCTCTGCCTCATCCTGCCACTTTGACACTTTGACACTTTCATTGTATACGTTACATTAACGCTCAGTTTGGACTCTTAGGAAAACAATCAGACTGCACTTCCGGAATAACAAACAAAAACAGACTGTGTACATATATTTATACTGTTATTCTGTATATTTTGTATTTTCATATTTTGTATTTCATATTTTGTATTCTCATTCTTTTTTAATAGATGTGTATGCACCTACTACACCAAAACAAATTCCTAGTATGTGTTTGATCATACATGGCAATAAACCTTTTCTGATTCTGATTCTGATTCTGATTCTGATTCTGATTCTGATTCTGATTCTGATTCTGAAAAGCGAGGAAAATGTGTTGTTGTTTTTGGGACAGAAGATAGCGCAGCTGGGCAAAATAACTTGCGTATAGCAAACGTATAGCACTCAGTTTGAAATCACACAAGATGTTCCAGCTACAACAGGAGCAGATAACAAGAGTACCGCATATAGATTGATCACACCGTTACACCGTCGTGTGTGTTCCCAGGAGTATCCGAGTGGCGGTCAGGGACAGACTAATTGAGGACTTACGTTGCACGGAGAAATTGGGAGTGGTAGATAAGCAGATTAACAGCAGGTTAACAGCATGATAACTGAAGTCACACCCAAGAAAATCCCTATTTTATGGACTTACTGTGGAGGAAGCTTTTTCCCTATGCCAAATGGAAAATACTTCCGTTATTTCATCTGGGTCAGAGGGCTATTGCATAGATGATTGAAGGCCTGGAATGTGTTGTGAACATCATAGATGAATTTCTTGAGTGACAATTCCTAATGAGCAAAACAAGTGGTTGGAGTTCCTGATTCCTTACCAGCATTCATTCATTCATTTTCTACCGCTTATCCTCACAAAGGTTGTGGGGAGTGCTGGAGCCTACCCCAGCTGTTTTTGGGCGAGAGGCCGGGTACACCCTGGACTGGTTGCCAGCCAATCACAGGGCACACATAGACAAACAACCATTCACACTCACATTCATACCTATGGACAATTTGGAGTCGCTAATTAACCTAGCATGTTTTTGGAATGAAGAGCAAGCAGTAAGTACAAATTCATCTGTGTCCTAACTGTGTTTATTTTGTGTAAGTCATGGAACAAAGTGGTTGTCTGTGTAGCATTATAAAGTGTGCATACACGGAGCAGGATTCAAATTACCGTATTTTCTGGTACTATAAGTCGCTCCGGAGTGTAAGCCGCACAAGGCCAAAATGCATAAAAAGGTAGAAAAAAACATACATAAGTCACACGGGAGTATAAGTCGCATTTTTTGCGGGTAATTTATTTTCAAAACTACTTGACCAAATCAGACATTACGTCCTCTTGGATGGAAAGTTCTAACAATAAAAGAATAGAGAACAGGTTGAATAGGTGTAAGATATGCTAACACAATAGTTATTCAGCTACACAAAAAATAAACATAAACAGAAAAGGTGTCCAGTGTCTATGTAGCATAAACAGTTTTTTCATTTATATGTCGCGGGAACAGCCAACCTATGAAAAAGTGCGACTTATAGTCCGGAAAATACGGTACAAGCTCACCGAGTCTGGAGTTGCTAATAGCCATTTCCCGGCACAATCAAATGGTCTAGCTAAGGATTTTAAACACTGGTAGTCCCTCAAAAAAAATGTAATAGCCACATTACATGTTACTGATGCTGTAGAAAACGCTAAAATGCTAAAGCTCGTTACCATTGAGCGACATCTTGAAGTAGCTTCTTTTCTTGAGAAAGTTCGGACTGTCCAGCCTCGACTTCGAGATCAGTATCGGGATCCAATGTCATGGTCTTGTGTGTTGTGAGTGGCAGCAGGTGGTCTCCTCCTACACACCTGAACCCAATTAGCTTGGGATTAGCCTGTTTTTCCAGTAGCCTTTTCACTACTTTGTTTTGGTTTTCATTGGACTGCTCTCTTTGGTGTGTTTGTGTTTATTTGTAATTTACCCTATGGGGACACCTTATGTTAATAAACATTTTGCATTTTGGGTTCCGGTCCGTCCACTAGTTCCTGACATCCAACACATATGGCTGTATTTTAAAAGCAGACATTTTAAAAAGAGAAATTGCCATTTTTATCAACTCCTATAAAGTTGGTTTCGGCAGCTACTAATTGAGGAAGTATGCTGCACGGGATAAATTGGGAGTGGTAGAAAATCAGATTAACAGCATAATAACTGAAGTCACACCCAAGAAAATCCCTATTTTTATGGATTTTATACCGTTTATCAACTACTATAAAGTTGGTTTCGGCAGCTACCGGAGGTCCTTCTGACCGACCACAGTGGAGTGGGCGTGCCTGGACGGGGCCACTGGTGGAATAAATCAAAACAGACTGTTTTCATGGGAAGTACGAAATCCAAATAAATACATCTGAATAGGTGCAGATTCTGGAAGATCTAGAAAGCTTTCTGTGCTGGTTATTGTGTGTAGCTACTGGAGTCAATACAAAAGGGCTGTAAAATAAGCATAATAATAATACTTGTAATTTGCATGCATGCAGGTAAGCTGCTCCCTGTATGCGCACTCTATAATGCTACACAGACAACCATGATGATGCTGTGCATTGGATGATGCTGGTTGTCCATGATGTGTCCTTTGCTCTGCCACAGATGTCAGGCTGTCCGGCTCGGTGCCAATGACAGAGCCTACATTCCTCGCCAGTTTGTCCAGGCGTGTAGCGTCCTTCTTGTTGAGGCTGCCCCCCTGGCACAACGGCGTTGAAAGGAATGAACTGACACATGCAGATTTAGTGATTTTTCATGGAAATCGGCTCATACTGATCTGATCGGTTGCCCCCCCTACTGAAAACCATTCCTTAACAGATGCCATCTGATGGCTATCGGACTGCATTGGCACCAGTAACAACCTTCATTCGGGCCAAGGACCATCCCGTGTCTGGGTGGGCGTCCAGTGAGATTCTCCAGTCAGGTCTGGTAACATTTATTTGGATTTATCTCAGGACTGATGGCTGGATGGATGGATGGATGGGCACAGTCCAAAAATGCAATCCAATTACCTCACCACTCATAAGGAGCCAAAGGGATCAAGTACAGTGTGAGTTGTGTGGCAGCCTAAAACGGGTTCTCTGAATATTTAATATTTAATAATAATAATAAACTGAAATAGGTTATTTTTCACCTGATCAAAGGTTTAAAGCCACGGCATATAAAAGCCAAAATCTGTTCAAAATTCTCATTTTCTGTCAGGCATTCACACGGTCATGCCCTCCTGATGGCTAAAGCTAAGAAGCTTTCTCTTCTTGAACGTGGTCGAGCTGCATAAGCAAGGCCTCTGGCAGCGTGCCATTACTGCTAAGACAGTCACTCTACATTTTTTTTAATGACCCTGAGGATTACGGGAAAAAAAAATTGAGGCGGTAGACTGTCGTGGGAAATTTCTGTTAGCACTGGTGGAGAGAGGAAATGTTGCTCAACAAGAAGTCTGTCTTTTATGGGTATTTATTCTGCGGAACAGGACAGAACAGAAGAGTTGAAAGAGACAGTTGAGCGTCCGCAAGTGTTCCCCCAAACGACAGGACAGAAACATAGTTGTATAAACATTATCAGGACTTTATCAGGGGGCAAGGACTTATGCGGGTTAATCAGAACCTGTTGACATGGAAACGCTGTAGGTGAAACTTGTTTTGGAGACAGAGGGGCTCAGGTCACAAGCAGATAGTCACAACACAGCATAGGTTGTTTAGCTAGGAAATCAGTCTGACCTTAATTAGCACATTAGCTGAAATACTGTATTTGTTCAAATCGATTGATCTCATGCTAAAATGTAAGATTTCCATCACATAGACCCCAAAAATTCCACCTGCGCTGAGTCGGAGGATACTATTGGCTGAAGGCCCTTACTGGTGCAGACTGCAGCGCAATAACCATCAGGCGGGAAAAGGGTTTCAAACACCAAAAAAACGCCATTTAGATTTTGCCAGGGAGCATCAAACATGGGGCATTCTGCCGTTGCTGCTGAGGTTGGACGCAGTAAGACAGTCATTCGACATTTTTGAAAAGATTCTGAGCATTACAGAACAATAAATTCAAGTTGTAGACCCAAAAAATGTAACCTTGACGGTCCAGATGGCTTCCAACATTACTGACATGACAAGGAGATCCACCTGAGATGTTTTATACCCGGTGCAGTAGAGCACTGGGGTGCTTTTTCATTCAGTAGAATGCTTGAGCTTCAGGTGGTGCAGGGTCGTCAAACGGCATTTGGTTATGTGCCGATGTAGCTGTTTTTTTTCAACAGCACAATTCTGGCTTGACCAAGGACTTCTTCAGGGAGAAGAACATCACTCTTTTGGACCATCCTGTATGTTCCCTTGATTGAACATTTGGGGATGGATGGCAAGGGAAGTTTATAAAAATGTCCATCAGTTCCAGATAGTTGAAGCCCTCAGTGAAGCCATCTTCACCACTTGGACCAATGTTCCCAATAGCCTCCTGGAAACACTCGCATCAAGCAATACCCAAATCCATTTTTGAAGTGATTAACAAGAAGGGTGGAGCTACTTATTACTGAGTCCGACTTTTTCTTCTGGTTTGGAGAGTTTTTTGTAATGTTTTGAGTTATGGTCTTACACTTTTGAACAGCTTATTTCAGTTGAATTGTTTTCAATAAATTAATTTCAAAGTGCTTTTTGTCACATTCCCCCTTCTTGCTTTTGCACGTTGTAGCTCTACTTAAAACCTCATTAAGATGCAAATGTAGAAAATGTAAATTCTGGCTATTTTTCAACTGGTTTTAATATTTTGATCAGGTCTATAGAAGCTGATTCATGTTGGGACCAACCCTTTTTTCAGGGCAAGTCCCACCTGGCTTCTTTTATTCTAACAGCTGTCAAAATAATACTACGAAACCATGAAAATAATCTTCTATAGGAGTGAATCCAAAACAATTACAATGCCAGTGGATTGTTGGAAGATATATAGTGAACAAAAGCCCTGTTAGCCAATTCTTCTCGATTTGTATATTTGTCTTTCTATTATAGCCTTCTTCTCCACGCCCCTGCTGATGTTTTTGTTGGCTTCTTCAGACAAAGTTAGCAACACCTGCTTTCACTCACAGGATTGGAGACTTGTCCTTCAACCGGACAGTGTGTGTGAGGCGTTTGGATAAAGAGTCTGAGTGGGAGATACTGGATGTCTCACAACTTTACTGTGTGTGTGTGTGTGTGTGTGTGTGTGTGTGTGTGTCATGTATGAATGTGTCATTCAAGTCGTATATTGTGTCTTTCTAACCAAGGAGGATAGAGAGCACTTGTACAGATGTAATCACTCTCCCTTATTCAGGTGGAAAAGTATTTTTTCTAACATCAGTAAATCATATCAATTGAACATTTTTATCATTTGTATTTTACAATGTTGCCCTCTGTCACAGGTGATTGAAATGTTATTTATAGAAGTTGTGTTTCTGGGCTAAATGTGTTTGCCTTTTAGGATAAGCTCAACCTAGTTAGACATTAACGTTGAGCTCCAGCTGGTGGGAAACTAAAGCTGTGACTGTCATCGTCCTCAGGTGTTTTTATTTTCAACTATAGGGGGGTATTCTGGGAAAGTGGCTCAACCAACCTAAGCCTTGTGCTAAATTCCAAACACACAAAGCAAAATGCTATGGTAACAGCAGTTCTCAACTAACTTAATCAAGTTCGATTCTCGGCTTTGTGCTCAGTGCACTTTACATTAAAGGGGGCTTATCGCTCAAATTATTTGACTTCCATGCAAAATGAAGTAATCCAAGCGGTATATTTTACACAAGATGAGCAAATAATAATAATAACCATGAGGAGTTATGAGGAGTTAAAAAAAAAGATTATGACTGCTATAAGCAACACTGTCGCCACCAATAGAGCGAGGGTGGACAGCTGACAGAATAATACTGAGCCTGTAAATACACAAGTTAATACTGATAATTACTCGACTAGTCTTTTCAATTATCAACGCTCAACGTTAGCTAACTTTTAATATAAAAAAAATAAACTGGTTCAACAACTGTCTTTTTCATCTTTGAAATCAGTATGCAGATCAAAAAGATCCGCTGTGGCGACTCAGTAATCAGGAAAAAGCCGGAAAACAAACAAACAAAATCAAGTCAATGTTGTTTTCATGCTGTATCTCGTTGTGACCACTAGATGGTAGTGTTGACGTCGATGGCAGTGTTGATGTTGGCGAACTTTTTTATTTTGTGACAATTATTTCCTTGTTATAATTAAAAAGTGTTTTCCTCCAGATGATTGATGCCTCAGAGTGCTTATTCCTTCAGCAAATATTGTAATATAAGAAGACTGAGTACTCACGCAAGGACTACTGTGACATATACGTTTGCAAACGTTGGCCTAATTATTAATATTCCTGGTTTTCTGCTAAAATCTTGCATCTTGCATATAGATGTATAATATTTCTTATGTCTGTGTCCTCTCAGGGGCTTCGCAGGCTCTCAATAAATGTTGACGCCACATCGGAATTAGTTCACCAGTGAAACAGCTGCACTTTCATAGGCCATTTTAAGCTGAAAGAGTGCACATAGTGAGTTACCACAATCTGACAGCTACTTCAAAAGAGAGCTACCGTCATGTGACAGGCAAGTCCGGTGTGGGATAAAATATGGACCGCTTTAAAAATGTGTATAGACATGTACACAATGTGTAAAGACACACTGACTCCACTGAAGTGGTTGATATTAATGTCAGCCAATCACAACGCGACCCTTCAATTGGCACCGCCCCCTTCATTCTCCACTGTCTCTTCCATTTCCCGCAGGCAACAAAGATCTGAGCAGTTATCGAAATACTTTGGACCGAGAGACGCCAAGCAGAGGCACGAATCGACAGAGACGTCCGAACGCAGCGCCTATTTCGCAGGTAAGCCAGTTGCTCTATTCTGAAAGCTAGTTTCGGACCGCATTGCCAGCCTCAGACGAAACATGGCGGCGAGGGCGGCTCGTTTCCGGGTTGAGCGCCTTTGTGCACACGGCACCGAGCTGGTGCCGAGCGCAGAAAACAACGTGCTTGTGTTTATATGCTGACGGCGGGAGCGTGTTTGACGTTTGATAGCCAGACTGCCCTCCAGATGTACAAAATTTGGATTTTGTTGTCATTTGCTGGCAAATATGAGGTAGGCCCAGCGACGGCCCGCGGACCCCCTGCTGTGAAGTGCCGTGGTCGTTAAACACTGGCGCTAGCACCATGCTAAATGAGCTACTGTAGCTCACCGAGGAAGTTAGCATACTTCAACCATAATCTAATAATCAACCATAATCAACCATAATCATACTATAAATGTAGTCACCTCCACTTCGAGTATTTCACGAAGACGTCGCAAATTAGGTACAGAATGACAACCATGTTTAAAAAACTGAAGAACTGTGAAAATGTTCGCTCACTCTTCATGTGAAATGCTCCCTGCTGTGCTGCAGAGATGTTCTCGTGGCGGGTCATAGCGGTCCTGACGTTCCTCCTCACCGTGTCCTTGTTGGCTGGAGACAGGACGGTCGCTTCAGAATGCAGCACGTCCTCGGTTTACGTTCTCTCGGCTGGGGTGGATGTGCAGAGAGCGGAGCAGAACCAAAAACGACACCTGGAGGCTCTGTTCAATAGGTGAGCACATTCATACTGTATCGCCATGGTAACCAGGAACAGGTTATGTTCCGGCTTTTAGCTTAAAATGGGATGTGAAAGTGGCACTGTTTAATTAATTGAATTTTTGAAGTGGAGAAATGTAACCTTTATGACCCAAAACTTTTACAAAGGCATGGCGTTTTAGATATTGAAGGTAAGTTAATTACACATAATCAAACTCCCACGTTTATGTGAACGCACACTTGGCACAAAGCCGGAAATGAAAAAGTTGATTAATTAAAATAAATACTTAACATGCAGGGTTTTTTTTACATTTTAAAGCTAATCGTATCCAAAAAGAATGCTAGCGAATCAGCTACTTTGAAAGACCTTTATTGAACAAGCAAGACTAGCTTTTTACTCAACACACCTCGCTAACCCACAAAACTTGCTCCACATCATATCCCCCTTTAGTCTCTGTTCCACTGAGTCACATGTCGAGCCATGTTTTAGGTATGGACAAAACGGGACCATCTCCCTGGCGGGCCTGAAGCGCCTCCTCCAGAGTGTGGGCTTGGACCGTGTGAGGAGCGTGACTGTGCAACACCGCCATCATCACCATGACCACGATCATGACCACGGCGCATCACACAAACCCTCTGACAGCCCCAGAGAGCGTCAGAGGCGGAGCACAGACAAAGCTCAGAAGGCGGATGCCGACTCACAGTTTGTCAGCAACGCCTCTGAAGATCAACTCACCAGACGTCAGACACACGCAACAGGAAGCCACTCAAATGATCACGATCACATAGATGGTGATGGCCATGATCATGATCATGATGGCCACACGCATGATCACATTGATGACCACGGCCATCATGATCATGAAGATGACCACGGCCATGGCCATCATGATCATGAAGATGACCACGGCCATGACCATCATGATCATGAAGATGTCCACAGCCATGGCCACGTGGACCAGGATGTCGAGGTGCGTGCATCCACAGGTCACATTAGCTTCCCAGCTGTCAGTCACCATAACAACAAGTTTATGTGTGGTTGTCTCGTCGTCAGTGTCTGAACGCCTCCAACATCCTCTCCTCACACGGGATGGGCCAGGAGGGGGGCGTGACCCTGGCCGACTTCACATACCTCTGCCCCGCCCTCCTCCACCAGATAGACGCTGGTGCCTGCGTTCTGCACGAAGGCAGCGGTGAGTTTCAGCATGTGCGCCTTGAGGCGGCGCCACCTGACAAATGTTTGTTTCCTCGTCAGACCCGACGCATCATGGACGCGATCTCAGCGCCAAGGACATCACAATAGGTGAGCTTGTGAGTGCAATGTGGCGTAAGCACACCCTGCTAACCCGAGTGTTTTGCGTGTGGCAGCGTGGCTCGGCGGCTTTGTGTCCATTAGCATCATCAGCCTTCTATCACTGCTGGGTGTCGTCCTCATCCCGCTCATGAACAGGGTCTTCTTCAAGTTCCTTCTCAGCTTCCTGGTGGCGCTGGCTGTCGGCACCCTCAGCGGCGATGCATTCCTGCACCTCATCCCTCACGTGAGTGTTCACCAGTTGCCATCTTTTTTCTGTTTTTTTTTACTTCATGTGGGCAACCCTGCTCTTGTGTTCTAGTCTCAGGGCGGACACCAGCACCAACATTCCGGGCTGAAGCATGCACATGGAGAAGACCTGGACACTGTGTGGAAAGGTCTAACAGCTCTTGGCGGTGTCTACTTCATGTTTCTCATTGAACACTTCCTCACGCTGGGAAAAATGTACAAGGATAAGAAACAGAAGGTCAGTGGGACATTTCTCATTGTCATGGTGATGTGCTGAGACACACACACACACACACACACACACACATGCGTGTTTGCTGTGTGCAGACGCAGAAGAAACAGAACCACAAGGCGGACCTGGAGAAGCAGCTGGCTCTGGACGATGACAACATGCAGACAGGCCAAGGTGAAATCATGTGATGACCACGTTGACCCGCTTCTTAATCAGGAAGTGGATTCAACCGCTCATCTCGTCCCCCAACAGACATGGAGACCAATGGTGGCGGCGTTTTCGCCGATCGTGCAGACACGGAGGACGACGGAGTGGCGGAGGAGGAACAGGTGATGCTGCAGGTGTCGTCAGCGGCAGCGCATGGTTACACGGCCGATGACTGCGAGAACAAATGCCACTCCCACTTCCACGACACGGTGGGCCAGGCCGACAGCTTGCACCACCATCACCATGACTACCACCACATCCTGCACCACCACCACTCCCAGAACCACCACCCTCACAGCCACGCCCACTCGTACTCTGAGCACCACTTCCAAGAGGCGGGCGTGGCCACACTGGCCTGGATGGTCATCATGGGCGATGGCTTGCACAACTTCAGCGACGGCCTGGCCATCGGTGAGCTTCTGACTGTTTATGACTCTTTGAGAATCTCTTCTATTCCCTTACCTGAATAAATAAAGGTTAATTAACTAATTAATTTTATATATTAAAAAAAAGGTGTTCATGTTGTTCGGCAGGCGCGGCATTCAGCGAGGGGCTATCCAGCGGCCTCAGCACATCTGTGGCGGTTTTTTGTCATGAACTGCCTCACGAGTTGGGTGAGTTTCATCATCTCAGGTGTGGAGGTCAGCAGAAGGAGTCTGGCAAGGGGAAGATAGGATGCTGGCCACTTTGATTAACGGCTTGACGGTTCTCCCAGGTGACTTTGCGGTGCTGCTGAAAGCGGGAATGACGGTGCGTCAGGCCATCCTGTACAATGTGCTGTCGGCCATGATGGCGTACTTTGGCATGGTGACGGGTATCTTGATCGGACATTATGCAGAGAACATCTCCATGTGGATCTTCGCCCTAACCGCAGGGCTCTTCATGTATGTGGCGCTGGTGGACATGGTGAGTCGGTCAGCTGCAGGTGACTTTTCGCCATCGCCAGCTGGCCTCTTCACACTCCCGTGCTCACGCACGTGCACGCCTTCACTGCCAGCTGCTATGTAGATAAGACGTGTAGTGTCACCCCAAGTGGTGTGATGTTGTCAACATTTGAGGTCTTTTTTTTTCCCCCTTGTCTCTTCAGGTTCCAGAGATGTTGCATAATGATGCGGGCGATCACGGTTTCAGTCACTGCGGCTTCTTCCTGCTGCAGAACGCCGGAATCTTGTTGGGTTTCGGCATCATGCTCCTCATCGCCATCTTCGAGCACAAGATCCAACTGGACCTGGGATTCTGACAGCGAGCGGCCCAAATTCCTGCTGCATTCCATTGTTATTATTTGTTCTCGAAGGTCCAAGATCACTTCCTGGTGATACAGGAAGACGAGCACTACACTAAAATCCTTCTGTTACACCTCATAGCATGGTATTGTTGGTGTCATAAGCTCCGCCCACCTTGGGCCAGAGTGGCTTGACATATGCAGACAGACAGGTCATTGTAGAACTTCTTCCTCAAAATGTGATAGGACTGTCAGAACCAAGGTTCTGGTTCTCCTCACAAAAGATAATAATAGGTCAAACAATTTTTTAAAAATGTTTAATTTATTTTTATGTTTGAGTGACTTGTATTTTTGTTGTTGTTTGGGCCAAAAAGGTCAAAATGAGAAGGTTCTAGTGGCTTAACTTTGAAAGTCCAAGTCGACCCATCCACTTACTACCCCGCTACTAAAGTGCACTTTGGCTGCAGAGCCATTTACATCGGGTTGGACCCACATTCCTTCACACAAATAAACATTGGTTCTGCCTGAAATCCACCCAAGACTCTTTTGCTTTTATGAACACATGAATGTTGAGATGATTCCCAAATTAACTAACTTTACATATCTCTACTGCATGTAGAGAGTCTGAAGCTGCTCAGGAATAATACCTCTCAGTCCAGTTGGTCTGTGTTTGGTGTCAGAGCAATACCCAGAAATACCCATCAACATCTCAAGAACGTATGAGACAAGGTTCATATCAAGCCAAAAATAAGCCTAATTTCTTCATAAAAGTAAACGTCATTAAGGGTCTCATCGGAGTGGTACTGGTTTGAAGCGGCCCTGTTTGCCACTGTGCACCAGATGCACATGTGCACACACCTCTGTCGGGTACGTGCTCAAGGCAGCTTCCACATGCCAGTCGGGTCTCTGTGGGTGAGACGAATTACATGCAGCTGTCAGTCATGTCGTTAACTAGTCAGTGGACACATTAAGTACACATGTCCTTGGATAGTTTACTGCTCAACTGAAAGTCAAAATATGTGGTTCTGATTGTGAGTCTACTTCATCCCAACTGAGCATGTTTTAAAGGTCAAATGTGATCCGCTGGCACCAGAATCTTTAAGACCAGAAGATTTATGTTGTAGAGCGTGAAAGTATACATAATCAAACTGACCAGAGAGCGTGGCAGTGCCTCCTTGTGCACCTCCTTGTGGAGGCACTGGCAGTTGGCGCGGAGGTGGCAGTGGATTAAGGCCCAGAAGACAGCAAAGAGGACAGACGCCATCACAAGCAGTGTGACCACCACAGTGGTGGGACTCTTCCAGGGAACGGGAGCACCTGCAGACAGCAGGCAATCAAGTCACGGATGCGCTCATTGGTCACTTCATTAAGTACATGGGCTCATTGGAACCCTACAGTCGTGGTTCTCAGTTATTTTACAAAAATGTTTTTGCGCCACACTGATTTGAAATACTACTGAGAAACCAATCATATCTACAGTATTTATTTACCTGTACTGTGCAGACTGAACTCAAAACCAGTAAAATGTTGTGAAGCATACTGTACAAGCGTGTTCATATTGCATGCTGAGTAAGATAAATGTGTACATGTTGGCAGGTCTGTACTAACAATGAAAGTACTCACTCTAAAGCCACACCAAAAGTTCACCGCACTCCCGAAGGGGTCCCACCCCACTATTAGAGAAGCACTGCGCTACAGGAATATTTTGGTTACCTTGTCAAAATATTAGGAACACCTCCATCTCTGATGTCCTTAGCAGGTGCACCTCATGATTTGTCTAGGAAGCATACTTTTGTGATACTTAGACCCTTGTCTTTTCCCAGACAAGTGGTATAGAAAATGGATGGATGTTTGTCAGACGGGGCCCTCGGTGTGAATTGTTGTTTGTCTATATGTGCCCTGTGATTAGCCGGGGACCAGTCTAGGATGTGCCCTGCCTCTTGTAAATCAGCTGGGGTAGGTTCCTGCTTCCCCATGACCCTAACGAGTACAAGTGGTATAGAAAATAGATGATTGTCACAGTGCTGATGAACCTTTTATGGGCACACAGTGAATTTCGGTGCTGCCACTTTGGATCCGCGGCTCCAAAACCATCCAAGCTCTGATGCAGTACACCTCCCCGTCCTGCAGGGCGGCCACGTGTAGAACTGTCTCCTCTGCTGAGATGTTGTAGATGTACATCTGATGACGCAAGGAGAAGTACACACGTTCAGACAGTCCTAATGTGTGGTAGAGAAGCCGATCTCACCTGGGCCTCGTCGCCCTGCTTCCACACCATCACACTGATGGATGCTGTGGGCGGGGTCTCGTCAAAGGTCATCAGGAGGGCGTGGCCTGCTGCAGAAACCACCATGTGGGGCTCCGTCAGTACAGCTGTAAACACAACATAAACAAATATCTTACATCTTGTAGCATCCTATGTAGCACAGGAGGCCTTCTTCCAACATGCATTACTGTAACCATGGCAACATGAGGCCTCGTTACATTGTCTCTCAGAGTGGGCTTTGGTCTTACTGTCCTTCCTGTTGAAAGGCGGGCTGAGCTGGGTCCACGGTGACATCCGTGACTGGCACTCTGCTCGGACGCGGATGTTGTAGTCCGAGTCGGAACCCAGGTCTAAGGTCAAGTCACAGTGAGCTTGTGGAATATTCTGGCACTCTGAGACGTCCAGCCATGTCCCATCCAGGATCGTCAGCTCAAACTCACTGGAGGACAACAGCCATGCTTAGTGATTCAGTAATCGTATGAGTAAGTCAGTCTAAGTGTCTCAAAATAAGTACAGAACTATTTTGCCAAGTAATCTATCAAGTGAGTAATCACAAGTAGCCCATAAGAAATAATGTAGTATTAACCTGCAATTCAATAAAAGGAAGAACTGGTGTATGGTCCTGGTGTATGGTACTAGTGTAGAGTGTATGGTACTAGTGTATGGTACTAGTGTATGGTGTATGGTACTAGTGTAGGGTGTATGGTACTAGTGTATGGTGTATGGTACTGGTGTATGGTGTATGGTACTAGTGTAGAGTGTATGGTACTGGTGTATGGTACTAGTGTATGGTGTATGGTACTAGTGTATGGTACTGGTGTATGGTACTAGTGTATTGTACTTTAAGTGAGTCAAAGGTTATGCAAAAATATTGTAAGCTCATATCAGCAAAGACAAGCTGGAAAGCCTTGGGAGTATGTATTATTTGGGACACCACATCACCAGAGATGTCAGTTGATCACCTTGTGTGTCATACAAGCTTTGTCCACGTCAAGGAATGATGAAGAGAGTTATCTTTGGACCAGAACTAATGTTGAGCTACTAACAGAATCATGGGAATCGGTCAGTAAGTATATTTTTTTTCTCAACACTCCAAACAAAATCATAATCACAGTCAATTGGTGTGATGGCTTCTGTACAATGGCTATAAAAATGTCACCCATCCGTCTGCTACCGCCTATCTGCAGTTGTGTCATGGGGGTCAGCAGCCTAATAAGGGAAGCCCCGGCTACTTCGTCCAGCTCATCCCGGCGGATCCCGAGGTGTTCCTAGGCCAGTTGAGAGACATAGTTTCTTACCCGAGGCCTCCTACCGGTCGGATGTGCCCAGAACACCTCCCGAGGGGGGAGTCCGGGAGGCATCCTGACCAGACGCCTGTATTTCTCCCGGATGACAGTGCTTCTCACCTTATCACTAAGGGAGATACAGAGGTATCTATTAAGTTGCTATGTAACTAGCAACTTAAAGCTGATAACTATAATAGACCTTTTGCAAAAATGGAAATTACAATAAAAAAAAAAAACTTTTTTCAATGCAGCACAAGGACACGGAGGGCCCCAATGGCAGGGTTTGCTTTGAGTCCCCAAATGAGTAAATACACCCCGGTCTACAACTCACCCCTGGAACTGCACAGAGTAGAGTACTGCAGTACTGCAATACACCTGCAGGGGTCGCCAGCTGAGAGTGTGTCGCATGTTGATGGACTCCATTCTCACCTGACTTGGCGGTGGCAGCATCAAGGCATCTGATGAAAACATAATTTATAACATATTTATTTCATGAACACTGTATAATCATGGTGTCTTTTTATGAGCATATCTATACAAGCAAGCAACATAACCCTGTTAGCATGAAGTTAACGCCAGCATGGATAAAGGTAAGGGAATGTAAATAAACTATATATATAATTTGAATGGAATTGAATCAATAACCAGTATGTGTCTAACTCAGGGGTCAGCAATCTTTACCATCAAAAGAGCCATTGTGTCTCCTCTTCCAGTGAGAAAAACATGAAACATTATCTAAAGCAAGTTTTTATGGAAGCCCGTTTCCGCCACTGAAAAAAAATCACCCCAATGGTAAACCGAATACGAGATAAGAAGGTCGAAATTACGAGATAAAAGTCGAAATTACGAGATAGAAAGTCGAAATTACGAGATAGTAAGTCAAAATTACGAGATAGAAAGTCGAAATTACGAGATAGAAAGTCGAAATTACGAGATAGTAAGTCAAAATTACGAGATAGAAAGTCGAAATTACGAGATAGAAAGTCGAAATTACGAGATAAAAAGTCGAAATTTTAAGATAAGAAAGTCAAAATTATGACATACCAACTGCGCATGTGCCGCAGGTGCCGCCTTTTTCACAGTCGTCTTCGTCACTTGGCAAAATGCCTCGACAGTTGTGAACAACCACAACCCTTTTATTATTTCGATGCCCCAAAATTCTTTCCACTGTGCGTTTGTTTGGTACAATTCCATGTGAATTCACCAGCAAATGAAGTATTTCATCACTTGTAAAGCAATACTTAAAGTACTCCTCAATGTACTCCACAATCCATGACAATGTTACAGCACTGCAGGGGTGCTTTGATTGCACTATGTGTGGAATGTCTTCGGGAGTGATGACATACTACACTACATGTATGCAAACGATAAACCATGGGTAACCATGGTTTTGTAAGACCGTGAATGCATCCTGGCTGAGTTCTGATGTGATCGGATGAACGCGAGGAAAAGTCTTTTGGAACCAGCATTACAAATCCTAATGTGAAATGTTAACATACAATATATTTATTTCCCTTTTCTGTGCATTATAACCTGACAAAACAAAATAGTTTGAGCTAGCTTACAATTCTGTAATTGGGCTACACCTACGTATGTTGCATTGCTTGATATACACATGCTGAT
The DNA here is from genome assembly GCF_030265055.1 of Doryrhamphus excisus. Lineage (NCBI taxonomy): Eukaryota > Metazoa > Chordata > Actinopteri > Syngnathiformes > Syngnathidae > Doryrhamphus > Doryrhamphus excisus. Next base: position 2,755,623 of record NC_080468.1, read on the forward strand.
GATAACATGTAATAGTTGCAGTATCTTGTCGTATTTTGATGATTTCAAACACTACCGATACTTCTTTTCACACATACAGTCCTTATGATCTCAACTCTCATTGGGATGGCTGTGTCTTCCAGCACAAGACATGTGCTCCAGTCCTCAGGTAAAAAATGCTGACAGCAAACCAGCATCTTGCTGAGTCTTTGTAGCGAAATTGACAGCTAGGTATCCACTGTGAATGACGCTGAGACTAGAGTTGCAATGTGTCTTGTTAGTTAGTTACTATCAATATGCAGAGGAAAGAAGTTGCAGTAGTGTTTTAAATCATCAAAATATTGCAAGATACTGCAACTACTATATGTGACAGCATGTACTATATCAACAATGCAACTTTAGAGGGTTTTTTTTAACAGGGATTCATAGTAATATGTGTATCCCAATAACAGCATTGTAAGCTAGCTCAAATTAACTTGTTTTCTCGTGTCATAATGCACAGAAAGGGGAAAGAAATATGTGTTCATGTTTCGATTGTGTATAATGGGCAAAATTCCCCAAAAGTGCACTTCTCCTTTAAGGCGTCAGCTAGTGAAGTTTAACCAAATTACTATCCCAACTCCATCAGTTGGCATCTGTTACTCATAGTCACATCAATTCTGTTTGTTTATTCTGTTGTTCTAACAGGGAAAATTAAGATTAAAACCTTTAGAAGTTTATAAACCGTTGAGTCTTGTGGCTCCAGACTACATTTCTTTCGTGAGGGAGCAAAATGCCTTTCGGTAATAAAGGTTGCAGATCCCTGGGGCCATATAGGAAGAGACATTTGTGGTTGTACTCACAGTGTATCAGGTCCACGTGGAGCAAAACCGTCATCCTCAGAACAAAAGAGGTCACATGCTCAAGTAAAGTCATCGCCATTGTGTTTACACTATGAGAACTACTCTGTGAGAACGTACAACCTCTCCTTGACTGTAAAGTGGAGGCTGTCCCGGATTAAAGCCGGTGCATCCAGATGCTGAGGATGGATTCTGATCTACAGAGCCGGTCGGACCGGTCGCTGTTTCCCTCGAGGCGTCAAAATGCTTCCGCCTTCGCCTCGCTTCCTCCAATTATGACATCAGCCACTGAAGGCAACAATGTCCTGTAATTTCCCTGTGTTTTCTTTGCAAATAGGGGGAGTCCTATGCGTGACTGCTGTTCTTGTCAGAGACACTGATGATTTAAAATCACACGTGACAGGGGGACGCTTTGTATAGCACCACTGCTGTAGAAATTAAAAGTTTGGCAGCTCTCAGGGACGCCCCAACTAGGCTGGGGCCCCAAGAAGTCGCCGGCATTGCTTGATGGCAAGCAGCGCCCCTGCTTCCAATCATTCAAACCTATATTCAACTTTGAACTCATGCCGGGATAAATCATTGACTGTGGCCAACCATAAAACTATAAAACACACACACAGAGAAAGTGCTTGATGGTGATGATGATGTTCTATGTCACATGAGGTTGACCAAAATGGCGGACCAGGATGTCCCTATATGGACATTCACACGCTTGGTCAGGTTTGTTTCACATTCGTCATAAAAGGTTCTGATGAACAGTGACCTCCATTAAGATGTTAATGAAACAGCACTTCTTCTGGAAGTCTTGACGGTTCCGTGGCACAGGTGAGCCATCTTGCTTTTTTGCTCGCTCTCTCTTTTGGGCCCATATATGGATTTTGAGGTTACTGGGGCGTGGCTGTTGCTATGATGAACGATACTGCATGGGGTGGCGGGCGGGTTCTGCACTTTATGGCCCCCCGATCCCGGTCAGAGGACAAAGTCTTCTTCTTTCCACAGATGCCCCAACGCCTTCACTGGTGTTTGCCGTGAGATCCTCGTTTCTTTTGTCTCTCTTTTGGGCCCACCTGAGTTTGAGTGACACGATGTCGACGTCTGTGGAGGCCACCGGCTTCATCATGTGCATCGTCAGCTGGCTGATCACAGGAGCGTCCCTGGCTAACGATTACTGGAAGATCTCCACCGTGTCGGGCAGCGTCATCATCTCCCAGAGGCAGTTTGAGAACCTGTGGCACTCCTGTGCCGAGAACAGTGCAGGCATCGCTGAGTGTCGAGACTTCGAGTCACTGCTCTCTCTGCCTGGTAAGTCGACTCAACCTGGATGCTGAAGATGTTCTTCTTACCTGAGATGTACACTATGTAGAACATTTGGATGACACAATAAGTAGAACAGCAGCCAAGAAGGCGCTCTTTCTTATGGTCACAAATCATAAACCTGAAAATGATCTCCTTTAAGTCGTCTAGATGGTTCCTTCCTTCTATAGTTGACGCTTTGACGCTCTTTATTGTCAATTTCCATTGGAATTTAATGGAATTTATTTGTTGTTCTTTCTTTCTGAGGCCCAGAAGAGGTGTGGCACACATTTTTTTATGATTACTGTCAATTATTAACCAGCCTTGTTACTGTCACCATCGTCTTTCACAGAAACTATTGACGCCCTCCCATAGCCTTCACACTCAGATATAATGTTCTGCTAATCTCCAGGTTGTCATGTGCTAGTTGACTCTCCAGGTTATTATGTCCAGGCACTCATGTCATACTATTTGAATCCCCTGGTTCTCGTGTCATACTATTTGAATCCCCTGGTTCTCATGTCATACTATTTGAATCCCCGGGTTCTCGTGTCATACTATTTGAATCCCCGGGTTCTCGTGTCATACTATTTGAATCCCCAGGTTCTCGTTGTCCTACAAGGTGATTCTCCAGCTCACACCTCCTGCTAGTTGACCGTCCAGGCTCTTTTGTTATAGTGGTTGAGTCTCCAGGCTCTCATGTCCTCCTAGTTAAATTGCCATTCTCATTTCCTATGACAGTGGGTTCCCACATATTACCAATTCTACCATTTTCCAGAAATACCGTATATACACAAATCCAGACCATACCAGTATGCTGATTTGTGTACAAATCCTTTGAACATGGGGCCATGCGTTATGTTGCAACATGAGATGATGGTCATGGATGAATGGCATAACAATGGGCGGCAGGATCTAGCCATGGTATCTGTGTGCATTCAAAATGTCACCAATAAAATGCCCCTGTGCTGCGGATTGAGCGGCCCACGGTGGTGGGGTTACGGTATGGTTACGGTATATAGATATTTGTTGAACTAATTGAGTCTCCAGGCTGTCATGTCTTACTAATTGACTGTGCTGTTCTTGTAAAACAGTCTAATGTGTGGTGGTGTCACAGTACCATGTTTACTTACCATTTGGTGCAACTCAGGCATCATGTAATGTGGTTTTCGCTGTTTAGGCCACGTGCAGGCGTGTCGGGCGCTGATGATTGTGTCCCTGCTGCTGGGCCTGGCCTCCATGGTCATCTCCCTGCTCGGACTCAAGTGCATCAAGATCGGCTCTGCCAGCGAAACATCCAAGGCCAAGCTCGCCGGCACCGGAGGCATCCTGAGCATCCTCGCTGGTGAGTACAAAAACGTTCATTCATTCATTCCTCACGAGGGTCGCAGACGTGCTGGAGCCTATCCTAGTTGTTCCGGGCGAGAGGGGGGTTACACCCTGGACTGATCCCAGGGCACAATTAGAAACAATGCCTATGGACAATTTAGAGTCGCCAATTAACCTAAATGTTTTTTGGAATACGGTAGAAAACCCACGGCGCCGTGCAGCCGACTGCAAAAAGAGTTGTACCTAATAAAGTGGTCAGGCGAAGAATTGTTGCGTGATATAATGTGTTTGCAGGTCTTTGCTGCATGATCGCATGCTCCTGGTATGCCAGCAGTGTGGTGCAGGACTTCTACAACCCGCTATACGTTGGTGTCAAGTCAGTTCGCACACACCAACAACACTAACATCATGTTTGCATGTTGTTTCACTCTGACATATGTGTTGGCAGGTTTGAGCTGGGTGTGGGCCTCTACCTGGGATGGGGGGCCGCCTCTCTGGCCATAGTGGGAGGCGGCTTGCTTTGCTCCGCCTGCAAAAGGGCGTCAGCTAGCGGGAAAAAAGGGTACAAGTCACACACTTTGATGTCGCATGACAATTTTGCTCTGATGCCCTCTTTTGTTTTCAGCGGTTTCTATGGAAACAGTCAACCACAGAAGGTGTACAAGCCTACAGCAAAGTCAGAGGCAGAATCAGCCAGAGCTTACGTCTGAAAACACACACTCTGATGTGGAATGTGACAATGTATGGTTGAATAGTTAGAAATAATCTTTTTGTTTATGTGATCTCAGTCATGTTTGTATGATGGGAATAAATGAACCTTTTTACTGTGTGTCTGTGGTTTATTTAAAAGGACAACAACTCCATGATGACCTTTCTGTGTGTGTGTGTGTAATCACACTGATGATGATGATGCAGGACATAATCCATGTAATGTGTGTTCTGAGCTGCTGACACCCGCAGAAGACTGGATTAAACGTTCACTGCATCACACCTTCATTTGACCTGCATGTCTTGTCATTCATGCACATAAACATGTAACATCATGAGGGGCAACAACAGCAGTCATTCATTCATTTTCCAGCACTCATGGTGGCTTTGTGCACCCTGTCAGAATCACATATAACAACTAAGTATGTTAAATGGTATCAGTAAGAATCATGGACATAAATATGATGATTTTTCTAATTAGTGGGGATTAAAAGGACAGAGTTGTTGCAGGGATGGCGCTGGTTCATTGACTTGTTTCTCCCCTGGGTTGTTTGTTTTCCTCTGTCACCTTTTGTTTCCTTATTTGGCACTACTGTGAGTATGTGTTTTTTTTTGTTTGTTCTTAAACTATGTTTATCAGCTCGCCATCTTGGCGATGTAGTAGAAGTGTGCAACAACACACGTGACATAATCCTTCCCTGTGGCAACGGCCAGGGATGCGGTCTCATGGTAATTTACAACGAGAAATGGAAAGTCCTGCCTGTACCGGTGCCAGATTTGAACTCATTTGAATGTGCTGTGTTTATACTGCCTAGTTCCACTCCAACTATAGTAGCTACAGCTTATCTTATTTATCTTTTGAACTGATTTAGCCACTTTACTAACTCATCTAGTATGTACTCGCTCATCTCAAGTGATATTGTTGGGTGATTTCAATATACATATGGGCAACAGCAACGCTCATCATGCCTGGACAGTTTTGGTCTTCATCAATACACACACAAAAGGACATGTTCTGGACCTAATATGCTGCTCTGGTATCACACCATCCAAATGTACAGCTGATTAACTCCATGTAACGGACCACTTCCTCTTTTCATCTTTCCCCTCATTGCAACCAAGTCTCCACACCTCATCACATTTTGGAATATTAAGGACATCAATGTCAACATCCTCTGCTCCAACATAGACAATATTACACTCTTGGACTATTTATCGACGTCTGATGGGCTTACAGCATATTACATGCTCATGCCCCAGTGAAAACTCTTGTTTACTTCTCATCCGCTCCTTGGCATACCCCTGAACACTGGTCAATGAAAGCTTGAGCAACCTCATAAAAAACGATCTTACCATTGACAAGGAAATGCACAAAAACACATTTCACACTACAACTTGATCATTCATCTATCCATCCATGCATTTTCTATGCCCCAGCCACAAAGAAAAGCAATTAAAAACAACATAAATAGAAAAATATACATATAGCAGCCAGTCACACAACTCCTGAGTTCCCCAATTATAACTCAGCCAGTGACATTCCCCACAATAAAAATGTGTGTGGGTGGGGATTTTTCCAGGTACTCCGGTTTGTCTATATGTGCCCTGTGATTGGCTGGCGACCAGTCCAGGGTGTACCCCGCCTCTCGCCTGAAGACAGCTGGGATAGGCTTCAGCATGACTGTGACCATAGTGAGGATAAACAGTATAGAAAATAAAAGGATGGATGGATTTGGGACAGCACTACCCTGTCAAAATTAACACACTCAAGAATGAAGTACACAGTATACTTATCTGTACTTAGCCAATCACTCTTTTTCATGCAGCGCATTTCACCCTATGTGTGTGTGTGTGTGTGTGTGTGTGTGTGTGTGCGCTCACAGGCTAATCTGAACGTGTTGTGCTGACAGAGGAGGAACCAGCTTCAATCCACTCAGTGATGTCATTCACAGGAAAGCAATGTGTGGGCGTGGTCATGGTGGGACAGCTGCGTCATACCATTGGCTGTCGAGAAGGAGAGAGATGTTGATCGACAGCAGGATTTATCCATATAGAGCCAACACTCACATTCAGCATCACCAACATTTGTGCTTGTGCTCTTGCTACATCATTATCTTCGTGTTTGTACGTCCAGGTGAGTGGTGGCACACTGTGATTGTCTCAGGCCAGGTTAACATTTGTTGTATGTGGACAAGACTAAGTGTCCCCAAGTGGAATATCCGCTGTCGTGCCACACTTAACATAGACAGACAGCATCTCACATACACACACACTCACAAAGGATACTGTAAACAAGTCGTCACGGCAACTATGACTTTCTGTCCACCTGGTTGCAGACGCCACCTGAGCAGAGCAACATGAGCCCCAAGAATGTGGTCTTCAAGAAGATCTGCAAGGACAAATCAGTGAGTAGAAAGGTCACTTTAAGACGTAACACGGGGCAGAAGGACAGAACTCTCTTCTGTCCGTCTTCAGGTGGGAGTCTACATGGGGAAACGAGACTTTGTGGACCATGTGGACTTTGTGGACCCAGTAGGTGAGGAATGCGTCACATGACCTTATATAGTCCGCAACATCGAATGCTAACCTGCGATGTTCTCCCAACCACTAGATGGTGTCGTGCTCATTGACCTCGAGGCACTGCAGGGGAGGAAAGGTCAGACAAGACAGGACGTGCCCTCTGGTGTCCATAACGGTGACGTGCCTGTGTCTTGCGTCCTCTAGTGTTCGTCACTCTGTCCTGCACCTTCCGCTATGGCCGTGACGACATGGACGTGATGGGCATTGCGTTTCGCAGGGAGCTGTACCTGTCTACCCGCCAGGTATACCCTCCCCTGCAAGACCGAGAACAGGGCATCCATACCAGGACTCAAGCCAAGCTGCTGCGTAAGCTGGGAGACGATGCCTACCCATTCTTCTTTGAGGTGTCGCCACCCTTCTTTTGAGCCTAAATGTTCTCATACGTTCACGTGCTCTTACCTGCTAAAAATAACACCTGTTCCGTGGCAGTTCCCCGACAACCTGCCATGCTCGGTGGCGCTCCAGCCAGCACAGCATGACGTTGGCAAGGTGATACCAATCTGTAGGGTCCAGTGAGGAGCAGCGTTCTCCACTTTGACCACATCCCAGAATAGAATTCCTTTTGCCTTGTCTCTGCAGCAATGTGCCGTGGAGTTTGAGGTCAAAGCGTTCAGCGCCGAGAGCCAGGATGCCAAAGTACACAAACGGTGATGGTGGCGTGGCGTCCACATATAAAACCGTCTCTTATAACAGCACCACTAATTTCCATCTTGGCCTTGCCCTTCAGGAGCTCCGTGAAGCTGATGATCAGGAAGGTGCAGTACAGTCCAGAAAACGAAGGGGTGGCGCCGTCTATGGAAATCACACGTGACTTTGTCATGTCAGACAAGCCGCTGAATGTGAGGGCCAGCCTGGACAAAGAGGTGGGCTAATGCTGCGTGACCGCAAACACAGCGGAGTCCTTGTGTCATCTGCTGTTGCTCTGCATGCAGATTTATTACCATGGCGAGACCATCAGAGTGCACGTTGACATCACCAACAGCTCCAGCAAGAACGTTAAGAACGTAGTCCTCTCTGGTAAGCTTTAGCTCCTCTCCTTTTCACTTAGCTCCACCCCTTTAGGTACCCTAGCTCTTGGGCAAAGTCTGCGGTGGACTGCTTCATGATGTAGAATTTGATGGATGCGTGTCTCCAGTGGATCAGGTGTCCACGGTGGTGTTGTATTCCAACGACAGCTACGTCAAATGTGTTGCCATCGATGAATCTGGGTGAGTTTCATCCCAAAGACAATGACCTAAAAACAGTCCGTGTAAGCAAAAGACTTTGTTGTGTTCAGGGACACCGTGTCTGCGGGAGGGACACTCCAAAAGGACTACAAGCTCCTTCCCCTGTTGGCCAACAACAGAGAGAGGCGAGGCATAGCACTGGACGGAAAACTCAAGCACGAAGACACCAACTTGGCGTCATCCAGCATGTAAACTAACATGTGAAGTGAAACCAAGACTGTACTCACGTGGTCATGTGATTCCGATGCGTCATTGCAGCATCAAGCAGGGCGTCCTGAAAGAAGTCCTGGGAATTATGGTGTCCTACAGAGTCATGGTCAAGCTCATCATTGGAGGGTCAGTGCCTAAACAAAAATGGCTCTTCATTTTCCATGATCGTTTGCAATGAATACTTCGAAGGTCATGTTTCATCACTTTTCTTCCTGTTTGCAGCGTGATGGGATCAAGGTGCGTAGGGGAGTTTTTGAAAAAGTGCTTGTATTAGACATACACTGTGACACTTTTACTGTCATTGCCACTACTGTGTACTTAACTATTCACACCACAATGACACAGTAGTTAATTCCTATTGTGTTTAAGCACTAGCTAGCAAGACTGCGGCAGCTTCCACTCAATTGTTTTTGTATTTGTGTCAACTATCTATGAAAAAAATATCATCAGTTGCTTATGTTGCAGTGAGGTGGAACTGGAGCTTCCTTTCAAACTCATGCACCCAAAACCCGACACAGGTGAGCAAGGTGCTCCTCATCACAGATAACAATACTGTAGCATGCTTGTTCAATTGTATATACGTATGTACATATATCTGTATATGTATGTATGTATGTATGTATGTGTGTCACAAACTAATTGTCTTCTTATTCTTTTACTGTTGCCACCAGTCAAAGAGAGGTGAGTGTTTTTTTCCACATTGTTGATTAAATTATTTCACATGGAGACACAGTGACATGCTGTGAGGGTCGTGGCTGGTGAGGCACCGACTGACTCCTTTGGAGTTTGAACGTTAATACCGGTTGCTCATTGAAAAACATAGTTGTTTTACATTTTTGTGTATGAAGTACACACTCCTAATACTTTGCTGATACTTTGTTGTAAAGGTCTGATCACCATCTGGTGAGCTTAAAGGCATGCTCGGCTTAAAAATATTTTAATGTATTTGAGTTTCAAAGTCTAAATCTAGTTGCTCCTGAAAAACGATGTTGGCTTTTTCCTCTCTGAGAGGATAAGGAGAGGAGAGTACTGCATTTTATTGTCTGATTAGTAGGAATTATGATGTTACGCTTTCAATAAAGACATGACACAGGTTCTAGAGAGTCATCGTGTACGAAATGTTTCTGCAATATTACATTATTGGCAACAAGCAGACAATGCGCCATGATCCAACTTGCGCACGTCAGGAAACGTAAAATTCAGCTATGTTTACTTTAGGAAACTGTTAAAAACGATTTAAATCATTCAGAAAATACATGTATTCAATTGGCAAACATTATTCCTTGTATAATATATATTTTATAAATATATATTTTTTGTATGAAATGTCATTAGGTGTAATGACCAGGTCATTAACAGGTCCTCCTTTAATCAAACAGTCAGCGACACGTTTGATGAAAAAAATGTATTCAGTGTGAAAAAACAGAATATGGCTCTAACGGAATACATATTAAAATATGTGGCTTTCATGGCTCTCTAGCCAAAAACGTTCGCAATCGCCGACATTGATGCTAACAAGCTAACAGACGAGACATTTTATGCTAGTATGCTAACGCTTACGTGCTAATGGCGTGTGCACGTATGTGTGTGTGCATGTGTGAAGTGAGATGGAGGACGAAATGGTGTTCCAGGAGTTCAAGCGGTCTTACCTGAAAGGAATGGTCGCTGACGACGACGAGGAGGAAGCCAATGTGTCGGGCGGCGACGACATGGCGCCGAAAGAGAAGTAACAGCTAGCTATCAAGCTAACACTGCTGGCCGGTTTGCTCAACATTCAATTGTAGTTGTAGGTAATAAGTCTTTATGTAACCATGGTAGATGCTAATTAGCACCTGGCAGTAATGAAAGTGGCTTCTTTACCAATGACAATAAATCACACCAAAGACTGTTAGCAGCAGCTGCTGCTGTTAATGAACGTGTAATAGGTATTTTAGTGCAGTGTTTCATATTTTAAATGAGAGAAAAAAGCATATAAATGAATAAAGTATTTCTTCAACACATTCAACCCTTTGTGTGCACTTTTAGCATGCAGTTGGAAGGTATGGGGGGGGGGGGGCGATGTTGTGATTCTCTATCTTCAGAAGGGGTACCCCTCACCTGAATTGGCTGCTTGTCATTGAGCAGATGTCAGGTGTGTGCAGCAGGAAGCTGCTGAAGATGCTGCTGCTCTGGAGCCACACCCTGTCCGCCGTCTGCAGCTGCAGCGCCACTGTGTGGCCGGCGGTGCCCTCGCCGCCTCCTTCTGTGGCTTTGATGACCTCCTTGATGACGCAGTGTAGACTCCTGTAAGGGGGTTTAAAGTGTCCATGCTGGTTACTGAGCACACGTGGAAAAGGAACAGGACAGTCATAAAGAGGAAATGACTGGTTGATGCATGCAGGGAACGGTCCTTGTGCAGGCCCAAGGAGGCCCACGTCTTCCCAGTCATCCTTCAACCCCACACTAAGCCTTGTCTTCTTTACCTCCCTTCTACCTGTCATCCCATCCGTGCCATTTGTCACATCAGAGCACTCACACCCCCCCATTACTGATCCTTCCCCCCTTGTGGTCCCCCATGCCGAGGTCTCTAGGCTTGGTTTCCTTCCACATTCCAAAACTATGTATGTTAGATTAACAGGAGACACTAAAGTGTCCATAGGCATGAATGTGAATGATTGTCTATATCTACCCTGCCAATGGCTTGCGACCCTAGTGAGGATAAGCGGCATAGAAAATGCTGGATGGACTTTCCCTGACTCTGGGAAATCACCTTACCTAGCTGGCCAAGTGGGTTCTAGTAGACCTGATGGACTACCCCTCACTTCCTCCAACTCAAGGAAGTTCCTGAGGAACTGATGGACTGAGTTCTAGTTTATGAAAATCATGCTTGTGACCCTGCCCCAATCCCTAAATTGTCAGAGGAGTTCAAACACAAGGCTAAAGCGAGCCAACGCCACCAAGAAGAGAACATAAAAGATGAATAGTTGACCTTGATAGGTGCTCTGCTTGTCATAGCACCAGGCCATTCCCCATGGGACTGACTTCCGGAAGGTCACACGATGGCTGACGTGGTCTCGTGGTCCTGTATCTTCATCTCTCTCCACGTTTGAAAGTAGTGCCACCTGCTGCGTCGCCACGGTGACATATTTAGGGCCATGGGGGCAGATGTCCGTGGAGGGGGGTGGTTGTATTGACAGTGCTGGGCGGCAGACTGTGGACTCTCAGTAAACATCAGTTAGTCATTCACGCAGGAAACACAACCAAGCATTGCCATTAACGCCATCAAGTAAGTATTCTACTTTGTCTTGTATGTCGCCATGATTTTCAGCGTGATGTCCTTGTAAGGTCAAAGGTAACAAAGCTTCTTGTTGTCACGGATCATCATTAAAAAAAAAACAAGAATGTGTCAGACTCCCATTGACGGTAGCACTCGCAGCAGCCGACATTCCAAACAATGTCACTGGTTACAGGTGTGATTGACATGTGTCGCCTAGCCTTCTACGCGTGCGTCGCTGTCGCAATGTGGGCAGAGGCAACGCTCAGTCTGTCGGGTGAGTTCACACTCATTAGGGATATCACCGCGGTCAAAATAAAAAGTCCTTCTCTTGTCACGACAATCATGTGACGAGCTGAACCAATCGGAGGCCGCTGTGTTCAAATAAATAGTGAGCCCGCATCACAGTTCCCTCGAAGGTCAAAGGTGTGTGTTCTGGGCCCCGCTCAGTGTTTTCTGACCCTCCGGAGGCACATATGCTGCTACGGTCCCGTCGGGCCAACTCTTTCCTGGAGGAGCTGAAGGACCCTTCCTTGGAACGTGAGTGTATGGAGGAGACCTGCAACTTTGAGGAGGCCATAGAGATCTTCAAGACCAGAGAGGCTACAGTAAGGAATGTTAATGGCTAACAGTCAATAAGATATGATGTGATAGTCTGACAAGATGCTGTGTTTATTTTGTCGGCATGAACTTAAATGAATGATGATTTCCTGTCTTCTTCCAGCTGGAGTTCTGGACGAAATACTCAGGTGATCCAGTCAGTCATGTGGGCATTTCTTGAACAAACAGGTGACACTGTGTCGTATTCCAGACGGGGACCAGTGTGTATCCCACAAATGTGTGCACGGAACATGCATGGACATGTTTCATGACTACAACTGCCGCTGTAACCACGGATACGAGGGAAAATACTGCGACTACAGTGAGTCAAAAGGGAGCAGAGCGAGAATACAAAAAAATCACATCTTTACGATGATGTCGCTCTTTTAGTTCAAACGGCAACAAACTGCAGCGTGAACAATGGTGACTGCGACCATGATTGTTCTGAGAGCAAGGACGGTATGAATCGAACATGCAGCTGCGTGGTTGGCTACGTGTTGCACCGCAACGACAGGACGTGTGTCCCTAAAGGTGAGAGGTGGCAGTTAGCTCGAAAATATTTTAAACGTCCTGAAATGACCTGTAATAACACGTGCGCAGGAGTGTCATCTTGCGGGCAGCTTCTGATCGGTCGCTCGTCCTACACCAAGCCCATGGATGGCCTCATGCCCTGGATGGTGGGGGGCGAGGTAGGCAAGAGGGGTGAGAGTCCTTGGCAGGTGAGTTTGCCTCTCCCCCCCCCCCAAGCCAAATTACATGTCACTATGGTAAAAATGTAATAACGGAACGTCTTGCTCAGGTGCTGCTGCAGAACGCCAAAGGACGCTTTCACTGCGGCGGGGTACTCATTGACGAGAGCTGGGTCCTGACAGCGGCACACTGCCTGGAAGACAACCTCCGTCTGCGGGTGCGACTTGGTGAGTTAGTGGGCAAACGCTGAAAAAGAGGCGGTCCTAAATTCTAATAATGGTGGTGCATGTCCTCAGGAGACTATGAGCGTTTACGCAAAGAGGGCAGTGAGGTGACCTTGAAAGTCATCGAGGCCTTCAGACATCCCAACTACGACAGCACGACAGTGGACAACGATATTGCCTTGCTGCGCCTGGAAAGCCCCGCTCCTTTCTCCGAGTACATTCTACCCGTATGCTTGCCTGGCCGCAAGCTGGCCGAGAACGTGCTTCACCGCAACGGAACATCCACGGTGGTGACGGGGTGGGGCAAGGACAGTCTGGACAGCACCCGCTTCAGCTCGGCACTCAATGTCATCCGAGTGCCGCTGGTCAGCCACGACGTTTGCGCTGGCTTAATGTCACACAACATCACCAATAATGTGCTGTGCGGCGGCATCCTGGGCCAAAGCATCGATGCCTGCGAGGGCGACAGCGGCGGTCCAATGGTGACGCTCTATGGCAACACCTGGTTCTTGGTGGGGCTGGTGTCTTGGGGCGAGGGCTGCGGCCGTGAGGACAAGCTGGGCATCTACACCAAAGTGTCCAACTACAATGAGTGGATTGACACCGTGCGTGAAAATTGGGACAAAAGAGGACACCCTCCAGAACCATGATGTGCACGTGTGCGCGACCTTACAATAAACTCATCTTTCACGTGTTCGCTTGCTTTATTTTCTAATCACACCAACATCGGGTTCTTTGTTGCTGCGCATTGGATCATTGGGATTCCTGTCTCTTCAGATCATCTTCATATCGCCGCAGCTGAGCCATAAAGCCAGGGTTAGGATCAATAACATGACGGGCCGTCTTCACTTCCTAAGAACGATAAGTAAAGTGCTGATTCACGAGTCAGGTGTCAAACAAAAAGTTTTGTCACCTGCAGCGCATCGGCCAGCGCCACTCGACGGTGCTTCATCAGATATGCGATGCAGATGGCGGCTGAGCGGCTGCGTCCATTCTTACAGTAGACCACGGTGCGTCCGCCATGTTGGGCCTCCCTCTGGATGGCGTCGGCGCACTCGTCAAAGTGAACATAGAGGTCTTCACTGGGCTCGTCCAAGAGCGGAACGCGCATGGTGGCGACACCGTATTTGGGAAACGGCTGCTGCCTGGTGACATTGATGCAGAGTGTCACCGCCTCCCGCTGGATGAGCTCAGAGGTACAGGCCGAGCTGGCGTTGCTGATGAAGAGCGTGCTGGTCACCTGACATAGCTGCAGCATCCTCTCCAAGAAACATGGCTAACCCGGAAGGGCAAGGAAATGCAGTAAGATAACATCTTACACACTTGCTTACTTACACTTCATCCTGAAATGTATCTGAAATATGCCTAACTTATTGTGGGTGGCATGACAGTAAATAAATAATAAATACATATTTGAAAAAATATGAAGACACTTGGAAGTATGGAAGTGTGTGAATTGAGACACTGCCTGAGAAGAAACAAGAAGGTAAACAGGAAACTACCTTGATTGTTACCTTAGCAACCAGATGCTGTGACGACCGTCAGTAAAGTATTTTTCACTTCAAAATGTCGTCAATGCTTTGAGGACACACCAATTTAACTTCATGTTTCTACATCGAATCACTCTTTTGTGATATTAGTCCTGTTTAGACAACATGCCTTGACGGTTAGTTTTAATAACGTGTTAGCAGCGACAACTTGGAACTTGGTAAACACTCACGTTCAGTTAGTTGAGCTTGCCTTCTAAAGACCAGTCACGTGGTTTGGCCCAGGACGTCCTATGTTGGTTGGCCCACAGAAATAGAAAGACTTAGAAAGCTCACAACCGGACACAACACACAGAGCCCGGTGTCGCCACCGCGCAGTGCTTCCGTGCACACGCCGCCATCTTGTGCAGCACAACTCGGCAGCAGTGTATAGGCATATGTAGGTAGTTTGCAGCGGCACAGTGGGGCATTTTAATGCATTATCGCGTCCAGAATTTCAGAAACCACCAGTAAAAACGTCGAAAGTTACAAACGAACAAGGTTGTGCTACACAAGATGGTAGACTCGCGGCGACAAAACTTACGACTCGTGAGTTTTCTACGTAATGTAGTTCTGTGGGTTGTTCCTGCCCTCCTTCTTTTTTTCCCCAGTCACTAGAGTGCCGTCCCCTGGGTCCTAAAGCCCGACTAATCTTTATGTACGATGTTTCTATGTCTGGACATTTTAATAAAATACGTATTAGTAAGTAAGTAAGTAAGCTTTATTTTTATAACGCTTTTCACAGACAAAGTCACATGCGCTTCACAACATAAAAACATCATGCACATATCAAATACGATCAGCAAATATGAGTCAGTATAAGTTAAAATGCTAGTCTTCAACAAATAAGTCTTTAGATCCCTTTTTAAGGCCTCCACTGAGTCCAAAGAACACAGGTTGAGGGGAAGTTCAGTTGCTTTGAATGATCTATCTCCTCGAGTTTTAAAGGAAGTCAGTGGAACCATTAACAAATGCTGCCCAGACGACCTTAGATGGCAGGCTGAGGTGTATGATAAGATTGCAAAGGTATGCAGGGGCCTGACCCATGAATGGCTCGGAAAGTAAACACCAACATTTTATATTGGACACGGTATACAACAGGGAGCCAGTGAAGGGATTTTGGCACAGGTATAATGTGGGCCCTCCTGTTGGTGTTAGTCAGGAGCCTCGCTGCAGCATGTTGGACCACCTGCAGACGAGCCAGCTCTTTCTAGTTGAGACATGTGAAGAGACAGTTACAGTTGTCCAACCCACAAGGACACAAATGCATGATATATTATTTCAAGTCACTTTTTGAAACCATGGACCACTTTCATTCAACCACTGCTTCACTTGCATCAGGCAGTTGATTAAGGAGGTCCGTTTGTGGGTCTCAGATGTACTGTACATCTTACTGTATGGATATGAGAATCAGAATTATTTTTTATTTACCTTATTATTTTATTTTCTATTGATGGTGTTATAAATATATTTTATTTGTAGTTTTAGAATTTAATTTAAAATATTTTTTAATTATTTCTTATTTTTGATTAGTTTTTTGTATAATGTATGTGTGTTGTATATGTAAAATTTTTAGGGACATGCTGTAACGTGTGTGTGGATGACAACACATTTTCTGAAAAGTGACAAAAAACAAACAAATTTTATTGTAAATCTTAGCGATTTTATTGAAAATTCACCAAACGCACAAGCAGCAAAAGCAAACCAGAGCTGCAACAATCACGTTTGTGTACAAATGACTTGTTGACTCATCAAAACGAGAGAAAACCTTGAAAATAAAACAGCAAAATTTTAAATTTGTTAATATTAGGTATTGTATCATCGTGAAGTCTATGCCAACTTCATGTACTGTTTCATGGAAGCAACAAAAAGTAAATATATTCATTCCAGAGAATGTTTATTTTGACTAAGATATTCCATTTACATACCAGTGTTGACTTTTATGTTGTCAGCGCCCCCCTGTGGTGACCGCTGGACACTACAAGCGCAGATTTGCATAGGTCTGTGGAGCATTTCAATAATTCCAATAAATATTAATCAGATAGCTTCGTCTTAGTCAAGACTCGGCTCACAATAAAGGAGACGTGGCATGAATTCAAGTCCTTAATAACAAGGCCTTCCTCAGCTTTTTTCTTTCAAGGACAACAGCAGAAAATTTGGTAACACAGCCTTTAATGGTCTTTTTCATGAGTGATTAATTCATTGATTAATTAATTCATTCGTTCACCGATGAGCCACCATCTTGTTTGCTTCTTGCTCGTCTCCATGGCAACACATAGAAACAAATGCAGATGAGCTGCATAAAACAATGTGAACAGGCTGAGCTCATTAAACATCAATGTGTGGTGATAATGGTGTTGTTGGCAACAATTACAACTGACCATGTAGAGTCCAACAATCGTCACACTTAGCGGGCACGCTTCATCAAGCCAATGCTACGTCTCTTCGGCTGCATGCGGTGCAGTTTTCCCGCAAGCTCCACCCCACCACAGATACCGAAACTGCATTTGTTAACTTTATGAAGAGGGAGGTGATGCTACCTTCCCAAAAAAAGGCAAATAAATCTTTCACAGAGCAAGAATCAAGTGCTGAACTTTCACCTTTTTGACAGCTGTGAGGCCGTCTGCCACACACACGCACACACAAACTCATACACAGTGCGATGTCAGTGCGTTGGCGCGCAACGACGGCCATTACGTACAGTTCACAGGCTCCGCCCCCAGTCGGCCATTTGTCGTGGGATGTGGAGACATGCAGACAAATCAAGAAGAAACGGCGGACCAAAGCAGAGCTGACCTGCGTTCTTTTCACCCGCAGGTGGCAGTGTGGCATCGAGGAGGCGGGGCTAAGATCAGGAGTGGTCCATAGGTTCTCCTTGCTCTCCATCCTGGCTCTCCATCTCCTCCTCTTCCGGTTTGCACGACACCAGAGCGGCCGCAGCTTCCTCCTCCTTCCGGTCGCTGACAGTCCGCTCGGGGGTTGCCTCACCACTCTGCTGCTGGCGGAGGTGGCGCTCCATAGATGCCTGGATGGAGGAGACCATCTCCTGCAGCTTCCTACGCTGCTGCTCCATGAGGGCGGGGTCCAGGCTGCGGCCATCCTTCACCGTCACAAAGCCCGGTGCCATGCGCACCAGCTCCCTGGTGGTGTCCTCTGGGATGTCCGACAAGTCGGGCGGACCGCGAGACACGCTGGCGCTGAGGTCCACGCCACTGCTATGCTGCCGAGTGATTGGCCGGTGATCGGGAGGGGAGGAGCCTCTGCTGCCCAGTGAGTGACCTTTGCCCTGGAAGGCGGTGACAGCGTGCAGCGGCTCTTTCTTGCGCACCACGCCTCCACTTCCCAGTCGCAGCACGCCGTGCGACGGGCTCCCCTCTCTGCTACCTCTGGAGGCCGCTTCCGAACGCAGTTGCACCAGTGCATCCTTCACGCGCTCCTCCACGTCGGCACCCACTGCAAAGTGACCGGCAGCGTCCACGCACAGCTCCACACGTTCCTCGGCCGCGTTGTACACAAAGGTCCGGCCCATCAGGTGAGGCAGCGTGCAGTGCTTCCCGTCCATAAGCCCTGCATATACAACATCATTATGGAGGACCACCTTGATACTGAATCTAATACGTATGACCGGCTTCAATTCCGGGGATACCTAATAAAGTGGCTTTAACATACCCATATCCTTCTTAACGATGTTGTAGAAGACGCCGCCCTGCTGGAACAAGTGAGGCAGCTTCTTAGCGTACGACCAAACATCCTCACCTGCAACACGACATTGCTAGTCAGTGATTGTTAGCCAACAACTGTTTATCACAACATAGCAACAACCTTTAACCCTGTTGGCAGGCCATACAGGAGGCATCCAGATGGCTGAGTCAGCACAAACACGGACACACAATGACACACACACACACACACACACACACATACGCGAGGACACAGAAGCACAGATACAAGCATACTAACGCACACATACGCGTACATATACACAGACATACCAGCACGCATGTATATGCATACACACATACACACACATTAATGAGTGATCATGAAGTCATACTCATTTTAGTGATCAAACACTATTGATCATCACATGAGAAATATTCTTACCCATCAAAGTCGCTAGGAGACAAAGCGACGACATCTCAAGGTCAATGCTGTCCTGAAGGTCGCGGCTGCTCGTCCTGCCGGATGCCACAGCATCCTGGCTCTTTGCCGCGTGTGGGTCGGAGGCCCCAGGCCCGGGGGTCACGGGGTTCTTGTCGCCGGGGCCCTTCAGTATCTCCAGCGTCACTCTGTCGCCGTGTTGCAGCACCACTGGCTCGTTCTCCTTGTTTGGGCCAGGCGGCAGAAGCTCTTTAGGTGGGAAGCCATAGCGGATGCACTGCTGGGCAGGCGGCACGCCAAAGTGGTCTGCGATGCTGCTCTGGAGTTCTGAGAAGGACGTGCAGGCCTGTAAGGTTAGCGTGGCCGTCCTGCCGTCGCTGGTGCTCACGCGGATCTTCTTCTCACTGGTGGATGAGGCAGGGGCAACAGAGGACTTGGTGGGAGTGGCTGGCGCCAATGAGGAAGCGGAGGTTTCCTGAGAACCTCCGGGAGACATGGGCCTGCCGCGGTCCTTCTGGTCTTGCTTAATCCTGTCGGTCCGGCGGCGCTGCATGACAGAGGCTTGCTCACTGATGCTTTGCTGGAGGCTGCGCTCAGCTTGGCTCATGGTCAGCTCCTCCTTGTGGAGCGTCTTGGCCTTCTGACCTGTCAGGATGATCTTGGTGGGCGGATCCGGTGCCTGCTGACTCTCTGTGGAGTCAGCGAGGCGCTGGACATGGACACCGTCCACAGCCACTGGGTTGTACTCATCCGGGTTCTTCTTGGCAGTGTGATGCAAGATGGTGTTGACTACTTTCTGCACCAGGATCTCGCTGCCGAACTCACCCGGGAAGTGCTTGGTGACCAACTTCATAGCCACATCGTACACGTTGCTGTTCAACGCCGGATCATTTTCGTACTGGAACCAGTGTACTGTCTCTCGGACCACCCGACCCCCCCACTCCAGCGTGATGGGGAAGGCCTCTGGGAGATTGTCGTACTCCTTACCTTCCCAGAAGTGCTTGAAACCGCAGCCGCATTTGCCGCCCTGGGAACGGGTGTTGGTTCGGTCCCCGTCCAGATACACCACCAGGCCGTCCCCACGGATGTGGCGGACCGACGTTCCATGGCACCAGTTGCAGGTGTTGAGGGAGCTCAGCTTGTAGTCTGGAAGTAGGGCGTCGCAGTGAGGGTCGTAGGAACACACAATGTTGTTGAGCGGGAAGCTGTAATTCTTGTCGGGTCGCAGCTGGCCGTGTGTGGACTTGGCCAAGTTGTAGAGCTTCCCACCTGGCACCAGCCAATCAGCCGGCACATGCAGTTCGGAGAGGGCGCCGCAGATTAGGCAGCGATGTAAGCGGTTTTCCATAACCGACTTCCTGGCAGCTTCAGTCACCTCTTCAGGCTGGATGCCGATGACGCCAGTGCGCCGGTAGACCCACTGGTGCATGTCGGCCACCAGCGCCGGGTGGATGCTGTGCTTCTCCATGAACACCTCCTCCATGGCACCCACGAGCCGCATCACGTATTTGTCCTGCAGGCTGCGGTCTCCGCCAATCACGCAGCTCCCGTCTGCCTCCAGCTTGATGTACTTCCTGATGAGCTGCTGGGGTACACCCCAGGCCTTGGGAAGAAGATGGGCTGGCAGCCTGGGAAGTACAGTGTTCTTGATTCCCACCAGCGGGATGTAGTGGTTCCGTCCGGAGCTGCTCCAGGCAATGCAGATGGGTTTGTTGAGCTTCCCGTCTTTGGCCCTGCACTGCTCCTCTGCCACCAGGCCGGGCAGGAAGGTGGCCGAATAATCTCCAGAGCTCCTCATGCCACTGAGGGAATCCAGCAGGATGATGGGCCGGTGCAGGACGTTGGCCAGTCCAAAAATATGGATGTTGCGGAGTCCCAGAGGGACACCTTCAGGCGGTACAAACAGAGGGTCGCACTCATTGATGATGTCCTCCCACTCTGCGGCATCAATGAAATCCTGAAACAAGGCCTTATAGCGGTCCAGGTTCTGCTTGAAATTCTGCTTCAGATTCTCACGCAAGGCATGCCAGAACAGTTCACGGCCCACCAGAGCCCTGGACACAGCGTGGACAAGGCAGTGGCCGTCTCCGTCAACATGAACAGGAATCAAACATTCCCTGTTGCCGTTGGCTCTCTTGACCTCCTCCAGTGTGTCGTGGAGGTAGATGAGGCTACCCGAGCGGTCCTTACCATAGCCCATTGTTGATACGTGGTCCGGTTCGATCAGAAAGGCCCTGTCCCCCAGCAAGGAGCAGTCAAACATTTCACCTTGGTTCATATCTTTGAGTAGCTTGGCTCTACCGGTTTGTTTATCCATCCCGTAGCGGGTAAGAACTGGAGACAGCAGCTTGCAGTGGTAGTTGGACAGCCCCATCACCTTGACCAGCTCGGTGCCTTTCTTTGGGGCGCCCGTGACGCCCAGCAGTGCATTTCGGAGAAGGTTATGGAGCACCACATCTGGATCAGTCACCTCCTGAACGTTGAGAAGGTTCTTCTGTTCGTGCCGCTGGCCACACTCGGTGCACTCGATGCTAACGGAGCCGTGAGCGGGGAAGAAGAGGCTCGCCCGACACTTGGGGTCCGGACAGGTGGCAGACAAAATACGCTTGTCTTTCTTTTTTGAGCTGTGCAGCAGCGACATTTCGGGACGAGAAAGTTGTGGAAGTGTCGGCTTTACAAAGGCATGCTAGTCGCTAAGCTGTCAGACGCTGCTAGCAAACAAGAACAACACGGAAGCGGCTGCTTTCTTCAACCACCGACTCTTGCGAAACACGTGACGTCACGCAGTTACATTGTGGGAGTTGTAGTTGTGCTCAGACATCGACATTGACACACTACACTACGACCGCAAACAGGGTGCCTGTATTTATAGTGTAAATATAATATAACAGAGGAAAAACGTGTCGCTCGTTAAAACGTGTTGTCGATGATCACTTTGTGAGATGAGTAATAACGAGCCAGCCTACATTGACCAGAATGCAACGCGGCACGATGACGTTTTGTTGTGTCAGGAAGTCAAAACTAGCAGTCAGCACACTTCCGCAGTGTTTCAACTGGCCGACTTTGTCGCTAAATCGGGTGACATATCTAGCGACTATTTATGTCGTCATTGAAGATATTTCTTTTATTTTGGGACTTAAACGTGAAAACACTTATTGTTCTACAGTTGGAGTAGCGATGGATGTTGCTGAGAGATCCGCCTCGCCCCAAAGCAGCCTCACTGAAGCCGTAGGGACACAATCGGCTTCTGCAACACACACAGTCACTGCAGCACATTCACTGTTGCCATGTCCTCAATAAGAAGACGCCATTGGCTAATTTACCTATGGTGTTGTAAGAGATGACGTAGGAAAAAGCATAACCTCGTAGGAGAGACAAAAAAGTGAATAAAACATCTTAATTAAATTTAAAACTACAATTAAACACTTCAGAAAAATAAATATTTTATATCAGCCAGTAATAATTACACCAGGACTCGCCTTCAGCCTCCACCTCTTTTCTTGTAGCTAGAGCTGTAAATTTATAGTATCACACATATGTGCCATTGCGTACTCAGCCCTTTGGTTTTATATTATAATAATTGCTGGATACATAAACCCTCTGAAACAAAAGCACTTTTTAATCGAACAAAATGTGGAAAAAAACTCTTGACAAAGGTTAAGTTCGTCACATAACATGTCAACACTGCCATCTAGGGGTCATCTGTCTAAAACACGGTGGCTGTGATCACTCCATTTTTGCACGGAATCAAAAAAAAACAGTGACACAACTTAACAAAATAAGTTGATAACCACCATTGCATTACCATTTAACTCTGTCTGCATGGGGAATTTATGTTTTGTTGAGCTGCATCATGAGCACACAGCCCAGGTATGTTGAACCACTGTCGCAGTACAGGCCACTGGAAAGTGGACATTGGTGTCACTGTCTTCTGTCAGTTAGCAACACACAGTCATGACGTCACTACACTCGTGACCTCACGTGCCTGTAGCGTTTTTTTTAACTTCAAAGCTAATGTTATACCACGCAACAATTCTACCTATCATTCTATCTACAGTTCTATTTATGAGTATCTATTTATATATCTTGCTATAATTATGTATATGTATTTATCTATCTATCTTTATATAGTATGTATAGCCAGTATGTAAACACAAGATCATAAATCGTCACTGTGTATTGCCAGTAATGTCCGATAGATGTCGCTTTTTGGGGGAAAGAAGCTACTTTATTGTCATGGAAACCGTGATCAGCATCATCTACGTTGTTTATTTTTATTCGTTCAAATAAAATACACTATTTGTTGTTAATATTCGATATATTATGTATGTATTCTTCTACCTGGGGTCATTTCAAACGTCTTTGATATAGTATTTATATATTCTTATACATAAGGTTATTTCAACACAGTAATAACAATCCAAATGCATTATCGAATCTTTGTACTAATGGGGTTGTTGTCATTTGTATTATATTTTTATTAATTCGTTAATTTCATCAATTTACGGAGTTACCGGATCTACGTGTTTACGTCACTTCAGTCGCCTCCTGCCCCTATTTCGCTTCACTTAGCTAGTACATCGAGGATAGTTCCCTTCTCTGTTAAAAAAAAACATTGACGAATGAAGGTAAACCAGGAAACAAAACATTGGACTTTTCTTACAAGCGAACACAAAAGTCGTGATGAGGTTTTCACCTTTTTGTGATGAAAGTTAGCCCATGTGCGGATGGATACAAGGCGGCTATGAGACGAGACTATGCAAAAGTCTCGAGAGGCCACTGGCGGTTGATGGTTTTGATGAGTTCAAACGCTTCAACGTTTAACTCCTCTAAAGAAGTTTTTTTTAATACGGCAGCAAAAGCTCCTCTACACTCACACATCACTCAAGCTTCTCATCGTGGTGAGTTCATAATCATATATTTCCCCTCTAAATCTGCCAGTTTTTAATTGTTTTATTAATAGATTTGATATTAATGAGTGAATGTTTACTCCTTGAGTATTTGCTATTGTTGTTGGAATCTTGTCTGCCCATCCCCAGCATGACTCCCAGTGACGGTGATGATGTTTTGACCTCAGAGCACTAGAATGGCGTGCAGCAGGAATTTTGATTCCGACTACGATGCGATGCAGCCTTACTACTTCCTGGATGGTGAGGAAGATCTTCTTTTAGGACCCGGTGAGGACATCTGGAAGAACAATGAGCCTCTGTCTCCTAGCCATCCATCATCGGCGACTGCGTTTGACCTGATGGACCAGGACTGTCCGTCTTCTGTCCTCCTGCAGTCCTTCATAATCCACGATTGCATGTGGAGCAGTAGCTTCCCCGCCGCTGCCAAGTTGGAGAATGCAGTGTCGCAGATGCTGTTGTCTCTGCGAGCGCACGGTGACTCTGACTCCTCCACCACTAACATGGCAGGCCATTCCCAAGGCCGCATCCCCCAGGTGAAGACGAGCCACAGCCTGGACTTCCCGATGCCCACGCTGGTCTGCATCAACCCCTCAGAGGTCCTTCCATACTCGATGCTCTGTGGGAGGAGCCGTGATGTGAGTGAGGGGGCTGAAGTCAACATCGGCCCGTCAGGTAGGAGGACTTTTTTTTATTTCTTACAGTAGATGTCATGCTGATGTGTTCTTGTGGTTCCCCCAGAAGAAAGAGAACCTGTGGAGAATGACGAGGTGGATAGGAAGCCGCTTTCTGATGTCAACATCCAGCAGCACAGCTATGCTAGCGAACAGCCACGGATCAGCATTGCTGATACGCACTCGGCGCCGAGTCACAGTACATTTCCTCGTTACTGCAGTCGCAGCAAGGACAAACAGAAGAGTCAATACATGAGGGAGCACCAAAGCAGGAAGGAGTTGAAGAGAAGCTTCAAGGCCCACAACCACAGATGCTCCAAGGCACCCATCTTGGAAAATGCCACGGAGCTGATCACCACAGTCCAAGCGGACAAGAAGAAACTGGTGGCCAGAAAGGAGGAGCTTATGCCTGGGAGGCGCCTAAAGCACAGGCTGAAGTAACTCGCCTCTTGAAGCCTCACTTCCTGTTGGCTCGGCTCATCGCCATCATTGCCACTGTTGTTCACTTTTATTATTGCGTGTATTTATGTCAAAAAGACTAAAAAGGTAGCAGAGGTGTCCTGATGCACCTCATTTTTTTCCCATTTATGGACCCCATGCAGCTGCAAAGATGTCATAACAATTTGATTTTATTCATTGCTTTCATAGAAGTATAAAAATGTATAAAAAGTTAATGAGGCCAACACGTACAGCAGAGCAAGGCTGAGTCATTTGTCCAAAGTGCCTTTGTAGACACGTCTGGTTGCGTCCAGTTGAGCTGATTTCCTGTTTATATTATGACATCACCAATAAACCCTTACATAACCTTTGTTCAGTAGTCGGGTGCTCAGTTTGGCTGCAGCATGTTTCTGATCTGCTTGGGCGTGGTGTCGTCATTCAGGTGTTTGGTTGTGTACCTGCAGGGGTGAAAAGTCACAGCGTTGAAAAATGACAGCAAACGACAGAAAATATATGCAGCTTGAGCTCCAAGTCTGACCTTAGAGCATCGAGTAAAACCTCCACGCTGCTCGCCGGCTGCTCCCGCAGAACCCGAATGCATCCTTTCATCTGCGCACAGGTACACAACATTAGATAGCTGTGTGTGTCTGTGTGTGCCAAGAGCCCCAATAAAGAGTGGTGAGGCACTCATTCATTCACACACACACACACACACATTGATGTGTATAAGCCTACGTCGATGTTAGAGGTCTTCACGAAGGCGCCAGCAGGGTGCACATGGTCGTAGAGGATGATGACGCCAACCATCACACGCAGACAGAATAAGACTGTCTCATCGCTGGTAAAACGACTTCTGTACTCTCTGTGCACACACACACACACACACACAAACTGAGGATATGTGTGCAATAGGCAAGTTGAGGTTGGTACTGATGTGTTCAGGGACTTACGGTGTTTCCAGCATGACTTTACAGACACAGGCCATTGTGCTCAGACAGTCTGTGGTGCTCTCAATGGGAACGTCAGGGTTCTGCAGCACAATTACATTTGTTGAGTATGTAGCAGCACCCCTTGAAAAGACTATAACATATAAACTTGTGAACTAATTTGCATTTTTTAAATAAACTTACAATATATATCCCTGACTTAAAGTGAGAGAGCAAAATGTTGAAATTAATATGACAAGTGATGTCATGATGACATCACAGGGTTCACTTACATCAGAGACGAACTTTGAGGTGGCGTCGCTCAGTGTCTTCAACATGGGCGTGGCGCTAGCGTAGAACAGAGACATACGGTTGGCCAGCTCGTTGTTCACCTCGTCTGCATCTGCCTGGCAAGTCATTTGGCGGGAAAACGCTTTGACATCACACTCTTCCTCATTTAAAATGTGTGTGTGTGTGTGTGTGTACATTTCTTACACGCATGTTGTTGATCCGCATGCGACTGATTGTACGCCTGTAGTAGCTGAAGTCATTCTGGATGGCAGGGATGGTCATCTGAAACGCACACAAGGAGGTGAGGGAGGAGGCTGAGGATGAGGAAGGACATGAAATGATGAAGGTGAGGACCTTGAGCTCGTCAAAGCACAGCGTGAAGTGAAGGATAAGAGCGAACTGACGAGCCAAGGCCTGTTTGTTTTCTAGCTGCTGAGTGGGCGGAGCATCGGGACCAGTGAGGACATCCAGGAGACACCGCAGACTGCCCTCTGATTGGACAACACGCACACACACATACATGTTACTATAATACTAGGGGTGTTTTATAACAATTTTACTCAAGAAAAATATATGTGATGTTACACTTATTGGAAATTGAAACAATATCAGTTATGGACAAAAAATATACAAACAATATGGGACATCTCTAGTTATTACACATGTGAAAGTAATGCGTGAGTGAGTGAATGATGAATGAATGCATTACCAAGCTTGTGAGAGAACTCATAGAAAGTCTTCAGTTTGGTGACCAAAGGAAGGACAGCAGACCACGCCCTCTCCTGTACCCCCTCCTCACTGGGGCTCTGGATGGCCTGTGCGTAGACACACACACACACACACACACACACATTTAAGGCACACTTATGCACACGTCCGATGTTGTATGACTAGCAGATGAAATGTTTACATGCACACACAAACATCACAGAAGACATTACCTCCCCACCTCACCTGTCGGATCTCCTCTCCTGCTCCAGTGTACCCCTGCAGCTCCTCCAGGATGACCTGAGCCTCCGTCAGGACCTGGTTCACCTTCTCCCATACCACCTTTTCGGATGACGATGGCTGAGCATCTACACAGAAGTCAAAGGTTGGCACCTTAGGGTTTGTGTGTGTCTGTGTGTGTGTGTGTGTGTGTGTGTGTGTGTGTGTGTGTGTGTGTGTGTGTGTGTGTATGTGTCTTACTCTCAAAGTCCAAAAAGAAGTTTCCTCCATTGTGGTCGATATCTCTGGTTAGCACTTTGATCAGGTTCCCCATTCTGCACAAACATTTGCATGTTAGCGCTAATAAGCTAGCAGTCATCATGATGACATCACCGGAACAATATTAGTTTGACTCGTTTAACACTAAAAATGTTTGACTGAAAACAACATGTCCATGAAAGAGGAAGCGATGGCCTTGTATTAGAGAGAGGAAGTGAAGCCGACTGATCTCAGGTCAACCAGACAACATTTACTTATATTTTATAAATGTTTTATTACAACGTATATGTCATACCGTAAAATATTTCCTTATTTTTCATTTGATATATATTATTATTTATTTTTAATGTACATTTTATTTTAAAATCTATTTGTCATAGTTTTAAAAATAATTCATTATTGTTATTAATTAATTAATAAAATGTTGTATGGTGTATGTATGGAGTATTATCTGTATATTATTATGTTATTATACGAGGGTCACCTGTATACTTGGACACTTCCCTAAAGTGTGTTTATCTGGTGGTCTTTTTTTTAAAAAAAAAACTATTATTTTGATCCTCTAGTGGCGCTAAAGAGGGGGTGCAAATATTATAGAAACCGTCAATAACAAACACAATGTGCATTGAGTACATCTCATCCACATGATCGTCTTTGTTTGTGTACCCAATGAAGCTGTTCTGGTGGTTTAAGTCCAATAACAGTCGCTGGTACCGCTACACGAAGCCATCGTTGTGGGTGTTGGTGGCTGAAACAGTCATTTAACAATCAAAACCAACTTCTGGTTAAACTTTGGACCATAAGTCTGAGTAGTGAAAACTTCCTGCTCGAACAGGAGCTGACATGTCAGAAGCACCGAGACCCACCCAGATCGAGACCTTGACCCCCTCCCTCCATCCTCGTACCACCTCCCAAAGCAGTAGTCCCCCCCCCACCACCATCCAAAATGATCAGTGCTCACCTTGGCCCAGAGCCGATCGATGCAGGATCGAGAGGTTGCGTGTTGGTGGGTCCAGGTGATCCTACATGCCGACACTGTGAACCCGGAAGTGGCCCCCTCGACGCGCCGTTATCTATAAAAGGAAACATTTCCTGAGAATAGAGCCAATCAGCGTGCCTCACAACGTAACAGAACAGAACATGAGCTCTATGCAACTCCACCCTAAATACTCCAAAACAATTACAAGTACGTAATTTTCTATGGATTATATTGCATTTGTGTATTGTTATTTCCAGTAGTTATTCTAACCACAGCGATGAACAACAATATAATATAACTAATCATTAGTGAAAAAATATATACAGGATTTTAAAACAACAGCTTTGTCGTCTGCGTTATGCTGACCCCTGCTGGACTAAACTGACATTACATCAACTGTGTTGTGTGGAGGACAGAAAAAACACTTCAAATTGAATGCACGTTTAATATATTAAATGTACGTTATCAAATAGCATTACTAATTAAATATATTATAATAATACATTAATTAAATGTAAAAAATGAAGAACAACAGACACTAAAGGTGACAGTAAAGAACTACTTTTCCCACAGTGCACCACAATCCCGGAAGTGTATCATGACCTGATCTTCGGTCGCTTTTCTTAGAAGAAGCATGGAGAGTAAATATCCTGGTGTGAGTCTTCACTGCTAACTTTAACCTGAACCTTTATAATAACAAACTTTGGCATGCTTCTGCCTTTAGTTCACTTAATGAAACGCTTTGTTTTTCTCTCTCATTTGCAGTAACTTCAAATGAAAACTTTGCAGCACCACGTGAGCTTCGTTAGCTAGCTAACACAGTTAAGATGTTCTCTTTTACTGTTTCACTTTCATTAAATTTGTCATTTTCTGTAGTCCTCATTATATGAACATTATATGAACTCCTTGTGTTGTAATGCACAGAATAGGGAAAAGAAACACGTGTTCCTGTTTCACATGAGGATTTTGAATGATGGGTAAAACTCCCCTCCAAAAAGTGCAGTTGCCCTTTAAGGCCAGCAAAATTATTCAGTTCATTTTCATTATTTTGTGACTAGATAAGATATTTGTTATGTCCCAAACTTAGTACCCACGAGACACGGGCGAGATATCTTTTTGATATCTTATTTTTATCTTGTGACATCTGATTGTTTACTGAAACTCACCTGGCGGTGCCCAGAACAAAGTATAGGGCATGTACTGTACTTCATATAAAGATTAAAAGAACACAAATGTTTGTGAACACGACTTTTTTTCATCAAATATTATTAATCTCTTATTTTTCTTATCCTCTTAATTAGCAACCTATATTAACATTGAAAAAAAAAACCTCCATATGTACCAGTGCCTCACTAGCCGACTATCAGTAGGTCCACTTGCATACTTAAACTGAAGTCTTTTGAGTGCATAAATATCTCCGATATCAATATGATACAGATGCAGTGTGTTTGGTGAATTTTTAAAAAGTGTGTTTCACATCAAAGCATACAGAGTACAAACCATTGAAGTTATTTGTTAATTAAATGAATGAATAAATATTTTTTTGTTACATATTTTAATTATATATATATATATGTATATTGAAGTAACGAGGTGATATACGATGTTGCCAAGTTAAAATATAACACGTTTTGCAAAGGGGTGGGTGCCGCTGGACCTCAGCCTTCAGCTTAATTATTAGGCAAATAAAACACATTTAATTGTTAATATTATATCATATTATATTGCAGACGAAGAGCCTAAAAACATGCTATTTTACTTTGAAAATGTCAAATAAAAAGGAGGGAGTGGATATGAGTTGGTTTAGCCTCAGATGCTAGTTGGTTAAGGTAGGCGATGATGATAATAGTGCTGTTAATTTGTGTCAACAAAGCATAGAAAAGACAAAGTCAAAGCCATAAGGTGCGCAATTTAGAAAGAAGAGGAGAACGGGGCTAAAGATAAATGTACGGTGCTATAGCATCACTTTATGTGCACCACATTATGGGATGTATATGATAAAATGAACGTTACTGCTGTTCATTTCTTTCCTTGAATGGGAGTTTTAATTATGTAATGCAATTTAAGGGGAGCTTAAGCTTGTTAAACAAGCACCTTTCAGAATTTGGACAAAGTGGAAGTTTGTTCATGTGGGGAGAAGGAGGGCTGTGAAGTGGCGTACTGGAAGGATTTGTGCAACGCAAAGACATTTTTCCCTTCTATTTGTGTTGTGTTTCATATATTTTTGCTTATATTTAAGTAGCCTTTTGTGGCAATGTATAAGATATTACAACCTTATCATATTGCTGTTCATTTTACCACAGCTGCATGGTGAATGAGTGGTTACCACGCAGGCCTCACAGCTAGGAGACCCGAGTTCGATTCCAATCTCGGCCATCTCTGTGTGGAGTTTGCATGTTCTCCCTGTGCATGCGTGGGTTTTCTCCGGGTATTCCGGTTTCCTCCCATATTCCAAAAACATGCTAGGTTAATTAGCGACTCCAAATTGTCCATAGGTATGAATATGAGTGTGAATGGTTGTTTGTCTATATGTGCCCTGTGATTGGCTGGCGACCAGTCCAGGGTGTACCCAGCCTCTCAGCTCAGAAGACAGCTGGGATAGGCTCCAGCACCCCCGTAACCATCGTGAGGATAAGCGGTAGAAAATGAATGAATGTTAATTATACTTTTTATGACTTTTAATTTTTTATTATTGTTTGTAATTTTGCTGCCTCTTGGCCAGGTCGCTTTTGAAAAAGGGATTTTATATCTCACTAAGCTTCATTTGGTTAAATAAAGACATCATTTTTTTAATGTGACCTAAACAACACGCGTCTTCTTGGAATTTTTTTTATGTTCTATTTTTCTTGAGAACTTCACCTACATGAGTCACATGACCTTCATCTCTGCCCCACCCCATTCCCTCTGATGCTTAAACCAAAAGCAATAAAAAATGGCTGCTGAGTTATTAATAGCTGCAGTGAGGGGGAGGGGCTTTGGTGTGTGTGAGAGAGAGAGAAACACAAAGCTAGCTCTTCAACATAAAGATGAGAGTCCCTCCCCCACAGGGGAGAGGGGGGGGGGTTATGGCATAGAAGGGGAAATATTCATGAAGGGGGTGCTGGAAGTGGGATGAAAAAAAAAGGATTGGCTGTCACTCACCACCCCCTCACACCTTGCAGCCAGCCAATGAGAACCCTTGCTGCCATTTGAAAGATGCCGGGGCTGAAGGCGCACACACACACACACACACACACACACTTCCGTTTAACTGTCAACTAGTGGCAGATGTTAGGACTGCATGTGACCTTTGACCCTGGTGGTGCAGCTATGGTTGACGAAGTTTGACGCTCGCCGTCCTTTTCTGTCCTTCCCGCATGGCACTGCAGCTCCACATGCCACGCCCCTCGCCTGGCCCCGCCTCCACTTCCTGCTGCATCCATGACCTCCTTTTTGCTCCAATTCATCAGCACCTTTGATCTCTGCACCCACCACCCCCCCAACATGAGCAAAGCAAGGACAGATTAGCGTCTCCTAGGTAACAGTGACATCACTGCTAACCCAAATCTGGGCCGCCTGCCGGGTGGGAGGAGAGATTGTGTACTGCCTGGTGACCAGCAGGGGGCGGCCACAATTACACAATTATATTGCTATTATACTACTACTACAATTACTGATACTAATGTAATTCTAACTACTTTTTACCATTACTACTACTGTTATTAGTACCACTGCTATTTATTATTTTTACTGTTACATTTACTGCTACTAGATTGCTACTACTTCTGCTTTCCCTATCACCACTGCTAATTACTATTCAAATATGGCTATTATTACTACCACTAATACTCAACTTTTTACTACCTACTATTAGTACTATTACTTCTAATGTATCATTCCGACACTTGAACCATCAAAGTCATTGATGTTGAAGTTATGTATTGTAAATGAAGAAATAATACACTATTTTAGATGAATGTATATGAATCATAAAGGCGAAAACATTTCTCAGTCATCAATGGCCAATAATGATCAATAATGTAATAATGATAATAATCTTTCATATCTTTCACCTGCAGTGGATCTAAGCCACGTCTCTTGTGTCAGACCAAAAATCAGAGTTCACAACGAGTGATTGGCTTTAGGATGTGTGTGTGTGTTTGTGTGTGTGTGTGTGTGTGTGTGTGTGCAGAGAAACAGGAAGTGAAGAACAGGTGAACTATCATAACTTCCTCATGCTTAAAATAAATGTTGAATATATTGATTTTTATATATGCATCCACTTTGAAAGTGAAGATGACTGTCAAAGCATCTGCGTGAGGAGGAACGCTCAGGCCCCGCCCCTACACCCGAGTGTGTAGGGCAATTTTGCGCAAGGGGGTGAATTCACAGCAAATGCGCAAAGGATGTGCATCCCTGCCATGAGCCATAGGGCACCAAGGTATAAAATTGTGCTTCGGGCCCCGATGGGCAGGGACGGCCCTGGGAACACCACCTCCTCTTTGGGGAAATTCCCAGCTCAGACACACACACACACACACACACACACACACACCATGCCGTAAGTGAGTAAGAATAGACACAGAACAACAGACAAAATGAAAATGAATGAGTGTTTACTTCACACACAGTAAATACACACTTCCTGTTTGCTTGGCTGCTGACAATACGAATGAACTAACTAACTAGGAAGTGAGGAGATGATGAAATCCTATACATAGTTTACATACAGTATAAACCTATGTCCATATTAGTATACGGTGTACATGTCTGATGTAAACAACATCAAAGTTAGTGCTAACATTTTGATAAATAATACATTTTTTAAATGTTGTTTGGATAAGCAGTAGAAAATGAATGAATGTTTGCCAATGAGTTTGTCTTTAATGACATAAATATTGAATCCAATCCATGTTGGTGATATGATCCATTCATGATCTTCACTCATACCTTCAGCCGCCATTTCACGATGCACACACACACACGCGCACACACACACACACACACACACACACACACACAGTGGTTCTATGTCATGGCTGAACACAAGCCGCTCTGTCTTTTTCTGACGTGCACACGCATTCATTGTAAAGCCGACGCTTGTTGTTTTTCGACGTTTTTCATATTTTAACTATTTACTAAGTCGACATGGAAACGTTTTACGTGTGTGCGTGGGACAATTTCAAATAATTATTATTCTCATCAGTCATCATCAATGTACTTGTAATTGTATTTGGTATCCATATATTGATTGAGTGTGTACATATATCTTTGAACACCGCGTCATACAACAGATGGTTGCGCGTGCTCGCGCAAGTGTGCAACATAGGAAACGTTCCACTGTCGCCCACGCGCACACGTTCGGAATAAATCGTGGAATATGTGTCGCCATCCAGTGGCTGCGTAGTACATTACATCATATCAATAATACTGTATACATGATCGAGTACGTTTTAAATCATTTGATTTGTTGTTTTTATACAAACTGGACAAAAGTATAAAAATGAATAAATAAAATAAAATAACGTCAAACGTGTTAATTTGTTTAATATACAGGTACAAGCGTGCGCTTAATGACAAGTCATGATTGATAATGAAGTTCATCGACATGTCAGTATGACTATCAGCCAGCAGATGGAGACAAAGTCTAAAACATGAAGAACCTCAAGTAAGAGCTGTGTAAGACACAGATGGTGATGTGGATTTTTGTGTTAACGAAAGTGGAGCCTTTTCACTAAAATAATCCCTGTTACTTTCCAAACATGTAAATAAGTCTTAAATGTGTGTAGAGTTTGTGAAAGAATAGAACAAAGTACCTGAATGAGTCAGGTGAGCCCCTCCCCCAGTGAAGACCTGTACAGAGCAACGCCTCCTTTTGTCATGTTTGCTTTTTTTCATGCTAATGTCTCTAGCCACAGGACCTGGAGACAGTCTTGGGAACGCAGAAAGTTTTACGGACAACAAGGAATAACCGGGGGTGGGGCCTGAAGGAAACAGAAGGTCTGGAGGAGATGGTCTGAGGAACAACAAAGAGGTTCTGAAGGACAGGGGGAATGTGCGGCCTCAGGCTGAAGCAACACTTTTATAACAGCGCAGAAGACAAAAGCTGTAATGAAGAGAAGAGCAGCGAGATGATGAACAATTACTTGATTTGCTCTATGAAGAGGAGTGAGACCACAAGAAGTTAGGACATGATGCTCACTTCCAAAATGCACACAGTGTACACTGTAACATATACACACTGTGTACACAATGTTAGATATACACCGTGTACACAGTGTCACTGTGCACAATGTAACATATATCTAGACTCAATGTTACTACTCCAGGAGGCTATTGGGAACATTGGTCCAAGTGGTGAAGATGGCTTCACTAAGGACATCAACTGTCTGGAACTGATGGACATTTTTATAAACATCTCTTAATGTTCTTTATGGGATTTAAATCAGTGGAACATACGGGATGGTCCAAAAGAGTGATGTTCTTCTCTCTGAAGAAGCCAAGCCAGCGTTGTCCTGTTACCACACAGACAAGGCAACATCTGCACTTAACCAACCACCGTTTGATGACCCTGCACCACATAAAGCTCCAGTCTTCCACTGAATGAAAAAGCACCCCATATCATGATGGACCCCCTTCCACTGTGCAGGGTATAAAACATCTCAGGTGGATCTCCTTGTCATGTCAGTAATGTTGGAAGCCATCTTGACCATCAAAGTTAATTTTTTTGGGTGTACCACTTGAATTTATTGTTCTGTAATGCTCAGAATCTTTTAAAAAATGTTGAATGACATGCGTCCAACCTCAGCAGCAACGGAATGCTGTCAGAGGCCTTGCTCATGCAGTTCCATGATCCGACCACGTTCAAGAAGAGAAAGCCTCTTATAGCTTTAGCCATCAGGAGGGCATGACCGTGAAAGCAGGTTTTGGCTTTGGTCTTAAACCATTGATCGGGTGAAAAACAACCTATTTCAGTTGATTGCTTTTAAATTAAAAGTTCCAAATGTTTTTGCCACACACCCTCCCTTCTTGCTTTTGTATATTTTAGCTCTACTTAAAACCTCATTATGGTCCAAATGTGCAAAATGCATATTATAACAATTTTCAACTGGTCTCAAGATTTTGATCAGGTTTTGCATCACAATATTTTCTGGAGGAATAAGCACTCAGTCAAATGTTCCAGCAGTAGAGTTTGAGGAATGATTAAGTAATAGACAATTGTAAATTATTTTTCACCAGCAGAGGGTGCTATTTAAATTGCCCATTCATTTTCAATAGGAAAATTCTCACAGAAATGATTAAATTAAACTACATGTGGGATTATTTGGAAAAGTCTGAATTGAAAGAATTGAAAGCACACTTGTCCCCTTTGAGCTGACCATTTTAATGTTGACTTTTTCTTTAAAAATATCAAATTACACTAAATGTGGGAATGTTTACAAAAGTAATTCCAATGGTTGAAAATACAAATAAATATTATCAATAAATTAGCATTTGCTGTCTCGTCAGTTCAGCCATCACCCCTAATTTGTTGACAGGTATAGGTACGAGTATGAGGTTGGGAAGCAGTACTTTATCAACCAAATCACCCCATCACTGTGACAAGTGATTCACTAATCGAAAATGTGACTTTTCACCAGCAGAGGGCGCCATTTAAAATGACCATTCTTGTCTAATTGGATTTTTTTCACAGAAAATACGAAATTACACTAAAAGTGGGAATATTTTGAAAACCCTAAATAGGTAGCACACCTGTTCTGAATTATTTTAATATTTAGATGTGTTTGAGTCGGTCAGGAAATGGAGGAGTTCAAAATTAAAACTTTTTCCATACAAAAAAAATGAATGGACAATTAAAATGATGCCCTCTGCTGGTCACTTAAGATTTTCCATTGCTGAATCACTTTCTGGTTTTGATAGTGATGGCATGGCTTGGTCGATAAAATACGTGCTTCACAACCCAAAGGTACCTGGTTAAATTCCCGCTTCTGCATTCATCATGTTGTGTACAGTTAGATTACATCAGACAGAAGTCACCGTCCTCTTATCACCGCCGCCTTTTGACTAACTGGGGCAATGGCTAAACTGACGAGACAACAAATTCGGATTTCTTTATACCAATTCTGCTACAAATACAAATACAGGGTAGTGGGGGTATGCTGGAGGCGGGGTACACCCTGGACTGGTTGACAGCCAATCGTAGGGCACATATGTATAGACAAACAACCATTCACACTCACATTCATACCTATGGAGTCGCCAGTTAACCGAACATGCACGTTTTTGGAATGTGGGAGGAAACCAGAGGAAACCCAATCACAGGGAGAACATGCAAACTCCACACAGAGGCGCCCAAGCAGAGATTCGAACCCATGTTTCCCTGATACATGCTGTTATCATGCATTAACATGTCTTGAACTATTGTATTACATGATAACATGTAATACTTGCAGTATCTTAATGATTTAAAACGCTACTGAAACTTCTTTTCTAGGCGCATTGACACACATACTAATGCTAGTTCTGTGAACAACAACAGCTTAGATACAGCAACAACACTTCCAATGTCCGCTCTTCTTGGGATGGCTGTGTGTTCCAGCACAAGACGTGCGCTCCAGTCCTCAGGTAAAAAATGCTGACGGCAAATGAGCATCTTGTTGAGTCTTGTAGCGAAATGGAGCGCTAGGTATCCACTCTTCCATCTGTGAATGACGGTTAGCGAGGCGCCATGTTAGTACACCAGATAAAAATAGTTTTTCACGTTAGCTGCTACAATAATAATATCATGGAAATGGAACACTGTTGTTTTAATGTCAAAATTGGTATTTCCCATGAGGTTCATTGTTAGCTAGTTCATATTAATGAGTTTTCTTGTGTGAGAATGCACAGAAAAGGGAAAGAAATATGTGTTTGTGAATAAAAATTGCAGTTCCTCTTTAAATTCAACTTATTATTAAAGGGAAACAAATCCAAACACACGTTGCCTTTGTAAAAAAGTGATTGTCCCTTAAGCTTAACTGCTTGCACCACCCTTAGCAGCAACAGCTGCAATCAGGCATTTACAATAACTTGCAATGAGTCTCTTACAGCGCTGAGGAGGAATTTTGACCCACTCACCTTTGCAGATTTGTTGTGATGCATCCTCATTGGAGGCTTTTCCAGCATGACCCGCCTTTTTAAGGTCACACTGCAGCTCAGGACTTATTCCAGGTCACTCCAAAAAATGTTGAATTTTCTTCAGCCATTCCTAGGTGGACATGCTGGTGTGTTTTGGATCATTGTCCTGCTTCAGGCCACAAACAGATGGCCGAACATTCTACTTCATCATTTTTTGGTGTTCAGCAGAGTTCATGGTTCTATTTATCACAGCGAAGCCTCCAGGAGCAACGTAGCCCCCGTCCGTCATGGTACCACCACCGTATTTTACTGTCGGTATGGTTCTGAAATGCAGCGTTACTTTTACACTAAATGTAATGGGACACACAGCAACTTACATCATATATACACTATATACACATATTGCATATTCACTACCAACACACTGTGTATACACAATGTAACACATAAACTGTGTGTACATCACAAATACACTGTATACACATTCGAACATATATATAGTTTACTATACACAAACCAATATCCAAAGTATAAAAATACATACAACAAGCGAAAAAGACTCATTTTCATATTAATACCTTACAGACTCAAAAAAATATTAACACAAAACCAGATCTTGCCTGGGTTTCATGGTCAAAAAGGTCGATGACCACATGTGTACATAATGTAACATACGTGCACTGTATACACACAATGCAAAATACATGCACGGCACGATTTAACATATACACAGTGGACACAATGCAACACATTACCCAAATTTACATACACACTGCGTGTACACAATGCAATATTTGCACTGTGTACCTTTGCAAATACATTTTGTGTCTTGCCTGAGTAAAGAAGTAAGAAAGTTAACATGTTTAATGAAGTACATAAAGAACAACATAGTTCCTGAGTTCAGACAATGGCGGGAATGGAAAGTGAAGCTGGTGGACATTTAAAAAAAGGAAAAATGTAAACTTGACACTCAGTTCAGTCCGTTTAATTCATGATCCAGAGCCATAGTTTAAGGCCACATCGGTGGAAACAAGTTCGAATTGATCGACGTCAGCAGCAGCCAATCGGCGCTCAGAGATGGACAAAAGTGCGTTGACGCCGTTCGCTCTACCAATGGGAGTCGTCGTGAGCGGCCGACTGCGTCATCAAGTCCGAATTTGACTGTGGGTGTTTGTGAACAGAGTATAGTATGTCCCCATCCCCCAACACCAGCGAGTAATGGCGGCTGCGTCTTTGACGCTTTGTCTTTCTCATGTTCTGCTTGTAAAAGCCATGTAACTAAAGTCGGTAAGGAGAAATCCGTGTTTGCCCTTGTGTGTCATAAGAATGCGTCAGTTCACGAGCACACGACTTGTTCGGCACTTGTCTCGTCGCATGTGTGTAGGTCGCACCGTTCCTCCCTCTGTCTTCAACAAAGGAGGAAACGAAGGCACTGTCGTACACACTTTATGAGCGCGCCGACTCACTCTCACCGTGTGTTGTAACCTTTTCACTCATTTAATCTGGCTTGTGCTGAAGCAAACGTCGACTGTAACGCAAATCGAATGTTTTAGGTGAAAAGACGAAAGTGACAAGTGCGCCATTCGGAGGCGAGATAGTTTCCAAGATGGCTGCCGGGGAGGGGAGGGGAGGGGCTGCGAGTAGACATGGCGGCAGTGCTCCACTTTCGTCTTCAACGTTTTCAGGAATGTTCTGTTTAAGCGGCTACAGATGAAAGAGATTGATTGATAAAACTAAGGCTCGGTTGTCTTTAAACGACCAACTTTATGTTTTTTTGTCGTTAGCACGACACTCTTAGCCTCGTTCACTCCATCTCAGAGGGCGGGACTGGCAGGCTGTAAGCCACCGCCTGACTCGACCAGAAGAGCATCAATCAATCAAATCGTGACACACATCAACCGCGCTTTAGTCTGTCGATATAGTTACTGCGTAACTCAACCAAGAGTTGTTTATCACGGCGTCCTGCTTTAGAAGATGTTCGTGCGGTGAAGTAGTGGTCCATTTTGAGCACTTTATTCGGTCACAATGGCATTTTCGTGGCCAAAAACTGATAGTAGCAGCATCTGAAAGAGGGGGCGTGGCCTCCGGGTTAGTAATTCTAGCCATTGTTCCACTCGGTTGAGCTGAAAGAACACCTCTGCCGCGCCGTCTGCCAATCAGCGGCAGCTAAACTGTACTGCGCCCCGCCTACCAGTGTATATTAAAGACCGGCGGTAGGCAACGTCGGCCATTGGCACAATAACACAGTGATCGCCATTAAAGGAGGGAATTACTTTATTCCACCTTTCTTTTCTACCGTCCTTTATTTTATTCACCTGAAACAATGGCAGACACGAAAGTTGAGTCTGGCTCCGAAATCTCGGCCAAGGTAAGACAAATTTAATATTCTTTCATGTCCTCGTCGGCAAAAAACCTGATTCGAAGCAACATTTTTGAAAAAAGCCTCTTATTTCGGTCCATTCGGGGTGTTAGGCACCGGTCGCGGTATGAAAGTGTGGCCAAATGTATTGTTTACAGCAGATGTGTTGCTTCCAGATGTCAGCAGAATCAAGCGGGTCTCATTGTCTGCGCGGCTTCTTTGTTTATACAAGCTGCTCTGTTCTCCTCATCCGAACCGGCACGTCCGAACAGGATCGGAGAACCAGAGTCACCGCACGCGCTTTTGGCGGCGTTTTGTTTAAGACAGAATCTCACTGAACGCTGAGCGCCAACTGGGTCGGAGGCCAGTCCTGCTCAGCATCAAGACCAGCGTCCCGGTCTTGGAAGATTCGACGCTGCGGTTCTTTCTTTCGATAGACACGATCCGGTTTGTTTACCGTGACCGATGCTACGCTCGGTGCTGGTTCTTCTCCGGCTCTGTGCATTGTACGAGCTCGGCAGCTTCCGCTTTTTCTCTATGGCGTGTGCGTGTTGGCGGCGCGCGTGCGTCTCGGGAGGAAAGTTTGTCTTTTCTTTTTTAGCAATGCAGCCCACTTGTGTGCGTGTACGTGCGTGCGTGGAGGTGTGATTTGTGTGTTCGTGCTTTGTGTCTTCATCTGCGTCTCAACTAAATCAGCTTGTAGACGTTTACATTACATACATAGTTAATCTGAACATTAATCTAACTATTTTCTATTAATCTAACCCTGGTGATGTTGCGTCTCAAACCCATTTTTATTTGGATTGAACGTAATGCAATCTAAGTTTTCCGGTGTGATATACGCCATGTGTCTTCGTCTTCTTCTATTGTCCTCCGTTACAAGCAGCCGCGTGCACCGCGCGCTCACACAGCCTCCTCCCCCGCCCCCCACGTTACCCCTCCCCCTTGCTGGGCGCCCTCCTGTGTGGTTTAAATGGAGCGTTGCATCATGGGTATTGCAGTACGTCTCCCGGGCGTGTCTGGTGACATATGGCGACTTGCACTGCACTACCCACAATACCCTGGGGCCACCTCTCACAACTATCATATTACCACACTTTGGAGAGGAAGGAGGGGCCTGCATGAACCAATAGAGAGCTGGGCATGCACTGCTGCTAGCGTAACATGAAATATGAATGTAATGTGGTTCAATTTAATTGACTTTAATTTAACAAAATGTTTCATTTACTTTCAGGACTTGAAGGAGAAGAAGCTGGTGGAGGAGAAGGAGAATGGCAAAGATGCTGCCACCAATGGAAAGGTAAGATGGTCTGCTCGCATATATATACGAATACAGCACTAAAGAACTTAATGAACCGCTTATGCCCCAGGAGAACGAGGAGAATGGTGAACCAGACATAGATGATGAGGAAGATGAGGAGGTGGACGAAGAGGACGAGGAAGATGATGGAGAAGGTGCCTGAGAGTTTTGAAGCGCCCTTGTTCCCGCTAAATCGGTATATTTCATCATGGAAATTCGCATTCCCACAGGCGACGAGGAAGACGAGGAGGAGGATGACGATGAGCTGGAGGGTGGCACAAAACGGGCGGCCGAAGACGACGAAGATGACGACGAGGTGAGGCAAAGTTCCAATGATGTTACCTTCAACACACAGAGCTTCTAAAAGTGCCGTCTTCCTCTTTCAGGATGACGTCGAGACCAAGAAGCAGAAAACCGATGACGACGATTGATAGGTTTTTCTCCTGCCGTGTCCTGCTGGACCACTTCCTGGTTCTTCACCTCAGGGGGAGGGGCTGGAGGACAAAGAATAAAATAAGCAACATGGTCATTTAGCAAGTAGAGTTCAACAGCATCCACAAACAACCCCAAACTTAAATTCTCTCGAGGAACCTGACACCACGCAGAATTCTGACTTCAACAATCGCAACTCCAGAGGAGAATTAGTTTGTATTTTTATTTACATTTTATATTTTTGTACATATTGTTCAGAGGAGGGTTTCTCTCTCAGACCAAATCGGTGCTTCTTTAACAGAATCTTGACCATGTTACACCCCCAAACAACAAAAAAAACATACAAAATCTCTTCAGCCGTTGAACTCTTGACATTCCAGTAAATTTAATGTATGTACTTTAGCTGTACCATAACTACTTTGTTTGTCTGTATGGGAGGGAAGGCCAAAGAAAAGATCCTCTTTTCTTTTTGTCTTTTTTGTTTTCTGGCCGCCTGTTTTGATGTATGTGCGAAGTTTGTTGTTTGACAATAAACCTGACTTTTATTTTGTGAGTTCTACCTTTTTGTGCCGCTTCTTGGTCACCTTCATCACATTGACTGGAATGTGTGATGTGATAGGCAATGAATGAATGTGGAGAGCACACCACTATCTCATTGCTTTGTCATATGCTAACTGAACGCTAGGTGTCACTAAAACACTACCTTATATTTTCAATTGCAGCCACCCAAGTTGCTCCCTTAATACCGAGCCGAGGGTTGTTTTTTAAATATTGATAGTAAGCGTCAACGGAACACGTACCTTTTTTTTTACTTTATCTTAACATTGGGACGGTGTCAAGTCACCTACCCATTCCAAGTATGCAAGTGCACTAATTGACGCATAGCAATGGAGTTCAATTTAGTTGTGGACAAACTTAATAAAGCCTCGTCTGCCATTTAAAACGGTCACGAATTCGTTTCGAAAAATTAGGATGCATATATGTATGATTTAGTCGGATTTAGCTTTCTGTTTACATCACTCTGTTACTCCCTCGACCCGCCTGAGTCTCTCTTGACACTGGATAACAATCACAGGGAGGTGGGGGGGCGCTATCCATTACTCTGGCAACCAGAAACCTGTCTAGCAACAGATGGTGTCTTGATAGGCCCTCTAGAGAGCACCACACACACACACTTAAAAATCTCTCATGTTAGACAAATGTGCTTTCTGATTTATCTCTAATGTTATAGAATAGCTTTTCTATAAATGTCTTCAAAGCAGTGAAGTGCTGGTAGATAATGCTTACCGCCACTAAACGGCGCCAGGGGGCTACGTTTGAACAAAAGTTTGAAAAACATGTGTTTGACTTAGGAGGTTTGTACAAACCGGTTTCCTTCCATATTCCAAAAAATATGCATATTAGGTTAATTGGATACTCAAAATTGCAAGTAGGTATGAATGTATGTGTGAACGGTTGTTTGTCTATACAGTATATCCCCTGCGATTGCTGCCTCTCACCCAAAGTCAGCTGGGATAGGCTCCAGCATAACATAGTGAAGCTGAACGGCATCGAAGATGGATGGATGGAGTTTTGTACAGATCTATTATCTTTGGTTCCACTTGGTACTACAGAGGAACACAGGAACCTATTGTAGCATGATGACATCATCACATCAGTAACAGTGGAGTGGACAGGGGAGACACAGCAGCAAAGTGTTGTTTATGTGTGTGTGTGTGTGTGTGTGTGTGCTGTTAATCCTCTTGATCCCACTGACAGCAGCTTGGTGCCAATGCACCAAAAAATCCAACCAATTGGACCGCTCTTGGTTTTGAACACCTCGGACCGGGATCCTGACAACAGGAAACAGTTGATGGAGGGTCGCCATGACCATGTTATTGGCCAGACAAACAGGGAGA
Source organism: Doryrhamphus excisus (assembly GCF_030265055.1). Lineage (NCBI taxonomy): Eukaryota > Metazoa > Chordata > Actinopteri > Syngnathiformes > Syngnathidae > Doryrhamphus > Doryrhamphus excisus. The sequence continues at coordinate 2,798,687 of NC_080468.1, forward strand.
GCTTGTTACACGTACACGCACAATACTACTACTGACTGTAGTTTACTCACTGTATTGTGTGTGTGTCTATGTGTGCATGAGGAGCCGGTACTGAACAGACACACACGAGGTCATCTGCTGACGTCAAAGGTTGCGGCCAGTACTGAGCCGTCTCAGTGTCAGTGACCCGTAGGAAGAACAAAGGTCTTACGAATTGGTCATTGTGTGAACAAGGTGGTCTTATTGGTAGTTTTGTGCTTACGTGACCCATACAGAAAGTGTACAGCCCACCCTTGTGTACGCCAATTCTAATCACAATAGGTGTCTGATGTAACATATTGATGAGTTACACCTTCTTTCTCTCTTTAATTGCCATTGTTTGCTCACGACAATGGACGCTAACAAGCTAATAAAAAGTGTCATGGTTTGTCGCGAGTTGACTCTCCAGAAAACACCACCCCTTGCGGCTAAGAGTGTTTTTCCATGTCAGATACATTACACTGGTCTATAAGCAAAATGCGTCCGCAACAAAAGTAGTGATATTTTTCTTGGTTTAGGTCACTAATACAGAAAAAGTAAATCGTAAATCCTTTTCAATGTACATTATTGGGTCAATATGCAAAATAAGGCAAAAACATTAGTTTATCAGAGCGTACAGTGTGTCTACAAGCAACCACTTGTATTTGAAAGCCCGTCTGCACATTCAAATACATTTAATATGTCCAACATTTTGTTTTTATTAGCAGAAATCTCTCTCTTGGAAGTGGACAAAATGCATGCATGTAGAGACATTTCATGAACAGAAGCAGGAATTGACTTTTGCAATAGAGTTTTTGGAAATATAATTATAATTATAAGCAGCTGGTGGCAAATCTCCTGGAGCAATATGTCACTGAAGATACACTTTTTGCATTTCTTTTAACCTGACATAATTATTGATTTCCGTCAGTTAGTATAGTGATGAATCCTAGTGCACTGCTGTATTCTTGTTCCTGTGTAAAAAATGTATTTATTTATATATTTTTTGAAATATTAAAATATTTAAACTATTTTATATATGTTTTTATATATTTCCTGTGTAAAAAAAAATATACATTTTACACATTTTGAAATGGTAGTCGCAAAAGTGTTGCACGGTGAAATCTGTAGTAGTAATAGTTGTCCTTGTCAAGAGAACTTTAATACAGTGAAATGTTGTACTGTTCTGGATAGAAAACAGGGTTTAAAATCAATACTTTTTTTAACAGTAATTTCATTCACTAATGACGTGACAGTATTTTGGTTGAATGTAAATGGCACTTGGTCAAAGACCCCCCCCCCCCCGATCGGGGCCACTGATCTAATCCTACTTGTCACTGTGAAAAACAAGGTTGTCTTTTTCTAGTCCCATTGGTCCTTGTGAAAAACAAAGTGGTCTTCATCCAGTCCCATTCGTTCTTGTAAAGAACAAGGTCATTGTGAGGAACAAGGTGGTCTTCTAGTCCTACTGGTAATTTTGAAGATCATTGTGGTCTTTTCCTATAGTCTCATTGGTCATTGCGAAGAACAATGTGGTCTTTTTCTAGTCCTATTAGTCATTGTGTAGAACAAGGTGGTCTTCTATGTATATTGGCGTCAGGCTTGTGCAGGATGTGTGCGGGATTTATCATTCATCTGTCAACATGTGATTAGAGCACCACAACATGGTCACCATCTTGTCACTAAGCTCTACACACACACATGCACGCACGTGCGCACACACACACACACACATTTACATGGAATATTCAAGTACAACACTTCTAGAGCCTGCTTTTATTTTGAAAAGCTAACTGAGTACTTCTATTCTCAGGCCAACTATCTGGATATGTCTGCTCTCAGGATAAGTAACTGAGTATTTCTACACTTGGGACAAGTAACTGAGCACTTCTCTTATCAGGTAAGTATTTGAGTATAGTTCTCCTCGCAGGCCAAGTACTGAGTACTTCAACCCTCTGTACAACTCTGAGGATTTCTACTGGGTATTTCTACTATGAGGCCAGGTAATTGAGTGCTTCTACTAATTGAGTATTTTTCCTTCCTGGACAAGTAATTGTGAACTTGAACAAAACATTAATTCATTCATTTTCTACTGCTTATCCTCACAAGGGTCGTGGGTGTGCTGGAGCCTATCCCAGCTGTCTTTGGGTGAGAGGCGGGGTACACCCTGGACTGGTGGCCAGCCAATCACAGGGCACATATAGACAAACAACCATTCACACCACACTCACATACGGACAATTAACCTAGCATGTTTTTGGAATGTGGGAGGAAGCCGGAGTAGCCGGAGAAAACCCACGCATGCACGGGGAGAACATGCAAACTCCACACAGAGATTGCAGAGAGTGGAATCGAACTCCATTCTCCGAGCTGTGGCGTATAATCTCTGTGGCCTGCACGCTAAGCACTCGTCCGGAGTACCCGGAGAAAACCCAGGCATGCAACATGCAAACTCCACACAGAGGTGCCCGAAGGTGGAATTGAACTCTGGTCTCCTAGCTGTGTGGCCTGCACGCTAACCACTCTATCACCGTGCAGCCTCAAACAAAACATTCATTAATTCATTTTCTACCGCTTTTTCCTCACAAGGGTCGCGGGGGATTCGAACAAAACATTTGCAGAAAAATAAAGTTGCACCAAACCTCAAAGTTTAAACCTTTTAACTGTGACTTGCTTTTTCTTTGGCTTTTTTAAAACACTTCCTCAAAAAGAAGGATTAGTCCCAACAAGAAGTAAGTGTGTGATTTTGCAGTGCTCGACTTGTTATTCCACTTGTGTGCCAGTTAAAAGATGAATAAAGCTGTTCTGTTGTAGATAGCTAACATGGCATGATAATAAACATTCATTAAAGGTGACATCTAAAAATAAGTCATAAAACCACTGACAGGAAAAGACCAGGAAGAAGAGCAGACTGCTTGACCTTTCACCTCACAGACTTCACATTCGGCAGCTACACACACACACACACACACACACACACACACACACACACACACACACACACACAGTACATGTTCTAAAGTGGGTCCCATCAGCACCAGCTCGATGCTGTCATAAAGAGTCCTAAATAGAATAGGACAACTTCTTCCTCTTCTTTAATCCCTCCTCCCGCCAAGGTGGGCAGTGCGGGAAGGGACGGGGCGGGTAGGGGGGGGGTCACATGGTAGACGCCATTTTGGAGGAAAGTTTGAAATGGGAGGAAGAGGAGGAGGAGGAGGAGAAAGAGGAGGAGGGATTTACTCGCACAACTTTGACACGAACGCACAGCAGGCGCGTGCACGAATAGTGGCGTGCGCGCGTGTCTTGGCATTACGACAAACAAGTTCTGTTCTGGCTTTGGTTCTCCTGGGCCGGCCCACACACGCACAGGCGAGCACAGGGTTCGTCCAGGACTGGAGTGACTCGGAGTGACTCGGATTTGGGACGTGTCACAGCCGAGTTTAGTTTGTGTCGTCTTGACAGCCAACCGCTGTAATCCACCGTACCGCCGGGGGGGCAGTGAGTGCTGTGCGGCTAGCACGGACAGAGCTCCGTACGGAACCGAGCCAAGCTGAACCGGAGCGGAGTCCCGCGACATGCCCGTCAGAAAGAAAGGTAAGCGGCTTTCTCCACTAACTAGCGAGCTAGCATGCTAACCCCGACTCGCCGGGGAGAAAGTCCAAATAGAGACACCTGTTCCAGAACCGGGTAGAAACTAACTCGGACAAAGTGTCACACTGGCCCACACCAATCTGCCTCACTCAGACTGGACGGAACCGGGCCTGGCCGGGTCGCTAAAGTGACTTAAAGAAAAAGAGCTAGCCTGTTAGCTTGTCGTGCTAATCAAGTTGGGAATGGAGAAGCTTGTTTGGAGGCTAAAAAATTCTCAGACTGAACGCAAACTATTCCTGTCATCGCCAACACATCTTGTACATTTTTACCACACATCCTTTCATCTCTTGCCATTAATCCGCGCTTTAATAAACTTTTATTTTTATTGCTCTAATGGCGTTAGAGGCAGCCTAAAAGTCTTGTTTTTATTTCCATGACAACAACTTAAGTCCATGCAACTAAATGATCAATAGTTTAGTGACCACAGTGGGGACATTCATTACATGACAAGCCTTTGTTTTGTTTTTTAAGTAGACTTTTCACTTTTCCAGCTAAAACAATTGAAGTCAGAATTATTGATAAGCTGCTCTGTGATCGATACAGTGAATTAAAAAGGCCCCCAATAAATGTAATACATTTTCATTCATTCATTCATTTTCTACTGCTTTTTCCTCACGAGGGTCGTGGGGGTGCTGGAGCCTATCCCAGCTGTCTTCGGGCGAGAGGCGGGGTACACCCTGGACTGGTCGCCAGCCAATCACAGGGCACATATAGACAAACAACCATTCACACTCACATTCATACCTATGGACAATTTGGAGTGGCCAATTAACCTAGCATGTTTTTGGAATGTGGGAGGAAACCGGAGTACCGGGAGAAAACCCACGCATGCACGGGGAGAACATGCAAACTCCACACAGAGATGGCTGAGGGTGGAATTGAACCCTGGTCTCCTAGCTGTGAGGTCTGCGCGCTAACCACTCGTCCGCCGTGCCGCCCTGTAATACATTTTATGGCTGCTAATTTCAGACACTTTTAAAGTGAAAAGCAGGAATTTCTCCAGGATTAAGAGTGAAATCAATTACTTGTGTGGGACATCCCACCTCATCCTCCTGTCCTCGCACTCACTCGGCCTCTTCTTCCTGTCACACAGATGCACAGCGGGCGCTGTCCCTCCTGGAGGAGTACCGGGCTAAACTGAATCATGCCGAGGACCGACAGCTGCGCGTCTCCATCCAGAGGGTCATCGACATCTTCCAAAGTAACCTCTTCCAGGCGCTCATTGGTATGTCCCTCCACTAAACTTCCTCAAGCTTCTGGAAGGTTTTGTGACCACTGAAAGCAGAACAAAGCAGAACAAAGCAGAAAGTGAATGAATGAATACCAATGAAACCAAGACTTGCTAGTTTACTGGCTTGTTGCCCACTAACGGGAAGCAGCAGGAATGTGGCCCTACGTGTCTCCTTCAAACTGTTATTAGGCTGAAAGGAAGAGCCGCACAGGGCCGTTAATAGGGCCATTAATGCCTTTTAATTATAATTTTGTTTTGAAAAGCTGTCCTCGACCCATTTTGAGACACGTGTAAGTGCTACTGACACTAACAAACAGCAATTTTAAATTTGGTTAATCTGTATTTGTTGATTATTTTTTGGAGGTTATGACTGGAAAACAAAATGGGTCCATATTTTAGGTCTTTACCGAATCCCATTTTCAATTTGACAATAATACTACAAAGGTGTTCCATTTGTAGACTTTTGGTCACACTAGGTCTTCTTCACTAACTACATGCAAACACAGCTTAACGGTTGCCTGACACTGTATTTTTTATTGGGCAGGAATCCCTTGCTTTTATGGTAAATGTCAACACATCAACAAGCATATCTGTGATTTCACAATTTCTTGACTATTCAACGTGTCAGTCATCATTAGGATTCAATGGAGCTTTGTGCCACAACTGAATTCATGATCAATAATATGTGGGAAATATGTGCTATGTATTGTAAATGACTTAAGAATGCAGCAGTGGTTAGTGTGCATTCATGGATGCAAGACTTGGTGTGGACTCACTATATACATTTACTAGATACGTGTATCATTTAAAATGTCAACAAACTAAGATAGACAGGATAGTCAGCAAAGCAGTCGACGGTAAATTAACAACCGAATAACCTTTTTTGTAAGGGTTGCTGTGTTTTTCACATGATTGCAGCAGGGACAGCATGTGTAGTTCATGCATCAAACAAAAGCAACTATTGTGTGATATTGTCAAGCAGCATACAAAGGTGGAGGTCTTGAATTTAGGAACACAACCAATCACTTCCTGAATGAAATAATTTTAACTGTATTTAAAAAGGATAACAAAAAAACACTCTGCTTGGGAATGTTATTTCCAACATTCCCATCATAATGAGTTGTTGTTCCTAAGTGAAGATGGTTGTCCTGCATGAAGCTATAGTAAGTTGATGTTCCTAGCTAGTGATGAGGCAGTGCAGCCTTTCAGGTGGCCAATGTTGATTCATCAAAGTGTGACATGATGTTTGATCATCACATGTGTAAATCTGCATTAATGAGCTGCTTTGTTTATGCTGTGCACCACTTTGGCACTAGGTGGCATTATCCAGTGAATGCTTGGCATATTTTAATGTTCTATGGCCAAGGGCTTCACAGAGAAAAATGAAAGGGTGCCGGGCCACTTTGATGTGTGTGTTTGTAAAACATGCCAAAACCAATGGTCAATGCAATTTTCTCAATTATTTTTTCATGTAACATTTTAATTTGTGAGTACATTTTCTAATTAGCCACGTACAATAGAAATATTACATAGGACAATATATTTTTTCAGTGATATATATTTTTTTCAGTCAAATATAATAGATGGATTACTTTATACAATTTAAAAAAAATACAAAATAATCACTTTTTAAAGATTATTTTTATGCTATTTATTTTTACAAAGCAGCAAAAAACTTCATGCAAAAATCTCATGCAATTTTTTTTTTTGTGTGCCGCGGACCAACAAAAAACAAGCTGTGGGCTGCAAATGGCCCCGGGACTGCTCATTGGGCACTCCCGTTCTATGCTGTCCATGTGGAAATTGGCCTCGGAACATGAGGTGCATTTGTGGCCCTCACCCTGATGTCCACCCCAAATGTGAAGCGGCAGCCGGCAGAGCACATTGTAATCCCTCTGTGGACATGACGATTACCACCCTCCCAGTTCCCTTCATAATCCACCCCCCACCCCAGCTGAGATGCTTCAGTTTGTTTTTCTTGTCCTTCTTTCCCTGGCCTGCTTTCAGACAAGCAGATGGCCTTTATGCACTCTCACTTTAATACTGCAGTGGGCGGAACTACTAGAATCATTTTGTTAGTGGTCCTTGTCAGGTCACGTGATCGCTCCCTCATGTCCTCATGTTTGGACTTCATAGTTTTATCAAGGCTGCAGATCAAGTCAGGCTGCAGTGGAGGCGGGGGACGTGGGGGGGTGGCTGTTAGTATTTTTACATCAGCATCTGAGTGTTGTTAATATTTCATCTATTTTCAGTCAACACTTTCTGAAAATAAACTCTCTGAGGGGGTGTGTGTGTCTATAATGAAGGTGTCAATATCATTCATTGTTTTTACTGCTGGATGACAAAACAAAAAGGTCCTCAAGTAAAGATGAGGCACAGCACAATAGCTGCCATGACAACATGTTTGTAACATATCTCCTTCTTGCTGTCAGACATCCAGGAGTTTTATGAAGTGACCTTATTGGACAGTCAAAGATGGGCGGAGTCTTCCAAGCCAGTGGATGTGGTGGTGCCACCCGTCAACCTGTGGGACTTCTCCAGCCTTCAAAGCACAACCGTGACCTCCGACACGCTGCCTAGCCTTAGCACCAGCATCGAGGTAAGATGGCCACTGCACTTGTGTGCATGTGCGCGTTTGTGTGTTCATATGTGTGTGGGCTGTGTCTCAAATGGAATATTTCCGTACACTTCCAAAAGTACTTAGTTCCTGAGTGCGCACATTTAGACAGTGTAGTGCTGTCCCAAATCCATTACTGTTGTGCACTTATCGGTAGGGGTGTCCCGATCCCAGCATGTCTATCCAGTAGCGGCCACATAGAGCCGAAAAAGACGTTGCAGCTGAGTACAAAACTTGTTAGGGACAAACTTCCCGTGGTTGCACAGAACCAAGCAGGTTGAATACGATCAAACTCATCGTGTATTTGAAGCAGCATCACATGGGAAATTCCCCACGGGACGTCATTCGCTATAAAAGCTATAAGCTATTAAAAACTGGACCCCGGATGCTTCAAGACATACTGTAAATAGGTACATTTTTTACATACCTACATTACATTTCTAACATGCCGCACTACAAAATAAACTCGGCGGTCGAGTGGTTAGCGCGCAGACCTCACAGCTAGGAGACCAGGGTTCAATTCCATGTTTTGCATGTTCTCCCCGTGCATGCGTGGATTTTCTCCAGGTACTGCGGTTTCCTCCCACATTCCAAAAACATGCTAGGTTAATTGGTGACTCCAAATTGTCCATAGGTATGAATGTGAGTGTGAACCCACCACAGTGTGCCCTGTGATTGGCTGGCGACCAGTCCAGAGTGTACGCCGCCTCTCACCCAAAGACAGCTGGGATAGGCTCCAGCAGCCCCGCGACCCTTGTGAGGAAAAGCGGTAGAAAATGAATGAATGAATGTCTTTTAGTAGTCGACTATTTGACGATTCTATTTGGAGTAGTGTGATTCGACTATCAATCTCGCTATCGAATCATATAAAAAGGTCATGTAATCAAGATCGTGCCATTCTGATTACATGGGGGTACATGGGCTGCAGCTGAGCATACATTTTACATAGAATTACTTTGTTTTGTTTTTTTATGAACAGAATATTTTGATAGAATTGCAGCCTCATTTGTGTTATTATAGAATTCAAAATGACGTGTCCTTAACAGAAGACCTATACTTGCACAAGATGGAGGCACGTACACACAGCCGAGCCCAGCTTCTCTTGCAGATTTGCAGTTTTGTCGTTCATATGGGGTCTGGTTTAACATCTTACACTTGACAAGAGCTTTTCGAAACTGAATATCACCGATGTTCGACTTGTCTCTGAGACTGCACACTGTTTTTCTTGGTAATGTGAGGTTTTTAGTGAATAACATGGACGAGTTACGATTCCACATCCCACACAGTAAGAGACTTTTGGATTGCAACAACATGATTTTCACCAAGGCGTGACTGAGCAGCAGAGTACCGGACAATGCTATTTAGCTAGCCACACACTTCGTGCTGATAGGAAAAGTAGGTAAGACAGGAGGCAGCCTGTACATGTCAACTGCTTTCTGAGTCACTAAATAAATGAAGGTACTGTTGTTGCACACCCACCATGTTAAGTTGTTTATCTGAGTGTTTTGGCCTTTTTCTTTAAGGTGGAAAAAGTGGCAAATGAGGCATACTGTGTGTGTATGTGTATGTGTGCGTGTGTGTGTATACAGATATATCACACACACACACAGTCAACTATGAACAAACTGTAAGGAATCAGATTAGACTATGAAACTCCTTAGTCAAACACAGCCCTGTGTGAATGATTCGGATTGATATCAGTGACAAACAATATTCACGGCTGCTGTATCAGCATTGGATCACAAGTGAAAAAGGCGGAACACCCCTAGATAACAGAAAATTGAAGAACAGAAATGATTATTGTAATATTTATCAATTTCTGGCGACTATTCAGTTGAAGTGTCAATCACTGCACACTCATCAATTTGAGCATTGTGAGTACACTGTGTGAATGCACTTACTGTATGCACTCAAAGGACTAAGTGTAACCAATACAGACGCAGCCTGTGTGTGCGTGCACGTTGCTGTCAGAGGAGTTCAGATCTTGTTGGTAGCTGTCAGTATATCCGTCAAATGTTGTCATGGTGATGGTCAAGTATTCAAAAATTTCTTGTGACATCAAACATGATGATGATGATGATGATGATGAAAACAAACGCCCTCTTTCTCTCCCCTCACCCCTCCACTGCCACTCAGGACTCAGCTCTCCTAAACGAAATCCTCCACACGTTGGCCAAACGCTCGCCAAAACATGACACACGTGTAAGTAGTGTCAGGCGTTAGGGAGTGCATGGTCCATCAAGTCATCCACATCAGGGCATGTAGGGGGCGGTGCTTGTTGGGCTGGCTGGGTGTCAGTTACTGGAGACGACCTGGAGATGTCGCCACATGCTAACTTAGCATGGTGTTTGCGCGTGCTTCATCCACCAGGTTGGTTTTTGGCATCTGGGTCGACTTTGGTCCATGATGATGTTTAAAGAGCCAGTTAACTCACCACCGTCATGCTTCCTTGCGCGTCTTCATGCTCCGCTCGCCATCATGTTAAGTGTGTCTGCATGAAGCATCCCAGGTGGGCTGATGAATGTGTGTATGTTGGCTACACATTTTCAACATGATGAAACACCAGCGAGGGCTTCAGTCTGAGAATTTTGCTTTCAGTTAATGACTTTTCTGTGTCCTTACGTGGACTCTGACCTTGTCTTGAATGTGAAAATGTTTTGCGGGTACTTTATGACGTCAGCGAGAGCTAGCAGAGGAGGCGGTTCCACGCGTCGTCGTGGTGAGAGACGAACGTAATCACAATGAAGTAAGTGGTCGTCACATGATCGCCCGACTTGCTGGTTGATGTCATGTGCCGGGGACGGGGCTTGCGTGGCAGATGGGCGACGTGTAAAATATTCGTACGCGTACTTGTGTTTTCCACCCACGCCGTTGCTGATGAAGCTGTGACCTCAGGCGGCCGCCTCCTCGCTGTTTGAGTCACGCCAGCAGCAAACCTCCATGGTGATGAGTTTGAGGTTCTACGTTTGGAGTTATTGACAGAACCTGAAGTAGAATATTTGACTGTTTTATCACGAAAATATTGGCTATTTCTCGTTTACTTGTGGGTGTAGGCAACTCCACATTGTTTGTTGAAACATCAGTTTCAATAAACTTTTAATTTGAATAGGTGAACGCACGAGAAAATATGCTCAGATGAGCTTTTCAAAACACACTTTATACCCGCACCGAACCTCGTATTTTGGGACAAATGTTGGCACAAGTTTGAGATTTTCCACAGCCCTCAAACGTGTCATCACTGTGCGGGAAGGCGCGCACTTCGGTGGCTTGTCCCCGCTCAGGATGACGAGGTCCGGGGGAGGAACAAGGCGGCTCTCGGGTGCTGAGCCCACTCACTGGTGCCGGTGACGGTGGTTGTGTGTGCAACTGTGCACGCTGAGTTTGTCGGGCTTTCTCCCGGCTCTCAACAATGGATTGCATTTGTATCGTCACCACTAAGGTAACCTGAGATAAACCTCGCCAAATGCCAAGACGCAAACGGGAGTTGAGGTGCACTTTTTTGCTTTACATTGGGCGTATACCTGCTTCCAATATCGTTTCCTGTTTTATGGCAGTTCGCCTTTGATCGTGTGATTGTTGCTTATATAATGGCGTATCATACCAACTTTGGCTGGCTGGATTTGTGCTGCACAGTTGAAAAAGTTCGTCCTGTGCACTTAAGATTCTTATTTTAATGGATGTGATGGCACCAATTGGACGATATATGTTGTTAATTGTTCACTGGAGACTGCAGTTTGTGTCCTGACTTTAGCTAACTGCCAGTCCTTAATTGTTTCCTGTGTCCAAACTAATGAAAAGCAGTTGCCTTATTGACAGAAGGCTAATTTAATCTGCTAATTGTTAAGCTTTTGTTTTTGTAATGTTTTCATCACTTTTTCTAATTGAAGTTCTCATAGGTTAATTACAAGACTGTGTACAGTAAATAATATATAATATAAGATGTGATATGTTGATGATATGGGTAATTTTATTTGTATACTGGTATAGATTCTTTCAATTATACGAAATGACTTATTACCAGTATAACTAATGATAAACGTAACCAAGCCAGGTTGATGACTGCGTGCTGTGGCTGGTATATAAGATGAATTTAATGCTGTCATGGTGAGAAGAAACATTAGTGTGTGGAAGTATTTACTCAGCAGAGTGCTCAGTCGTGGCACAAAATCATTATAAACACTGAACAATCCTCTCTTGAGCTAAACAGGTGGAATTGGTGATAAACCTTGGCAAAGTTGGATGAATCTTATCTTATAGCGCATGTGTGGAAGCTAGCAGGGTTAGCATGTGTGGTTGTGTGTGGGCAACTCATTTAGATATATTATAAAAATGTTTTACTGCGCTTTTTGAAATGTGCATCAGAATCACTTCTCTGCCGTGTTGGCACCTGCTAATATCGCCACACTGTGCGGATTGCGGAACTACCATCTTGTATTGACGTTCCGTGTGATCCCTATTATTGTGCAAATTAAAAAAAGTCTGTAAAATATGTAATCATTTGACTACAGCTTGTCCCATGCAAAGATTATGCTAGTGTGTGTGTGTGTGTGTGAGAGAGAGATCACTAACGTTTCAATCTCATTCTACTTTCTGTCGTCTTTTACCCATTTGCACTGCCTCTCTGGCAGTAGCTGGCTAGATGATGGACGAGCTGGAAGTGGCTATCACATAGATGCTAACTTAGTTTTTAAAGTGTCACTTAACAATCTTGCTCTCTTATCATTACCTATGGATTGTCTTCAAAACACTAAATGTGTGAGTTAGTTGTCCATCAAACATGTAGTGTGTCCAGTCTTTAGCTCATTGCTAGCGGTAACTCACCAGCTGATGTTGAGTAATTCCATTGCACAGTGGTTCCCAAACTTTTTACAGTCACATACCCCTTTGAGACATTTGACCTGAAGCCATGTACCCCCTACTCCTGCACACTTAAAAAAAACCCTAAACCCTGGCATGAGTTCGACACCCCTGCTTTAAGTGAAAGTGATGGCATAGGTCTGACCTGTCAATTTACGCCATCTAAAACATCAGCAAGTATGTGGCTTCTACAAAGGATGCTGTTACTACATAAGTGCTCTCTTAGCCCAGATGATGATGTGAAGTTCAGCTACGACTTCAATTCCCCCTCCCCACTACTTCAAGGTGACACTATCTGGGTGACCATCACTGCCAAACAGTCTCATGGGACTAAAAATACTCAAGAGTTGGGAAGGGGAGGGGTTGCAAATGCAGATGAGAGAGACCTCGCTTGTCACGATGCCAGCAGGTCACGTTCTAATCTTTTCAACATTACTTAGTGCCAAAGTATATTTTGTTGCCATGGTAACAACCAAAACAGAGCAATTGCTCCTGACTCTCTTTGCAGCCCTCTGCTGGCCAGTCTTTGCCGGTGTGTGGAGTCACAGTCCAGCAGGTGGCGCTCCCTCCATTGAGCTTGTACATCCTGGAAAGTGACTCACTGTTTGTGTACATATTACATGCATGTCATTGTGCGCATGTCATGCTCACTAATCTTGTGTGCTTTGACCCACGATGGCCTGGGTCATGTGAGGTTTACACAGACATACGCACGCACACACTTAGAATACATTTAGAAAGTGATCCTCAAATCTGAACCTGTCAGCTGCTATCACTGTCACTGTGTGCGCTCGTGTGCTTGCATATTGTGCTGAATGTGCACATCGCTGCCGTGCGCGTCTGTGTGTGTGTGTGTGTGTGTGTGTGTAGACTGACTCACATTTTGATAATGAGGCGCTCAGACAGGAAATGCGCTCATATGGAAGCTAATTGCTGCAATCTTTACAAATGTAATGTGTGTATGAGAAGAGCTGTGCATCTCCCATGGGTCCATGCTTCTGTTGATGGAGGCAGTAGAAGGTGTCAGATGCATCCTGGGATTTGGAGTGTGGTATCGTGGAAAAAGGAAGGGAAAAAAGAAAAGGATGTAAATTGCCAACTGTGGTCTAGTTTACACCTGATCCACTTCCTGTCCATTTTCTCCTCTTCCGGCGCCTCTGTCCTACATGCTCTACCTTCCCTGAGGGTACACCCCCGCCACACACAGCCATCCGTCTTTTTCATGGGTCATGTGACTTACTCACTCCCTCCCCTCCCCCTGGAGACCAGTCACACCCCCACAGAGGAACACTACACACAAACACAAACAGAGTGAGGAAGCAAATGAAACCAGAGAGAGACGAGGCAAGCGCCTGTGAAGAGGTGGACAGCTGAGCACTACATTGTACCAGAAGAAGAAGAGGGAGGAAGAGGAAGAGGGAGGTTCTCCCTGAATGAAGGAAGAGCTCAGGGAGTTGTTTCGTCCTCGCCGCCATGGAGCGATACGAGGAATGAGGGCGGATGGTGAGAGCAGAAAGCAGCAGCAGCAGCAGTGGAGGAGGAGGTGGCGAGGATGGAGGTGGTGTCGGCGGAAGTGTGGGTGGGGCCGGGCGGCGCGGGAGGAGCCGCCAACGCTCCCGGAGGCGGCGGCTGTCGGCCAACAAGATGTCGCCCGGCGCCAAGAAGCTGGAGTGTTTCTCGCCCATGTTGTGTCACTGCAAGGTGGCCTGCACCAACAGCGCCATCTCTCTCATGTTTGGATGCAAGGTGGGTGCACGCGTGCCTGTGCGCGTCCTTTAGGAACCCGATGGTAAGCTCAAGTTGGAATCGACTACTTTGAAATTCCTGCTTGATTCTGAACCATCCCGCTGGCTGCCATTGAAGCTCACTCACAGTGGAACCTCCATAGTCGAACACTCAAAAGTGGTCCAATTTGGAATTCAGCAAAAGCAATCCTCAAAAGTTCAAACAATCACTGTTTAAGGTATCACGCAAGGTGTTGGCATTTTCCTTTTTTTTTCTTTTTTAGTGCTACCACAGAAGCATACCAGTGATGGAAAAGTCTGATGATAAAATAAACTAAATACAACCTACGGCGACAAAAGATAGCCATAGTTGTCAGGCAATATTGACTGCATGCTCACAAGCAGATGCTGATGTAAACAGCATGATGGCGAATGACGAGCTTGCCACAAATGGAACATTTTTACTGCAAACCCCTTTTTCGTCCCTCTCCATTGCATGTCTGTCTGTTGTCTTAAAAGGTGAAGAGTTGAACTATTAGGCCCTGTCCACACCTTGGCGGGTTTCTCATCAAACCATGATTTGGCCTCTCATCCACATGAGGCTGCAGATATTTGGTACTAAAATCAAAGGTTTCAAAACCTCTGGCCAAAGTGTGGATTTGGAGAAAAATCTGATGTGTTGGGGTATGGACGCCAACAACCGCAGTTTTACGTTTCCCAGCGTCACTACCTGCACAACGTATGCTGTGACGTCACAGAGCTGAGACCTTCGTTTACATCACAAACCACATGGATGCCCTCAGAACTGTGTTGGTTGCAGCTATTTTAAGTGCTTTTTGCTTGCTTGTATTTGCAAGCCCCAATATTGCTTCACTTTAAATAGCAGAGGTGAAGAATGACTTTGAGTCGGCCATCTTTGAAATAACAATTTCACGTCCGAGGCGTCCTCCTCGTACAAGGCTCCGACGCCGATTTGCTTTGGCAAGATTCCCAATCAACATTTTCTTGTGTCTTGTTGACTTTGTATTCTAAATCAACATTTTTTTTAATACAAGGTTGTGTGGACACAAGTTTCTTCATAAACAGAGAGGGGATAATATGTGGTTTTAAAAATACCCTGCTACGTGTGGACCAGGCCTTAGTTTCATTCTTTAGCTAACTTCTTTTTACACTTTTATGTTAAGTCACGAATGTTGAAATGTCACTTTAAACATTGCTTGTACTTGAAATGTATATGATGGCTACAGTTTGACCCGGGAAAAGATTAATTTACATTGGAAGTCAACCAGGACGCATTGGTTTCCACTTTGGGGGCTCCACCATATTGTACTACTAAGAATACTCTTACTTGCTGCGTGATGTGATGATAGTGAAGGCTGGTTCGAAACACTTAAACAGGACCCTGAATGTACTGTCTTGGAGTGAATAGGTTGAAAATGTTTAGTTTGACTTGCCAGATCGTTGAAATGTTTTTTATAGTGCAGTAAAGTGTTCCTGACAGACTGAGATGAGGGAGGAATTCAGCTTATGTTGTCTTTTAAGCTGCTGCATCATGATTTGTCGACCAAACTGCTCATCGACTCTACTCGTGGGGGGAAGGGGACATGCATGTGCTTGGGGGTTCCACGTGCACGCTGGTAGTTCACTCAGCAGAGTGCATGTGTGTCATGTGACGTCACACAAAGCATGACTGCACTGGAGGCGGGAACACGTTAACATGACTGGTTGATCACAATGGCCGCCAACATGTGGTTGAACTTGTCCACCCTCCCTTCACATCTAGTCTTAATTAATCATTGATCAGCTGTCACAGACTGTTACAACCATGGTCCATATATCATTTCTCTGGATCAAACGTGCTGCAAAACCCACACAGGTGTCTTCAATTACTGTAATAAAAAAAAACTACAATACTCAAAACGTTTTGTTGTCCAAAACCACCAAGAATAAACTCTTTACTGAGTTCAATGTCTGTCGTAAACAATAGAACAGTCTAGTGTCTGTGCTGACCTCATTGTCGTGTTTTTTTTTTGTGCGACATGTTGAGGTTATGTTAAATTTGCTGTTTTTTTTTTCTTCATTTATTTGTGGAAGCCATGTTTCTGTACACACTGTTGGAGTTGGACATTTTTTTTTCTAATCCCCCCCCCCATATTTGCTGTGTTCTTCTTCATCCTCTTCCTGAGCATCCTGCTATGTCCGCTGATGCGGCTATTTTTAGCATCTTTTGGCAGCCAGTACAGCGCTGCGCCTCCTCATCGTGCTCCTCATGCTCTCTGAAAGCAAAGGAGAAAGAGGATGAAGGTCTTCATCGCCTCACTCTGTGTGGGTGACGTCTCATTGCCGTCTCATTCATTTTACATCTTTGCCAGTGCAAAGATAAATTAATATTTTATTAATCCACAACAGGGGAAATTACCTTTGGCAGTACAAAAAAACAATACACACTAAAAACACAGTTCCACAATACCAGTTATACTACTTATGTTAATATATGTGAACCTCCCTTGAACCTTGCTGTTCTTGAATGCAAAAAGAGGGAGCCTGTTACTGTGGCTGCTTGTCTGAGCTGCAAAAGTCTCATGTAAAGCGGATGCAGTGGTTGAGGATAGCCTACATCAGACACCTCATCCTCTTTTCCACTAACTCCCCCGCAGCCACGATGAAGCCTGTTACAGTCATTTTCCTGCCAAAGAAGCACCTGCTCACTCCTTTTTTTTGTCTGGTACATTTATAGTCTATAGACCAGTCCAG
The DNA here is from genome assembly GCF_030265055.1 of Doryrhamphus excisus. Classification (NCBI taxonomy): domain Eukaryota; kingdom Metazoa; phylum Chordata; class Actinopteri; order Syngnathiformes; family Syngnathidae; genus Doryrhamphus; species Doryrhamphus excisus. The sequence goes on from NC_080468.1 coordinate 2,815,518, forward strand.
TTTGTAGTTGATGTGGACTCCCAGATGTTTACAGGACTCGAATAATAACACGCTGGCGCGTTATCGTTTCTTCCTATCGACGTCTACAATCATCTTCTTAGTCTTACAGGTGTTCAAAATGACACCATGCATCTAGACCGTGAAGGCATCAATACGATCCTTTTACTTCATTTCATCTGCTCTCTTTACGAATACCACAACAGCTGTATCGTGGATGTGACAAGATGCTGACCTGTTTGTGAAGTCAGCAGTGTACAGGGTGAAGGGGTGTAATTCTGTCCCCTGAGGGACCCCAGTTTTTGTTTCCAATGTCCCAAAGACATAGCCCCCTAATCCGACCTACGGTGGTCACTGTGTTAGGTAGTCATGAATCCAAACAAAACCGTTTTTTTTGTCCACGAGTGTTGTCTGCACGTGTGGCCAGCGTTAGACAGCTTCACACCGGTTCCATTTGAGTGGGCTCACTGCTTCGTGACGCTCTTCCATCTGCCACTGTGGTGACTTCCTGTGTGACAGGTCCCACGACCATATGAGCAACTTTGATTTAATTTGTTTAATATTCCTGTAATGCTATTGTAAAGGGCACATTTGTGGCATCTCAATCAAGGAGACCTCCATCAGCACTCCTCTCCTTATATGGTTGCTCTACTGCTAGCATGTTAGCATCTCAAATGTAACAGTTGTATCAGGCGGGGTTAAAATGAATTACAAACCTAAGTGTGTTCTGCAGAATATGAGGTGAGGCTGCCATGTTAATAGTGTTTCCTGCAAAATGCTGTGCTAATGAAGAGCCTCAAGAAGGACTTGCGCTGCCACATGACTTGAGCTCGGCACACACAAGCAATGACTTGTCATGGCTTTTCACAGAACATCTCGACTGGGTTCGCAGCAGATGTGCCAATGGTTGGTTGCTAGGCAACAGCTCTCCTTCAACTGACCTGCTCGGCGCAGGCGAGTAACTGCTCAGCTTCCCACTTTCAGGCTCATCTAACTTTTCAGTCAGAAAGTATAGAACCTACTCTGCCAATCAGTATGGAATGTTTCACACATCAAAACGCTCTCTAAAAAAGGATTATAGCAATCCAAACCACTTTCTTTACACAGCACACTTGCACAGACTAAAATAACCACAAATAAAAATTCCAATTAGTAGTTAAAAATAAAAACTAGGATTAATTAAATTAAAACAAATAATAAAAAAATTAAAGACACAGAGGACCACACAACTCACACCTACGTAAAAGCAAGAGAATAAAAGTGGGTTTTAAGACGAGACTTAAAGCATTCAATTGTGGGGGTTGTTTTTACTTGAAGCCGACTGTAGAAAACGCCCGGTCTTCCCTGGTCTTTAGTCTCGTCTTGGGTACCACAAGTTGGAGCTGGCCTTCTGACCTTAATGAGTGCACTGGAGTGTAAATTTGAGCAGGATAACTTAATCTTTAAAAGCTTTAAAAATAATTTGAGCCAACCACAACTTGACGTTGCTTAAACACACGAGGAGGAGTGTCGGGGGGGGGGCATGGAACAAGGCAAGGAACCAGGTATAGAGCGAACAGGATGGGCTGAGGAATTGACGTCTGGGTGACATCTGGTGAAGTCTGTGTGTCAGTGTGGTCCTGTGAGAGCAGAGGTTCTGGATGTGGATCCACATGCCTGTCTGTGGACTTGCTGATGTCAGCATTTGTAAAGGACTTGAACAACAAACCTATGGTAGTATTGGTGCAGTTTGCTAATTTCCATTGATGGAATGCAGCAGTCCAGGTGCTGATGCGCCATCCTCCTCATATATTGACTGTTACCTGTTTGCTATTTCAGAAGTACCGGCACCATGATGAGGAGTCATCCCCTCAGGAGGACCAGAGCTCTCCCCAGCTCACAGAGGAGGCGGGCGGCCCAGAGCTGGTCCAGGTGGCTGAAAAGAATCTTTCCCAGATTGAGAACGTGCATGGCTACGTCACCCATGCTCACATCTCACCCATGAAGGTATGATACTCGCCTGGCTTCCTTTTTACTTCACTTGCTTTCGTTGTCACAAGACCCTTTTTATGTAAACCTCCTGGAAGCAAAACCAGTGCTGGTCGAGTGACCCTGAATTTCCTGTATGTTGCATTGTTTTTACTCAGTTGTACAAGTGGGTGACTGCAACATCATCAGTCCAAATATTCTGTCAAATGTATTCCTTTTTTCTCAGCTGACAGGAATTTCAAGCTCATGACTTGAGCAAAAGTTACAGTAGGTGTTGTAGCTGTTGTCACAGAAACACATCAGCTGTGTGCAGCCTGGCTGTCACCATGGAGCTGCAATGCCCCCTTGTGGAGGATGATAGATGTAAACAGACAGACGTGTTGCTACCAAACATCAATCTAGTTGGTGCCATGTGAAGATGCTACTTCTCTTTTGTTACACTCATTGAGACTCCGCCTTTACTGCCGCCTGTGTCCTGTAGGTGGCATCTCTGGAGTGTGTCTTTGATGGGTCATCGTTAGGACACAACCACATGGAGCTCCCCTCCCCAACATTCTCCTCCCTCTACCCTCACAGAGAGGACAGCCCCCTCCCATCCTGCTCCTCCAACCCCTACCCCCCGATCCAGGTAACACCCCCACATACCAATTTCTATACTCATTAATTAATTTTGTCCCTTGAATACGCTTATATGCTTGGCTGCTGTCCAGTTATGCAGTTAGAATGTTGTATTATTGTGTTAAATCATGCCAAAGTTCCACATAATGGGGTTTGTGCATTTGGAAGTGAGGCCTGGAAGAAGTTTGGGATGGCTCGAAATGCTCGGTTTCAGAGGCCCTTGCAAAACTCTTCTTTTGTGATGTCACGGAGAAGCGGGCTTCCCTATGAGTGTGGCTGTAGGCGCGATACACTCTCTGCCCTCCTTCAAGCTCTGCTTCTCTGTTATTAGAGTTATTAGAGCATTGGTTATTAGTGCTGCCACGGACGGGTACCATGCCATGTCCCGGTGTTTGGGGACCCCTGACGTAGGTGACATTTATGGTGGTGTTGTCATGAAAGCATGACATCAAACCCTTTGTGTTGTGTGTCAGTGCTAGATGAAACGAGGTGTTGGGATAGTAATGAGCTACATTTGAAAGGAAGAAGGCGGGGGGAGTTTCGTCATACTTTCTTAGTTTCTTTATTCAGCTGCGGTTGACTAGAATGAGCTCATATTTAGTCATTAGAGCTGTGCTGAAGCTAATACACTTCTAACCAAGTGTTCTGAAAACATCCTGTTTTCCCAGGACACACCTTGTCCTTTTCGATTAGAATGTGATGGGCACTTGCTGCATGTGATGTAATACCTGACAGGGTATACCTGACAGGGTGCCGTGTGGGAACACTAATTCAAAAAGCCAAAGAGGGAGCATGTTATGAATTGCAAATGACTTGGATTGTTTATGTAGATAATTGACAACTTATTGATGAGGTTATTGTTGTATTGGTCCTATGTGTAGTAACAGCAGTCCTTACTGATATGAGTTTGTGTCCATGTATGGCTTTCTCTGTGTTTTGGAAAGCAAAATGCTTCCAATTGTAGGTTGTCTTGGCCTGCAGACTTTTGTAGTCTATTTTGAGTGTCATTAAATGTAGATAAATGGCTTCCTAAATTTAATGCTTCTTGTTGATAGTCCCTTGAGACGTGCTAATGGTGTTGTCAAATGATAATGAATGTTCCCTCTGCATTGTTCTTGTTTGTGAGTTGTGTCCCTTTTCCTTGCCTTCCTTTACCTTAGTGGTATGATCCTCAGTATGTTTGCACGTACTTGAGGTAATTGACAGCAAGCACTATGACCTCTGGTCCATTTAACTTGATGTAAATTTTGCAGTTGGCAACCCAAGTGCCTTGGATATGTTTTCCTGCTTCCTCAAGATGCATGCTTTCTTGGCAATGTCAGCGTTGTGTTTTTGTCAGATGCTCATTCATGTTGACCTTTGCTCCTTTCAGCTGCTTTCCCTGTTTCAGCAGAGCGGTTTTGAATTTCCTGTTGGTAAACTTAATGATGATGGATATGGTGTTTTTTCTGCCTTACAATGGGACGCAAGTAATCTATGGTGGGATGTCTACAGCAGTGTTTTTCAACCTTTTTTTGAGCCACGGCAAGTTTTTTTTACATTGTAAAACATCACTAAGTCTATAGGAGGAACGAGCTAGGTGTTGCCACACGGACCGATATTACATTGCTCTGCCACTCTTTACACCACAGACACTCCACAGTAGCCATGTTTACATGAGGAGGTTTTCTCTTTCCGAATGACTTTTCCGGAAACAATGGTATACATGGACAGGAATATTCCAATCTCTTGTCTACATGCGTCGCTATAATCAACCAGAATAGTCAATAGGGCATGCCCAGTAAAACATAAACACCAACATCACGTTATACCGACTTCCCTGAGTTGTTCTTTCACTTGTTGGAATAATTCCGTATTGCCAGTTTTTCGTTTGTCCAGTCTTGAAATTTAGTTTGAATCAAAAACAAACTTTCCGTATCAGTCCAGTGCCGATTGCTGGCCTCCATTTTTAAAACTGAAGAACGTCTGGAGCTGCGTGTTACGTCATATCTGAGCATGTGATATGATAAATTTAACCAGGACAGGATCAAATTCAATCTTGCTAATATTTTATAATTCAACTCGGTACATGTTTTATATAGATATATATTTTCTTTTGACTTATGGACTTATGAATGGTGTATAGAAGGGTTTAGATTCTGTTCCACAGATGGCGCTAATGTACACGAAAGCTGCTTGCCAACCGCCAATAAAGTACAGAAGAAGAAGAACGCACCCTGACAACTTTCCGTTTGAGCGGCTACAAGATACCTCAGTCGGATTGGGGAAAGGAATATTCCACCCCTGTTAATCCGATTATATATTCATTCGGATTGGCACTATTCTTTAGGAATGAGGTGTATACAAAGGTTAAATTCTTTCCGTTTCAACAAATAAACCAAATGCAATTGGAATATTTGGGTCCACGTATACGTGGATATTGACATAATATTTGCAAATGATGATGAATAAATGTTAATTATAAAAAGTGATATTGGATAATTCCTCACGGCACACCTGCCAATTTCTCAAGGCACACTAGTGTGCCGCGGCACAGTGGTTGAAAATCACTGGTCTACAGTACGTTCACCTCCCTTGAATGTAGAAAGTTGGCAGTTTGTTCCTCTGTTGAAGCGACATCCATTTGATCTGTTCTTTCTTTGTTCCCGACTGCTCTGGCATACGACCTGGGTTTAATACGACCTGGGTTTAATTCAGTCTGGGTTTAACATCGTTCATTCGTGCATTCTGATCCAGTTCAACAGTTGCGTTCATTTTTTTGATTACTTTTTTTGCTTTATTATCTTCTGTAAGAGCAGCGCTCAAGGCAACATTTTAACCTGTAATACTCGGATGTTTAACATCCTGCCTCGGGTGTTTAACCTTCTCTTGATGGCTGTTGTTCTGCTGTTTTACAGCTTCAATGTATTTTTGCAGGTCACCGTCACCGTGCGGCCCCCTGTGCAAAATATAAATCCTTTACATTTTTCAACTGGCCTTAAAATTTTTATCAGTTTGAATTTTAATCAATTTTAATTAAATGACAGTCCCATTCTCTGTTTTATCTTTTTACTTCTGGGATGCTAACGTGCACATTTGTCCTAAAATGTCCTCCTTGTGGCCAGTAGGTCATCTAGTAGTCAGGGTCTCTCCTCCAGAAAATGACATATGGCTTGTGTGCCAACAAGAAGATAAAGTGAAGGAGATTGCGGCGAAAGGACCTGCTTGAGCTTCCATACTGCAGTGAACAGACGACTATCTCTCTTCGGCTGTCTCTGTCACTCTCTCTCTGCCTTCAAAGCGATGCTCTCTCGCCTGCCCTGGCAGATGCAGATGGACGTGCTCTTGGAGGCTCATCTCACCTTTTTCCATCTCCTCCTCTTTTAAAGAGGAGGACCAGCTCGGCGTTCCAGCCTTGATATTACTGTCTGTTTGGAGGACGAGGAGAAAGGGGGGGGTGCAAGGTGGAGTGAGGCCCCCCCCCCCTCCTGTCTCCTGTCTGCTCTCCAGCTGGCATCACCTCCACCAGCTCAAGGAGCGTGGGGAGTGAGGCACACAGGATCAGCAACAAGCAGCATGCTCAACTCTGTTTGTTATGCCAAAAAGATGGGCCGCCGCATCATGGTCACCCTGAGGACCACCAAGCGGCTCCACCGCCGCCTACTGGTAGGTCATCCCCCCGACCTCCCCCTTTTAAAAAGGTGAGGAGGTGCTGCACTGACCCATTTGGGGGAACACTTGCACATTCGTCTGAGTGCCGTGTTACATGCTTTTTTTTAATGTCGCTATAATACATGCCTGTTGACGGTTTTGTCGTTGGTGGATGTACGCATGGAGAATAAATCTGGTAAGCAGAGCTGCTGCTGCGTCATGTGAGGTGTCAGATCACTTTTCATTCAAAGTGCACATCTAACACACACACACACACACACCTCTCCCGTGACATGCTGTTTTGGTGCTATTGCTAGCAGTCTTTTTTTCTAAAGGAGTTTCAAAGGTGAGACAGTGTGATTTTGTGTATTGCGCAATCTGTAGGAAATGGTGAAGGGAGCAGTAAGATGATGAGGAGCAGCACCAGCTTCAGTCGTGCTTAAATAGTGCGTGTGCGTGTGGTGAACCATTCTCCTGCATAAACAGCAGCATCATGTTGTGTGCAGATGTGAGGAAGCCCTGCAATAGCACATGCCTTCCCTGGCGTTGCCTAGCAACCTCTGGGCTCCTGACATGCAGCACTGGCCCTCCACCCCACGTCTCCCTGTTTATTGCATAAAACACATAGACACACACACAACGCAATGTACCGATAAACAGTCTTTGTGTAGCAATAACATCAAGTGTCACATTTTCACACTGTCTGTCTGGCTGGTGTGGTCCACTTGCAGACCTCCCGTTTATGGAACAAGCTCGCCATCTGGCCGCACGACGAGTGGAAGTTGGCTGTGCGAGGCATAATGACAAAACTTTACAATCATCATCCTCATTGAGGGGGAGTGAGCTGTTAGCATGTAGCTAATAGCTCAGCTCAACATTGACATTGTTTGAAAGTTTAAGAACACTGATTGATACATATGGTTATTATTTTTTTTATTATTTTGTAACTAAATATTTACATTATTCTTATTCCACCTCTTTTTTTGACACTCGCTTACATTTTTCAATCGATTGAAACCATTACGACATGGATACATTCAGCTCATAGAGGACATGGTTTTCTATTGACATATTCCAAAAATTCCACATTTTCTGTAAAACAGATTTGCCTTAAAGAGGACTGAGTATGCTTTTTCCACTTTTCTGTAGTTAGAATGTTGTATCCTTGTGTTAAACTATGCCAAAGTTTCAGATAAGGAGGTTTGCACATCTGGAAGTATATCGCAACCGACAAATTTAATACATTGCCTTGCATTCCTCATGAGGCTACACTCTTCTGTACTATGTGTATGCTAGTGACCATGCCTCAACCCACCATGGCAAAGACACTCACTCCGTTCATGCCATTGTTCTATGGTACAAACACGTCATGTGCTGAAACCAATGCACAGAGTGAATCCTCTTCCTGGCTCGTTGGCGAACATGGCAATAATATTTTACATCTATCAATATCATCAATTTAATATTTTTTTGTGTGACTAATTAATTTTATAATCGTCCCAGGCCTATTGTCCATGATACAGTTTTTTCCTCAACGTGAAAGCTTGTCATGTTTCTAAAAACTCACAACATCTTGTGACACCCCTATGAATTAATAAGTCACTGTTCATGGTTGAATACAGCCTATTATTACTAAGCAAAATGTATTTTTGAGGGGCTAAATTAAGCATTTTCAAGCATAAATATGGCTAAAAGACAAATATAAGTCATTCAGAAGATGCATTCAAAGATGTTGGGATGGTACAGCATGTAATATTATACACAGACCATGACGTGTTGACTTTGGCTTTTATTAGCCCCTTATTAGTAACTACCAACAGGCAAAATACAGTCAACTATTGATCTCTGATGTCTATTCCTGAAATGTCTTATTTATTTCTTAAATGGCCTATTTTCTCTTATGTCTATTTGGGTAATATAAGTGTTATGACTGAGTGATTATAGGGGTGTTATTTCATGTTTAGAGGGCTCTATGTTAAAGCCATATGCTCGAGCTACAAAATAATATTCGATTTATAACTCCTAGTACAAAATGACAAAATTCTATTTGACTCCTCCTTTATGGAAATTCCCACGGCTGGGTCTGAAACCAATTAGCGATGAACTAAGGATTATTGTATTGTATTATCATGACTTATTCAGGACAAAAGAGAACATTATGGTAGTTTGATGTCTTGATTAATTTGTCAGTGGACACATAAAATGTGTTACAATATGGGCTGCAGGTGGCGCTGCAGACACACTGACTTCCTGATAAAGCTTTCAAATGATCCTCTTTGAAAATGAGACCTCTATCTAGGAAGATGTGGGACGTGCAGAACATCAGTGTGTTTATTTAATGTTATCCAGTCATAAGGATGCGGCATTCTAATATGAATACTACAAACATGTTTAAAACAATGACAGACACGTGAACATGTGGTGCCTCCACTTGTCACGTTCATACACCGCAGCGCCTAAAAGTGAAGGAAACATTGATTATTCATGCAGTGGGCGGACCACCCCCACTCGTGTTGACATGTAAGTCCACTCACACTTCAGGGGACAGCGTCACATTGAGCCAGCGCGTTCTTGTGACTGTCCATTCACTCCAAACATCAACGTTGGGAATGTACTCCATGTCCGCACGGCAAGTCTTCACCTCCAAGGCCGTAAACGGAGACGATGGGAAGCCGAGTCACGTCGACGTCGGTCCACGCAGGCATCACGCCATCCAACATGGCCGGCCACAGGTCCATGCATCGCTTGCCACGTTCACCGCCTGCACAGTGCCGGCTTCCTGCCGTGCTCGCAGCCGCTTCCTCAACCTGCGCGACAGTGTCAAGAAAAGTCCCACCAAGAGCACAGCCAAGGTGGAGACTCGTTCCGAGATTCCATGGGTGCCCTTCGCCTATGGCAAGGTAGACTGAGAGGTTAGAGATACAAACCTCATCGCTTTGTCATTAAGTTGCCGGCCTGGACCATTCCAAATGTTCCTAGTTGGATGTCTTCTGGAACTTGGTTGCTTGTGATTGAATCATGATTGACTCAGAACAGGAAGTGCATGGAAATAAAAGAGTTTGTGGTAGAATATTCTTGACTCACTGGACATATACTTCTTCGTGGCATTTATGGCTCCAAAGATAGTTTGAAGTGGAGTACATGCTCCCAGGGATCAGTGGTGTTGAAGGAAACATTTGTGAATATTTGTTGTTTGATGATGGTTTGTGGTTTGCGGCGTCGAGCGTGGCCCAGTGGATCAATGTGGTCGATGCACACTAATTTTAGCCACGCTGGGTTTTCCATGAGGCCTCTCTTGAGCAGAGCAGAGTAGCCGTTCCTGCTGGCAGCTTGGTGAGGTCCTGCTCTTGCATAATAGAGGTCACCGTGATGAAGGCTGGTCATCCTCATCCTGCTTTCACAAGACTAATAGATAACTGCTACTTACTGTATTTAAAGGGGATCCTCCACGTTGTGGAAGTGACTTGCATGTCAACATTTTGTAGGGTACGAGAACTTCACAAAATCTCTTGTAAGTTGACCTTTTGAAACTTTAAGACCTTGCTGAGTGTCCGGCGGCAATCAGTAACTGCTGTTCTGTACCATTTGTTGATTTGTCTTGAAAATTGCAGGCAGGAAGTGCTCTTGGATGTAAGAATTGTGTATAATGGGAAGCTGTTGTTGTTGTTTTCTGGGAGCGAACGATCTACTATAAACGTTCAATGCTCCTCTGCTCTTGACAACAAAGAATGAATGAACACATCCCAGTCCAATGCCGGATTGTCCAATATTCATTTCTTCTTTACTGTCCAATGCTGAGAGTGTGAACAAGTTACACCTTTTATTCTTCATGTCGTCACGTAAGTCAGGACTGGAACTGTGATGGCGGAGCATTCAAGACAGTACAACCTTCGGACATGATGTTTTTATTGTCCATCTGAGACATGTCCTCTGATGCCATCGTGTCTCCTCTCTTCAGGCCAATCCGCCCCCTGTGATGGTGAACGCAGACAGTCTGGACACTCCCCCTTATGTGAGTGTGGTACCTAAACACAACACGCCCTTCACAGTAGTACACCTATATACCCATTGTAGATATACTTACTGGAAGTACACCTACATCTAGTACACTCGGTCAATATACTGCAAGTATACTTAAATGTAGTACATTTATAGGAAATAATACACTCCTAAGATAAGATAAGATATGCCTTTATTCGTCCCTCAGCAGCAAGAGTACAGAGTCAGTTAAGCAGTACAAAATACACAATATAGAAAAATAAACAATATAAACAACCCAAGTATTAACAAAATCCACAGTTATATACAATACAGTATGTATATATATGAAACTAGTCATAAATATACTTACATGAAGTACAGTTATAATGAATATACTCACAGGAAGTATGCCTACATGTACATAGGAAGTACACCCATAGTGGCAGCCATCCATATGTGTTTGTGTGTTTATGTGTGCACATGTGTGCAGGTGAATGGAACCGAGGCAGACTATGAGTATGAGGAGATCACATTGGAGAGGGTAAGTGGGCCGCAGTTCAGAACAACACCTCTTACAGTAGATATTGTAATGTTCTATTGGACCATATTGTGACTGAAGATAAACGTATATACTGTATGTAATGATTTGCATCGCCTCTGCTGTCATCAGGGGAATTCGGGTCTAGGCTTCAGCATCGCGGGTGGCATAGACAACCCCCACATCGGTGAAGACCCCAGCATCTTTATCACCAAAGTCATCCCGGGGGGCGCTGCTGCGCAAGATGGACGGCTCAGGTGAGAGGAAGACATGGTGTGTGTTACTCCCAACCCCCCCCCCCGTGGCAGCTTGCTGCTTTCATTGGCTTATTCATAATTGAACAGCTTGGTGTCGCCTGACGTAGGTGCTGCTGCTGATAATCATGCTCTCAGGTGTCTTGGTTAGTGGAGAAGAAAATATATTTTTGTACACAAGCACTAGCACATTAGTCTGTGTCCATATGGGGTATGGGGGGGGGGGGGGGGGGGGGGTTGAGTGTGAACATCACTAAGTGCTTCTGGTTCTTCAGGGTCAACGATGTCATCTTGCGTGTCAATGAGGTTGATGTTCGCGATGTAACGCACAGTCGGGCCGTGGAGGCGCTAAAGGAGGCGGGTTCTCTAGTTCGACTGTATGTACGCCGGAGGAAACCAGTCTCTGAGAAAGTGATGGAGATCAAACTGGTGAAAGGACCCAAAGGTGAAAAACTGCACTCACCCAAAAATCCCACAGTGTGGCGGTCTGTGTGATGGAGATCTATCTGCTTGTCCTGCTTATCAGGTCTGGGCTTCAGTATAGCGGGCGGAGTGGGAAACCAGCACATCCCAGGCGACAACAGCATCTACGTGACCAAGATCATTGAGAGTGGAGCCGCCCATAAAGATGGCCGACTGCAGATTGGAGACAAGCTTCTTGCTGTAAGGATTCTTGTTCATTCATCATCATCACCAACCATGTTCAGTGTTGTGTGCTGTGTCCCATATATATAGTTGTGTTTCAGCTTACAAACTTCCTCTACACCTCTTGGTATTGTAAGTTTTCCTAGGATTTTCTGGGATTAGGCCCTGGGGATCGGGCTTTTGTTGATATGGAATCAATTTGCTGCTTGCTTCCTGGTGTTTTGGGGTTGTTGTCTTGTTGAAAACACACATTTTGGGGACACTTGCGTTTCAGCACAAAGCACCATGACTTCTTCAAGTGTTGTGATATATGCAAACTTCTCCATAATCCCTCTTATCACATACTACAGTATTCATTGGCCCTGTACCCTAGAAACCGCCCATGAATGATACGGGAAAAGGCCGAAATGATACTGTGTCAAAGCCCAGGGCAATGATACTGATAAAATATAGATTTTAACCATGTCCAGTATCAGCCCCCGTAGCTGTCCACTCAGAGCGTGCTGCTCTGGTATCGTGCCTGTGAAACAACCAATCAGAGAACAGCGCACGAGCGTGAACACACACTATAAATATTCCTAGTGCTTCTCCAGTCACCAAAAAACCCAAACTTGATTAATGGAACTTTAATTGTCAGACATTGATAAAATATTATTGTTGAAATATTTTTGCAATAATTGTGTTTACACTGTTTAGATATAATACATGTAATCAACTGAAAATTTTCTGGAAAAAAATTGGTATTTTGATTGAATAGTACGTGAGAATAAGCTCATGATTAAATAGTATGTGATAATAAGATCATCACATGGTTTGTCTGGTATCAGGCCCAGTATCATGCCCCCGTGTGCCAGTATCAGATACTGATAACCGATAATTATGCAATAAATAGGCCAGAGAAACATCCCCATATCATCACAGGTGGTTTTCTATGAGTCAACTACACCGACTAATGACCTGTTGGAATAAATCATTTGGAATAAAAACGCTGATTTGACCAGGTTAGTCGCTAACAGTGTGCCTGTCTGCGTACCTGTCTCTGTGCATGCTTGCAGGTGAACAGTAGTTGTCTAGAGGAAGTTAGTCACGAGCACGCCGTCACTGCCTTGAAGAACACTCCTGACGTGGTCTACTTGAAAGTGGCCAAACCCAACAGTGTCTTCATCAATGATACCTTCGGCCCTCCAGACCTCACCAACTGTGAGCTGCTTCCTTCTTTTATTCCCTTCTGTCTTTCTTTGGCTTTCCTCCTCCTGCTCCCTGCCATCACCACACAGTGACACCATCTTTTTCTGTTGCAGCGTTCTCACAGCATCTGGAGAACCATATCACTCCCCCTAACTTTCTGACTCAGCCCCTCCCTCTGCCGGCCTCATCTGGACGCTACTCGCCGACGCCCAAGAGCATGCTAGGAGATGACGACGTCTCACGGTATGAAATGTAATTACTCTAATATGTCTACTTCAATATGAGCACCAACATTTTTATTTTGTTGAAGTTCTGAGTGCACACACTTAGTGCTCCTCCATGATGTTTGTTGTGTTTGTGTAAGCGTCCACTAAGATGGTAGGGTCGGGTGTTTACATTCATTCATTTTCTACCGCTTATCCTCACGAGGGTCGCGGGGGTGCTGGAGCCTGGACGCGGGGTGCACCCTGGACTGGTGGCCAGCCAATCACAGGGCACATATAGACAAACAACCATTCACACTCACATTCATACCTATGGACAATTTGGAGTCATAAAACGTGTTTTCAAAACTTATTGTGATGGTCAAGCAAGTAGACCAATGGAGGTGTTTGATTTGGTCCTCCAGGGAGCCCAGGAAGGTGGTGCTGCATCGTGGCGCCACAGGTCTAGGCTTCAACATTGTTGGTGGCGAGGACGGCGAGGGCATCTTCATCTCCTTCATCCTGGCTGGCGGACCCGCAGACCTTTGTGGAGAGCTGAGGAAAGGAGACCGCCTGGTTTCCGTACGTCACTCAAGACATGTCCTTTCCCGTGTGGAGCGTGACAAACCCTGACGGCGTCGTGTTTGCATGTGCTCGCTTGCAGGTCAATGGCGTGGACCTCCGCAGCGCCACGCACGAGCAGGCCGCCGCCGCCCTGAAGAATGCTGGCCAGACAGTAGTCATCATGGCCCACTACAGGCCTGAGGGTGAGTGGGGTGAGAGGTCACATGACTGTCACGGCGGAGCCACGTCGCTGACCCGAAGGTGTGCTTGTCTTCAGAGTACAGTCGCTTTGAGGCCAAGATCCACGACCTGAGGGAGCAGATGATGAACAGCAGCATCAGTTCTGGTTCAGGGTCCCTGCGGACCAGCCAGAAGAGGTCCCTGTACGTCAGGTGAGACCTCAACGCATCAGAACGTGACCTCCTCTGCATCGGCACATTGACACTGACAGCGCGTGCACTCTGACCTCTCTGCAGAGCCCTCTTCGACTACGACAAGACGCGGGACTCGGGTCTTCCCAGTCAAGGTCTGGACTTCAAGTTCGGAGACATTCTTCACGTGGTCAATGCCTCCGACGACGAGTGGTGGCAGGCCCGGCAGATGACGGCTCATGGCGAGGCAGAGGATGTGGGCGTGATCCCCAGCAAGAGAAGGTGGGTTTAGAGGTCAGATGGCCGTCAGGGCCTTGTGGCCGCTTTTGACCTTTGACCTTTGACCTGACAGAGTGGAGAAGAAGGAGCGAGCGCGGTTGAAGACAGTCAAGTTCAACCCAAAGTCCCGTGAGCGAGGGGTGAGTGCGCATGTGATGTGACGCTGATGATGTAACCGCATGTCGCTGACCTGTCAGCATCTCGGCTCCGCCTCCCAGCGCCGACATGACGCCAAAAGCTACACTAGCCCCTGACCGACACCTGCATGATCCTACCCTCGACTGTCTGCCCCCCTCTTCATCACTCACCTGGAGCATGATGTCATCATGTCAAAAGCCCCCCCCCGAGCCCACTGACGCAAACATTTACAACTGTTGCTATGGCGACTCTCCGCTTATGTCTGTGTGTGTGTGTGTGTGTGAGAAAGAGAGAGAGTGTGTGTTCGCGCTCTTGCCCTACTTCACCTACGTCCCCTTTTCTGCACACCCCCCCCCCCCCAACTGACTGACGAGTGTTTGACTTTGACGTGACCTTGACGTGCTCTTCCTCCACTTCCCGTAGTCGCTCAGTGACAAGCGTAAAAAGAGCGTCTTTCCCAGGACGTTCCTCTTCTACAAGAGTCGGGAGGCGAGCGAGCAGGAGAGCAGCGATGTGGAGCGTGAGTATGGCGCCACCGGGGGGCGCCGTATTTGGCCGGCTGACGGGTCAGCGACAGGAAGAGAGTTCAGCCGGTGACCTGGTTGTCACGGCAACGGGGCCAGCCCACAAATCTTTTGCAATTGGACAACCTGAAAGCCCCCACCACCCCCACACTTCCCAAAATGGCCGGTGTGCGTTGCGTCTGCTCTCTCGCTCTGTCGCTGAGACGCAGTAACCTTTTTTTTTCTTCTTTGTGCTTCTTCTTCCTTTGTCGCCTTCAGGACCTCACTGACGAGCTCCTCGCCAAAGGACACAGTAAGTCGCCCCCCCCCAACCCGAGCCCCGCCCACCTCTCTCCACCAGGAACTTATTTTATGAGTTAGTCACATGACTTATTATGTCGTGTCTCAAATAGAATACTTGCATCAGTACACGTGAACAGGTATACTGTGTACTTCTGTGTACTACTGTGTATTTCATTTGAGACACACGCATAGTTTCTGGTGGACCCCCCCCTCACGACCACCCCCCACCTCCTCCAGGCGTCGTCATCGTGGTGTTGTCCCCATTGCTGTCTCCAGGACGTCCTTCAGGCTCCACCTCCTTCTGCCATATTTTGTCCCCCTCCTCCGCCCCACCACGCCCCTTCCCACTTTGACGTGCAAAGCATGATGGGAGACTTCACATGTCTTCTTCTTGTCTTTCAGAACACGTCACCTCAAACGCCAGTGATAGTGAAAGTAGCTACCGTAAGTGTTGGCGCTGCCAACATGGCTTCTGGCATCTATTGGTTGTGCTGACGTGTGCGTATGTGTGCCTGATTGACAGGTGGGCAGGAGGAGTGCGTCTTGTCGTATGAAGCAGTCACTCAACAGGAAGGTAACGCCCCCAAACCCCTTAGCTTGTTTATGTGCCGCCACATTTCTCACCGCGTCTTCATTGTCGTGTAGTCAGCTATGCACGGCCCGTCATCGTCCTGGGGCCCATGAAGGACCGCGTGAACGATGACCTCATTTCAGAGTTTCCTGACAAGTTCGGCTCGTGTGTTCCACGTGAGTCAAAGCAACATTCTGCGCTTATTTGTGCGTCAGCGTCTGAACGGCGCTTGTGTCTTTGGCCATCAGACACGACGCGGCCCAAGCGGGACTACGAGGTGGACGGTCGGGATTATCACTTTGTGGTGTCCCGTGAGCAAATGGAGAAGGACATCCAGGAGCACAAGTTCATCGAGGCGGGGCAGTACAACAACCACCTGTATGGAACCAGCGTCCAGTCTGTCCGAGAGGTGGCCCAGAAGGTAGATGTCTTCTGCTGTAATGTCGCCCTCTCCTGGCCAGACGGTGTGCTAACGCACGGTTTTGCCTTCCAGGGTAAACATTGCATCCTGGATGTGTCTGGCAACGCTATCAAGCGACTCCAGCTTGCTGCTCTTCATCCCATCGCCGTCTTCATCAAGCCCAAGTCGGTGGAGAACATTATGTAAGTGATGTTCACATTCATAGCTGTAGTAGACACACACACACCGATCAGATGTTTAAGTGTGATCCTTCTGCAGGGAGATGAACAAGCGACTGACAGACGATCAGAGCAGGAAGACGTTTGAGCGTGCAGCCAAGCTGGAGCACGAGTTCACCGAGCACTTCACAGGTAGAGGCTTTTATTTTTTTTAACCTGTCCTAAAATGTCATAACGTGTGTGTGTGTGTGTGTGTGTGTAGCCATTGTCCAGGGCGACACGCTGGAGGAGATCTATGAGCAGACCAAGCAGATTATCGAGGACCAATCGGGTCCTTTCATCTGGGTCCAGTCCAAGGAGAAATTGTGAGCGCCGTCCACTTTTATTTTGAAAAGTCCACCTGCCCTTCAACACTTCCCCACATGGGACACTTGGGAAAACCCGGAAGACCTAAAAAGACTCCTCTTTTGTGTGTGGCCATCACAAAAAGCAAATGTTTGCACGTCAGAGCTTTAAGAGCGTGTCACCCCCCCCCCCCCAATTCACACCTGTTCTTTTCAAAGCAGTCCTCTGCAGTCACTAGAGGGCGCTGTCCGCTTTTACTGCTCACATTAACCCTTTAATGAGGACAAAAGGAAGGAGGAGTGGTGGAATTGAACAATTTACTATAACGTTTACTAATGAGCTCTTCAATGACTGTGGCTTTATTGTTGCAGTGACCTACAGGTGGATTCTCAGTGCAGGACAAGGAGATTCTGAACGTGCTAAACTGCCTATTTTGTTATTAAAAAAAAAAAGTCTATATTGAAGTCAGCATTATCACTAATCTTTTCTTTGATCACTTCCTGTCTTTTTTAACCTAATAAAATCTGTTGAATCTGCTTCCATGGAGACAACAAACATTTACTGGTAGCTTTTATTGTGTACAGACAGGCGTCACCTTCGATGCCCCAGCACAGTGGAGTGTTTTCAGTAGCTCGTCAACAGGAAGTGGAGAAATAAATTATAAATCAGAAATAACCCCATAAAAACAGCTCCACTTCAAACCTTAAACGTTAGAAAACATTTTGTTGCACACACACACACACACACACACACACACACACAAAACCCTGCAGTATTTACATACTAAGCACACCCCCTACCCGGCTAATCAGCAGCTGCTGTTCTTGAACTCTCCGTTCTCAGTGATGGACAGCTTGGTGGGGTTGTTGCGGAGGTTGGCCGAACCATAACGCTCCTTCACTTGCGTCAGTGCCGCCATCAAACGTGAGTTTGTTGCATCCAGAGAGCGGATCCGCTTCTCCTGATTGGACATAAAGAGGGAATGCCAGGAACATATCTTTATCTGCTGCAATGTGGTTGGACTTGACAGCAAGTAACTTCAAAGTTCAAACCAAACCATAAAGCCAACAAAAGCAAAGCCGAACATCTGAGGTGGGCGGAGCCAAACACAAAAGCCCAGACCCCCACACCTGCAACCTGTTCAACCAATATGACGCTCGCCACTAGGGCGCTCTGATTGGCTGAACAGGTTGCAGGCATGTTGTCTCAGGAGGGGGGGGGTAGTGTTTCAATTACTTGCCTGCTTTTGTTTATTTTGATCCGTTACTGACCTGCAATCAGTCAAGAGACAAAGCAGCGCTACCTGAGACCGCCATTGTTATGGCAGGTCATGTGATGATGTAATGTACTGTGTGATGTACCTGAGCGTCAATGACTTCCTGTTTAGCTTCAATCACCGTTTGCATCTCTGAGTGGTCACGTTTCAACTCCTCTTCCACCGCCATGAGCCTGGAAGCACACAATGTTGTGAACTGGCGGGGTTGGGGGGGGTGGATGGGATGGGATGGGATGGGATGGGATGGGATGCCGACCTGCAAAGGATGTTCTTCATCTGCGCATCCTTCTCTTCTTGCTGACGCTTGAGTCGTTCCTCACTGTCGTCGAGTCGTGACTTATAGTCAAGGAGCAGCGTCTTCATGGAGAGTTCCTGGGCGACCAGACGGCGCTCGTACTCCTCCAGGCGTCGCCCTGACGCCCGCAGCCGCTCCTTGAGTCGCCAGATCTCCATCTCATACTACCAAGGGAGTTGCATTCAATGACTCGGATCACTTTTGGGAGGTTTGTTCGCTTCTCGTTTACCTTTTCGAAATTCTTGCCCTCCTCACGGCTCCGCCCCCCTCCTTCCTCGTCGCCAAGGTGGTCCTCCTGGTACTGACCGTTACTGAGAACCCAAGCTGCTGTCCTCTCCACAGGAGACATGGCCGCCGACTCCGCCTCCACCGGAGATGCCACCTGTCACATTCCAACAAGTTTCCTAAAGGTTGGACAACTTAACATCAATCAGTCATTACCTGCTGCTGGGTACTGCCCCTTGGAGGCGGAGCCATAGTGTCAGCGCAGCAGACGGACACCGGGTCGGTGATGGGCGTCAGCTCCATGGTGGCGCTGCTGCTGCTGCAACGTGAGGCACACTGTGTCCTGGACCCGCCCCCTCCCCGGCTCTGCTGCTCTACCTTCACGATGTGGGCGGTGCTCGTCGTCGCCGTGCCCTGCCGAGGTACGGCGATGGCTGTGGCGGCGCCCGGCGGGAGCTCGGGGGGGCTGTGACAGCATGGTGTGGAGCTACGAGCGCTACGCCTGCTGCCCGACTCGTCTAGGCTGCTGTCTGACGCCACATGACCTTTCACCCTTAACCGTTCGCCATCCGAGCTGGCGCTGCTCAAGTTCTCTGAGCTGGACGCGGATTGGGCGGGGTTACTCAGGTGGTAGACGGGGTTCTGAAATGAGAGCGGCTGCAGGCTGCGTTGATGCTTGACTGGGGGCTGCAGCGGACGCCGGGCCTGCGGAGCGCTCTGCGGCTGAGTGTCTCTGATTGGAGCTTTGCTGAGGGGCACCACCAACTCAGACGGGATTGCGGGGGCTACAGAGACCTGAGAGCCTGCCCTGTTGACAAGGGGCGGGGCATCAGGGATCCTCTGAGAGTCCTGCAGGTCCCCCATAGAGACGCTGCGGTTGCCCACAAGTGTCTCATCTCGCTCATCCTTGCCAGAGAAACTGGTAGCGCCCCAAAGATGGTGCTGGGCAGTCGTGGCATTGCACCCTACAACCACGGCCTCCGTCAGATCGCCGCCAGGACACGTCCTGCTGCACATGTCAGCGTGGTTAGCGTCGGTGTTGTGTTGCGTAAAAACAACATGGCTGAACTAGTCAGCTGACTTCTTACCAGTCAGACGGATCCTCAAAGATTCGTTGTAGGCCTGACGACAGGCTGCCGCTTATGTTGTGGGCGGAGCTATGGTGGTCCTGGAAAGGGCGCAGCTGCTGCTGGATGGGCGTGGGGACTGACAGGCTGCGGGAAATATCTCCCAGAATTCTCGGCAACGGACCCAGCTTGGCAACGGTGGCCTGCAGGAAGGAATTTTCACGCTGGGGTGTCGTAGTTAGCGTGCGCGTGTGAGAGGACAGCATCAGGATGCAGTGGTGTGGGAGGCAGAGCGGCGAGACCAACATGGTGGCCAGACAGGAAGTGCAGGGAGGAGGAGGTGGAGGAGGAGGGAGGAGACACAATGAAGGAAACTTAATGGAAGCAAACTGAAAGGTGGTAGATCAGACATGCTTCTCAAACATGCTGAGTCAGGTCACATGATGGGGTTGGGGGGGTGGGGGGGTGGGGTCATGCTTTGATGAGGTTAAATGAATGAAGAAATGATGCTTCGTAATCTACAACCACCTTATCCAGCTGAGAGACCACGTCCCACAGAAGAGCATGAAGGAGGGACAGCTCCCTGCCGAGGTCCACGTAACCCTCAAAGCCCGGCGTGTTGGATAGAGTCTCTGCATTGGAGATCTTTGTCAGGTAACGCATCATTCCGGCCCACTCGTGCTCCAGGAAGTCGTTCATGAAAGCCATGTACTCCTCCTTGTTCCCAAACCTGCGAGACGCATGTAAAAGACCACACACAGTCGTCATGGCAACAACTGGATGCTAAAGCACAGCCTTTGTGAGTAACCTACTTGGAGAAGTTGGCCAGGTTCTGGATGACTTTGGCGATGAGGGTGAGGGTTCGAGACGTGCGCTCGTCAGGATATTCCTGCATGAGCTGGAACAGCGATGGCGACATGATGGCCGGACACAGGAAGCGCAGGAAAAGGGAGGCGCTGATCAAACGCTTGCTGATGTCCTGCTGGTGACCACGGGTCACACACTCCTGCGTCCAAGACGCAAACACTTCCTTCAACTCACGAGGGAATACACTGCAACACACAGGAAGTCAGGATGTAAAACAAGGAAGTCAGGTGGTGTATTGCTTGTGATGTCATGGCTGCCATGGTATACCAGTAGGAGTTGATGATCTTGCAGAGGGCCAGCTCGCAGCACATCTTCAAGTTACTTTGATGCTCGGACAAGTTGCTGCTGGAACATCGACTGGGATCCACCTCGCAGTTCTCGTCAGACTCGTACAGTGCTTTGATGAACTCACCTGGAGACACAGGAGAACAATCTTAGGCTCCGTTTCGTTTGCTTATATGTGACCTGGATCTGATATTTTCATGCCAGTGTGAACACCACAATTCAGATTTTTTTTTTCAAATGCAACTCAGGCCTCATTCATGTAGATGGAAATCAAACATGTATGCGATGCGACTGCAGTTATGAATGGTCAGGTGGCATATATTTGTGTGTAATGCCATGCATACAGAGACTGTTTTCCCTAGTATTGGCATGGAAGTGAAATCAATGGTATTGAACATTACTGACACACAGAAATTAGACTTTAGAAATTAGAATTAATTCCAGACGCGCTACGTTCACATCAAAATGTCGAATTTGTTTGATAATATGAACAACAGCATAAAAAAAAAATCTAAATTATGAATCGTACCATCTGTATGTGAAACATGAACACATATTTATTTCCCATTTCTGTGCACTCTAACAAAAGAAAAAGAGTTAGTATGAGCTAGCTAACAATGCACGTCATTAGGACCTACCTATTTTGGCCCAAATTAAAAAAAAGAGCAACAGTGTTCTATTTATATAACTGACTTGTACATAAACAAAGCTACAGTGATATTGTTATGGTTATGATTTTATCTCATTTGAACATGCATCAGATTACAATTGAATGCATCACATAATCAGTTCACAGTTCCACATGTCCAAAAGGAGTAGGAAGAAGCAAAGCTTATTAAATCCTACCCCTCCATCTGGTACTTTTACAATCAGTAGCCACGTTTACATGAGATATTCCTCTTTCCGAATGACGTACCAGAAAACAGTGTATACATGGAAAGGAATATTCCAATGTCCTGTCTACATGCACCGCTATAATCTAACGGATAATAATCAAATGGGGCATGCGCAGTAAAACGTAAACAACATCACGTGATTCATCAAAGATGGCGGACGAGATTGTGATTACCACGGTTATTGGGACAGTTGCTATGCTTTTTTTTAAAGCAGCAACTTGAACGTTGAGTTCTTTTAAAGTTTGTATCAAAAACTAACTTTCCGCTGTAGTCTACTGATGACTGCTCGCCGCCATTTTCAAAACCTGAGAGACGTCTGCGTGTTACGTCACAGCTGAGCATGTGCTGAAAGAACGCACCCTGACAACTTTCCGTTTGATCGGGTACAAGATACTTCAATCGGATTGGGGAAAGGAATATTCCACCCCTGTGAATCCGATTATATATTCATACGGATTGGCACTTTTCTTTCGGAATGAGGTGTATACAAAGGTTACATTCTTTCCGTTTGAGCAAATAACCCAAATGGAATTGGAATATTTAGGTCCATGTAAACGTGGCTAGTAACTGTTACATTTGTTCACTTCCTGCTTTCCTAATATAGTTTAAATGTTTATTTTTGTTTTTTTTTTTGTCACGTACCGAAATACGAGGCGATATGACCATACAATGACATAATGGGTACCATAGTAACTGCCAATATAGTGATATGTATAGCACATCATGACTGATATTGTTATTGTAGAAGCTAACATGAAAAAAACCATATTCATCTGGTGGAGTAACACGCCTTGCTAGCTGCTCGTCTCAGCGTCACTTACAGACGGAAGAGTGGATACCTAGCTTTCGATTTGGAAGACTCAAGAAGATTCTGGTTTGCTGTCAGCATTAGAGCTTCCTAGTCAAAATAGGTGTATCCCAATGATGTGCATTGTTAGCTAGCTCATACAGACATGGGACACGTGTTCATGTTTCATATAAAGATTGTGGATGATAGGCAAACAGCTGATGTCATCCACACAATGCACATGTGTGTGTATGTTCTCACCGAGCGCGTCGTGCAGGTACTTGTGTCCGACCAGTTTCAGGTACTCCTCGATAGCTTTGGTAGCCAGCGTGTTTTCCCTGAAGATGAGGACGTGGTGGTCGGCGCAGCGGTCCACTTCTGACATCACCAAGTCAGTCAGGAAGTCCTGAAGGAATGAGAAGAGAATAATGATTCTTTAGTGCCGCTCAGCAGGCAGGCTCTGGGGGCGGAGTCTGACCTTGACCCTCCCCGTGCTGTGCAGGATGTGTACGAGGGCGCTGGCCATCTCCTCCTTGTTTTTTACGCTGATGACAGGCTCCAGCACGGAGCACAGCGTCCCGTAACCGTTGGTAATGAACTCTGCAAACTCCTTGTACTGCTCCATGGGGAGGATGGCGATGGTCTGGAAGCGCGACTTGATGCGGACAGAAGGCCCGCCCCCTTTCACCTTAACGGCGGTGGGCGTGCTCACTGGGTACCACCTCTCCACAAACTGGCGCCCCGTCACACTCGCCACGGGAATGTTGACGAGGCCCACATAGTTGTTCTTGTCCTTCTTCTTCTTCTTGTCCACGTCTCGGTAAACGTGAACGGTGATGCTGCGCACGGCAGGCAGGTCGGCCAGGTGGAAGTATTCGCCCCAGAAGAGGCCATCTTGTCGAGGCTTGCTGGTGGTGCGTACATACAACACGTCGTCCAGACAGAGCTCGCAGAAGTACTTCTTCTTGGGGGGCAGGTCTTTGGCCTCAATGATCCACAGCCGCAGAAGATGCTCCGCCCTGCGACAGTTGTCCTGGAAACACAAACGATGAAAGTCGGCAGAGGCATGCGGCGACAAGGTGACACGTACTGGACTCACCTTGTTGGGCTGGACAATTCTCCTCAGGTTCTCCATCCATTTGTCTCGCTCCGACGCCGACGGGCAGCTGAAGCACTTGGTCCCCCCTGAGTAGGTCACCTGACAGGAAGGAGGCATGGCAAACAGCTATGACATCATCGCACAATTATAACAAGGAGGAAGACGGCGTGATAGCTAACCTCGAAGCAGAAGTCCTGACCCAGAATGCTGCTGTGAACAGGTTTGACCGTCACCTCGTCCTCCATGTTGAGGTCCAGCACCTCCAGTGCACCTCCAGGGCTCAGCAGGGACTCATGAGACGTCCACTCCTTCACCCTTGGAGGGCCACGTGTCCTGGACCCACAGGAAAACAGCTTTAGAGGTCATGTGACTTCCAGAGAGTGCGGCCGATGTCCAAACCCAAGTGGGCGGGGCTCCCCAGACCTCACACCAATGAATGAACAGTGACACGGCGCCCTCGAGGGGAAGCCATTGCCAAATAATATTTATTGAAAGGATGTAGTCAGCGTACCTGTCAGTGTCAGCAGGTCGCAGAACAGGAAGTCTGAAGCTGGTGTTCCTGTCCGCTTTATTTTGACTTTTTGCCCTCTTGACGGACCCTTTGAGACGTTTGCTGAAGAAGCCCTGACACACACAAATCAGCACGTTTCTCTGTAAAATGACTCAGCATGACTCGGTATAAAAGATCTCTGCATGTAATCTGATTACTTATAGAATAACATCATCTTCGTTCCACCCATCACGCCATCTGAGTATGAAAGCACCGAGCACAGCAGCGGCCTCATTTCCTGCGTTATTAATATCCTCAAACGCACCCTTCAATCTTTTCACACTGCAGTTCTCTGATTACAATGATTGCGCCCTGTGATTGGCTGGCGACCAGTCTAGGGCGTACACCGCCTCTCACCCAAAGTCAGCTGGGATAGGCTCCAGCACCCCCCCACGACCCTAATGGGGATAAGCGGCATAGAAGATGGATGGATGGAGTACTCTGATTACTTTAGATAGCCACTGAGGCCACAATGAGTCCTGCTGTAATCAGATTACTTCCAGGGTGCAAGCAGGAAGTGTCTCCATGTGTTGCCATGGAGGGATGTGTGTGTGTGTGTGTGTGTGTGTGTGGGAGACAAACTCACAGGCACTTTGAAGGGAGACGAGCTGGGACTGTCTATAGGGATGCTCTTCTCGGAGCTTGACAGGCCAGAGAGGCTCCGTCTCCTCGGAGATCGCTCAGAAGACACTTCTGCAAAAGGAAGATGACATCAGCAGCAGCAGTAGCATTTTGTATGTTAGCGAGTTTGATGTGAAAAAGATGGACAAGAACGTCCCGGGACGTGGTCTGAGTTAGTGTGAAACGACATTAGGATGAGGCTACTCCCCTTCATCGATCCCCGTGCTAAATTTAGACTTTCACTTCCTGTCCGAATCTGAGCGAATCGTGTCTGATGGTGACGGCGTTGTAGGACGTGGTTGGAAGACGGAAAGGAAATCTTGCGCTAACGCGATGCCACCAAGCTCAGCAAAGGAAGTCAGCCATGACAGGTGGTCACATGACACACTACCTCTATCGCAGCTGTTTCCCATCATCAGAGGACCCCCAAGGTCACATGCGACTGGCCACACCTCTGCCACCTGTCGGCCAATGAGCTGAAATGGTCAAAGTGGATCTTGTTCCCGTCAGCATCCCTCAGCATGCGTCCCGCTGGTGTCTTCCCTCCTCCTCCTCCTCTCTCTCAGGGCGCCGTAGTTTTAGTGCGTTTATTCAATCAATGCCTCAGCTGCATGCCCCTCCCCCTCGCTCAACCTAGCTCACTTCCTCACTTCTCACGTGGGACATGCTCTGCTTCACTGTGATGTCGTCAGCAAAGACCAGGATGGGACATCTTTTGTCTGTCCCTGAGCAGCGAGTTTAACAGAGGTTGTAAGATGAGACAGGAAGTGACATCACAAAGTGACTTAGCAACAACAGCATCCTTTTGTCTGGTCACTTCAGCTCTCCCAAGGGACACACGGACTGACTGTTCCTCTGCAACTCCCTGGGGAGGCTGTCTTATGTTGAGGAGATGCCAAAAGAAGCTGATGACCGCATTTAGGCCAGCAGGGGGCACTCCACAGCGCCATCGGGTGAGAAAGCAGTAAAATGACGTGACCTACTAACAACCATTTAGCTTCTCCAGTTTCTCCATCCTTGATGCCCTTCGGCTTGACATGGTCTTCAAAACACTCTCACGCCAACTTAGTGAATAAAATCTTGTTAAAGAACATATAAAGTGTGTGCCATTCCTTCATGAGTGTGGGGTAGGTGTTCTCACTGGGCAGCAGTGGGTGCCCCGAGAGGTTCGCCTCATGCCCAAAGCAGACACAAGTCATACAGCACAGTAGAGAGCCACACTACTAGGACTGGGTTTAGAGTTTAGACAAAAGTCACAGCCAAATATGTGTGTCTAGTTTCCTACAGCATCTGTTACTTTATATGCCAATAATATGCAAATTAGCCAATGACATCTAAAAACTTCTGGTGATTTCTAGGACAGCCAATGGCTACTTCTCCTACTAAGGAGTTAGCAACAGTGGCGTCAGGGTCAGTGAGTAATGTGTGGCTGTTTTTTTCCATTGAAGGTGAACCGCTGTCGCCGTGTATATTATATTATTCAGGGCTCAAACCAAAAAAACAGTATGCAGATCAAAAAGATCCGCTGTGGCGACTCCGCAATCAGGGAAAAGCAGAAAGAAAAGCTGCAACAACCCCTCCATAGCTCAGCTTGACAGACTCAACAAGGGTCATGTAATGTGTCCAAACATTACTCCGTCGCCTGGCAAGGACAATCTAGCTTGCGGAACACGCATGGGTGTCCAAAGTGTGGCGCAGGGGCCATCTGTGGAATGTGGCTCATTGCAGAAAAAAAAACCCTACTAATACTACTAACTAATAAAAAAAATTATGTTTGACAGATTAATAGCCTCTGGGAAAATACATGTCAAACCTCAATTCCACAACTTTAAGAGTGAAAGATGACAAATTAAAGGAAATATTATATACATTACAGTATTATTCTTAATTATTATATAATAATATACATAATATATACATATTTTATAACAATGGTTTATTTGGTGTCCAAAGATGTAGACAATAATATCATTTAGCGTCAATTTCTGGGACAAAAGACACCTGCATTGTTTTGCAGTTAAATTAAAAAGTTGAGATGGGTGCCTCGTGACACCCCACATTTTATACACATTCTTGCACACACACACACACACGTGTGCACATTCATAGATATATACATACACACACCTGGTATAAATGTGCAATTTTGTTTAACGACATAGCAGCTTTTCCCAATAGAAGCATGATTATAGAGTCTTACCTAACATAGTGGCGCCCTCTGGCTGAAAGTCAGGGAACTGTCCCTCTGAAGGGACACTGACAGTTCTTCGGAGGCTGCGAGCGTTCGCTTTGTCCAACATCTTCTCCTGAGCCTCCTTCTGTCAGGGTGAAAGGTCAAGTTCAATCAGACGTGACTTGAAGACAACATGAGGTCTTCGTCTCACCTGGTCATCCCTGCTGACAACAAGGAGCTGGCTGTCCGTCAACAAGCACAACTTCTTCTCCCACAGGGTGCCATCCACATATGGACTCTGACCACAGGAGAGGCGATGTGTCGGAGGGCCCTTGACGTCTGAAACACAAACATTTAATGTAACCAAAAGGGTAAAAGTCCGTGTATCTGTGCCTGCAGATGGCGCATGTCTGAAAAGATGCCTTCAATTTTTGCTGGGAATATTCAGTGTTCGCCTGAGTGCTTCTCTCACTTGAGAACTGGACCTTTTGGCACAAGAGGTGGACTTCCATGTAAGAACTCAACAGCAAACATTAGAATTGTAGCTGTGAGTTCATGTCGACAAAGACAGGAAGTACTGGCATGACGCGCCAGGTGGTCTTATGACACTACTTGTACCACGATGCCATGCCTACTGCCAGAGAGGTGTAGACACGGCGCTTGATGATGACTGCACACACAACCATGTGAAAGTAACTTGACTCTTCTCAACCTCGCTGGGAATGTTGGCCACCTGTTCTCTCACTCACATACATACACACACACACACACACACACACACACACACACACACAGGCCGCTTTGTGTGACAACCTGCAACAAGCAGGTGATGTCTCTATAGCAACCAGTAAACACAGCAGATATCCACCAGTCAGAGCACAGGGATGTTACATCACAAGGTTATCAAGATGGACCCACAAAGGGAGGGGCTGGCTGTGGGAGAGCTAAGAATAGAGACCAGTGTGACCCTGACACACACATGCGCACACAAACAATAAGTTAGTGATGTAACCTGTGCTCGTTATGGTACGAGTTAACCTGCCTGTATTCTACTGCAAGCAGGTGGGAGTCGGAACGGTTCATACCCTAACAAGTGAACGGAAAAAAATTCAAAATACGATGACAAGACAAATATCACAAACATCCGCAATTAGCCTCGCATTAGTCAGTAGGCTATGCATATGTGGTCTAAAACTTTTGTTTTTTACTTTTACTTTACTGGTTGTAATGCCAAACCGCCTATGCATAGTTTTACAAGTTGTGGGAATACGCGGGACCATACGGGACGGTAACACTTGCGGGTTACACCAGTACAGTAAGTATACTTCAAATGTGAGTGGTGTGTATAGCAACAAGCATCCTCTCAATCTATGTGTTTTTCTTGTATGTTGTGTATGAAAATGTCTTTCATCACATTATCAATAATAATCAATGACGAAGGGCATTGATGGCCAGGACTGTGTGTTTCCAATCAAATCAATTTCTGTCTTCAGCCTCATTTAGACTCAAAACAGGAAGTGACTTCACTCTGCCTTTACATGATGCGAAGTGGCGGGGTCTAGAGTTAAAAGCTGGGATTCATGACATCATGTGACCTGACCTTAAAGCTGTTGTTTTATTATGTGATGTCACTTTGCTTAGTTATGTTGGCATCAGTGTTAGTAAGTTGGAAGAAGAAAGCGCCAACGTGACGTGAGAAAAGTTGTGTGGGGGCTACAGGAAGCAATGCTTACCAGAGAGTCCTCCAACAGGGACCACAACTCTGCTGATCATGTGCGAGAAGCAACAGAGAGATTGTTTATCCGGGTCCGACTGCACCTTCTGGAGCAGTGTCCTCTCCAGGACAGAGGAAGTAGAATGCTCTGAGCGGAGGACGTTCAGGATTGTACTTAGACGTCCACCATTCAGTCTTGAGGCCATGCTGTCACCGGACATGTGTCCAGTGGCTGCTTAGGATGCGGTACACGACTGAATAGGTATTGCCACTAAGTAGTCCTTCCGGGTCTCTGGACTGGATCAAAACTTTGTGGAGCACAGCCATCAAACTGCTTCACATCGACAAGTCACTTGCCTTCTCAACAAGACACTTCCTGTCGAGATGTGTGGCATCAAGTAGCAAATCAGGTTCCATCAGACTGTGGTTTCCTGTGTGAGCAGGATGTGAACATCACTAGATGTTGATTTGATGACAAGAGCGAAAAAAGGCACGTCTCGGAAGGCTTTTCACCTGTCAGGCAAGAAGCCATTTCCTTGCATGTGAGCGTCATCAGAGATTGTGTGACCACTCTGATTGGTCAGCTGAGCGAGAACAGTCTCAAGCACAGTGTGAAGACAAACAGGAAGTCAACTTCACACCTGCAGTCCCCACAGATGGTGTACAGCACGTGATGAGCCATTGGTGTGACGTGCGCACCTGTATAAGCATCCATGCATGCGACGCGTTGTCATTGTTATTTCCTGTCACTTCCTGGTCCAGGAAGTCCCCCTTGTGGCGTAAGGAAACACCAGTACACAAAATAGGAAGTGTTTAAGAAGCGTGGGAAGGATAACATCCCCGCAGAGCAAAGGAGGGTCCAAGACCTTTATCCTGTCGGAAGGCTAAAAATAGCCATCAACAAGAGAACTCCCAGTCTTTGGCGACCACTGGACCAGTGACCACATGGGCAGGAAGTTCCTCTCGTGCGACAAACGATGGAGAAGGATGAAAACGCTGAAAAATTGTCGCTGAAGTTGTTTTTTTATTTGGAAAAGTAATCATAGACCAACATCCCGTTGAGCCCCTCAGGGAATTTTCCACTTCCTGTCACATCTCAGCAGACCAGGAAGTGAACACTTGTGGTCACACGGGTGTTGTCTCTGCTGTCCGTGAGTCATGAGCTCATGTGGAGACATTGAAGACTTTCAAGGAGCCCGATTTTGTAGCTATTCTGGTTTCATGTGAGTAATGGAGTACAGAGTCTTGAGCCTGAGCCAAGTGAGGGGGACGGACTACATCTTTACAGTCAGACGTCATTCCCAAATGTGACGTTACCATGGAAACCAGATTAAACTGAGAACAAGAAATAGAGACATCACAGACGCCATGATGTCATCAATCACTGAATCAAGCCGGCTGACCTTTGACCTAAGACGGAAGAAGGACTGGTCCGACTGGGACTACACTCGATCCGGTCAATCAGACGGGACCTTCCCATCCAGATTTTCTTACCGTAAACCCGGAGCCATCCCTGCTGTTGGGACACCGTATCCGCCAGGATCCGGTCCAATAGGGGGTCCACCAGTCCACCGTGAAGAGAGTCCACGTCGCCGGTCAGGGAGTCCGAGTCCATGTCCACGTTCCGAACTTTTGCTCTTTGGGAGAACACTTTCAGGCACCAAACAACAACTTTACAACTTAACTTTTGTCCACAACGCGCGCCAACACTTTCGCCTGCTCGCTCTTGCCAAGCTAGCTGCTAGCCGCTCTGGTAGTTCGGACTGCCGAGGTCCGGCAGGCTCCGCCTCATGGTTCCGCTCCTCCGGGTCATCTTGGAGGCCCGGAGCCCCCAGCACACCACAGCGACGTCTTGTTGTCTTGTCCAGAGGAACGCGTGGACGTATGGCGGCCGCCAAGTCCCAACTAAAACTCGCTGGAAGTAAAGGCTATTCTGCGCGTCCCCGAGAGTGCACGAGCCTGCACCAGAGCGCGCCCCTATGTCGAGGGGCACGAGGCAGAGAGAGCGTAGACAGATCGATTAATGGTCACTGATCGCTTGACCTGCTTAAGAAGTTCGTCTGCTTTGTAATTCCGATAAAATGGCATATTTTATGGTGAAAACGTTGACAATTACACAAGTTGTAATTGTAACTTGAATAATAAATTTGTGTTACATTTTTTCTTTTCACTCTGCCCCCACCTGCTGGGCTTCTTATGACTGCACGTCTTTGTCAACTTATTGAAAACAAAAACGGTCACTGAATAAGTAGTATACTATCAAAGTATCAGCTCTGTATTGACACAGCAGCACACAAGCACCACCTCCTGTAACAAACTTTTATTATTCAATGTTATGTTGGCGAGGTCACACTAGGTCAGGTCGTTAACAGGAAACAGGAAGTAGATGAGCAGCACCAACGACCGGTACATAACTTAGAAATACTGTTTATTATACACTGTGTATACATATACAAATACATATAC
The DNA here is from genome assembly GCF_030265055.1 of Doryrhamphus excisus. Classification (NCBI taxonomy): domain Eukaryota; kingdom Metazoa; phylum Chordata; class Actinopteri; order Syngnathiformes; family Syngnathidae; genus Doryrhamphus; species Doryrhamphus excisus. The sequence continues at coordinate 2,846,514 of NC_080468.1, forward strand.
ATATGTGTGTGTGTGTGTGGATGGAGGGAAAAGTGATAGTGGTCCAGCAATGAGAACCTGCTTCAGTATGGAGACGGGTGTGAAAGACCACAAGGACACAGAGTGTGATTACAAGTTGATATTAAAAGGCACAAACACTCATTTAAAAGAAAATAAAAAGGTTAACTAGTTGTTAACTTCAGTCATGTGACTTCAGACATGCCATCAAATGATACAATACTCAATAGTAAGCTTAATGAGAATCAATAAAACTATGACGTTTTGGCCGTGGTGAGTGTGCACCTGCAGGTTCTGCTGAAGAGGCAGCTGCTCCAGAATCACTGAGGCACATATTTACACAAATAATGATAAAAAAAACATTCACACACATATCATTAGCACCAGTGTATCAGATAGCAAAATGTACAAAAGTTGCATAGTGTCGGATTTGACGGGATGTGGACTCGGTGGGTGGATGGGTGGGGGGTTCATGCTATGGGAACGTCGGTCAGCAGAGGCGGAACGAAAAAACAGGTGGGACATGTATGCCCTGATTGGTCGCTCGCTTGATTAGCACGATTGACAGCAAACATGTTTCGCTTAGCATGAGCTAAATGAGCGCCGCCTCAAGAGGGCTGCCAGTTTGTTCCCGCAGGAAGTGGCGTGTTGACCAAGTGAATTGGCTCCGCTGGCCTTTGCACGTACTCATCGACTATGTGAATAAACAGGTGCCATGACCAGTGGCATGCTGCTTGCTGACACTCATGTAGCAGATGTTTCCCAGGGCATGATGGGTAATGGCAGCTTACACGCAGGAAATTGGCAGTGGGAGGGACTTCCTGTGTGCAGCAAATGTGTGCAGTCACATCGGGTTTGTGGTTCTGGTTCTGTGCACGGCTTCTCTCTGCCACTGAGTTCATTCTAGCGAAAGCACGCCAGCAAGACAAAAAAAACAAACCAAAAATAAAATAAAAGACAAAAGTTTAAAAACTGCTTTTGGTACAAGTGGGTGTGTCCGCAAGACGAGGGCTTGGTTAAGGCCGCTCAAGAGACGGCGTGTTGAAGCAGCCATCAGGTAACGTGTTCTTGATGTCGTTAAGGTTGGCAATGTCGGCGCGGATCTCGCGGATCTGCCGGTCATAGTCGCTGATCAAGATGTCCTGTGTCCGTGCCACGTCGTTCAGCTCCATCAGCTTCCTGTCCAGCTCGCTGTCAGCCATTTTGCCTTTGGCACGCTTCAGTGACTCATCGATCTGGTTGAGTTTGCTCAGGTCCACTTTGTCGATGTTTCCTGCAGGGACAGAGCTGTTTGGTCACATGACTTCATGACGTGCCGCTGTCTGTGATCGGAACTTACCGAGTTGATCCAGCAGGGCGGCGATGGTACCCAGGACTGTCTTGACGGCGCTCTTGGCCTTGCGGGCATTGTCTTCGGCTTCCTTAGCATTGTCTGACGCCTGCAGTCAGGAAGTAGGCATGTTGAGACATGTGGAGAACATCTGAGGGACATACTGTTGGGCGGGGCCTACCATGGCAGCCATCATCATGTCCTGGTCCGCCTCCGCCTTTTTCCTGCTCAGCTCCTGCTCAGCTGCACTCAGCTGATCCATCATGGTGTCCACCTGGCTGTCCAGCTGGTTGGCATCCTCCAGGGCCTTCTCAGCGTCCTCCTTGGTCTTAGCCGATCCCTGAGAGCGGCAGGGGGAAACAAACATGTCATTGTCACTTCACCACTCCCACAGCAACACTCAAGTTGCATTGTCCCGCCCACCTTCTGCACGTTGCCGGCAATCCGCTCGGCCTCTTCAGCCTTGCTCTTTGCCTCACGGGCATCTGCGGCTGCATTGCCCAGTGCCGCCTCCGCCTGCCGGGTCTTCTCATTGGCGGCCACAATGGTGGCGTTGATGGACGGGATCCTCTTCAGAGCATCCTCTGCAGCGGTTTTGTTGTCATTGACACGACGGTCAAAATCTGAAGGAAAATTTCCAAAGTGAATTTAAACTAATTTTTTAACTTTCATCGACAAATCACAGGGGGCCGAGTCAGCACCTCTGAGGTCATCCAGAATGTTCTCGGCCTCTCGGAAGGTGGACTGGCCTTTCTTGGCCGCCTCCTCGGCGAGAGCCTTAGCGGCGTCAGCGCGGGCCAGAAGCTGATCGGCAGTCTGGAGGCCAGGAAGAGAACCTCAACTCATGCGTCACAGCAGCTGAGACTTGTGGCGGGCGGGGAAGACGTACCTGCTGCTCGCTATTTCCTTTCTCCAAAAGTTTGCGGACTTCTAGTTCTTTGGGCCTCAGGTCGTCTCTGAGGTCGTTGTACTCCTTTTCGGTTTTATCAATCAGCTTGTCCAGGTCCGACGCCTCCTTCTTGATTTTCCGGGCGTCCTCCTGCACACAGGGAATGGAAGTGTTTAGAAACAGCAAGTGGTACTTGGTATTTATTCTAAGAGGTGGTTGTGACCTCCAGTGCTTCGGTGTCAAAGGGCGGCAAACTGGTGAGATTGGCAAAAATCTTCAGAGCTTGGTTTCCTGCGTCCTCGGCCTCCGCCTGAAGCTTGTTGGCTTGCTTCTCTAGGTTCTTGGACAGTTCCACCGCCTCATTGTACCTGAACAGAAAGTCATCGTCAACAAACGCGTTTGGTCACCTCCATGTGCGGAACACCCACTTCCTGTTGAGCTCGTCTATCTCTTGACTCGTCTTTCCCTCGCCATCCAGAGTCTTGAGCAGCAGATTGTATGCTTTGGTGGACGTGTCATTGGCGTCTTTGGCAATCTTCTCAATCTGGTCGGCGTCCATCTTGTGCCTTCAGTCGAGTACAGCGCAATTATGGTCACCGCCTTTATTTTTAAATTCATTACTCAACTTCAAATGTCGATTTTCTTACTTGTCTGCTAGCTTGCGAGCCTCCTCGGCCAGCAGCGTCATGTTGTTGGGATCCCCACCACCACTTGGTGCTTTGATGTCCTGCATGGAGACAAAGAGGAGAGACTGACGGTTCTAGCAAGAAGACAGAGGCTATGTCCACACAAACGGATGTCGGTCTGTCCGCATAAAAACAGACCGACTGTCATGCGCATTTTGGCCAACTGGAAGCATGAAAAAGCTACCACAGCTGACTTTGTTGCAAAGTATATCCATATAGTATTTTCTTACGTGTAAAATGACATGTATGCCCAGGAAACATGAATGTTTTCTTTTGTTTGTTCTACACAGGTCATGTGATAAGGTGGGCACACCATTACATAAAATGAAACCAAACCCAAACTATGATTTGCTGGAAGCTGAAGTTTCTTAAAGTCTCAACTCTCAACTGGCTAGCGTTTTCCAAAAGAAACATTTGCATGTGGAAAAAGAGGACAACATGCAAAGAAAAATATACGTTTGTAAAACATTCCTATTTTCAAACATCACGCACCACTTTGCTGATGGCGTCTTTGGCCTTGTCCAGCTCCTGGCGAGCTCTGTCAATCAGGTTCTCTGCCTGGCGGACTTGGTTGCGAGCACGGTCCGCTTGAGCGCCTGTGTCGTCCACCGTGTTGCGTATGTTCTGCAAACGGTTCCACTGCGTTGTCAGGGTGTTATTGATGTTGTTCAGACGCTCCAAGAGGCCTTTGTCCACATCTATCAAGGTTATTTGATACTATCAAGATACGTTCAAGAAGGTAGAAGGTACCACGGTCAGCGTTACCCTTGCTGGACTGGGCCTCCTCCAGGAGGTCCACAATGGCACGCTCGGCCTCCTTCAGCCGGTCCTCGAAGGCCTTGTCGCTCACTGTCTCTTGCCCCGATCCAAGGTTATCGATGAGTGTCTGTAGCTCGTGGATCTTCTGGCGTTGCTGGTTGACCTGTCCACAGCATTCGCAATGTCAGTGCCACATTCCAAGGTTTTTCCACGTACTGCCGGCCTCCACTCACCTTGTCCCTGACCAGGCTATAGCAGGAAGGACATTGTTGGCAACCTGGCGCTGAACGGTTGTAGAAGTAGTTCTCCTCGCACATGTCGCAGCGAGCACCTACAAAGCCGGCCCGGCATGTGCAGCGGCCATCCTCTTTGCACTGACCCGACTGGGCTCCCTCGGGGTCACAGTCACAAGCTGCGGGGGTCACATAAGGGTCAAACACAGAGCAGTAGCGATGGCATCCAGGTGGAAGAGCACATACGTTTGCACCCGGATGAGCTGAAGCCAAAGAAGTTGACCTCGCAGCGTTCGCACCGTGGCCCGGTGATGCCGGGCTGGCACTCGCACTGTCCCGTCACGATGTCACACTGGCCGTTGGTGGATCCGATGGGGTCGCAGTTGCACCTGTAGTATTGTGAGGAGGCAGAGGATGAGAAGTGACAGCCGATTGGCTGTCAGCGGACGCCCAGCGGCTTACCGTTCACAACCGTTGCCGCTCTGCAGGTTGAAGAATCCTGGCTGGCAGGCGCTGCAGTCACGTTCAATCACATTGGGAAGACACAAACACTGACCCGTCACCTGGGAGCATTTCGTCTGCCGGTCCACGGTGCCGAGCGGAGAACAAGAGCAGGCTGAGAAGGGCCAACAGGACACTAAGACGCTTGGCACGTAAAGTCAGGTCGGCGGCGAGTCATACGAGCGACTTACGTTTGCACTTGTCGGCTATGTTGGAGGCCAGGGCATTGCCAAAGAATCCATCCTTGCAGCGGTCGCAGAAGAAGCCGGCAGTGTTGTGGATGCACTTCAGGCACTCACCCGTGCCCCGATCGCAGTTGCCCACCGCATTGGGGTCGATGTTGTCACTGCACTTGCATGCCCGACAGGCCAGAACTGGACCGGCTTTGCCCAGCGGATCCCCGAAAAAGCCATCGTCGCACACCTCGCAGCGCTTGCCTGTGATGTTGTTGGACAAAGCGTTAGTGCTGTTGTGTTGCCATGGACATCTGGCATAAGGAGAACATACCTGTGGTGCCAGCGGGACAGTTGGTGCAGACCACTTCTCCTGTTTTGGGGACCACAGCACATGTGGCTCCGGCTGGACACGGACATGCCTGACAGTCACTGGATGTCCCCCTGGTGGCATCACCGTAGAAACCATCCTTGCAGCGCTCACAGCTCAGCCCGGCTGTGTTGTGTTGACACTCACATGCACCTGGACACGTGTGCACGTTAGTGACCCAGACACGCACACGTCAGTAATAAGAGTTCAGTAAGAGGGTCACCGGTATTCGGGTGGCAGGCGTCGCTGTGGCTGTTACAGTTGCAGACTTCGCAGGGACTGAAAGGTCCGAGGTGGGGGTGGGCTCTGCGGTATCCCAGAGTGCACTGCTCACAGTGCTGACCCTGGTAACCTTGAGGACATGTGCACTGCTCCACCCAACGAGCTGGAATGCCTGGGCCGCGCCTCGCCGTCACCAAAGAGACGTCGTCAAGGTAACCAGCACCTGGAGAAACATCATTGTTAGCAAGCGTTGCTAAACGGAGCACGACCAGAAGTGTGTGTGCCATGACATACTCTTCTCGCTGTAGGTGCCACGGATCTTGATGGCAGTCAGGTTGTGAAGAAGTTTCTGAAAGTCAGAGTGGCTAATTGCCGGCCTCCAGGGGTAGTCGGTGCTGTCGTGGAGTCTGAAAAACATCACAAAAAATGTCTGAGTAAAGTTAGCAACACCTATGAGGCTGCTCTAGTTCGGAAGAAGAAAGTGTCACCTGAACACAAATGTTTGCATGTTCTCGCTGGGGTAAGCATTGCCCTGGGCGATGAGGGGGACTGCCACACGCAGGTCGGCACCCTCCAGAACCAGATCTTCTGCCGATAAGCGAGTGTCCCGTCGGTCAACTCGGAAACTCAAGCTCAGATTCTGCCCGTAACTTAGCAACTGGTTCCCCAAAAACTTGTCTGACACATAAAAAGAATTACAACTTCAGTGCTAAGCATGTGACATGGTTCATGTACTTTTGGGTCCACTTGGCAGAGTACCTGGTGCCACAAAGTACATTGGGAAGTAATCTTCTGAGATGAGGGAGATCTCCTGTCCGCTAGGAGACCACTGCACTGAGACCCCTGTAGCATCCCGCTGCTCACCAGACCACTGATCCTCATCTACACACACCAACACACACATGGACGTGCACATTCTCAAATCAGACTGGGAAGACATCCAGTAGTTGTGTCTCAACTGGAATAGTTGCACCAGTACACTTCAATTATAATCAAGTATAATATAATATCCACTCAAAATACTATGTGTAAGTACGCAAGTGCACCAACTGAGACACAGACTGTTTTTGCCAGTGGGTGGAGTTACCTTGAGAGAAGGAGGAGCTAACAGTGTGCACGCTGAAGCCATCTGCGCTGTCACACACAGACGAGTGCTGGAAGCAGAAACAGGGGGTGCAGCCTTGAGGGTTGCTGGGGTCCAAGTTAAAGTAGCCCAACTTACACCTGCACATTAAACACAAGGGTCAAAGGTAAGGTTCTGTTATGACTTTGTGCGTGTGTGTGTGAGTGTGTGAACATTACCTGTCACAGGAGAAGCCTTCAACATTGTCTTTGCAGCGACATTGTCCCGTATTGACGTCACATTCTTGTGTGCTGCCCGATGGCGAGCATGAGCACAACCTGGCAGGAACACATACTCTCGCGCTTAGTCAAACTGTCGACACACTAAGGTGTGTTATTGTCTTACCTGCATCCAGCCTCAGTTAGGCTGTGGAATCCCGGCTGACAACGGTCACACTTCTCTCCCATCACACCCGCTTTACAAGCACACCCTCCTCTGTTGTCACACTGAGGAGACTCAGAACCTGCACACAAACACACAAAATCAGTGCTAAGTTGCATCTTGCTACGAGGCATGCTTCCTGTCAGCCATAAGGTGGCCGAGTAGTCATGTGGCATCGGGTGTGGTCAGGAAACAGAAGTGTCAACTCACCAACAGAGTTGCACCCGCATGGCAAGCAGCGCCCGCTACCGCTTGGGTCCCGGTAGTGGTGGTCAAGGCAGCGCTCGCAGTTGGGCCCGTCCGTGTTATCGGCGCAGTTTCTGCAGTGACCTCCGTGACCAGTTGCTCGGTACAGCTCAGTGTCAAAGTAGCATTCCGAACTCTTCCCGTTACACTCACACGCTGACACACACACACACAAATAACATGAGCACAAATAGATCGAAACAAGCATGATGTTACCGTGACGTTAGCGTGTTCTTACGCAGACACTCGTTAGCGTTGTCGGCGGTGGCCCTCCTCCAAGGTCGGTCGTTGTAGAAACTCTTGCAAACGTTACAGTCGTCGCCCTCCGTGTTGTGTTTGCAGTTACACACCAGATGTCCTCGACTGTTTTTCACACACTCGCTGGCGTGCCCGTTACACTTGCACCTGCAGGGGGAGCCCACAACTTACTTGAACAAAAAAAAACTCTTGATTTCTGTGGAAACTTTGGCTGCTTTGATTGAATTGCAGTCATGTTGCAGCACAGCCGCGTGTTGTTTGTATGTCTGCCTCTGATGTTCTGCATTTGTATCTATTTTCCAAAAACACCGCAGTTCACCTATGACAGGATCATCTCGAGAAAATAGCACTCACTGTTAACGCTTATGGCGGCACCTTGACATAAACATATTTTTATTTAGATCAGCTGTGTATATAAGGGTGAGAGTTCACAGCATCATGTAGGTGTGCAGTTGAAAGAAAGCTTAGTTGCATCTCGCAGGAGGACAAGACAAGACTCGCCGGAAAGAAAAAAAACACGACTGCCTTGCAAGCCTTTGATTGTCGTCTTTGTGTTTTTTTGGCAGCCGTCGTGGAAAAAATGACTACAGGAAGGAAGTCAGCGGCACGGTCTGTTCTCACAAATGATCCAAAACGTACGTGTTCCAGTTTGGAAGCGTAAATTACAACAGACACAGTGTCTGCCTATACTATACTGCCTATAACTACTCATTATGACATGCTTCTCTATTACTTTCAAACTGTGTGTATTTCTCCTTCTCCTTTTTTTTTGGTGAATTGCACCCCCCCCCCTTCCACTACACTGCCAACATGGTGGCTACTGACTGTAGTAAGTGCGCGTTTTAAGTGTGTCCATTTTGAATGTTTTGAGTGCAACATCCGAGTACTTACAGTGCACTGTATTTTACTGTACTTCTCAGTGGGAATGTTCTTATGCACTCAAAAAAAAAAACAAAGGGTAAGAACAGTAGTCCCTCGCCACTTGGCGGTTAGAATTTTGAGATTTTGTGGTTAGATTTTTGCTACAATTGCAATTTTTCAAAACGACACTGATGAAATATAGCCTATCATAGAGATTAACAATAAGTTAATTTCCACGACAAATAGGATTCAATGATAATAAATTGAATATTTTTGTAGTTAGAACATAGAAAACCTGTTTATGACTTTCTAAATATGGTTTTTACCATTACTAGAGCCCTGTAGACATGAAATAATACCCCTACAGCCACCTTTACACTGTTGTTATTGTTTACAGCATATTGCTGAGTCCCTACAGCATAAGAGTCTATCACGTCGGATATGCCATAGCTGACTTCATGCAGTATTAATGTAATATAATGTAATGGTGGTTTTACTGCTGCCTAGCGACCAGAATACCACATATCACTGGTATTGCTATATGTTTTAACTAATAGTAGCACCTACCACAAAGCAGCTATCATTTACTAATTAATTAATTAATTTTTGAAAAAGCGAGATATAGCCATGGAGCAATTATTGAACCGCAATATTGTACTTTATAAGGCATTTAAAAGACGCATTCCAAAATGTTGGTCAGTAACCATCATATTATCATGTGGGAATATGGAGACAGCGCTAGTCTTCTGACTGGCATGTAGAAGATTCAGAGATGATAAATTCATGGTGACATTCCAAGTTCAAGTGAAACGAGGAGGACAGGTGCTAAAGTCCAGGACTTGTCCCTTTCTTCCGCTTGTCACACCACTCGTTCCGCCCCATTCCGGTTCCTCTGTAATCCGGGCCTGCTTGCCAGGAATGCCAGGAATGCTGGCTGTGTAATGGAAATGTGCTCCACATTTCAAAGAGATTATGGCAGCACAAAGACAACATTCCCAGTGGTTACCTTCCGCCCACGGCGAAGTCAGAGATGGCGTAGTAGTAGGACTTGAGGACCTTGGGGTCATTGAACACCTCGTCGCCAAACGTGTTGAGCCTGTTCAAGGTCACCCTGATGTCGGTGGCTGTCACCCAGTCCTGTTACACAGACACAACAATGAGGCAACAACGTCAAGGATACAGGAAGCATGCACTAATTGCTGAGCTATGGGAAAGACCACTGCGTTAAGATTTATTTATTTGAGACTCACAGTCTCGTCACGGATGATAAAAGGTTTCACAACATGGAGTGGGAGAAGGCCAAGGAAGGCGGTAGTTTAGCATGCTATCAGCAGGAAGCTTATCAACCCTCAGGGCTTTTATTCTGCAAGCAGTGAGAGTTCACAGCAGCTGCTCAGATATAAACAATAAACGTCTCCCGGGATAATTCACTAACGATGGGGGGAATGTGTGAAAGAAACGGTCCTTCCAGTGTCTGTCCAGTCGAGACTAGGGCTTCCTTGTCCACGTCGGGTGACCACCATGTCTTTGTGCACGCACTAGCTAGCAAGCAAACACGCACTAATGTTAGCTTTGTTTGAGCAGGTGTTTCCACACTTTTGTTCTTCAAACGCAGACTAAATAAAGCTTTATACAAACACAGCTAAGGCTATGTTGACTCCTGGCTATCACACAGACATGTCAATCATTAACCGTGCAGGTTAAAGGTCTGCAGGAAGTGAGCGTGTGCGGACGATGGCTGATGTGCTGCACCTATGGGTCTGTCATCGTTAGACACTCTGCAGCTGCTGTAGCACGTCCTCACAGGAAGAGAGTCTCCCCCCCCCCACCCCACCCCCACCCCGCCAAACTGCAGCTGTGCCTCTTCTTGCTGTCTGCCTGTTATCAATCACTCAACTTTGTGGAAGCTTCAGCTGGAATGGAGCTGAAACCACCGTGTGTGCATGTGTACGTGTGAGCGCAGCATCACACTTCCTTCTTTCACCAGCAGGTGGTGATGGTGTAACAGTCTGTGTCACATTTTTCTGACTCGATAGGACGTCGAGATCTCGACAATTCTGGCATATTCAACCGCCACAAATTGGGAGAAACTTTGCAATTTGTCCTTTGGCTGCAATTTTAGGCGAACCGTCATCAATTTTGCAAATCAACATTGTCACTAAGTAGCGCTCATGCTCACACGTCAACAGTTTTCAAACCGAGCGTTTTGAGCCATCACAAAATTATTTTAGGGCTCATTTTAGCAAAACTCATTATCTGAAACATTGGCATCATTTAACACGAGATTACAACATTGTAACTACGTTTACAGGTCCGGAAAGTGGCAAAACATTTATTCATTTTCTACCGCTTGGTCTCATGAGGGTGCTGGAGCCTATCCCAGCTGTCCTCAGGGGATAGGCAGGGTACACCCTGGACTGGTCGCCAGCCAATCACAGGGCACATATAGACAAACAACCATTCACACTCACATTCATACCTATGGACAATTTGGAGTCGCCAATTAACCTAGCATGTTTATGGAATGTGGGAGGAAGTGGCAAAACATAATAGCTCAAAAATAAAACATATTTCGTTATTATATTATATTCATAACATTGTAGACCAAGAGTCTCAAATATAGGATGGAATTAAGAGATAGGACCATTTTTGACATTTGCAACACCACATACAAAAAAAGGCCAGAGCACTTGGAAAGGTGGGAATCATGGCACAAAACGATGGCACATGGCGGAGGTCTGCACTCTCTGCGTGCTGTTATTTTTTTGTATATGTGTGTTGGGGCAGTCAGTGCGTTGTGCTGCTCGTTGGCAGCAGAGGGCAAGCGCTTCACACATGTACAAGTAGCCTTGACGCAGAGAAGGTTCCTTCTGTACTTAAAGTTCTACGTCGTCTGTGTGCGACCAAATCCCAACAAAGTTTGGATGGAGAATTTGATAAAAGAGCTGGAGACTGGAGTTCTATAGGGGACTAAAGCCAAATCAACTCACGTCAAATTCACATCCTTGACAAGAGACATGCAACAACTGCAGACCCGCCCAGATGCTGACAATCAAGCTGCCGGTTAGTTAACAAACATGGCGGCACAGTGGTGAAGTGGCCAGCAGGAATGTCACAGTGACATACAGTTGTCTGACGCTTCCGACAGACCGCCGCCTCCCCAGCACTTGGTAAAAATAACTTTATGTCGACGGGTCAAATAAGGAAGTTAAGAGCTGCGCTGCTAAACGTGGAGACCAAATATTCCAGCTGATGACTTTCACTCGCTGTATGCCGAACAAACATTATGTTAACTGTGTTGTCATGGCGGCGGTCCTGATCGCGTCGACAGTGGACAGGCACATGACCACAACGTGATGAGTACAACACACATGTTCAGTGACTGTCCTTCCTGCGTAGAAACATGCGACACCCACCTGAAGGACGGGGCTGTGGTCAAAGTTGTACGCGCTGGGCCGTCCCTCCAATGTGGAGAACGCCACGTTCCCACCAGTGAGCGGCGAAATGTCGCTGAAGTCATCAGTGCAAAGCGCCTGCTGCTCGTCTTCACCAGTGCGGATGAAGCCGCGGTTGGTCTTCTGGTATGTCTTTTCACACGAGCCACTGTAGTACTGGTACGGCACCCACGGTCCGGTCTCGCTGCTACGCTTGTAGATGGCGAAGCTTTCCGGCCGACTCGTGTGGAACTTCAGGCGCACGTACGTAATGTCGAACGCCTTACCTGCCGGGAAGATGCAATAGGGTCAAACGTCAGACATTGTCACACAATTATGTCACTTTTCAACATCATGTCCTTGCCACCGGCAGCCATCTTGTGAGGAAGAGCAGCCGAGACATACCTGACAAGTCTGAGCAGGCCCAAGGCCGCACTGTGTGTGTGGGAGAAGATGGGGGTGGGGGGGTGGTCAGAGTCAAAGAATCTGCTTTGTAAACAGTGTGATGGGGGGTGGGGGTGGGGGGGGGGTGCTCAGCTGGGGGGCCCCTCAGTGTGGAGTGCAAATAAAACAGAAGAAGCTGATTGGTTGGCTTTTTATTACAGGAAACTGTAGAAGAAAAAAAAAAACAGCACACAAGACAACCCCCACCCCCCCACCCCCAAATGAAATCAAAGTTCCAAGTAGTAAAGTTAGCTGTTCAATTATCCGGTGGCTCTTTACACAGTGTTAAGCCTCCTATTGTGCCCCCCCCTCCCCACACACACACACACACACACACACACACACACACACACACACACACACACAATCAGGCCCCGACATGAAAAGAGCCTCAAGGAGCTTTTCTTCCACACACTAGTGGGCGGGGCCAAGCTGACGCATGACACGCTAACAGCAGGAATGTGGGATGCCTGGTGAGAGAGAGAGAGAGGAGCATGCTGGGACTTTTCCTGTCCCGATTTGGACTTTGACAGCCGACTGAGCACAAAGGAGCCAGCGAGCCATCCCAATCAAACTTCCTGCGTCAGCAATGGTTAACGAGCACTTGGGAGGACACCCCCCCCCCCCCCCCCACCAAAGAACATTTCGACACAAACTTCCCGCTTGATGTCAAAATGACTGCTGTCCAAGGGGACATTTTTACAGTGAATTCCTGGGAATGCTCTTCCAGCCACTCAAGGGGGGGGGGGGAGGGGGGGGGGGGTGACAGTTGTGTAGGGTAACGAGTGGATGGGGCGGGGAGGATCAGGGTCCAATTAAATTTCCTCCCATGACCTCATCACATTCTTGAGCAGCCAAACAATGAATGCTTTTGACTGGTGGCGTGGGCCTTAGAAGCCTCACTGCAGCTCGCCATCATTGCTGCAGGTGAAAGGTCAGCTGGGCTGTGCATGGCAAACGACACCCGTGATGACCTCACGGGCACACGCCAACGCGCCTTATCGCCGACTCTGCCTACAACATTCTTTGCGCGGCGGCCATCTTTTCTTTCATAAACTCTCAGATTGGAGTAGACCACATTAAAATGTGTCATGTGACTGCAGTGACAACCGGTCTAGTGTATGTGCGAGAGAGAGAGAGAGAGAGAGAGAGAGAGATGTGTGATAATTACACGGACCACCAAAGAAGCCCCCCCCCCCCATCCCCTCCAGGTGTCACCTCAGCAGGAATTCAGGAACAGACACCAGTGGCCTTGTTATCAGTCCCAGCAGGATGCCCTTATCAAGACCCTCTCCCCCTAAACAAGCCGGTTCTTAACTCCTGAGGACTGACAACAACAGGGAGATGCAGACAGACCCACATCAGTGGAGTAGATATGTAGATGCTTCAATCAACTTGAATAAGTATACTCTGTGTACACTGTGTACTTAGAGTGTCAAAGGTGTAGTTCTGTCCCCACTCCATTGGTCATTGTACACTTACTGCACTTACTGTACACTTACTCCTTTTTAAGATTAAAGTGCAACCATTCAATGGAGCATCGGTCAGCGTCAACCCCCTCCGTTGTAGAATAATTACAAAATGAATTTTGGATTGTGTGAACAAGCAAAACACTACTTTCTGTGAGCGATGACTTTGCCGCCGCATTGCCATCACGCGACCGACCAGGAGAACAAGAGAGAACCCTGCACGCAACAACTGTGGACTACAGAGCTGTGTTTGTGCTGCAGTTGGTGCTATAGCACTGTTGCAACAAAACCTCGCCAAGCTCTATAAAACGAGATGTGGAACAGAGACTCATACACAATCCCACGTGTCGGATTCATTCAAAGCCACCACCATGTCAAGCAAGACGTAGCCACATGTAGGGATGCCTTAGGGTCATGCTCCCCAAGGGGGTAATAAAAGTGTGACATAGAAAGTAAATGTTGTTTCTCTGATTTCAGCTGATAAAATGTGAATACTTTTTAAATTTTTAATAAAAGCAGACCTATTATCTTTGTGTTTTAGCCAAAACCAGATATTCACACATAACTTCGGCTTTGGAAAATAGTGATGTGTATTTTTGCCTTTTTTCTGATATGTTGCGTATCCAACCACTAACTTTAGGCGTTTGCTTCATATGGTCTAAACAATAATTTGATAATTGAAACACAATTAAAAATGGGTGGATGGATTTTACATTTGTGGATTATACTGGTTACGAAAAAGAAGCATAATGTTTTGTTGGAGTTTGGTCAAAATACTTGTTTTGGATGTTGCACAAAGAGGTTTAATACTTCAGAAATCACAAAATGACAATGCCCAAACAGGCTGAAATTGACATTTAGTATAGTATTCAACACTATTTCCTTTGTTTATTTAATGTGTTTGCAATATATGTATAATATAAGCATTATATCTAGGCCATTTACGATATCAAATTTTGCTGGTCAAGAATTATGCTACAAAATTAATTCATTTTTTACCGCTTATCCTCACGAGGGTGGCGGGAGTGCTGGAGCCTATCCCAGATGTCTTCAAGCGAGAGGCAGGGTACACCCTGGACTGGTCGCCAGCCAATCACAGGGCACATATAGACAAACAACCATTCACACTCACATTCATACCTATGGACAATTTGGAGTTGCCAGTTAACCTAGCATTTTTTTGGAATGTGGGAGGAAACTGGAGTACCCGGAGAGAACCCACGCATGCACGGGGAGAACATGCAAACTCCACACAGAGATGCCAGAGGGTGTAATCGAACTCAGGTCTCCTAGGTGTGTGGCCTGCGTGCTAACCACAAAATACATATAGATACTCAATGTTATCGCAACATTTTTTTTCATTCAATTTAGTCATGAGTTGTCATTCCCATTTGCACCACTAGTGTAGCGTGTACCTGTGTGAGACATTGCATGCACTGTTTGCTGTTATATTTGCCTCAGCAATCGTTGACTGTCAGAACCAATGCAACGCTACCCGAGGAAACCATGTCCATGTCTGTGTTAATGCGCTCACGGTGTTCATTCTGTTTAAAACTGAAATATTCCCACACGGTGTCTGCAGCATTCGCATTAAAGGGGACCTTTTTGTTTAGACCACTTTTGTTTTTTATTTTTCCCTTCATTCAAAATCTTTACGTGAAACATGAATACATATTTCTTTCACTTTTCTGTGCATTATAACACGAGAAAGCAAGTTAATTGGAGCTAGCTTACAATGCTGTTATTGGGATACACCTATTTCGTTGCATTGTGTGATATACATGCCGTGATCATGCATTAACACGTACACTAATAACATGCAATAGTTGCAGTATTTTGATGATGTAAAACACTACCAAAATGTCTTTTCTCGGCGCATTGTGTCGCAGAAAGACGAGCAGACACGCAAACACGCATACATACAGTAAATGCATATCAATTTATCAAGGATGTCATGATTATCGACCTGTTTTTTTTTTAGCATTCAATAATTTATTCATTATCGTTACATTAATTTAATTTATTCATTACATTGTTTTCACCCAATGATCTGTACTTGTGTGCACGCAATATTTCTTTTTTCAACCCACCAATACAAAAAACAGGAGTGGTCCTGTGTGGAAACGGCCTGGGTGTAAACGGACTTGTGCAAACTCAATGCAAGGGATGTGTTATAATTTGTTTTGGAAGTACTTAACTGCAGCAATTGACACACAGCAAAACACTAATGGCCAAATGAACAGAGTAAGACTTGGGGCCTCGCCAGTCAGTGATGTCACAGTGATCTAAAATGACCCATTATCTTCTGGTCGGCCTTCACATCCCCTTCCACCAGCTGTCCCTCTGTCCCTAAAAAAAATCCCACACAGACTGTTCTTCCCACAGGATAGGAAGTCCCCTTAAAGGCAAACGGCACTTCACTTTTTTTATATTTTGCCTATTCCAAATCATTATAGGAAACATGAACACATTCTTCTTTGCTGGTTTGCTGTCATCATTTTTTACCTGAAGCCTGGAGCACATATCCATCCCAATGAGAGTGACCATTGTAAGGGTTGACGCTATATCTATGCTGCTGTTGTTGACAGAACTAGCATAAGTATGTGAAATCAATGCGACAGAGGTTTCGATAGTGTTTTAAATCATCAAAATACAGCAAGATACTGCAACTATTACATGCTATCATCAGTGTACGTGTTAATGCATGATAACAGCATGTATATCAAATGATGTAACATTGTTAGAGGGCTCCATAGTCGAAATAGGTGTATCTCAATGACGTACATTCTTAGGTAGCTCATATTCTATTAACTAGTTTTCTCCCATTATAATGTACAGAAAAAAGAAAGAATATGTGTTCATGTTTCGCGTAAGGATTGTGAATGATGGGCAAAATTCCCCCCCAAAAAATGGAGTCAGAAGACAAAAGGTCAGCCTTAAATCACGACAACATCACAAGTTCCCCTTCATCAAGACGGGCAGCTGTGATGACATCATAGAACAACATTAGGACGCTGCACGTGAGAAGTCTTCCCCTGTCTGCCTTTGAGAACGAGTCAGGGCTTGTGTCGTCATGACGACTGCTCATGACGAGTGAGCAGCTTCTAATTAGCGCTCGGGAATGTGGACTCTGCACTTCAAAAGAAGGCAAACAGACGACCTGGAGAACCTGCGGAAGTGAAGAAGTTCGAGGGCGCGTTCACGTGACCTCCACACTGACACGTTCAGGGGAATTCGTTCATTGGGTGATTGTAAACACTTGCTCAAAGGCATCATGTGAAGACACGGATGCTCTTCACTTTGAAGTCTTAAAGCACTATATGGACTAGAAGCCAGAATTTAAAAAAAAAATGAATGGGAGTGAGACGGCAGAAGAGACACTGCAGCAGCCATTGACCCTGAAAACGATTCTGGTAGCTGGTCAGCTGACCAACCATCAGAGACGCTCATCCAGATGTTCAACATCACATTCCCACGCCACCACCCTCCCCTCCTGGTCTCCCAGGAGAGGAGTACAATTTACAGCAGCTGCTCAGCCAAGAAAACTTTCCCACAGTGCAAACAACTTCCTGTCAGCTGACCTGCCACCTGCCAATGAAATGACTCCTTACCACTAACATGTCACAACTGTAAAGCAGCAGCGGGGGGGACGACTGTTCCAGTCCAGCTGTGTCGTAGGACACATGTGTATGTGATGCATATCTGTCACCATGGTAACCGGAGGAAGGACAGCTTGTGTTGGACGCGTGACCACCTGAGACGAGAATGCGGAGGCACCGCAGAAATAGATGTCTTTTTTTAAATGAAAGATGAGCGCTCCAATGTGGGCTTATGGGACACAAATAGCGACGTTCATCGTGTTCACTCCGACAACAGAGTGCGGGTTCAAAGGTCATATCGCTGACTCAAAAAACAAGTTCTTTGTTGATAAACTTTGTTGCTTCATGTTTTACATTTTACATATTGGCTGTATGACCGGTCCAGGGTAGACACCGCCTCTCACTCAAAGTCAGATGGGATAGGCTCCAGCATGAGGATAAGCGGCATGGAAAATGGATATTGGCTGTATGTACACAATGATCTACATTTAAGATTTGCCCTTATTAGTCCCACAAGGGCAAATCTACACCACACACAAGGTGTCATGTGACTGGACAGTGATGATGGTGGCGAGGTTGGGGTCTTACCGAGATGCAGGGTGAGGTTGATGGCGTTGGGGTACTGGACTCCGGCCAGCATGGTCTGACTCTGCCACCAGGTGGTGTCCTGCTGGTTGTTGTAGTCGGTCAGGTAGACGGCGCCGTGTTGGTTCCTTGGGTCGCGCGCGTCACAGATGTGGCACGACTTAGTGACGCCAGTGGCGCCGGTCTGAACGCAGTACTCCTCCGGGGGGGCCCCGCATGTGTTGGTGGCCACCACCGTGACGTTGAAAGCGGCGTTGACGAACTCCGGCATGCAGCGCTGCGCTCTCCCGTGCTCGTCCGCGCACTCATCCATGGCAGCGCTGACAAGCGGTACCGCGGCGTACAGAACAGCGACCACAACCGGGAACGGGACCCGGAGTAGACCTGGCATCTTGGCGCTCCTCCGCGTCGTCCTCTCGTTTGCGCGAAGTTTCAGAGTAGTCAAGAGTTGTCCAAAGTTGCTCCAAACTCGCCGCGAAACGACTGACGTGAGACGGAACGAGCACCGACGGCCTGTGGTTCATGCGGAGAGGTTCGGTGGAGCTCCTGAGCGGGTCGAAGTGACTTCAGCTCTTTGTGTCCACCGCCATGAACACGACCCAGCAGACTACACCCAGTGCAGCAGCGCGCATGCGCAACAAAGACCCGCGCCCACTTCCGTGCTAAAAAAAAAGTAGCAGCGACTCCTTGGTGAACTTTGACCCCGCCTGACTCGTTCAAAACAACTTGTTTCCTCAAGTAATTTTTGACTTTTTTGTACTTGTAATGTCGTTGTAGTTAAGTGCTAACTTTGTAAAACCACTTCCATTTGTTCTCGCAGATGTTTTCGAAAACAGTACTGCAGGGGCTACAACATGCTAGCTTGGAGGTCACTGCATTTGCTACCAAATTAGGGTGCTGTATTTGCTAGTAGATTACTATATATACTAGGAGATAGTATAGTTACTAGTATTTAGTTACAAACACTTACTTACAAGAACTATATGCTGCAGCAGTCACTAGTACATAGTTGCTACACTTACTAGTATGAGGTTATTATAGTTACAAATATATAGTTATTATAAGAATTGTGACTTTTGAGCTACTGTGTTAAATCTAAACTAACCACAGAGTCTGCTGCTGTAAACCAACAGATGAAGTACAAGTAGAAGTACATCAAGAGCAACAAGTAAACTATTTCCTTGATTTAAACACGTCAGAAGTTATTTGCTCAGGTTACTGACTCTGTCTCACATACACATTTCATTTTTTTAATGAAAACTGACTAATGAAAATGACTTTTAAAAGTCACAGAGTATTTGGGGACTTTAAATTCAAAGTATTGTGCATTTTCTGTTGTCACTGAGCAGCAGCGGTTGCTTCTGAGAGGTCCGCCCCACCCCAAAACAGTCACAATCAGTGCTCAGCTCTATAGAGTATAGAGTATAGTGCAGATTTATGCATCCATAAAGGCGTGTGTGATAAATTAAACAAGTAGTTCTAACTGCAAGCTCAACTGTGGAGACTGGAGGCAAATCCAGATGTAATTATTACGCTGTTTGGACTTTGAGAGATACTGGCTGAGAAAACATATTTAAATTATTTTATTTTGATGAAGTGATGGTTAATTTTAGATTACCAAACAAAGAATCAAGTTTAAATGTAATTAAAAATGTAATGAAGGTGTTTTGTATCACTTATTTATCTCTCCTATGAAGTTGTGCTTGATGCTCATCCATCTTTTTTCTATGACGCTTATAGTCACTAGGGTCGCATATGCAAATAATATTCAAAATATCTGATGATGTCATCTAGCGAATTCTAAGACACCCAATAGCTACGGAGGAGTTGGCAACAGTCGTCTCACTCTTGACCTTTGGAGGCCTCAGCTGAACAAAAACATGATAGTAATTTGGCGCCCCCTGCGGGAAATAATCAAAACAACAAGTGCTAAACGCTGCCTATTTTAAAGCTGCTGAATGTCCCCGGCTCAAGATTACATTACATATTTACATATGATTAGATATTTTCTAACCAATATACCCACCAGCAAGCAGATGTTACAAATGGTGGTTTAAAATAATGCACTGAATAAAAACAATTTTATTTTTTATAATTACAAGGTCAAGTAGATAAAAACTGTAATGGGTAGGCACACACACACACACACACACACACACACACACACACACACACACACACACACACACACAAAGCAGCCCCAGGGGTGTTGTGCATGAATTTACATTTGCTATAAATTGTGTAGTATGTACAGTTCATACTTTCCAACAAAAGATGGCACTGTTGGCACATTGTTGTCATAGTCTACCTTGCATGTATCAATAAAAAAGTACTGGAGAGCTTGGTTGATTGATTGCAATCCTAAATTAATTAACTTGTAATTGCTTAGTGTATAACTTGTGCTGCATGGCGGAAGAGAACCCTGGTCACCTAGCTGTGAGGTCTACACACTAACCACTCGACCGCTGTGCAGCTACATTCCAAAAACATGCTAGGTTAATTGGTGACTCCAAATTGTCCATAGGCATGAATGTGAGTGTGAATGGTTGTTTGTCTATATGTGCCCTGTGATTGGCTGGCAACCAGTCCAGGGTGTACCCCGCCGCTCGCCCGAAGACAGCTGGGATAGGCTCCAGCACTCCCCGCGACCCTCGTGAGGATAAGCGGTAGAAAATGAATGAATGCTTTAGCCACACAGTGGATGAGTGGTTTGCACGATAGTCTCAGTCAGAAGACCTGCAAGACTTGGGTTCGCTTGTGTGGTTTTTGCATGTTCCACATTCCAAAAACGTTAGGCTGATTGGCGATTGTAAATTGTCCATATAGGTATGAGCTGAGTGGGAATGTTTGTTTGTCTAAATGTGCCCTTGTTGTAGCCTGCCACTCGCCCAAAGTCAGTTGGGAAAGGCTCAAGTATACCCCCGCGACCCAAGTGAGGGATAAGCAGCATATAAAATGGCTTTCTCCAGTGACATGAACATTTTTTCCATCCTCTGATTTATTGGTATCACTGTCACGGTTGTCGTGTTACACCAAGAGGCAGAAACAGCAGTAAGTACAGATTAAAAAGTATTTCATTACAGGAAAATATGTATAAGCTCTTATGGAACAGATTGGCTCCCAAAGAGGAGAGACGAAAAATACCAAGTCCAAAGAAAAACAAATGCATAGGATGGTGAAACTCACTGAACAAACCAACTTCAAAAAAAACACACAATTAAACAAAGGTGAAGCACCCAGAAGTCGCTTCCTTTTAAATTCAGGATTTGGTACATTCCAGTTCCGGTAACTGTAATTGGTTTCACTTTTTGTTGAAGTGTTTTGCACTTATCGGCTACTGTACAAATCGCTATTGTTAGCTGACAACAAACCAACAAGTGAACGTGTGTTACATAGGGTGCAGTTCAGTTTACATGCTTTCATAATGCCGCCTACAGAGAACACACTAACTCCTTATTTCTAAAATCACATCCTCATATTTAAACTTGCTGATATAGTTAATCTTCAAACAGCTAAAATAATACATAAGGCTACAAATAACCAATTACCTAAAAATGTCATCCAATACTTCTCTACAAGAGAGGAGAAATATGATCTCAGGGAAGAACTAAATTAGAAACATTTATATGCTAGGACTAGGACTAGAATTTCAGTATGTGGAATCAAACTATGGAATGGATTGAGTAAGACCCTCAAACAATGCACAACGATGAGCCAATTCAAGAAACAATACAAGCAGTTGATGTTTGCTAAATACAAGGATGAAGAGTCTTGAACCAGTCATGATGTGCTATATATATCACTATATTGACACGCACTATGGTACACATTATGTCATTGGATGCTCATATCACCTCGTACTTCGGTATGTGACAAAAAACTTAAACTATATTAGGAAAGCAGGAAGTGAACAAATGTAACAGTTAATGATTGTAAACGTACCAGATGGAGGGGTAGGATTTAATAAGCTTTGCTTCTTCCTACTCCTTTTGGACATGTGGAACTGTGAACTGATTATGGGATGCATTCAATTGTAATCTGATGCATGTTCAAATGAAATAAAACCATTACCATTACCATTACCATTACCATTACCATTACCATTACCATTACCATTACCATTATCATCAAACAGGAAGATGTAATGGCTGGGGTATGTTCGCCTCACAGCAGCTTTAACTTTGGTAGTACAGTAGCCCAACAAAAATGCAAATGCAATGCTAATAGTTGGAATACTAACAGTAAGCCTCGCCACAGGTTCATATAACATGCTGTTAGGAGGTGATTTTAAATTCCGACTAGTACTATTGTACTTTTGTACAGAGTGATAACAGACTTTAGCCAGACAGGAAGCCCAGAAGTGTGTGAACAAAATAACAGGCGTGTTGCTGCCTGAGCGACATGACCTGGAGATAGAGTTCCAGCTCATCCTCGTCCAAGAGCTTCCCATTCATTTTCAACGCTTTTCGGGAAGTAAGTTTCCATGATTACAGCAAATGTTACGAAATATACACTAATCACCGTCGAAGATACATTTTGATGTGGATGTTCTTTGCAGGCTGTGACAGAAATTATTTGTTAAAATGGCATGACGCTGAAGAATACAACTAGTAATACTATGACGACTACTATGACGAGTAATAATATAAAACAATCATAGCTAATAGGCAACACCCAAACATCCTTTACTGTGTTTTCATCTGCAGATGGTGCTAACAACATAGGTTCCAATTCAAGACATCCGCTGAATGCATGTGTGTGTGTTTGTGTGTGAATGTGTGTGTGTTGGCACAGTAACCAATTTGGGTGTGACCATGTTCTTTAGGCTTGTGGAAACAGAGAATGTCTGTGTGTCTGGAGTGTGTATGCGTGAGTAAGTCTGAGTAAGTGTGTGTGTATGCCAGGATGATATGTGTGTATGTTTGTAACACGTGCACACTCCTTGTGAGAATGGGTCAATGTAATACAAGTTCTCGTAAAACAGGGAGTGCTAGTAGACAATACTACGCTAATGTCAATTTCTATTTCCATGAAGGGCACGCGTGGTGAACACAAGCAGACATCTTGGTGTGACGAATGCGGTGGACTCATCCAGAACAACGCCCCAACACACACTCATGTATGAGTATGCGCGGCGTGTCCTAACGTGCAGGTACACTGCAGTTAAAAGTCGACTGTAGGAGAATCACCAGGATATTGGACTAGCGTGCGATGAGAGGACAACATGAGGGCCAGCTGGATGTACCTCTGCACACTTTTCTTTGCATTTTGTGTCGTCGTGGCAACAGACAGTAAGTCATGTTACCTGTTACTGCAACCGAGAGTCGAAATAACTTTGTAGGAGATGTTTAACTTTGACATTGAATGCACCACCGGTGGCGACTTTATTGTCACATTAACATATGTGAACTTTGCCCCACGGCTGAGACAAAGATTGTTGCCTTGCCTTGAGTTGTTTTCCCAGGGTGTCGTTAGGGACTGGTACATGGGTTATGGGTTAGACGCCATCAGGACATGTTCATGTGCTGTTTCTCCAGAAGAGGTCCTTTGCAACTGCGGTGGCCGATCTGCGTGGTGCCTGCGGGATGAGCTGGGTCTGCGTTGCATCAACTGCGAGGGGAACAGCGAAGGCCGTCGTTGCGAGCGCTGCAAAGAGGGCTTCTACAAACAGGAGGCGTCACTGAGCTGCACATCGTGTGGCTGCCATGCCGCGGGTGAGACCCCGACATTAGCGGTTTAACTGACTTACCTGAACGCATGACAGATTATCACGCCTCTGTTCCCATAGGTTCTGTCAGTACCATGTGTGACCACAGGGGACATTGTACCTGCAAAGAAGGTGTAACGGGAGAAAAGTGCAACCGCTGCTCAAATGGACCAATCGGACATAACGGCTGCTTACAGAGGTTGAAAAAAAAAGAACTTCCTTCAGGGACCTTTGACCTTTCACTAAACTTCCTGTTCTATGTTGATTATAGACGCCGACCCAGGGAAGATTCTGGTTCTCCGTTGTGTTTCTGCTACGGACACAGCAAACAATGTTCTCCTCAGTCCATTTACACGGTCCACAACATCACCTCCACCTTTGCACATGGTAACCTTTCACCTTCACAGTAAAATCCCAGAGAAAAAAGCAGTTGTGACACATTTGTGTTTTCAGGACCGGAAGGTTGGAAGGCAGCGACCTCACATGGACTCACGCCGGCAGATGTCCACTACCGCTGGTCGCCAAAGCACCAGGATGTGGAGGTCATCTCCAGAAACAGCCTACCAGTCTACCTTTATGCTCCAGGTGTGAACAACACCCACCTTCTTCCCACTTAGCCCCTCCTTTTAACCCCAGTCTTGTTTTTCTCCTCCAGCTTCATACTTGGGCAAAAGGTTGCTAAGTTACGGCCAGAACTTGTCTTTCTCATTGCGTCTGGACCGTGGCATTCCACACCCATCTATCAATGATGTGATTCTGGAAGGTTCTGGTCAGAGAGTGTCCGCCTCGCTGGGCGACCTGCGCTCCGTGGTTCCTTGCGGACAGAAACTCAACTACACATTCAGGTCAGAGCTCCACCCACTCGATCAGGTTCTCGCTGCCACATGAAGGTGTTGGGAGAGAACATTCCTGGCACTCCAGCAAGTAGAAACAAACCAGGAATCCGCTGCTCTCATGTTGTTAGCTACATGACTCGCGGCTCTTTGGAACCGGGTCTTGCTGCCAAAACCAAAACCTGGTTTAACTGGGACTGGATTAATGGTGTGCGTGACATACTGTAAAATAACGACACTGGAACCTCATGACTCCCTGATGTGGGTCACCATCTGCTCGGAAAGTAAATAGAGAATAATATTGTTTACCATGGAAGCAGGGTTCAAAACGACCAATCAGCATGTTTCGTCGTGTTTTGGACCTTCTCATGTGTAGAAAGATAAACCAGTGAAGTCACTCATGTTATTTCAGACTGGATGAGAAGCCAGAAAGCAGGTGGCACCCCCAGCTCTCCCGCTTCCAGTTCCAGACACTCCTCCAGAACCTGAGCGCCATCAAGATACGTGCCACCTTTGGAAACGGAGGTGAGACCAGCCTGGACCTGATGGTACCCATCATGTGGTCGCTTGTTGTCAGCTAAACTGTTCCTTGTCTCTAGGACGGGGTTACCTTGACAACGTGAAACTGGTGTCGGCAAAGCGACAGGATGGAGTCCTTGCCGACTGGGTCCAGGTCTGTGTCTGTCCGCAGGGATACGAGGGTGAATTTTGCGAACAATGCTCAGCCGGTTTCAAGCGCCAGAAGGCCATGGATGGTGCCTTCAGCCCATGCGAGCCCTGCAACTGCAGAGGGGGCGACTGCGACCCGCAAACGGGCGACTGTTACCCTGCTGACGAGACGCAGAGCTGCTCGGACGGTTTCTATTGGGACCTCTGGACCCGAGCCTGCATGAAGTGTCCCTGTCCCGAGGGAGTGTTGTGCTCACTGGTTGCTGGATCAGCGCAACCTCAGTGTCACTTCTGTCCACCTGGAACCACAGGTTAGTTCGGAATCCTCTGTATTACACAATCCCAACCATATGGGGGCGCAATATTCATGCAACTAACAGGTCTGTCTCTGTGTATGTTCAGGTGTTCGCTGTGATGAGTGTCAGGAGGGGTTTTACGGTGCGCCTGCAGGGATCCCTGGAGAGCGGCGAGGATGCCGACCTTGCGAGTGTAACGGCCACATTGACGTCAGAGTGGCGGGAAGCTGCGAGCGCACGAGTGGCGAATGTCTCAAGTGTGTCAACAACACGATGGGACGGCAGTGTGACATCTGCTTGCCAGGATTCTATCACCGCAGATTGGCTGACGCCTGCAGACGTGAGTTGGCGCCAAACATTCATTCCTTCATTCATTCGCGTGGGTGCTGGAGCCTATCCCAGCTGTCTTCGGACGAGAGGCGGGGTACACCCTGGACTGGTCACCAGCCAATCACAGGGCACATTAAGACAAACAACCATTCACACTCACATTCATACCTATGGACAATTTGGAGTCGCCAATTAAACCTAGCATGTTTTTGGAATGTGGGAGGAAACCGGAATTCCCGGAGAAAACCCACGCATGCACGGGAAGAACATGCAAATTCCACACAGAGATGGCCGAGGGTGGAATTGAACCCTAGTCTCTTAGTTGTGAGGTCTGAGCGCTAACCACTCGACCGCCGTGCAGCCCGCACCAAATATTCATATTTCATTTTTGGGCCAAAAAATGTGGAATTCTGGGAAAACCTGGAATTTTTGGAATGTGGAAACTAGATAGACTGGATGTCTTAAATCATCTTAAATGGTTTTAATGTTTGAATAGAATCAGTGCAATTAGTAAGAGCTCTAAAGATCAAAGAAAATTTGTGTTATGGAAAATGTGGAATTTCAGGAAAATAGGGAATGTCCTGAATGTGCTGAAATGCGAAAAAATGAGGCATTCACACTAAAAGTTGACGTTTTTTGTGTGTTTGCTCGGCAGCGTGCAACTGCGACCTTCAAGGCTCGGAGTCAGCGCAGTGTGACGACGACGGCCTTTGTCGCTGCAAGCCGGGATTTGAGGGGTCAAAGTGTCAGACGTCCCGCGAGTGTCCCATTTGTTTCAACGCTGCCAAAGCCAAGGTGAGAAATTGGATCAGATTGATGACCTTCCCTCTGCTTTTATTGGCACTGACCAAATGACATCATTCAATTAACAGGCAAAGAACATTAAACTATATGAATACAAAAACCCCTACTTGTTTAATGTCAGAATGTTCTCAAATGTAACATGACTGACGCATCCATGTGTGCAGAAACGTTTTGTTTATCAGTGATAAAAGCAGTAGTTGCGGCAGGAATTAATGGCCCCCATGAAAAGAATGACCTTGGGTCCCCTAACTGTTGTCACCCCTCTCTAGAACCATAACTGACCTAACAAGAGCTTCACATAACCGTGAAGGCCTGCATATGTCTTGCTTCTTATTGTCATATATACTAGATTTCCAGTGTAATATTTACTGTTAATGAGTTGTCCATGCAACAGTCTGCTATTATATTATGGTATGCAATTCACTACTTGATGCAAGACAACATCACTAATGTTCTAAAGGCCATGATTTTATTGTCCATTCATCCATTTTCTGTACCGCTAATCCTCACGAGGCGAGAGGCGGGGTACACCGTGGACTGGTCGCCAGCCAATCACAGGGCACATGTAGACAAACAACCATTCACACTCACATTCATACCTATGGACAATTTGGAGTCGCCAATTAACCTAGCTTGTTCTTGGAATGTGGGAGGAAACCGGAAACCCACGCATGCACGGGGAGAACATGCAAACTCCACACAGAGATGGCCGAGAGTGGAATTGAACTCCGGTCTCCTATAGGTGTGAGGCCTGCACGCTAACCACTTGTTCGCCATGCAGCCAAATGATTGATGAATATTATTACCACATAAAAGTACCATGAAGTACTCGACGTCTTCAACGTGCTCTTCTTCTTCTGAGACTATTAGATGGAGGCGTTTGCCATCAAACTGCAGCAACTGGAGGCGCTGAACTCGCAGATGGGCAGTGGCTTCCAACCCGCCAACATATTGGGCATGCTGAGTGCCGCAGAGACACTGGTCAACGACCTCGAGGGCGATGCTAAGCGGCTAACTGGTGTGACATCGTGCATTTACAACTGGCTTGATGGAAAACATTTAACTATACAGAAGTGTTTGTGTGACGTTTGAAATGCTCTGCTGTCCAACAGACATGGACAAGCGGGTGCAAAAAAGCCTCTCCTCCATCGGCAAAGCACAACTGTCTGAGGAGCAAGACATCGAGAACATAGCTGACGCGAGCGCCGACATCAAACAACATCAACAGACCTACAAGGCCAAAGTGGCTCAGCTTAACGATTTAATGGATGACATGAAACGCAAACTGGGAGAGGCCAAGGCAGACCTTCGGTCCTTCGTAAGTGTTCTTATAGCATCTTGGTCATCTGACTTCAGGTGATGAAGAAGAAGATTATTTTTTCCTTATTTCAGAATGTTGCTCTGGGAGACGCCCCGCAGGGTCCAAATGTTTGGTCTGCTTTGGCGAAGACGGCGTCAGGCTTGGCTGATAAGTGCGTATACCAGACCCATGTACAATGCATTTCTAATATACGGTAAATATAGCATCGGTGTAGTACATATAAGGCTCCAGAATACCCATAATGGATAGACTGATGTTGTAAATCTACTGTAGTAGTGTCGAGTACTGTCAATGTAGTAAACCTAGTACTGTCAATGTAGTAACTACAGAAGTGTCCAAAATATAGTGTTAACGTAATGTAATAAATATATTAGTGACAACTAACTAAATATAGTGTAAATATAGTTTCAATTTGGTAAATATTGTTATTATTATTGTCAATGGAGAAAATGTAGTTGCGTAAATGTAGCAAATATAGTGTCAATGTAGTAAATGTAGTGTACATGTAGTACTGTAAATATAGCACAGTACAGATAAAACATAAATATATTTGAAATATCGTAAATATAGTGTCAATGTAGTAAATGTAGTGTAAAAGTAATACTGTAAATATAGCACAATACCGATAATGAAGTAAATATAGTTGAAATATCTTAAATATAGTGTCAATATTGTACCGTAAATATAGCACAGTACCGATAAGGAAGTAAATATAGTTGAAATATCTTGAATATAGTGTCAAGGTAGTACTGCAAAAATAGCACAGTACCGATAATGAAGTAAATATAGTTGAAATGTCATAAATATAGTGTCAAGGTAGTACTGCAAATATAGCACAGTACCGATAATGAAGTAAATATAGTTGAAATATCTTGAATATAGTGTCAATGTAGTACTGTAAATATAGCACAGTACCGATAATGAAGTAAATATAGTTGAAATGTCATAAATATAGTGTCAATGTAGTACTGTAAATATAGCACAGTACCGATAATGAAGTAAATATAGTTGAAATATCTTACATATAGTGTCAATGTAGTACCTTAAATATAGCACAGTGCCGATAATGAAGTAAATATAGTGTCAATGTAGTAAATACAGTGTAAAAGTAATACTGTAAATATAGCACAGTACCGATAATGAAGTAAATATAGTGTAAAAGTCGTAAATATAGTGTAAATGTAGTAAATATAGTGTAAAAGTAATACTGTAAATATAGTACAGTAGCGATAATGAAGTAAATGTCATTTAAATGTGCTAAATATGGTGTCAATGTAGTAAATATAATTTGTGTAAATATAGTAGTGTCAAAATAGTAAATATAGTTGTGTAAATATAGTAGTGTCAACATAGTAAATATAGTTGTGTAAATGCAGTAAATATAATGTGTCAATGTAGTAAATATAGGGTAAATGTAGCCAATATAGTAGTGACAATGGAGTAAATATATAGTTTACATTTCATAAAAATAGTAGTGGCAGCGAAGTAAATGTAATTGAAATGTAGTAAATATTGTGTCACTGTCATAATTATAGTAATGTCAATATAGTGAGTAAATTCAGTAAATACAGTGTGATTGTATTAGTGTAAATATAGTATTTTAAATGTAGTGATATGTGCGGTAAATATCCAAACGCCTGGCTCTCTCAGACATCAGACAAAGGCGGGTGCGGTGGATCGGAGCGCCAACGAAGCTCTGAGTGATGCCCAGAAAGGTCTGGCGCTGGTGCGGACGCTGATAAACAAGGAGAACAAAGTCAAAGATCTGATTGGAGACGTGAAAAATGCGTAAGTCATTTCACTGTCCAATAGAGTGTCCTCCGTCTTCATTCCATTCCACCGTTCTGACGTCGTGTGTGCACGCTCAGGTACGACCACATGGCGGCCCAGACAAAGGGTTTAGAGAATCGAGCGGTGGATGTGAGTCAGGAGGCCACAGATGAGAGCAACTTGGCAGACGACATGGCAGAAGACATTACCAGGATGGAGCGAGACATCCCATCCGGTCTTAAGGTAACGCTGTCGCCTTGATGTTCATAAACATGTAGCATCACCTGACTTCTTATTCTGTTCAGGAGGGGACAGACGCCATGGCTGCCAAGTTGGATTTCCTGCGAGAAGCTGTCGACGAGAACACAGCAGATTTTGAGGCTCTTCAGGACGAAATGTACCGAGACAAAGTAGCCACCCAGGACCTCTTGGCACAAGGCAGAAGTGCTCAGCAGGTTGGTCTTCTGACCTCCAGAAGGTACACATCAGCCGCAGGTCAGGTGTCTCATGAGTTCTTGTGTGATCCCTGACAGGAAGTGGACACACTAACAAACAGAGTGAACGCCGCCAAGGCTGACACTGAAGGGGCGCTGCAACGCATCAACAGCAACACCGACAAGCTGGATGGCGCCCTCGACGCTCTGAGAGGTGAACTGAAGGTCACAAACATGTAAAAGCGATACAGCGGCAGCTGAGCGTCTTCCCGTCTCTACGTTCTCAGGCTTTGATCAACAGATTGTCAACAACAAGGCACTGGCGGACGCCGCTATCAAGCGATTTCCGATCATTGATGCGACCATCCAGAAAGCCGACAAAAACAACGCAGAGACGCTAGCATTGCTGGAGAACGCGTCAGAAGACTCCAATGGAGTGATGGAGTCCATCAACCAGCTGGAGAACATGATCCCCAATCTGGAGGTGCTTCACCATGTGCTTCACCATACTTAGCAATATTTGTTAGCCTTACTTAGCAAAACAAAAAGTCGTAGTTGCTCTGTGTGAATTCATGTTTAACTCGTCAGGGAATGATGAGGTCATTACCGCCTCATGTGGGCCTGATGACCAATGCCACTAAATTGAACGAGGGTGCCAAAGATCTGCGTGCGCAAGCAGGCGATTTCGCTACAGACCTTGAAGACAGGCTCCACCAGGCCAGAAGACAGACGGCGGAAGCAGATGAGGTGAGAAGTCGACTGTGACTGACAAGAACATCTATAATGGTGACATGGTGGACATGCTTCATCCGCAGGCTGCTTTAGGAGCCGACTCGGCGTGGGCGAACGCCAAACGGGCCAGAGATGCCGCAGGAAGAACACTGCAAAACATCAACAACATGCTGGCCAACCTCAGTATGACATGCAACACGTGCCGTACAGCCCCCTCTGGTGGCGACCTCTCACCTCTTCTTCTTCTTCTTCTCTGCAGACGAGCCGGGTTCGCTGGACATGGAGCGTCTCAAGCAGCTGGAGGACTCGCTGGCTGCCGCACGCAACAACGTGGAGGCAAATCTGAGGCCTCGGCTGACGGACGCGACATTGCTCGAGGCTGCTCGGCGCCGCCAGCTGGATGCTATTAATCGGGACATCGATGCCATCTTAGCAGACATCACCAACCTGGAGGACATCCTGAAAGCCATCCCCAACGGCTGCTTCAACGGATCCCTAAGGGAGCTTCAGTGAGAGGAGGCCATTTTGTTTCCACTTGGCGATGGACTTAAGTTTTGTATGACCCAATCCAACTTCCTGCATTAATGCACATTAGTGGACATCAGCAGCTATGCTCACATTTTGTTATTTTTCTATTTATATAATAATGTGTACATACAACTTTGTCACTTCTGCCAACTTATTATCAGATCAATGGATCAATATTTAATTTGTAACGTAAGCTAATAAGCTAACCATTGTAACGTAATAAATACATTGTAGAATGTTGACTGGAACACACATAGTCAGTGTTGTATTTTATTGTTGCAAGTGTCATCTACAAAGATTCATGCCAGAAGCAGAACCAAAAGCAAAAAAATTGTCTGAGCATGCACACCACTGACAACAAACACTATTGCGCTTTTATTTTGAAAATGTGAAAAATAACCACGGTTAAGTGTTTATCGGTCAAAATATTCATGTTCCACTTTTTATGGACTCAACTGGTCCACTGGGGGGGGCTTTTGTGCATCACCTGAACAACTGCTAGCATTGCGTTAGCCATGTGGCTAACAAGCTAATGTACGTCAACATAAACGTGGGATGAGGACACTGGACTGCTGTCACGTTGGCGAGCGTGTTGCATGCATCCACTGACTTGATGAAAAACAGGAAGTGACGTGACCACCCCCCACCCTGATGGCAGAGTCACATGACCCAAAGGTTGATGGTTCTTTATCCCGAGGCCTTGATGTACAGCTGAGTCTGCAGGATGTAGTCAATGACCGGCTGGTTCAGGTAGTCCACAACATGGCCGTCACCGTGCTGCAGGGCCAGTCTGCAGAAGCACGACGGCACAACATGAAGGGTCTGTTTTACCCACAATGCATTTCACATAAGAACAGGAAATTGCTGTGACATCAGCAGAAAGCGTTGCCGCTCACCTGCTCTTGGTGGAGCTTACGACAGCCATGGGATGGTTGGTGGCATCCTTCACCACTATGATGTTGTCCTGGAAACGAGAGGGTGGGAAAGGTCAGAGCGGGGAAAGACCACGTCTGACTCGGTCATGTGCAGACAGGACCTTGTGCTTGCGGAGTACGGCCGAATGGTTCATGATCCTCTCTGTGTCGGTGCCGTCACGAGGAACAACCACCATCCCAAAATCGCCCACGATAACCTCCATCTGAGAGCACAGGAAGACCAGCTGATGGATGTTGCAGGGCGGTCTCAACAAGAACACTATGGCCGTGTCTCAAATGGAATACTATACAGTGGAACCTTGGTTAGTGTCATTAGTCCGTTCCAGAGGGTGTGACTAACCGAAATCAAATTTGTCCTTAAGAAATCACATAAATCACATACAGAAAACAATTCAAAATGCATATAAATACATATAAATAATAAATCAAAGATTTAAGGTTACTTTTATCTTTATTTCTGACATGACTGTTCCCAAAGACACAATGTTGTGGCGAAATCAACACAAACATCACCTTCCTGCTTTACCATGAATTGTTACTTGAAATAAATCTTGTTTCCCGCATCAGTAACCCAAATTAAAGACAAAGACAGCTGCAAGTGGCAGCCTTTTGATGAGAAACACTATTGAATTCATTAATAAGTGGTATCCATGTTGATCTCCCTGCAACATTGTGTCTTTGGGAACAGTTACATCAAGAATAAAGGTAAAAGTAATATGTATTTATATGCATTTACAATTGTTTTAGAACTGTTTAAACTATAAAAATGTGTTTTGTGTTAACATTTCTGAGAGCCAACTGCTGATGACAACAAACGGGCAATGCAGCTGAACCCTGGTTCCTTTTTCCATATGGTGGGAAGTTGATAGGATGCTAACATTTTGTTATTTAAATTATATTAAAGGGGGTCTATAATGTTTTTTTCCAGTTTTCTGGCCTATAAATGTTGTAAGAATATAGTACTCTCGTGTTAAACAATTCCAAAGTTTCCGATTTTGAGCAGTTTGCGCAGTTGGAAGAGGGGCCTGAAAGAAGTTTGGGATGGCTTGGAACACTAGCTTTCAGGGTGTTTTTTATAACACTGGCTCACTATGATGTCACAGTGTGCCAGACTTCCTTATATGGGCATATATGGGCCTTTCCCCACTGTGCTGCACTGTTTTGTCTTGGGAGTGGGACCAATCACAGCAGTGTGGGCGTGCCCGGAGGCGAGCCATGGCGGGAAGAAACTAAAACAGACAGTTTTGGAAATGCAAGGAAAAACAGCTGGAATAGGTGCAGATTCTGGAAGATCGAGAAAGCTTTCTGTGCAGGTTGTTGTGTGTAGCTGCTCTATAGGAGTCCACAACTCAATACAAAGGGCTGAAAACGAGCTTAATAGATCCCCTTTAAGAATACAGATTAACTCACACAAGATGCGTGCCAAATTGTATGTATGTTAGTATTCGTAGAATGTACGCAAACTGAGACAACATTATGTCATACATTTTTGACCTTAACTGAAAAACACGCTAACCGGAGTGGGTGGGGTGAACACTAACCGAGGTTCCACTGTACTTGTGTCAGTACACTTCAATTAGTATACTGTAGATCCTGAGTGTATGAATTTTGAGTGGGTAGTGCTGTCTCACATGAAATGACAGTTACCTTCTTCTTCTTCTCTCCTTTTTAATGGCAATTTGCAACCACTCAAGCTCGTCCTTTTCCTTCCACCACATAGCCAAGATGCCACATTTTTGAATGTTGAGAGTGCAGCATCTCGGTACTGGCGGTGCACTACACATCGCCATACTTCCCAGTGCGAATGCACTCAAATGACAAAGTGCAAGTACGCAAATGCACCAATTGAGACACAGCCCGTGACGGATGAGGGGGCGGGGAGCTTACATCACTGTCCTTCCACAGGCCAGGGATGCAGAAAGATTCCAGGAGATCACTGCCACACAGGAGCAAGATACGCAACTCTACAAGGACAGTAGGCGGGGTTACTGGAGACACACAGACAGGACAACACAGAAGACAAACTCACCGATCTCCTCGTACGTCATGGCGGGCCCCAAGTTGGCGTTTTCATCTGACAGAGAGCACATGACTATCACACACATGCACACAAGAAGTGACATTGTGTGTCAGCACTCACCAATGAAGGTGAAACGTTCCATGTGAGGACGCACGCAGCAAACCTTCCCCAGATTCTCGCTCAGCTTCCCCCAAAGTTTAACTGGGACACGCATAAACAGGCTTCATTTTCATCTTCATCACGTTCACCATCTTGGACTTACCGGAAGTAGGCATGTGCTTCATGTTATTGTGGTTCAGGTAAACAGGCGGAGCCTGGTTTTGTGGCTGACCAATGACAGGAGTGGATGACGGTGTGTTGACATTGGACAAGATACAGCCGGTCACCCTCTGAAGACAACGACAACAACAACACGTGATGAAGGTGTACTGTTGTGGGTGCGGCCACTCAACAGATGGCACTCGCCTTCATGAGGTCACGGTGGTGCTCCAACACGCTACAGGTGGTCTGCCAGGTGTCTTGGTAACACTCCCAGGGGTCCACCCTACCGTATGAAGAACTTAGAAGAGCCCACTTCAAGCCCCACTTCAAGACAGGTAACATTACT
This sequence comes from Doryrhamphus excisus, assembly GCF_030265055.1. Lineage (NCBI taxonomy): Eukaryota > Metazoa > Chordata > Actinopteri > Syngnathiformes > Syngnathidae > Doryrhamphus > Doryrhamphus excisus. The sequence goes on from NC_080468.1 coordinate 2,881,060, forward strand.
CACCTGATCCAATCGGAGGACTGCACAGCCAGCTGACACATTGTCAGACGATGCCTGCTGGACACCAGACCCTGCCCACAAACATAACGTGTGAAACTCAGACACTAGAGCCTCCAGCCAGGCGATTTAGATCCCCGGTGACGACATATTTTCTCAAAAGCGACAAATATTGACTCTCCAAATACCAATAAACGTTGAGAGTCACTAGACACCCTCATCAAAGGCGGCCAACCTTAGGGCGATCAAGCCAAGCAGTAAAGTTCCTGACCTGGGAACAACTGCCCCGCCCATCAGGTCGTCACTCAAGGTGTTTTTACTGACTTCATCTGACGTCATCTAGCAACTTCCAGGACAGCCAATAGCTACTTTTCTTACTGAAAAGCTGGCAATAGTGGTTCTTGTTAGCATTGAGGAAAAACTACTCACAGGTTTCCCATAGGAATCGTGCACTGGCGAAATGATCCCTCCGATCACGATAAAACGTCCTGTTTTGTGCAGGTAGTCTCTTGCTTTCTCTGCAGACACACACACACACCAAGTCCAAAGATACCCATGAGTCCAAACAAACACAACAACAGAAGTGTGTAATAAACATGCAATTTCGAACATTAGCTATGTCAATTTGTTTTTTTTTAAAGGCCATTTACTCGGTGTCTTTACTGTTTAAGAAGGACATGTTTTTATCTAGGCTACGCCACAGTTTGGAAAAGGGCGGGGAATGTACAATGACGTGTTTAACTCAGGCCTAGCCAAACAAACCGCGTTAACAATCGTTCCAAAAGGATTTTGCCACTGGTCCATTTCAGCACCATACCAATGGACAGCGACGTGTTGTTTTTTTTACCATGACGTCACAACACTCACCAAACATATGGATGTGTCCCTTGGTGATGGGGTTGAAGCTGCCGCAGGACAGCAAGATCACGTGACTTTTGCTAGATTCCGGCATGGCTACTCGACGGCCGGTCCGGTCTTGGTGCTGGTCCGGGTCGTGGTCTTGGTTCTGTTGCTGATCGGCTCGGAGATTGTTTGGAGCAGCAGTCGATGCAGAGAGAGGCGAGGTCGATGTGTCTGCGGCAGGATGCTGGAGGAAGTGACGTCACTGCTTTAAGTCATCACACAGACGCACATTTGAAGTTCACCCGACACAGTGTGCATAATTAATGTTCGCTAGTTCCCGTTAACAACATTATTAGAACTCAGTATGCATTAGTGCTCCTTAACAACCTTATCAGAACGACCGCATCTGATTGACAACTGCTGTCAGGGCAATGACGTAACAGTCACAACAAATGAGATGAGCATTTTGACGTCAAAACAGCGAGACTACTTACTCGTTACTCTTTATTTATTTATTGCCGATCAAACACTTTATTATGACAAGTGTGTTGCATTTATTTCAGCGTTCCTTCGTGTTCAAACCGAAAGCTTCCGAAATGTGCCGAACCTCATCCTTGTCTCCCCCGCCCCCTGTGTGCAGTCAGACAGGAACAATATGGCTGCGGCGGCGGAGTTGGCTTCTGAGCTCGTCGTAGCCTGAAAGCAGGCGAGCGGACAGGATGAGCCTATGTTCCCAGTATTTACGGTAGGTTGTCTCTGCTCTCTTGTGTCCTGTGGATCCGCGCTACGACAGACAACATAAAATGACCGTTGAACGTAACACTCGTTGTTTTGTTGGTGTGTGAAGGCTAAAGCTAGCGGCTGCTAGCTAGCATCATACATCAACAAACCATCGATGCTGGCGTCTGTCATCAGCCTACACAAATATTAGTCACGTGTGACGATGTATTGCAATAAACTATGTGGGTTTTTGCTTTTATTTTCACTATGACCTCTAATTGAAAACCCAACATGTGCGTTCCTTCGCGGATGCTACGTAGCTTTAGCCTGCTAACATTAGCGTTCTTGTGCATACACGCCAAGGTTGTCATCGTCTAAGCCATCGTTTGATTATCACTAAAGTCATCAGTGTTCTAGCTATGTTGCCAGGTCACTTGTGTTGTATGTACAGATGATTGAGTGATTTCAGCTTGCGGGTTTATGTTGTTTTGAGCGTTCTTGACGCAATGTGTGGCTTCTACAGACTTCTGCGTCACAACAATGCTTAAATGACGTTGTGGCTGGTGACGTCATCACGTGGACCACAGTCAGAAGCGGAAAGTGTTTTATTTGCTTCAGTGTTTGTGACTGTTGTCTAACCAGTTACTTGTTGTTGTGTTGACTTGCAGACAGGCAGAGGCCCTGAAGGCTGACATGACAGGTGAGTCTTCGCTACACAGTATATCTATACTATAAACTCCTGCATATACACTTATGCACACCCTTCATAATTTATTTTTCGATTTCACGTTATTGTGATTAAATCAATGCAATTTGTTTAGTTTAAGTGAAAGAATAACAACAATACACAAATCAAGAAATTACTAATTTCGTGGGTATTTTATGAATCAGTTTTCGAACTGCTTATTGTCCTGTGTTATGGTGGTCGTATCTTCCTTTGACAAGGTTTTCTTGTCCGCTTTAAGAGAAGCATCTCCATAGCATAGTTTCCACCACCATACGTGATGGTGGGCACGGTGTGCTTCACCTTATGGCATCCATATGACCAAACTTAAACCTGGCCTCATCATACCACGGGATTTGTTGACCCACAGCTGGAATTTTGCTTCAGTTGACTTCTAGCAAAAGTGTTATTTGGCCATATGGATATTGAATATGTCTTGATAAAGAACGAAAAACATACAAGCTGAATTTATTTGGCCTTGAGTATGCTGAACATGTCTGGGGAAAGGAAGGAGAAGCATACAAGCCAAAGACCACTGTGCCAACCAAGTATGATGGTGTGAACATCATGCTATGGAGATGCTTGTCAAGGAAAACGGCCAACCTGCCCCAGCTTGAGGCTTTCACCATATTGTTGTTGTTCTTTAATTTGTTGGTCACATATACCAACTGTAAATCATAAACAAACTTGACAAAATGCATTCATTTAATCAAAAAAGTAAGTGAATAATGTAAGAAAGTAAAAGGATTGCAATGTGTCGCTTACCATATTTCATTATAATGTAATTTTTAATATGACATCATAACAGAATGGTTGTGTTTTTATGAACATACCTCGGCATGACTGTTATTGGTGGATAAGCAGAAATTGAGGTTGTTTCTGTCATGTTTTCAGTTTCTGTGTGACCTTGAAAAGTCCTGTAATTTTGACATGAAAATGCGGTTACCATAGAAACAACACGTTGGCTCACAAGAAAAAAAATGTTTCATATCAAACCAAAGATATTTTGAGCATGTTTAAACTGCCAGTGTGTCATGCAGACTCCAAGCTGGTAGCAGCTGAGGCGTGGACGTCCCGTCAGGCCCTTCAGGACCTGTACCAGAAGATGCTGGTCACAGACTTGGAGTACGCCTTGGACAAGAAGGTGGAGCAGGATCTGTAAGCGGCCACACCTCCTCTGAGCCATGATGGACACGGGCCTCTCCACACAACCCCTGACCTTTTGAGTCTTTTTGTGTGTCCACATCTAGGTGGAACCACGCCTTTAAGAATCAGATCACCACCTTGCAAAGCCAGGCCAAAAACCGAGCCAATCCCAACCGCAGTGAGGTGCAGGCCAACCTGTCATTGTTCCTGGAGGCAGCCAGCGGCTTCTACACTCAAGTGAGCCCGACTGTGATGTCACTTCACCTCACCCTGCTTTGTGACGTTGTGATTGTGTGCAGTTGTTACAGGAGCTGTGCACAGTCTTCAATGTGGATCTGCCGTGTCGCGTCAAGACATCCCAGCTGGGCATTATCAGCAACAGACAGAACAACGGCGGTGCCATTGTCACTCCGCAGCCCAGCTCATGCTCGTACATCTGCCAGCATTGCTTGGTGCACCTGGGCGACATCGGTTAGGAAGAGGAGCAAACCTTGTTGCCTGGTGCTGAAGAAGACTCTTGATGTTCACTCTTCTATTCTGCCTTTCAGCACGCTACCGCAACCAGACCAGCCAGGCCGAGTCGTATTACCGACACGCCGCTCAGCTGGTCCCATCCAACGGTGAGCCCCAAATCGCCATTACAGTTGCTAATGACTTGTCCCTCATTGACCTGGACATGTTGCGTGTTCCAGGTCAGCCGTACAACCAGCTGGCCATTCTGGCATCCTCCAAAGGAGACCACCTGACCACCATCTTCTACTACTGCCGCAGTATTGCTGTCAAGTTCCCCTTCCCAGCAGCCTCCACTAACCTGCAAAAGGCACTGTCCAAGGCTCTGGAAAGGTAATGACCATCTTTGTCATCTGATTGGCTGAAATATGTCTCAAAATGCCATGTTTGCAGCCGCGAGGATGTGCGAAGCAAGTGGAGTGTGTCTGACTTCATTAAGGCCTTCATCAAGTTTCACGGCCACGTGTACCTGGGTAAGAGTGTGGACCAGCTGGATGCTCTGAGGGAGCGCTTGGAGGATAATTTCCAGGTACACATCAACATCTGTAGGCTGTCAGCACGCATGCTGTGATTTGAAGCTTTTGTGTGTGTTTCCGTGTGCGTACCTGTGTGCAGAGACTGATCCTCCAGAAGGCCTTCAGCTCTCAGCAGCTGGTCCACATGACCGTCATCAACCTTTTTGAGCTGCACCACCTCAGAGAGCTGGCGGCTGATGGAGCAGAGCAGCAGGTCAGCTGGTTCCAGCTGCTCGGTCTCTTCAGTAAGAAGCACATGAAGCCTCGATAGCTTTCTCTTGTATGTACACTTTTACCTGACATTCTGTCTCCTCAGTGTCCTTGCTGGGGATCATGTGCAGGCGGGTTTTGCTCAACAAGAACTGCGATGAGGAGGTGGCTGGAGAGTGTCCTCTGCCGGCCATCAAAATTTCTTTGGACTGGCTCAGGCTGAGACCCGGCATGTTCCATGAGGCCGCTGTGGGCGAGAGGCAGCAGTAAGATGGTGCTCATAAGGTCGCCACATCCTCACGAGAACTTCTTTTGACATCTCATCTCTTTTTGTCTGTCAGTGTCTGGCCGTGGCTGGTCTCTATCCTCAACAGCTTCCAGCCCAAAGACCACCATGTGTCCAACTCCTCAGGTACAGGAGTAGTGCAGTTCTGCAAATGTGGTTTCTGCATTAGTAGGGTACAGCACCAGTAGTCATCCCTAGTTTATTGCAGTTAATTGATTTCAAACCCGAATCCGAAAAGTGAATTTCCGCAAAGTAGGGTTCAATGTTAATACACTGAATATTTTCATAGTTTAACATAGTTTATGGCCTTGTAAATACAACCTTTACCATTATTAGAGCCCTGTGGACATGAAATAACACACCTGTTGTCACTTTTATACTATTATTCTTTGTGTACACCACATTGCTCAAGTGCAATGCATATGCTTCGGGATCGAGGCGGGACGAGACGCTATGGCTTTAAACTAGTTAGTCTCCTATTTATTTACTCTATATTAAACTTAGGAAAGGGTTTAAAATGGAGTGGGGAAGAAGGACCAAGAAGCCAGATACTTACCACTTCCACACATAATGGGAGTAGAACTTCTTTTTCACTCTATCATGCCATGGCTGACTCCATTCAGTGTGATGGAAATTTAATGTCATGTCTCAATAATGGAAAATGACTGACGGCTCCTGGCTAGAATACTACGTATACCTTTGTCTTTCAATATTTTTTTATTTGATTTAATAACACTAGGGCTGCAGCTATTGAATATTGTCTTAATCAAGTATTCTACTGAAATGTTTTTCCATTCAAGCTAATCGTAGTAATGCAATAATAAATTAACAAACAAGTAAATGAGAAAAATATATTTCCGCAATAGTGTTCATGGCTCGAATGGCGCAATCAAACAAGTAGCTTTTCTACACAACTTAGTATATTTGTATCATATTAGTAAATTGTATATAAGCATGTATATGTAGTTGATGGTCAGCAGTTAAATTTGTGTGAAATTTTGGACTTACCTGGAATCTTGTTCTTCTCCTCAGTGACACCACTGCCGGAAGAGTTTGAGCTTCAAGGCTTCCTGGCCCTCCGACCTGCTCTCAGGTACCGACCGTGCTGGCACACAATCAGCCTGCTTCTTTTGTTTTGTTTTTTTTTCTTGCCTGCTTCTTTTGTGATGTGACTGTGATTAAATATCGACTTATCAAACTATCACAATCACTTCTCTTATGTCCCATCATATTCTATTGTGACATAGCCTAAGATTCCCAGCCCTGTGTGTGACATTCTTTCAGGTCTCTGGACTTCACCAAAGGTCACCAGGGTGTCCCGGTGGACCGCAATGTTCTGCTCCTCCGCACCAGACATCAGAGACTCATCACTTTGGGAAAGTGGGTAGCTGACAACCAGCCGGGGTAAGCCTCGCTTGAACCTTGGGACCTTATCGTCCTTAACTGGACAGAGAGACCACTAAGCTCCTCCCCTCCTGCAGACTCATACGGTGCCGCGTTGGCGATGACGGCCTCCTCTTCTTCATCACTGACATTCCCGAGCAGGCCATTGAGGAGCCTGCAGAGAAGGAGCCGTTTGTGCTGCAGGAGGCCTCCAATGGCGAGCAGGTTATCGGCGAGGGTGGTAACACCGGCCTCAAGTCCGTGCTCTCAGCGGGAAAGGCTCAGAACTCGTGGTTGGATGGTGGTGAAAGACCTGTCGTCACCTTCAAGGAAAACATCAAACCACGGGAGCAGAACCGCGAGCCAGCTCGCATCCCTCATCAGAAAGATAGTGGTAAGGAGCGCCGTGACTTTGCCAAAGGCAACGGGACTTCTGGGAAAAGTGAGCTGAAGAGAGATGGAAAGAGGAAGTGCGAACTGAAGAAAGTCTGCCAGGAGAAAGTTGCAGATGCTGGAAAACAGGTAGAAATATGGAATATCCCCCAGTAGAACTTGTACAGATTAGATTGAATTGGAAGGATGTTTCTTCTTCAGGTGAAAGCTCAGACAGAACTTCGGAAGACTCCGGTCTCTGAGGCCAAGAAGGCCCCCGCTACTCCAACTCAAGGCACCTGCTCTTCCCAGTTCATTCCAATCCATCATCCTGGAGCCTTTCCACCTCTGCCTAGTCGACCTGGTACAGGCGCACACACACGTACACACACACACACACATACACAAGTTCTGAACACTAGTGTGCTTTCCAGGCTTCCCTGCCTCTGCCTTTGTCATCCCTCCCCCGGTGGCGTTCCCAGGCTTGCAAGTGAATCCGGGCTTCACCTTCTCTACAGGGGTGTCCGTGCCTGGACCTTTCCTACAGACTGCTGTGCACACACAGGCGGGATCCCAGGTTCAGAGTGGGAAGCAATCCCATATCCCTTACAGTCAGCAGAGGCCCTCAGGTCCGGCTCAGGGGCCAGGCTCCTCAGGCCAGGGCCCTGTAACCCCAGGCCCCCTCCAAGGTCAGCAGCCCCCATCCCAGCTGCAGGTGCAGGTGGTGAGTCAGCAGCAGTCTCCCACCAAACCCGTTCAGCAGGTCGGGATGGGCAAGAGTCCACCCCACCACTCGGGCCTGCAGCAGGTCAGTTGTGCCCTCGTGTTTGAGTCCCATGACTGGCACAGGTGTACTTCGCCAGATGTTAAGAGTCTGTTATTGTGTGCATGTGTCTCAGTCGTTCCTACAGCTCCAGGATCAGCAGATGTGGAGTCAAAATCAAGCGGCGCTGCAGAAGATCCCAGCCATGCCGATGTCATTGAAGCAGCAGGCATTCTACTTGGCACCCCAAGACCCCGTCAAAGTGTACGACCACCAGTTGCCGCCGCATACAGCCAACATGGACAAGAAGATGAAGTTCCCGCCCTACTGGGGGCCTTCCTTCCGAGTGGGCGACGGGCCAGCTGCCATGGTCGACAGGATGAAGAGGCCTCAGATTGCGTGTCCAGAACAAGATGCCGGTGGGCCCAGAGGACCTCCATTTGAGGTGAGATGATGCTCTGGATTTCCCTGTCTTTGCTTCCTCACTTCAGCCTCTCCTGGAGGGTCTGTCCACCAACCAGACCAAAGATCTTTTGTGATGTGGCAAGACGCTCCACTCGGACACATCAGTACATCAATCTTCTTTTCTTTCCTTTGCTTCTATTTTTCCTCTCCCTGCTCCTCCTCCTTCCTCTTTCACCAGGACAAGAGCTCACCTCTTCTACCTCCTGACCTCTTAAAAACGCTTGCTGATTTTGAGGAAGAGGAGGAGCTCATCTTTTCTAAGCCTCCTGATTTCTTCCAGGCTTTGGCTGGCCCTCTTAGCACACTTCCTGGACCAAATATCTTTGTATGTAGTCCTGTCTCCTCATCCTGACCTCTGCTGCTCACCCTCCATGCCACTGATGACACCATTATAGCTTCATCCCATAATGTCTTTCTCCTCTGCAGCTACCTAACCAGACCAGGACGGAGAGCGGCCCAGAGGTGGTCAGCCATTCGTCTTCCCTGCTACCCATGTCTGGCCTCCCCTTGCAGGTTAGCCATAACCTTTAACGTCCTCTCTTCTTCTGCTCAGCTCAAAGTCAGCTAGTTAATTGGAATTGTGGCAAACACGACATTCCTCTGTATGACCACCAGAGGGCAGTCTGTACATGGCAGTGATGTTTGGTCACATGAGCTCCTTTATGACAAGAACATATTTCCAGTAAAACAAAAGACAAACAAAGACAACATGCGTGTGTTCAGGAATACAACCAGAACAGCATCTTCAGTCAAGCCTACGGGAAGAACTTAGCTGCCGGCTCCAAGTCTGACACTCCCATGATGCACCAGGAGCCGTCACTCTACTCGCTCTTCGAGTGGACACCCTGGTCCCCATCCCTCCACGCCAATTCAGGTACATTGGACAAGCAGAACACACACGCCCTCTTGTTGTGGGTTTGGATCACGATGATGTGACAGAAGTTATGTTGGAATTGGCAGATCACTCCACGCCGGCCAGCCAGTCACCTCACTCATCCAACCCCAGCAGTTTGCCGAGCTCCCCACCCAACCACAACCACGCAGCCACACCGTTTTCCAACTTCGGTCCCATCGGTACACCAGACAGCCGAGAGCGGCGCACAGTGGACCGCTGGAAGGCTGAAAAGACAGGTGAGGGCGGGGCCTTGACCTCGCTGTTGGAGACTCCGCCTCCACATGCCGACTGACGCTTGTGTGTGTTTGTCAGGGGGCATGAGCGGCTTCGGTCTGGACTACCTGCCAGCTTCCTCCTCTTCGGACACAGGCTGGCACCAAGTCCCGTCCCCTGGCAGCTCCTGGACCAATCAGGAGTCTCCAATGGAAGAGTCGTCCTCCACAGTGCTGCTGGACAGCTTCAAGGTGCCTAAAGTTTTCTATTGAGGGTTTGCGTGTGCTGGTCGTGTGCTAAGGTTTGCTTGTCCGTGTAGTCCATCTGGTCCAGCTCCATGATGCAGCCCGGCCCATCTGCGCTGGAGCAGCTGCTCCTGCAGCAGAAGCAGAAGCAGCAGCGAGGTCACGGTGCCATGAACCCGCCTCACTGAGGGGCCAGCGAGGCAGCGCTCAGCGCTTGGAGACCAACCCCTCAACACGAGTTTGATGAAGACCAGCTCCAATTAACACGCTAATCATAGCGGTGCAACGAGGTGGATGCTGGGGAGGCCATGACCCCCCTCCCCCAGCCGACCTGGCTGAAACTCCACCCCCACGCTCCCTCGACTGTCGAGGAGTGGGACGAGCCTCCTGGATCGCAGGATGTCAGATCACAGCCTGAGATCCCCCAACACACAGACACACACACACACACTGGTGGCACCGCCCCCATCTTTCTTCATCCTGGACGTCCCCTCAGTTTGTTTTAGCATCTTTGCTGCCACAGGCTGAAGAAGTACGAGGGAGAGCGAGGACCCTGTGGTGGTCAGGTGACCAGGGGGCCGGAATGCCACACTGAACTTGTCATTGCTATTTTCTCGGTGGGGAGGAGGACAAACACGTGCGTTTTCGACATGGTGGCCTAGAAGGAGGCGGAGCAAGAAGAAAAACACGTAGTTAGTCATTTGTTTGTTAACGTCTTAGCTGATGTAATCCTGCTCGCTAGCTTAGCCCGCATTAGCTTTTGTTGCTCTTCCGCCATTTTACCTCATGCTCTGACAGAGAGTTGTCTCGGTTGCCTTTTAATGACGGGTCACTTTTTAAGCAAGTGATAGCAGGACGGAGCAAATAGCCTCCAGTCAAACCAAGAGATCAACTTTATTCTGAAAGTATTTGCCCAATCAATCAATCAATCAATCAATCAATGCGTCCATCAAAAGGCAGTGAGTGACCCCGCCCTCATTGTGCAGCTTTTTCATGCATGATGTCCACGGTCAGCTTGCTAATGCTTTCCTGCTGTTCTTGCAGTGCATTGGGAGGAATGTGAGGAAGATGAGCATCTTGTTCTGTTTTTGTGTCGTTTCTGCAAATAAACATGAAATCATGTTCCCCTTTAACGTGCTTACTCCTCTCTAGTGCTACATACATGCAAAGTCCCAACAATATCGTACATACACGCACTTATATATACACTATGGAACAGGAAGATTTTATGTTTATGTGTCTCTGAAAGGTTCCACTTTTTACCGCGACACTGAAATGCAGCACTGGTCTAATAACAGTTGCGTCCCAATATTCACTAGTATCACTACTATGTTTCTGTGCATTATAAGACAAGAAACGAGTTAATTTCAGCTAGCTTAGCTGAGACTACTGATAACCGAGAGGTCGTGTTAGTTATCTAGTATCACTAGTTAGCTAGTTTATTTTTGGAGGGCTTCATATAAAGAAAACAACTTCACAAAGAGAAAACAACTTGAATGAATACAATTAGACAGTATTTTAAATCCTTAATGTTCACTTAACAGTATACACAAAACCAGACTGACCATAGAATCTGGTGAGAACAGACATGCAAGTCAAATTGGGTTTTTCCTGCGGTCGGAATCAGCGAGGAGGTGCAGGAGGCATCAGGACTAGTTGCCTGAGCCATCTCAACTGGCTCTTCTCAATGTGAAGGAGCAACGGTTCTACCGAGGTCCTCACCCTCTCTCAACAGCGCAACAACAAGTGAGGACTAATGATGTGTCGGTCATGAACGAACGGGTCAAAAGAACTAGTTCTTTTTTGTGATTGGAATGAACGAGGTCATCGACAGTGTCCATCAATCTCGGTCTTTCAGTCAGCTAACCCCACCCACCCACAGATAGAGGCGCGACAATAGGATAAGCCAGGCAAGAACCCAGATAGTCCCCGCCCTGCAAAAGGAATGGTGAACTGACTCTCCAGCCAATCAAAAGCATTTGCAACTGAACGGGTATTTTGGGGTATTTTATCTCGTTCATTCCGTTCACTAGTTCTTTTGACCCGTTCGTTCATGACCGACACACCACTACTGCAAACCACCACTTAAGGAAAAACATTGTAGACAAGCAGTTGATGAGTTGTTCCACATGATGGAAAGACACATATCTGTGATTTAAAGCATCCAGTCATCACAGTAACAACATGCAAATGCAGCAACACTGTTGTTCTTAAATGCTTTTTTTTATGTTTTTACGTCATTTCTGTTTGGGCAAACCTTTACTTTTACTTTGTTTTTTTAATGACACTTTCCACAAATTTACAATGGCCAAATAAAGAAGAAGATTGGCGCCAATATAAACAGGAGGTTATAGATATTTCTGTGTTCACATGCTACAAACATCATTTTAAATGTAGCATTCGTCAAATAGTTGTGTTCGAAACAGGCTGCTTGGAGTTCAATCACAAGCTATGTACAGTATTTTATTTAGACTAACCAGACTGACCACTGGCCATCTCGACATTTCAGGTATCGCCAACTTATTAAGTAATGGTCTCACCTGGGCTACCCCAATGAAAAATTCCTGGCCCACTGGTGGAACTGGACCATTGTCGCTAAGTGAGAGCTGGATTATGTCGCACAGGGAACCTGACCTGGGAACGCCTGAGTGTCTCCCCGGGGAAACTGGAAAAATGGGTTTCCTTAATGAGACTGCTAGCAGAAAATGGATGCATGAATGGATAATAGACGAATAAATAAAAGAAAAACTTGACTGTCTTTGAACAACACTATATTTTTACTTTTACTTTCTGTACTTACATTTGGTATAGCTGCTTTGTTGATGTTTGTTTCCTGTAACAACATTTAACAGGTTCGAAACAAGTCATAGCCAGCCTGTGTAAATACAAACATCACAAACTTTATTGACACATATGCACAAAGGGTAAAGAACAACAGACTATGAGTCCACAAAAGCAGCTTTCATGTTTTGACAATAAAACGTTGCTGCCAAACAATGTTCCCATGTTCCCACCAACACATTCCTTTTGCAGCTCGACTCCGGGAATTCTCCGGGAATTTTGGGAATGTTTAGAATTGGGGTTCGTCACTTCCGGTTGGGGGCGAAGTTTCAAGATCCGCCTCCAAGTAACCGGAAATGACACCACGCCTTGTCTCGTCTTTTTTGCAGACATACGGTACGCAACAATATGTTCCCGTCGCTTGTGTTGATGCTGCTGCTCGTGCTCGGGCTCGTGGTCCTCGTCCGCCGTCGTAGGAGGTGCGTGCACGCGCGCCAAACAACTTGCTAATTTGTCAAGTGATGTTTGTCTGTTCTGCATGTCAGAGTAGCTTCTTGTTGAAAAGTTCATAACGTGATGACGTCAGACACACAAAAGTAATCACTAAGTAAATGATTGATGAATGACAGCAACTACATCCTGACTTGTTTTAGCTGATAAGGACTTTGTTAATCATTAATCCTGAATCAGATGAAACAGTTAAATGAATCTACAAACTATAAACAATGATATGCTATGCTGTGTTGGTTTTATGTGTTTGGAGCAGACGTGACGGCGAGCCACCCCTAATCAATGGCTGGATTCCTTTCATTGGGAAAGCCGTGGAGTTTGGAAAAGATGCTCACAAGTTTCTTGAAGCACAGAAGAAGAAGTCAGGAGACGTTTTCACTGTTCACATTGCAGGTCGGTGGCGGTGGTGGGAAGGTACGCTAGTCTGGCAGGAAACTAATGTGTGAAGGTTTGTGATGTACAGGTCAATATATGACCTTCATCATGGACCCTCTGATGTACCCCGCCATCATTAAACATGGCCGACAACTCGACTTCCACCAGTTCTCCCAAAAGGTGGCACCATTGACCTTCGGTTACCCGCCCGTCAACAGCGGGAAGTTCCCCGGTCTGGATGAGCAGATCAAACGCTCCTTCCAACTGCTCCAGGGAGACCACCTGACGATGCTGACGGAGAGCATGATGGCCAATCTTATGATGGTCCTTCGCCAGGACCACTTGAACGGCGATGCCACCTGGAGGACGGCCGGCCTGTTTGACTTCTGCCAATCTATCATGTTTGAAGCCACCTTCCTCACCCTGTATGGGCGCCCGGGGAACGCCGCCCGCCACAGTCGCATGGCGGAGCTGAGGGACCAATTTGTCCGCTTTGACGCTGTCTTTCCGCTGCTCATCGCTCAGATTCCCATCTGGCTTCTGGGACGCATACAAAGTGTCAGAGACAAACTGATCCGATTCTTCCTGCCGCAGACCACATCCAGTTGGTCCCACGCCTCACACTTCATCCAACGTCGGTCCGAGCTCTTTGAACAGCAGAACTTACTGCGGGACATTGACAAAGCGGGTACGAAACCTGGACTTGCACCAACAAACTACACTAGCTGCATTAGCATGCTGATTATTACTACTGCTGCTTTGCAGCTACTTGCTAGCTACATGACCAGTGCATGACCACCTACACACCTACACCTATGACCTAGCTGCAGGACTAGCGACATAATGCTACCTCAGCTTGGTTGTTACATCATCAGTATTGGCAGCCATGTTTTCTCTGCTTATCCAGCACATCACTTCGCCATCCTGTGGGCTTCAGTGGGGAACACGGTCCCGGCCGCCTTCTGGGCTGTCTACCACGTGCTGAGTGAGCCAGCAGCCCTGATGGCGGTCCGTCAGGAGATCCATGACGTCCTGAAGCAGGGTGGTTTGCACTTCAGTGGTGATGCTGATGTGATGATCAGCAAGGATCTTCTGGACAAGCTGCTGTATCTGGGTACGCTACTTCCTGCAGCTTTGCTCGCTATTTCCTCACTCGCGACTTCCTGCAAACTTACGCGCTACGTCCCCGAAGCCTTGCTTGCTACTTCCTCTCTTGCTACTTCCTGCGACCATGCTCGGCACTTCCCGTCTCACTACTTCCTGCAGACTTCTTCAGCTATGCCCCTCCTCAGAGAGCGCCATCAAGGAGAGCCTGCGCTTGTCGTCGGCGTCCATGAACATCCGTGTGGTTCAGGAGGACATGTCCCTGTGTCTGGACGCTGAGCGCAACGTGTCGGTCAGAAAGGGTGACGTCATCGTCTTGTACCCTCAGAGCATGCACATGGACGCCACCATTTACGAGGATCCTCAGGTATGGCAGAATGCCGTGTTTAATCAGTTTTAATTATCTTTAATGTCCGCTTGTGTCTCATCAGAAGTTTCGCTACGAGCGCTTCGTACAGCACGGCAAGGAGAAGACGGACTTCTTCAAGGACGGACATAAGCTTCGCTACTTCCTCATGCCTTTTGGATCAGGATCGTCCATGTGTCCTGGACGCTTCTTTGCCATCAACGAGATTAAACAGTTCCTCTGTCTCCTGCTGCTCTACTTTGATCTGGAGCTGGAAGCGGGGCAACCCGCCGCCCGCCTTGACACCAGCAGGGCAGGCCTCGGCATCCTGCAGCCCATCGACGACGTACGCTTTCGCTATCGGCTGCATAGCAACATGTGTTAGCATCATCTATAAGCATCGTTTACACAACTTGGAAAATACACAAAAAAGGGATCCTTTTGTTATGTGCCTCACAAATACGAATGAAAGTCATGTGGAAACAATTTTAATGTTTGTTGAATGTAAAATGTAAAACTTTTTGAATTAACAACTATAATCTGTACTAGAAGATACAATTAACAGAGCTGGAAAGCAAAGATAACATTATCTTCCATGCTGAAAACCTGGGGAGAATATTCTAGCTAAGTTAATAGCATGTGGCTAATGTTAGCATAACACGAAAGCAAAGACTAGAGTGGGAACGATGGGAACAGGAAATCAAGTTCCCAGCAGTATTCCAGAGAAGAAAGAGTCTGGCATGATGCTGATGGCCGAGCCGCTGCTATTGTCCACAAAGACGGACACGTACTCGCCAGCCTACAACACAAACCGTGATGAACAAGATCACATCTTCTGATTGGTCCAGGCATTGTTCGTTAACAGTTCTGATGACATAAATGAGGTCATGAATATGCAAAAATTAGCATATTTTAGGGATAGACTTGGCCTGACAATGTCAACATACTCGACAATTTCATTAAAGAAAACATGTTTGAGTTTGTATAGGGTGGCACGGTGGTCTAGGGGTTAGCGCACAGACCTCACAGCTAGGAGACCAGGGTTCAATTCCACCCTCGGGCATCTCTGTGTGGAGTTTGCATGTTCTCCCCGTGCATGCGTGGGTTTTCTCCGGGTACTCCGATTTCCTCCCACATTCCAAAAACATGCTAGGTTAATTGGTGACTCCAAATTGTCCATAGGTATGAATGTGAGTGTGAATGGTTGTTTGTCTATGTGTGCCCTGTGATTGGCTGGCGACCAGTCTAGGGTGTACCCCGCCTCTCGCCCGAAGACAGCTGGGATAGGCTCCAGCACCCCCCCCCCGCGACCCTCGTGAGGAAAAGCAGTAGAAAATGAATGAATGAATGAATGAATGAGTTTGTATACCACGGCCTCCCATGTTAAGCAAAAGTATAAAATACATAGTCACTGACTTATATTACTGCAATTAACTTTGAGCATTGGTAATTAATTTTCAGCAATGATTGGCGCTAAACTTGCCGCTCAGCCAAATGTAACGAGCATAAATCGGAATGGGTCTGTTATTTGTTTTAATGACTTTATCTTATAACTTTACTGCAATTAACTTTGAGCATTGGTAATTAATTTTCACCGGTGATTGGCGTTGCTGGTGCTAAACTTGGCGCTCAGCCAAATGTAACGTATATAAAACGATGTAAGTAAAATACATCTCTATTGTACTCTGTCACTGGCATAAAAAAAATTTGATGCAAGTCACATAACATATAGGCAAAAAAATCGGAACTGACCTGCAATGTGAATATAGCCAAAGATGCCTTATAATGTCAATACAATTAAAGCATGCCTCCTCTGTATGGATAGAACATTGTTATATTACAAAATACTACCTATAACCAAAAAAAAAATCCACTTCAATTTTGGAATGCAACCAATATCTTTGGGGAAAATGTGCCCTGTAAAGTCACAAGAACATATTAATTTGTCAAGGGATTAACACTGTGCATGTTTTGCTTTTTCTTTGGCTTTGAGAATTCTTTTCATCCAAAGAAAAAGAGACAGCACATTTGGTTAACCTAACATACAGTATGTTAACAGGAACGTCACCTGTAAGAAGAACGTTCCCGTGAGGAAGATCCTGAATGTTCCCACCACACTGGTCACACCTATCACAGACTCTATGGACCTGACACACACACACACACACACACACACATATGCTCGCTCAGACACAAGTGTAACTGCGAGTCACGTGCTTGACTCACAGGTTACTCTGGCAGAGGGAATTAAGGCAGATCGCAGCTCTCACGTTGTCTCGAGGCCGCATGTGAACACGGTCACCTGACTCTGCACGCACACATACACACATTATATACGTATATACACACATGCACACATTATATACGTATATACACACATGCACACATTATATACGTATATACACACATGCACACATTAAATACGTATATACACACATGCACACATTATATACGTATATACACACATGCACACATTATATACGTATATACACACATGCACACATTATATACGTATATACACACATGCACACATTATATACGTATATACACACATGCACACATTATATACGTATATACACACATGCACACATTATATACGTATATACACACATGCACACATTATATACGTATATACACACATGCACACATTATATACGTATATACACACATGCACACATTATATACGTATATACACACATGCACACATTATATACGTATACACACACATGCACACATTATATACGTATACACACACATGCACACATTATATACGTATACACACACATGCACACATTATATACGTATACACACACATGCACACATTATATACGTATATACACACATTATATACGTATACACACACATGCACACATTATATACGTATACACACACATGCACACATTATATACGTATATACACACATGCACACATTATATACGTATATACACACATGCACACATTATATACGTATATACACACATGCACACATTATATACGTATATACACACATTATATACGTATACACACACATGCACACATTATATACGTATATACACACATGCACACATTATATACGTATACACACACATGCACACATTATATACGTATATACACACATTATATACGTATATACACACATGCACACATTATATACGTATATACACACATTATATACGTATACACACACATGCACACATTATATACGTATATACACACATGCACACATTATATACGTATACACACACATGCACACATTATATACGTATATACACACATGCACACATTATATACGTATATACACACATTATATACGTATATACACACATGCACACATTATATACGTATACACACATGCACACATTAACGCACAGGTTGTGACTCACGCAGAAGGACGTCGGCGCTCAGCTGGTAGAAGGCGGCGAGTGGCGCCGTGAAGCGGCCTTCGCTGGCGTTGAAGCTTTGACCTCTCTGGAAGCGGATGGCCTGAGGGGGTCAAAGGTCACAATCGGCGCCACTTCAAAAGAGCACTGGAGGGTCGGCAAAGTCACCTGAATGAAGCCGCGAACTTCCAGCAGACTGCGGCGACGGATGCTGACGGCACGTGGGAGGCGGCCAAGGAAGGCGGTGGAGACTTGAGGAGGGCCTTCACACCACGTGCACGCCTTTGACGTCACATCTGCGTGTACACACTCCATGACATCATCACTCATGTTTACTTGTAGCCTGGCCTAACCAAGCCTGGCTTAACTACCTGCCAGTTTGAGCTGTCCAGGTGGGAGGAGAACTTGTGGGCCTGGAGGTCCCTAAAGAACAATGACATCATCAACAACATGACGTACATGTGTGTGTGTGATGTTTTCCGGTTGCGACCTTTGAGGTTCTTCTAGAAGCTTCCTTGTTGGAGTTCTTGAGGAACATCAACCAGGAGCTGGCAGGAGACACGTCCTGCACCATACCAAGTCTACAAGTCATACAAACAAAATACAGAAGAAGAAGAAGAAGAAGTTCTTCCTACCTGACCCTCCTCATACTGGACTACAACCTCCTGACTGCACCTCATCATCATCGTCATCATTATTCCCAGGAGGATCCACATGCTATAAGATTACACATTTAAAGTTTAACACACAACAACTTCTCATCCTGTTTGGTTTCTTCTTCTTCTGGCTTGTCTTCACTTTACGGAGTCTATATTTATGCCTGTCCATCAAACTCCTCCCATGCCACGCCCCTTCTGTAGAATTCTGTCAGTAAGATGACACAAAGGGCATAACCTTGGTAGAAGGTCACGTGATCTGCTGTTGCCACATAGAAGGAGATAAGGAGGGTGTGGCCTCCAGTGTGCAAGAATGATGAAAAGCTGATAGACGACTAACACGCTGAATTTGTCGAATTAGACACGCCCCCTTTGTTGCATCACTCACATGTCATCATTTTCTGATGAAACTGAAAAAATATTACGTCACATCTCCACCACGCTGATGCTAACACACAAACACGCTAACGGAGGAAAGTTGTGACCTTGACCAGGTGGGGATATGCAGAGTGACCTCCATCAAGGACAGCTTTAGATTCCAGGAAGCTGACGTCCACACTGACTCGGTACACCTGACCAAAGCTGCGGTGGAAGGTAGCATGGGTACGCTGTCCTTCAGGATCCAAAGACTCGCTTTAAGGCCTTCAGGTCAGAGGTCACACTGGTCGCAAGTTAACATGTCACATTGACTCAACTGGCGGAGGTTTGTCTTCAGTACCAGCATCTCATCATCTTTGGGCTTTTTGGAAACTTCAACAGCTTTGGCTGCAATATTACCAATGGGGCTGCACGGTGGACTAGTGGTTAGCGCGCAGGTTAACTGGAGTTCAATTCCACCCTCTGCAATCTGTGTGGATGCGTGGGTTTTCTCCGTGGACTCCGGTTTCCTCCCACATTCTAAAAACATGCTAGGTTAATTGGCCACTCCAAATTGTCCATAGGTATGAATGTGAGTGAAATGGTTGTTTGTCTATATGTGCCCTGTGATTGGCTGGCGAATAATCCAGGGTGTACCCCGCCTCTCGCCCG
Organism: Doryrhamphus excisus; assembly: GCF_030265055.1. Taxonomy (NCBI): domain Eukaryota; kingdom Metazoa; phylum Chordata; class Actinopteri; order Syngnathiformes; family Syngnathidae; genus Doryrhamphus; species Doryrhamphus excisus. The sequence goes on from NC_080468.1 coordinate 2,900,528, forward strand.
AAGACAGCTAGGATAGGCTCCAGCACCCCTTGTGACCCTCGTGAAGATAAGCGGTAGATAATGAATGAACGTTATCAATGCTAGCCAGTCATTTAGTTGCTGTACCGCCATCTGCCACTAGAGGCCGCCAATCAGAGCAAAGAATCAACAGCAGCAGCAGTTTGTGTAGTTTAATTGGTGATTATTGCCATAGTTCACACAGGAACCTTAGAAGGTAAATGTATGCATTGGGGTTATTATAAATAAAGTCAATTGGCAAGAACAAAACATTTTAAAAACATTATTTTGAAAGAATTCAAAGTATAAATATTGCACTTCATGCTCACGTTGTGAAAAATAACACACCTGAGGGTACTCGACCAATCATAGAGCAGCAGCTGTTAACCGTAAAATGTGTATGAGTTGATTGTATGAGTATTTTTAATTAGTATTTTATTACTTTATGAGTATGAAGGTGTTCTCTTGTCGACCTGTATGGCTTTAATAATTGGAAACAAAAACACGATATCACTGGTCATGTGACATCATTTCAGACAAACACATATTGTTCTGCCTTCTTGTAAACGTGTTTGGTCATGTGACAAACAGCCCTTAAAACGCTTCTTACTGTCTGAGGTGTGACATCACAGTGGGCGTGTCTCTTAGAGGCGTGACATCAAAGTGGATTTTTTTGTGTGTGTTCTATCAGGACTTTTCGGGGTGTGTTGTGTTGTATTGTGTCGGTCATCTTTGGTCCGAATTCCAGCTCATTCGGAACCTGCTTTACCAAAGAGAAATCCCGCCATCATCAGGACGTTGTCACGCATCTTCAACATGGAATGCCGCCATCAGCTGGTCCAAGTCCTCCATGTCGACCGCCTGGAACAATTTAGGTTGATCCATCATGGAGATGGCGATTCGTAAGGCGGCCCAGATATTGGCCGACATCTGGTTCTGACTGCAGCTCTGGCTTCGTCTTTGCTGATTCAAAGCGATCAGGAAGTGAGTGATTGCTTCCCTGCAGGCCATACCAGAACCACATGAATCATTCAAACTTGGCAGGAGTTTATCAGACGCGGTACCTGTGGGCCCCCAAGTTGATGCAGCTGATGCCCAGGTTGTACCGAGAACGGATGAAACCGGGCTGTAGCTCTAGAGCTCTTGTGTACGCCTCCACCGCCTCTTCACTCCGATTCCCGTTGGCCAATGTAGCGCCAAGACGGTTCCACAGTAGATAGTCCTGCCGAATAAAAAAAAAACATTAGATTTTGATGTGTCGTGTGACGGTACGTGTGTCCTGATGTCACCTGAGGCGTAACGGACAACGCCTCGCTGAATGCCTCCACCGCCTTGTTGAAGTCACAACTCAGATTGAACAGAACTCCGAGTCCTGTCTGCAGTTCTGGATCCACACAGTCCACATTCAACTCAACCGCCTCCTGGAAGACAAGCAACACTTCCTGCAGCGAAGGACTGCAAGCACACACACACACACACACACACACACACACACAATGCACTAGTTGTATTTGACAGACACATTTCCATAATATGTGTATGTGAACACATTTACATGATGCATTAAGTCACATGACATGATTTTCTCACCCGGGTGCCGCTGAGGGCTGGATGAGGTGGGCGTAGCGAGGGTTGTGTCTCAACCATTGGTAGAGGGCGCCGCACGCATGGCGTGCCAGGCCGCTGTTGGTGAAGCTTACCGCCACTGCCATGAGGGCCTGAAGGTTGTCGGGGCGGAGCTCCAGACACCTACAAAGAGGGGGCGCAGCATGAGGAGACCCAGCCTGGGTTGGAGGGGTTACTGTAGCAACTGTAGACCCACCTCTGCAGCGATGCAATGGCGGCTTGTTCGTTCTCGTTCTCGGCTTGAGTCGTTCCCAGAACCTGCCACGCCTGATGGGGGGGGGGCAAGGTCACAGGTCAAGTCAAACACAGTAAGAGGAGGGGCGTGGTCAGAAGACCACAAGCAGCTCACCTCCGAGTCCAACGGGTCCTGCAAGATGGCCGCCTCCAGCAACAGGACGGCGTCATTCAAATCACCCTCGCCAACTTTCTCCTGCGCTTCAGCAAAGGCGGCACCGCGGTCTTTGTACGGATTGTTGGCGCTGAAACTGTAAGCCTGCCAGACACAGAGCAGCATGCTTTTATTCTTTGTAAAATGTCCACTTATTTTTAAAACATCGATATTTCTTCTAAGCACGATATCAGAAACAAGCATATGGTTTATATCGATATAGACTGGATTTGTGCCATACCGACCTAATAAGCAAGTGTGCAGCTATGGATGTTCATCTTGTCACGTTTGTAGCTTGCCGCTTTCTCCATTGTTTACACTCTTTGAGTACTAAAGGCTACGTAGCAGGAGTGAATAGCGAAAAAGACGGTATAAAGGTTGCTGTATAAAGACAGTGTCAACCATGTTTACCGTTTGTTGTCATGGGGAACGTGCGATGGAAGCGCTAGCGGTGCTAACTTGGCTTCGGAGAGACTACCGTTAGTGGAGCATGATTGCACTGACGTTTGAATTATCAATTCATCCATTTTCTATGCCGCTTATCCTCAGTAGGGTCGCAGGTATGATGGAGCCTATGCCACCTGTCTTTTGGTGAGAGGCAGGTTACACCCTGGACTGGTGGCCAGCCAATCACAGGGCACATATAGACAAACAACCATTCACACTCACATTCATACCTATGGACAATTTGGAGTAACCAATTAACCTAGCATGTTTTTGGAATGTGGGAGGAAACCGGAGTACCCGGAGAAAACCCACGCATGCATGAACAACATACAAACTCCACACAGAGATGTCCGAGGGGAGATTCAAACCCAGGTATCGGGATGTATCTTGCATATTAATATTCAAACTAAATATATTGGGATATGAGTTTTGGTCCATAACATTTGAATGTCCCACTGTGACTTCAGACCCTGAACTCACCAAAGCACTTGAAAATTAAAGGTGAAACGTCCTTACCAAACATGATGAATCAAACTTTGCGGATTACCATGACCTGGATAACAATCTATACATGACATGAAATGTCTGAGTGTCCCACTACAAACTTTGAATACATCACAGCACGGAAATGTCTCACTCTTATGACAGACCTTGAACACACCACTGAAACTATCACTACAGACCTCAACCTCACCACTGCACTAAAAAGTCAAATTTGAACTCCGCACAGATGACTGTCACATGACCCAATGAGAGGCCTACAAATGGTTGTCGCCGTGGTGACATCAGACATTCTTTATTGGCACTGTACCTCTCCCACGGGTGAGGTCGTAGATGGAGTTAGCCTCTGATCCTGTGTCTCCTCCAGCCAGTTCCTGCGAGCAAGCTCCTCCCACTCGGCCTGCATCTTGTCCCAGAATTGTGTGTCCGACTGAAACATGCACACACACACACACACACACACAATCACAGGTGAGATGTGGTGAGGAAGACGATGACGATTAAGGTGACAGGAAGTACATCATCAGTAGGGTTCGGCATTGTTTGAATTTGAGTGATTCCGGTTCAGATTCCGATTCTTCATTTCGACTCCGGTTCCAAACGATTCTCAATTACGAGTCTTTTCAGAGGCATGATCAGAAAATGTTTGCATGGTTTATATTAGGACGCTAACCAAAGTTCTTTGATGAACTGTCTGTGGTTAGCGCGCAGGCCTCACAGCTTGGAGACCCGAGTTCAATTCCACCCTCGGCCTTCTCTGTGTGGAGTTTACATGTTCTCCCCGTGCATGCGTGGGTTTTCTCCGGGTACTCCGGTTTCCTCCCACATTCCAAAAACATGCTAGGTTAATTGGCGACTCCAAATTGTCCATAGGTATGAATGTGAGTGTGAATGGTTGTTTGTCTATATGTGCCCTGTGATTGGCTGGCGACCAGTCCAGGGTGTACCCCGCCTCTCGGAATCGGTTCTCATCATAAATTACGACGTGATGGCGTATGTGTGTACCTCCACAGCAGCCTTGGCTCTCACAAACTCATCCTCCAGTGACTCACTTTTGGCCAGGAGGGAGCGAGTCCGTCGACAACACATGGATGTGCCGCTGTCCTGCACATGCACATACAAGACAAACTGCTTTGTCCTAGGTTCTCTAAACTACTCACAGTTCTGCACTATTGTAGTCCTGTTGCCTAGGCGACTGGTTTATGTTGTGTCATACGACCTGTCTGGACGACTCTAAGTCCAAATCATCCAAACTGCGAGCATCCAACAACTTCTTCACATGAGGGTCGCTTTTAAATGAAGACGAGACAGTCGTTATGTTAGCTTATTAGACTGTGTAACTAAAGTAGTATTTATTTTTCTAGGTGGTTTAGATCAGAGGTGCACAAACTGTGGCCCGCAGGCCACATCAAGTCCACCAGGGCAGATTAAATCTTTAACATTGAAGCTGTAGTGTTAATAAAGCACTAGTAAATCGCAGTTTAAGCTAGGCCTAACGCCTAACTTAAACTTGTAGCATTTACAGTATGTACTTATGAGTACATACTTGTGAGTATGTCGTTCTTTTTGATGACCAACCACATGTGGACGGCCCCACTTTCTTTTACCCTGACGTGGCCTGCGAGTTTGCCCATCCCTGGTTTAGATAAAGGTCACGTGTTTTACCACAGCGATTCGCCAGACGTATCGCAGGAATGGCCTCGTGTTTCACACTTCCTCCCGTCGTCACCCAGGTGCGTGTTGGACTCATGTCGTGTGTCCAATACTGAAAAGACAGCAGATTAGGAAGTGCTGAAGCGGAATGTTTTACCGTGATCCAACTAAAAGGGTTGTTTGTCACGGGCCAGCGAATTGAAAGCCGTGATTGGATTACTTCCTGTCTGGGACACCTTCAAATACTTCCTGACCTGTTCAAATGAGTCACTAGCTGTCCTCTTTTAAATTTACCTAAGACCGATGAGGTCTTTTCCGGTGTTCCATGACCAGCAGGAGCTTGATCCACATCCAACCGGATTGGTTCTGTATGCTCAGATCCGGCGCTTTCTGCCCTCCTCAAGTCATTCCCGCCTCCGTCCTCAGCTTCACTGAAGTCCACCAGGTCCACAACTGCGGACATGAGCAGATGACGCTCCGCCATCAACAGCCAGTTCTGATCCTGTGTGCCATCATTTCACAGTGACTGGTGACATGACATGAGCTAACCGGCTAGCAAGTTGTCAAATCGTACCTGAGGTGTCGGAGGATAGTTGGCACACGGAGGTGGAGTCACCGCAGCTCTCCGACAGGAAGTCATCAATGGAGGGACTCAGAAGTGGTCGGCTCTCTTGATGCTCGGCGACCAACTGGAAGCAAAAAGCAGAACCCTATCAACGACGTTCCCAAACAAGCTAGCATTTCAGCACTTGCAGGTAAGTAGAAGAACAACCAAACTCCACTGGGAGTCTTCTTGGGTCAGAGCACCAGTTGTCTTTCATAAGGACGTTTAGATGTCCCTCATGAGCCTGGAGGAAGTGTCTGACGGGTCCTTTGGTCATGAGGACAGGGCTTTAATCATCAAAACAAAACTGGGACGATATATCATATGTTTCATCTCTGGAGCTCTTGGATGGAGGTTCAGATGATTTCTGATGGTCTTATGTTGAGAAGACCAACAAAGAAGTAGGTCACCTTGATCGTGACACAAGTTCTCTTCCAAGTGGAGAAGAAAGACGAGCTTGTGTGGCAAGACAGTAAAAACATCAAAACAAAAACAAGACAACAGAGGATGGAGACAGAAGGTGCGTGTTCATCATCTCCTTCATGTTCTTTTGCTTAACCTTGTCAGGGTCAAAGGTGAGCTGAAGCCTATCCCAGTGGGTGACATGTGGACGGACATATTATGGACAATGAGGACTAGCGTCCAGTCAAATCTGAGAGCAGAGGCAGCATGCTATTTACGAGATAACATGCTATTAGCTAATCCACCTTCAGTGCAGTAAATGAAAGAGAAGGACATTAAACGATGCTGTCGTCATGCCAACCTTGGTTGTCCCGGCGAGGAGGGGGACCCCTTCGGCAGACCTCTTTTTAGCAGGACGCTCCATCAGCACCATGGCAACGACACTTTGCCCTTTCCCCTATGACACATGGACACGACGCCGTCTGTCTTCACGTATTTTCTTGACCTTGTCCAGGGGGCCCCGCCCCCCCAAAAGGCAATGCAGACAGCAACAGGAAGTAATGACACCAAACAGGAAGTGGACTCAATGGTTTCATTACTATCGCCATAAAGCCTGGCTCCTCCCACACACGGAGGCGGGGCCAATTATCAGCTAATCGAGTGATCGATTAAAGCAAACATTGATAAAGTCATGTGATGATGATCTCACCTGGACCTGATACATGGCTCTCTTTTACGCGGGGATCATTCATTGAAAGCCAACAAAAACCGTTCCCTTCTGATTCCGGTCCCGGAATCCCACGAGGTCCACTCTAGGCGGTCCGTTTGGTTCTGAGCTCTTCAACCGCGCAGAGTCTACTGCTCTTGCTCGGCTGCGGAGGGCGGGATGACAACAAACCGACAAGAGCCGAGTACTGCCGAACTCTTCCGAGGTCGGAAAGCCCCGCCTCGCTTCGGAGCGTCAATTCCTGTTGGAAACGTCACAGTTAAGAGACTGGACTGCGACGCATTTAGAAGCTATTTAGAAGATGTACAGTCATCGACAAATATTTGTGTGTATAAGTGTTGTGCTTCTGTAACTTCTGCTTCATTTTTTTATTTTGTGAGCCCATGAAAAAAGAAATTTCAGTTTTAAACGTAAATGTAAAATCTAACCATCCACTTGTACCACTTGTCCAAACACGTCGTCACGTTTTCTAGGCTACTAAAGCAACTGAGATATTCAAACAACATTTAAGTCACACATTGTTATTTACATGTCATTATATATGTTTGTCAGCGTTGAAAAGAGACTAAAAGCGAGTTTAATTAAACTCACAAGAATGTGAGTTCTGTGCTGCAGAAATAAGACAAGAAGTACCACCCCATAAGAGACAGCCACTGCTAGCAAGCTACTGAGCTAGCTAGCCTCTCCAGTTTACTTAATCTAATCTAAACCTTTTTCAAACAAAGCTGGAAAGAAGTACAATCAAGCCAAAAATTACCACTTCCACACAAAATGAGAAGAGAACCTTTTTTCCCCCCACTGGATCTCAGTCATGGCATGTTGACTCAACTCTCTGTGTAGTGCAAAAGTGCAGTTAAGCTAATTGGTATCGTGGGTAATAAGTTAGCACTTAGCACATGGGAATTGTGGTTTGAATCTAGAAATGGAACGTGGAACATTTATTCACAGTTCAGATTTTCATCTAGTTGGCTGATTTGACATTGACATGATGTCTAATGAGGATAAGTGGCATAGAAAATGAATGGATGGAAGATGTTTCATGTATTGTCTGGTATGTTTTATCACTAACACAGATAGACTAATACATACATATGTGTGCATTTATTTCAACAGCAGCCGCCCTGATGGCTCAAATATGCATTTTGTCCTAAGAAAGACCCTTAGCTTCCCTGCAATGTCTCCGGGTTAGACTCACAAATTGCTATTAGATTTACAAAACGTATTAAAAATATATCAAACAGAACAAATCAGACAGAATAGGAGCACCGGATGGCCAAATCTCTTTCCATGTCCTCCTCAGGTCCCGATGAAGTGAAAGAGAGTTTGCTCCCGATCGATCCCTTCGTTGTGCTGAAATAGTTGTTTTGCCAGACTGATTGGTGCCAGTGTCTCCAAAGATAACTCTTCATCATTCCTTGACAAAGCTTGTGTTACGCAAACAAGGTGATAAACTGGCATCTCTGCTGATGCAATGCCCCTTTCTGCACAAACAGTACATACTCCCAAGGCTGTCCTGCTTGTCTTTACTGATATGAGCGTGAGCTAGTTTCGCATGACCTTTGACTCCCTTGCATTTTTTTAATTTGTTAATATAGTTAATACTGCATTATTCCTTTGGGCTACTGGTAATTAATCACTTGATAGATTCATTAATTTTCTACCACTTATCCTCACGAGGGTCGCAGGGGTGCTGGAGCCTATCACAGCTGTCTTCAGGCGAGAGGCGGGGTACACCCTGGACTAGTCGCCAATTAACCTAGCTTGTTTTTGGAATGTGGGAGGACAACGGAGTCCATAGAGAAAACCCACGCATGTACGGGGAGAACATGCAAACTCCACACAGAGATGGCCGAGGGTGGAATTGAACTCAGGTATCCTAGCTGTGAGGCCTGCGTGCTAACCACTCGTCCACCGTGCAGCCACTCAATAGAGCCAAATGCATTATGCTAACTCCATTGGTACCAGTCAACTTGCTTAGTGAAATATCAGTTAAAAACATTTTTTTTTTTTTTTATCGGACAGTACTCAGTCATTAGTCTTCTGATATTACAATATTTGCTGGAGGAATAAGAACACTGAGGCATCAATCAACTGCAACTAAAAAGTTCTTTATTCTAACAATAAGAAAAAGCTTGTCACAAAAAGCATTAATAGTGCCATCTAGTGGCCATCATTGGGAACAGCATTCTATTGTCGTCAAATATAATGAGCCTCAGAGTATGGGAGTATTTTCAATGTTAGTGCAGGTCTGCCAACATGTACGTATTTAAGTTCCAGTTCTACTTAAGCTCCACTTACATCGCTGTTGCATGCACGTCAACAACAAATATGGAAAAATATAATTCCCGGGTGAAAATGGGACAGTTGACGGATATGCTATGTGGGAAAAGAATTCCTTCGTAAATCCTGGACGCTTGTAATGTTTTCAGTTTATGATTTGTTAATCATGAAGTCGCGCCTCAGCTGGACCGCGTATGAGACGTGAACATTGTTGACCACACGTACTGAAAGCAACATGACGTCTTGAGTTTTTACCAGCTGAAATTTAACAGAGCTGTTATGTTTCTTCCGTCCGCTGGAGGCCACCAAACACAATTCCTTTCAAATTGTAAAAGATTTCACGAAGAAGTTGTTGAGCGGAAGACGTTAGCAAGTTAGCTTCCCTGTTTGTATAGACGCATCATGGCAGAGTTGAACCGGCAGCTGCAGGACTATCTGGCCCAGTCTAAGGGCGGTGGTACCGCCAAAACAATCTCCCAATCTCGCTCTAGTACCACGGTGGAGCTAGGCGACCCGGAGCCGGTACCTGGGAGTTGGTTCGGCCGGTGGTCCAGTCCGTGGTCCGGAAACCGCGGTGGCACCGCTGCGACACAGAGCTCCAGTGGCAGTTGGCCGTGGTCTGCCGAGCCGGATCCCTGCCTGCCCGGCGTGAGCCGACGCCAGCGGCTAGTGATCTTCGGGATGTGCGCGGCGTTGTCAGCGCTGTGTTTCGGTCTGTCGATGCTCTACGCGCCTTTGCTGCTGCTCTACGCGCGCAAATTCGCGCTGCTCTGGTCGCTCGGTTCGCTCTTCGCCATCGCGGCCGCCGCGATCCTCCGCGGACCCAGCAAACTGGCCGCCAGCGTGCCTACTTCACCCGGGGCCGCCGTCTACCTGTGCGCCCTCGGAGGGACTTTGTACGCCGCGCTGAGCCTCCACAGCACCGTGCTGACCGCGCTCGGAGCCGCCGCGCAGGTCACCGCCATTGTTTACTACGTGGTGTCGCTGATGCCCGGAGGTAGCGCCGGGATTCGCTTCGTGGGAGGCATGGCGGCGTCCGCCATCAAAAGGACCGTGAGTGGCAAAACGATACCGATATGACGTCACAGCGTCCCAGAGACTTGATTTGTGCACAACCAGCAGTGGATATCGGACTTTTTATGGTCGACATTTGTGCTTCCTGAAGTGTGAATGTTTATTACGTCATGAAAACATTTCTTACAAAAAGCAACATGGAAAGAGGAGACTGACTGTTAGCTGAAGATAAGTTTGACCAGTCACATGATCAGTGTCACATGACTTGCCTTCAGTCAGCTGATTTCACAGCAGCACATTGACAGTCACATAAGAGTCCTTTCATTGGACCATGAGGGGTGGGGGAAGTCCGTGACTACCGACCTCGGCCACCGCTCCTCATCACGCCTCTGGGTGGGGGGGCTCCTCTCCTGAGTGCTGGAGCCCAGCCACCCCGTCCGCCCCTCCCCGGTGGACCGTAACTGCTATCATCCCTCTGAAGAGGTCGCCCTGTCAGGGGGACAAAGCAGAGCCCAAGTCAACACCTTGATATGATTGATCGATGGTTATCCTTATCAATGGTCGTTATTGATGATTGTCATTATTATTGATGATTGATTTCTAATGGAATTAAAAAGACATTATTTTCAGCTGTGCATGTATTTATCAGTCAAGCAACATTCTATATGACGTGTAAACGTACACAAGTCACCTGCGTCAGAAGCCGGGGAGTCTCTCTCGCGCGGGTCTGCAGTCCCTGGGCCGTCCTGCCACGGTCTTTTTCGGGGAGGCAGAGACGCCATGTCCATCCCCTGAAGGGACATAGATCGTTCACGGCCCACAGGGGATGTCCCATCATGCATCTGGGGTCCATCACGGTAGCCGTCATGACCTGGGGGCATTAAACACATTTCGTTGACATGGAGGGTCCTGTGTGGGCGTGGCCAAGTTGTGTGACTGAAATAAGTGGGGGTGTACCTCCTCCCCTGAGGGGCCCTCCACCTCGTGGCCTGCCCCGACCTCCTGTGTCCCAGCTTCTCACATCTTCAGGATTGTCGAAGCCCTCCTCCGGGCCTCCATACTCATCGGGATAACCTCGACCTCCAGGTCGACCTGGGCCACCTCTGAACCTAAAGCAAGTGTCATTGAGTACTTCTATCTCCAGTCAATGAAGCAAGAAGTCAAGCTCACCTGTCATCTCGTCGTCCTCGGAACTCCCCTGAGTCTCGAGGAGGCCTATCATCAGCGCCCCAGTTCCCTCCACCGCCTCCTCGATGACCACCACCAACCCGATGCCCCCCACCTCCCTGGTAGGCGGGTCCATGTCTCCATCCCTCTTCTCCTCGGCCATGGAAGTCTTGGCCCACATCAAAGTCCTGCGGCCCGTGTCGGCCCTGGTGCTTTTCCCCCCAGTAATGGCCCTGGTCGGGCCCCCCAGCACCTTGGCGGTCCGGATGCCCCATGTGGTGGTTTGGTGATGGCCCCCGAGGGTCTGCCAGGTTAAAAACAGACGGCATGACCATGTTCTTCCTTTGATGCATCTTTGACTCTGGAATCAGACTTACCTTTGTTGTTGGGGCCCTGTTGGCCCCTCCCATGTGTCTGACCCTGCGAGGACCACAGCAAACCACGAGTCAGGAGAAACCAAGTTACATATATAATGTGTAATGACACGTTGACTTACCTGGTGCTGCATGTATGGGGGTCCCTGCATGTTCCCTGGAGGCCCGTGCATCCCTCCTGGGGGACCCTGCATGTTTCCCATCCCATAGTTGTTTTGCATGTTGCCATGTGTCCTGGATGGGGGCCCCATCATTCCCCCCTGAGGTGGCATCATACCCCCCTGAGGCGGAGCCCCCTGCATGTCTCGAGGACCCATTCCTCTAGAGGGGGGCCCCATCATCCCACCATGGGGACCTTGCATTCCTCTGGGTCCAGGACCCATGCCGTGAGGTCCTTGGGGGCCCAAGTTCCTGGAGGGTGCAGGATGTCTCTGCATATCCATAGGTCCCATCATGCCCTGAGGGGGCCCAGAAGGTGTCCCCATCTGACCAGGGGGCATGAAAGACGACTGCATGCCTCCAGGGCCCATGGGAGGCCCCATATTGTTGGACATCTGCTGGGGACGAGAGAAGTTCTGTTGACCAGGGAATGAGCCACCAGGGCCTTTGCCCTGCATGTTGCCCTCTGTATTCATCATGCGGTCCATCTTCAGTTGCTACTCCAACAAACAAGAACAGCAGCCAATCAGCATGTGACCACACTGATGCCCCTTGGACCCCCCCTCCCACCAACATGCACTCACCTCCAACAGCAGGGGGTTTGTGTACTGGAGAGCTGCCATTTCCTGCTCAATCTCTGCCTGAGTTTTCTTCTTCATATCCAATTTCTGCTCCACGTTGCGCTCTTTGGGCCCATCTCCAGCAGGGGGCATCATGGGAACTTTATTCTCAGCCCAGGCCTGCAGTGGAGTGTGAGGTGGACTCACTTCAGAAATCCTGACAGATGTGCTTTGTTGAATGATGAGTGAGTGCTCACCTGTTGGAATTGAGCTGGGATGGGTTTGGCGTAGGGGACTTTCTTCTGGGGAACCTTCTTGTTGTCCTTGCCCATGACCTCATCCATGCCCCAGTCCAATCCTGGGATGGACATCTCCTCTGAAGATGCCTCTTTATCTGCACACCACACAAATTCCACAATCACTTTCTAAAACAACAGTGATAAATAAAAGAGAAGTTGTAATAGTACTTCTATGTTAAAAAGTCCCTTTTACATTTGAAAAGGTGCCATGCAAGATGGATGTCACCTGGTCTACAAACAGGAACTGGACTTACGGCTCTGTTCCTGCTCCATGGCGGCCTTCAGCTGTTCAGGGATGCCCATTCCAGGGATGGCGGCCACACTGTTTGGCTCCAAGTCATCTGTCGTCACAGACATGTTTATGAAATGCACGCACATAAATATATATACATGCATACAAAGTACATATACACACAGGTTGTGTGTATTTACATGAACCATTTCCTACCATTTAGCCCTGATGCTAATGGTTAACAAGCAGTTAGACATTACACAATTAGCCACAGTGGCCAACTGTATAACAAGCATATACAGCTCGCCACAGCGGCTAACTGTATAAAAACATATACAGTACTAGCATGCTAATAATATTCATCAAGAGTTTAGCTGTGTTAGGTTAATGAACAATTTAATAGTACAGGTAATGCCTGCCATGTCAGTGGTCATGACTCACCGTACTCCACACCATCTTCTGACATGCCAGGTAGCAGGTTTAGGTTATAACGGTCCCTCATCTTGTCACCGGGACGATTCCTTGTCCAGAATTTACTGTTAAACACAAACATGGAGTAATTGTTATTGTCCAACTATATTGTATGTGTAGTCAGCGTGTTGTAGACATGTTACACACGCAGTGTTACCTGGTGTGGTCATTGGAGCCAGAGCACAGGATGTGACCCAACGGGTGCCAGGCCAGACTCCAGATCATTCCCTCGTGAGCCATCTCCATGCCTCCCACCTCCTTCTCCACTCTGGCAACACCCAACATTTGCACACATGCTCAAACTTTCACAATAAAAGCATCATTCAACGCTCTTGTGTTATTCTTACCCTGTGTGCCAGAAGAGCAATGAACCATCAGAACCGCCACTGGCAAAGAGGCCTTCATGGATGGGATGCCATGCCACAGCTGAGGAATAGGAACGTCAGGACACGGTGTCATATATGTAATGTTGTTGTGTTGTCACGGGTTGTGGCGTTGAAACTGCAGACAAGAAGTACTTTTCACCTGTGGCTTCCTTCTTGTGCCCTCGAAACACCTGCAGCTCCTCCTTCAGGTTTCTGATGTCAAACAGTTTACAAAGGTGGTCACGTGAGGCGGTCAACAGCCAGTTTCCGTTTGTGTTCCACTTAACCTCCATCACCGTGTTCTTGTGGGCATGTCTGAGAAGATGGAAGGGTGAAATGTCAGCCACTCACTGATGACATGTAGATGTCCATGACAATCTCCTGCATAGAATGTTTAGACTCACAGTGTTGCCAGACTCTGTCCAGACTTTGGATCCCAGAATTTGATTGGCTGCTGACTGTCTTTGCTGCCAGACACCACCAGGCCTTTAGTGGGGTGCCAATCCACACACTTCACATCAGCACCATGACCTACACACACACACACACAATCAGTTAATGCATCCATGTAGACAAATAGTAGAAACTTATTTTTATTTACTGTGCGACACAAAGTTAGTTCACTCTTTAGCACAAAAGTGAAAACACTTAAAAAGGTCAAATGGGGTGTGGCTACTGAACGGTCTTACCTCGAAGGATGCGCTCCTCATGGCAGCGCTGGAAGTCCCAAATCCGTACGGTACCATCATCAGAGCATGTGGCAAATTTACTATCAGTGGGTGAGAAACTGGAAAGGACAGACAGGAAGTCACAAGTCAACCCGACGAATGACAATGTCCTCCACCCTGGCATTCCAGTCACATCACAGAAGGTTCTTGGAGACCAGTGGGAACAGTGACAAAAAGTGTCCACAACTCTAGGACATTGGATTTTTTCTTTAAACTCAGCTCAAAGTCAAATATCTTGTTTAGTCAGAGGGATTTGCAATTGTTTGAAAAATTACAGGTGAAGTAAAACTGCATAATCAACAAACAAAACGATTGACTTGACTAAAGTTTGACTTGCACGATAACTAGCACCCCCTGCTGGACGCTAATTATAAATCACCTCATATTCACACATTGTTAATTTCTACTGCAACTATTTTTGTATTTTCTCCCTTAAGAAAAGCACTGCATCATTAAGTGAAAAATCTGTGTTTTTTTCCAATCAAAAGCTCCAACAAGGCCCATCCTTGTTGGGATTATCAGAAAGACACAAAGTGCTTATAAAGTTATTAACATTCAGATATTATTCACAGTGGAATTAAATGAAAACACTGTTGTGTAACGGTCATATGAAAACATTACTACAGCTTGCTTTGGGTGTTTGTTTTTTCAAGTGAAAATTATGAAAAGTCCTTTGAATTGATCACAAGCAACGACCACATCTCAGCACTAACATTTTCGTCTTTGCAGTCATAGGTGGGGATCACACAACTTGCAATGTAATATCAGCGATAAACCGAATTTACTAAGAACAAAAAGTGTCACAAAGTTCAGTTTGAGACAAGTAAGAGAATTCCATATTTAACTTCCAGTCACATGACAGCGGGTGGGGCTAGTGCTAAACCAGGATGCTACTTTTGTGAGAACACATCTCTACGTTTGATTACATAACATGCTAAGAACGGTCACTGTGTTGAAGAAGAGCTAGTTTACTCTGCTGGCTGTGATATACACTCAAAGCTAGGTGGCAATCTAACTGGTGTGCATGATGGCAAATGTAGGCTCCGGGCTTCAAACTGGAAGTCTCCCGTGCTTTTAAAGAGTCACCATTCAAAATTTTATTTAACACCCAATAGTGCCGCTTATCTTTCTTCTCCACCTTTATTGATCCTTTGTGGAAATTTATTGGTTGAGTGAAAGCCTGGGCCTTTATTGGTTTATTGCAAGTCATCATGCAGCCACAGGGCCTGGCCAAAGCACTTTAATTCATTCTAGATGACTTTATTAGGACACAAATCAAAGAAACATCAGTGCAGTGTTGCAACAGCACACACGTACATCTGTCATCAAGCAACCAGCGCCCCTGCAAGGCCGAAGCCTGGTACTGCAGGGTGGCCAGTATGTAGAGAGTAGACAAAACTACAGAAAAGTTGAGATTGGGTATAAACCTGGCTTCTCTAACGGCCTCCTTGTGAGCCTGGAACATCTTCACGTTGTTCATGTTGGACTGCCAGTACTTCACATAGCCACCATGGTCCGCTGTCAGCATCCACATGTCGTTGTGGGACCACGTCATGGCACGCACCGGACTGTCATGGGCCTGCGGCATGAGGGGGAGGGCAGAGGACACACGTTACCACGCCGCCACATGGACGTGGCTACAGCATTTAAAGAGCATCACACCACTTATTTATATCCAACACATGTTCAACTTTCATGTATCCCAATAAGACACGCGTGTTCACCTGTAAAATGGTCTCAAAGTTGAACGTCAGTCCATTCCACAACGTAAACTCGCCGCTGGATGCTCCAGTGACTAGGCGGCGCCCCTCAGGAGTCCACTGGACACGCACACACAATAAGTTGAACTGATTTCAAATAGAATGTGAAAATGTCAAAACAACTCACCCGGATGACAAAGACGGGACATTTGACTTTGTTGGTGGACGTGCGCACAAACTTTGTAGTGACGGCGTTCATTGGGTTGTTCATCATTCCAATGGGAGGAACCAACTGTGGGAGATAACAGATAACTGTATGCATCATTTGGACTTATTTATGGCTGTAATCAGGACACACAAATTAACATAGTGACACTACAAGAAGTACACAGCAAAGGTGACCCCTCTCCCCCTAAACAAACCACCCATCCCCAACCTCGCCCAAATCTTCACAAAAATTTCACTCACATCATTGTAGCATCCAGCATCAGGCTGGATGGCTCGTAGGTCGCGATGATCTCGTTGCCACTGACGATTCTGTGGCAAACAGAGGTGGCATATGGTGACTACTTGACAAACCGGTACAAAAGGATTGACAGGGACAAAAAGATGATGTGACGTGGGTATCTTTTACATATTATCTGATACTGTTGCAAAATAGGTACGTTTGAAACAGTCAGTATGTTTACATGCACTAAAAATACACTTTGATGGAGCTATCATCGAAGCAACCTTGCACCAGTCTCTGTGGCGTGTGATGGAACTGCTCTTTACAACATAAGTCACAAGCAAATAAGTAAGAGGGAGGGGAGCTGTTTACAGTCACAAGAAGACAAATGAAAGACACAGAAAATGAATTGATTACATCGTTTCCAAGTATAGGAATACAATTTAAAAGAATACACTTTCAGTGTGTGACATGACGCCTATCAAATAGTATTTTATAACCAAAATGATTTTTTAAAATCACAATAAAAATCAAAATTGACAAAGAATTATAGGTGTGTATTTCGTTAGTGATAAGTACACAATAACATAATGGTAGATAACGTAAAAAGTAAAAATTCCTTAATCCTACTTTATTTTGTAAAATAAGAATACAATATCCATACACAACAATTTAGATGTCTTAGACATGTAATCCCACAATTAAAAATAATTCACTACATACCAGAACGTTTGTATTTAAAAGTAAACCACCATTTTTTTCCGTGCCTCTGAGAACCACAGGAACTATAGCAATTGTCATTTAAAGACAGATTGAAACATTGACAACACAAAAAGCTGTGGAAAGACATATTGTAAGTTGCAACAAGAGAACCTATGGGGACAGAGCCTTTTCTGTTGCCGCCCCCTCCCTTTGGAAGTCATTTCCACCACACATCCGTGACACCGCTGACCTTGCCACTTTCAAGACTAACTTAAAAACACTCTTATTCCGCACTGCTTTTAACAGATAACTCTTTAAAACATACATTTTTAGATATTCCATCACATTGCAATCTCTTAAATGTATGTGTTGTTTTCACTGTTTGCTCTGAACTCTGCTTTTGGGTCTCACATTCTGTTATTTTGCAATTTTGTACACATACATGCATTTGATTGCTTTTACCATGTAAAGCATCTGAGTTTTTGAAAAGCACTGTAAGTATTAAGCAGTGTGTGTAAGCAGTATGTATTATTATTATTATTATATTATATTTCCCTGTACTTGCTTCACTGCACTGGCTTTGTATAACACTGACAGTTGGGTTTAAAATCCCCCTCCTCACATACAGTACAAAACACTACATGGCCGCCCCCAACACTGTACCTTAAAGAGCTTTCGGCACCTTATCAACCTAGTAGTACGCTATGCTCCCTAAAAATATCACATTCAGGCACTTAATGCAGGTAGCTGAGGCTGTATCATTTGGTCCTGAATATTTTAGCCGGATGCTCACCATTGGCTGTACAGGTGAATAAACGAGCGTCAAGCGTAACACTGTCAGGAAAGTTGAAAGTGCGCTAAATCAACCTTGTCTTTCTCTCATTTCAGTAACAAATCGCACAAAGTTTGTTTCTTTCAGCCTTTTCCCTAGTAACTATAATTTAGCACCAAAATAAGGCCCCAATAGCTATTGTTTTTCCTGTGTTGTAACTACTGTTTACGTTGGTGCCGGTAACATTATGATGATAAATGTGACTCACTGTCTGTACAGATCAGTTAAAATAAAATTTTGATTGCCAGAGTTTGACCCTGGAACAGATTATTTCTATTATTTCCTACAGTTTTGAAATCTGGGCAAAATGGGTGGTGCATAGGCATCCAGGACCATACTGTGTTGGTCTTCGGAAGCAGTAGTGGAGTTTGAAGACATACAAGCATGTAGGTACCTGCAGGTATCTGATGACAGAAGGGTTGTAATCGATGGTTTTGCGGTTGACGGCCTTCCTCATGCGTTTTCCATCGAATGTGAGCTGCTGCATGGCTTGCTGTTGAGCAAAGTCGGGTCGCTTGTAGAACACCTGCCGTGGCGCCTGATGCTGGAAGCGCGGCATGTGGAAAAACCGCTGCGGTGAGCTGACGTCCGTCGCCATGTTGACCGGCTCGATCTGCAGGAGGGAGATGTGTTGTGCCACATGTGACTGAAAGCAACGTTACTGGATTGAAAGATGAACACTTCCAAACTAACTGGATGTGGTCAACATGAACACACCTTGTCAAAACACACCCCCTGAAAGCCCAAACGGGATAAGCTGTATGGAAATTATTTGACAATGCTTAAATAGTGTTAATGTTTTGCTGTAGCAGCGACCTTTCAAACACTGTAAATACAAGTGATGACATGGTTGTTTGTATACAACAGGTCGTCGACATTCATTCTGGTCACAGCGCGCCTCATTACCTAGCTAGCAAGCCGTGTTAGCATGAGCGACAAACTTTGATACCAAACTAACAGCGAGTAAAATAGTGCTGCTGGTGACAAAAACAGTCAAACAAGCGGAGCGGGTGCATACTATCTCTTTGCAGTCATACACAATGAGCCTTGTTTTGCACGTTTTGTCCTGATAGCTAGCGCCAATGCTAATGAGGCCCGGTGACACAAATGCAGCTTCCAAGTAGTTCGAGTTGAGCAACTCACCAAACGTCTCCACAGCACAGTTTACTCGTAGGCTAGCTTGCAGACATGAGCAGTTGAATCACCCGAGCTTCCCTCCCAATAAACACATAAACTCCACTGCTCTCACTCACGTTTGTGTCGCTTTAGCCACTAGCTAGCCACTAGCTAAAACGAGCCGCGACTCAAACATGGAGTCTGACGTCATCACGTACATATTTGGCTACGTTACGTCCCGCCCAGAGCACGCGCACGCTCTGTGCCCGGGAACGTCACTGAAAAAGTCAACAGACATGTGTACATTTCAAATGCACGTGGAAATCGGAGGTTTTATTCGGCAATTACAATATTACCTGTTTAATTACATTAAAGCACGGTGAGTGTTGTACGTAACTATAACATCTCTTAAAAAACGTCTTCTGGCAGTTTAGACAACCATAACTGTTTGATTTTTTTGTGTACATTTGTATTGCCAGAACAGCTTTCCTTTACAACACAGGCCTTTACGACGAAAACAGGATTTATCTTTTTATCCTGGATGAGTTTGAGTATTAAGTCTGGAGCATATGCAGGAGCAGATGTATTAATTTCAGTGCATTGATAAATGGGTCATAGTGCAAATAATGACTGGTGTATACAGATGAGTAAAGTCACATATGAGTGTATTGTAATGGGTTGTTAAATAAATAAATATGATTGAGGTAGTAACAGAGGCAGTGATGGAAATATTGCACATTTGCATTATGCTAATGACCGGGTACGTTGTATGTCTACCGTGACATTGTTCCTGTTTGTGATTGGCCGTCCATTGATAACCCCGCCCCCTTTACGTGAACATGCTCATGACAAGAGTGGAAAATCCTGACTTGCTTGATCAAGTTGGTATCCCGCTTCTATTTACACTTATCCCACATCTTCAATTGGTTAAGTTGGAAAACAAAGAATATTCATTCATTTTCTACCACTTATCCTCACGAGCTGGAGCGAGAGGCGGGGTGCACCCTGGACTGGTGCCGGCCAATCATGGGGCACATATAGACAAACAACCATTCACACTCACATGGACAATTTGGAGTCACCAATTAACCTAACATGTTTTTGGAATGTGGGAGGAAACCGGAGTACCCGGAGAAAAAACACGCATGCACAGGGAGAACACGCAAACTCCACACAAGAGATGGCCGTAATTGAACTCAGGTCCCCTAACTGTGAGGTCTGCTCACTAACCACTTGTCCACCGTGCAGCCCTGCATAGTCATTAAGTGCAAAAATAGAAATATTACATTTTAGATGCTGATCTCAAGCAGTGACAATTAATAGCACTTAATAGCTGGATTATGGTATAGCCTACTAGAAACAGCTGTCAATATGAATGATATAGATATCATAAATCATAGACTAGAATGATTGTTTTTGTGAAGCGATTTTGGATATTGATCACAACGTGTCGCTAAAGGAGATTTAACAAAGACGAAACAGACGAGACTATGAATAATTACACTCATGATATGAACTATTAATTACACTCGTGATACGGACAATTAATTACACATCAAGAGAAGCAGTAATCATGATAGCATTCGACATGCAGCTACCCAGTTTCGTTTGAAAATGGAAAACATCAAAGCTTTTCAGAAGTTTCGTCACAGAGCCAACGTTCCGTCGAAAGGTTGACGTTACTCACTTGGCTGACCAATCAGGGAGTTGCTCTTTCAACCTGCGGAGGTTGAAGGCATCCGTTAAACGGACATCAGTTCGTGCTAACAACGTCGTGCTAACTGCTAGCATAGCCAAAACCTGTTGGACTTTACAGGTGAGTCAGGTCTTTGTCCAAACGTCAGACAATTTTAAAATGTTGAATTATATCACTAATCACTTCAATAGAAATTAGATGCCACTTTTTCATTGGAAGCTGATGGTGTTTTATTGGATCAGATACATTCTTGTCCTCTTAAAAGGACAACATTAATTTTAAACTGACAAGTACAGCCTACATTGTAGTCCTCTTAAAGGACAAAATACTAGTACATCCTACTGTAAGGATGTAAATATGTGAGCAGTTGTTTTCTTAGTTTAATTATTCTTTTATCTTTGGTGACATGATGTCATTGTTATACCATTTGTGTTTTAGCACCACTAGCGCCACTGACCAATTTCACCTCTCAAATGATGAGTGCGAGAAGCCACAGATCCTGGTCAGACCACACACATACACACACACACACACACACACAAATGTGTCACATCCTGTGATGTCATCAATCTGTGTCACGCTCGTTGTGTTGTCTTAGCACCAAGCGATGTTGTAGCTGTGCACAAGTGAAAGACGTGCATGGACGATTGTCCAGAGTGACAGTAGATAAGACAGCATGGCTCAAACATGAGGTAACAATGATCAAATATGAAGCATAACTAATAATCATATTGATTAAGCTGTTAAAATGTTTTTGTGCCCGCAGGGTGAAAGGTCAGATGGGGACTGGCAGCGGGACAAGAGTCCAGAATTGGTCAAAGGTCCATGGACCCTGGAGGAGGATGAGAGGGTGAGTCCCGCCGTTGTCCGTAGCCTGTTAGTCGGCCGTGACGCGGAGTGACTCGGTGGCGTGTCGCAGGTGGTGGAGTTGGTGCGCAAGTTTGGCATGAAGCACTGGTCGCTCATTGCCAAGCACATGCGCAGCAGGAACGGGAAGCAGTGTCGGGAACGCTGGCTCAACCATCTCAACCCAATGGTGAACAAGAGCAGGTGGACCCCTGAGGAGGACCGCATAATCTGCCAGGCCCAAAGGCTGCTGGGAAATCGCTGGGCCAACATCTCCAAATTGCTGCCCGGCAGGTACGTGCTTTGCCCCGCCCCCGCCTGCACCTCGCTCATCCCAACTGGCATGCCGGTATCCTCTCAGGCCCGACAACGCCATCAAAAACCGTTGGAACTCCACCCTGAAGAGGAAGATGCAGAAAGAGAGCGGGCGACTCTGTCTGCGTCACCCTGACTCCAGCAACCTCCTCGACATGACCTCCAGCTCTTCCTCAAGCTCCTCCTCCAGTGGCCCTGCCTCCAGCACAGCTACCGCCACCACCACAAAGGTCTGTGCATCTCCACTCTCCCACATTTAATATTTTTATCAAATTTCAAGGGACTATGACTATGCAGCCAATTGCTGAATCAGCCTAATCTGAGTATTAGATCCCACTGTCTTCCTTTGACAGTGCTCTCAGAATGTCCTCTTCTTGCTTTGAGTACATAAAGTACAACCTGTGCAACACACACATGAATCTGTTTTGTTGGTTGTCAGCTAATGATAGCGATTTAACAAACTATTATAACCGAATGCACAGTCTAGCCTATTGTAACAACATGACTGCAAATCCTCTCTGAGACTGCTTCTGTGTGTATGTGTACGCCCTCGGACATGTATGTGAATATCAGGAAAAAGTACAACTTTTATGCAGTTGGAACTAGTAATTGCATAAAATATAGCATTTTTAATACAGCCTGTATTTTTAAACCACTATTTGTAACATGCTTGCTGGTGGTACTGTAGCATTTCTAACATTTAACTTGTTCCGTGCAACAACTTGTGACGTATTGTGCTCATTTTTGCCCTTTTGTGTTGAGTTGTGGACTCCTTTCGTGCAGCTACACACAATAACCTGCACGGAAAGCTTTCTAGATTTTCCAGAATCTGCACCTATTCCAGCTGTATTTGCATGGATTTAATTTATTCCACATATGAAACCTCGTCCAGGCACGCCCACTCCGCTGTAATTGGTCCCACCTACCGCCTATTTTTCGGCAGTTACATGTTAGGCATGGAACTACGCCATCAGTATTTTATGCCAGCAATACAACATAAATTATTTTGATGATTTTTTTCACCACTGAAAAGATACACAAAAGCATTTGTTGTTTAGGAAGATATGTTGTTTACATTGAAATACACCTGCATTTTGTGTTTTATTGCTACATGCATTGCCTAAGATTTTACATAGCTCAATGTGGATGTCATCAGATGATAGCATCATTTGTATGCTAACAAACTCTTTTGAATATAGTCATTAATCAAATAACCCCACAATATGAAGTATGATTATTGTGAAGTTGGACGGATTGTGAAGTGACACAGCTTGTGCCCGGGCATGCCCATACAAGTAAGTCACCGGCTGGATGGAGAGCCTGTGACTTGGCGCAAGGTGTGAGAAAAAACTCCGAAACCGAACATTCAGAGCCATCCCAAACTTATTTCAAGGCACGTGACTTTCAAATGCGCAAACCTCATTATCTGAAACTTTGGCATTGTTTCAGAGATTAATACAACATTTATGGATCAGAAAAAGTGGAAAAAACATAATAGCCCCCCTTTAAAATGTACTGTACATGTACTGTTGTGAAGGATCAGCTGATGAGCAGTGAGCTTCTCACGATGTTGACTGACTGGAGCCCCGCCCACAGCGGCGAGCACAAGGAGAGAGCCGCCATGCTGTCACGCTCAGAGGTAAAGAATGCGCCACATTCCACACAAGCGTCACACGAGTTCCAAGTTGATCCACGATATCCTTGATTTAAGACTTCACAACATACAGTGCCGATAGACACTGCAGGAGCGCCTTGTTTGTTAATGCTGGACATGTAGCAAGAGTGGTGCCCAACATGCCGCCCAGGGGCCATTTGTGACCTGCTTTTTATTGGCAGCTGACACATTCTACAGACAAAATTCTACAGACACCCTCCCGCCCCCCCCCCCCCCAACCGTCCAACACACACAATATGTGTTTAACAAGTGACGCAGCATCATCTTGTCAAGGATCAGCTGATGAGCAGTGAGGTGTTCACCATGTTGACTGACTGCAGCCCTGCCCACAGCGGCGAGCACAAGGACAGAGGCGCCATGCTGTCACGGTCAGAGGTAAACACCAGTCACACACAGCTCCACAGTGATTTACAGCTTGATGGATTGATGGATGGATGTGGCGTCAGTTCTTCAGTCGAGGGGGCGTGGAGGACAAGAGGATGGGGCCTGTCAGCTCCACCCCCACTGAGGAGTTGACCTCTCGTGATGTGTTCAGGACCACGGAGATGAGATTGTTGTTGACGTCAGCTCCCAAGATGGCGCCGAAGACAGACAGCGGTCATCAGGACGAGGTGAAAGGGACCAACAGTGATGTGTCAGTGTAGTCTCCCTTGTGGGTCCTTTGACCTGCTATGGCACACACGTGGCGGTACAGCAGATAATCAACACATCACTGTGTGGTCCAGGTGCATGGGGACAGTCCGCTGAGCGGTGTGCAGCCGGTTCATCGGTGTCTCGGTTGGGTTCTAGACGACGGCGAGCCAGGCTGCTTCCCAATGGTGGGACAAGAAGTTTGGTGGTGCCTTCAGCCCCTCGACAATGCTGAAGAAAACCTTCAAAACATAAGCAACCCTTTTGAGGTGAATGCCAAAAACTCATTTTGGGGGCCCGGTCAAGCAAATGCAAACATGGGACCTACAGTGCTGTTGTCATAAAGAGAAATTGGACAATGGGGTTATAAGACCGAACACCACCAACAACCCAGTGCTAAAAGAAAAATGACAGCACAACATATAACACGTAAGTAAACAAATAGGGTAACCGCCATTATGAAAAATAATAAACTACGTACATTATATTAACTCTGAACACATAACTACAGCATTTTTTTACAAACCAAGTACTTGGTTTACAAATTTCCCCACTGAGGGACGAATAAAGGCATATCTTAATCTTACTGCAGGCTGGGAGCCGGCACCACTCCCAATTAGAAATGTGACAAAATAGCTATATATTGAACTATTGTGATATTAATATTGACTGTGGATTATTGATAAGCTCTCGCCGTTATTATTTTTTAATTATAAAAATATAGCCCCTATAACAGGGGTCGGCAACTTTTTTCATCAAGTGCCATTTTACCCCCAAGCTCAGGCCACACAGCTGGGGGAACCTGGTTCGATTCCCCACTCGGGCATCATTTTCTCCAGGTACTCCAGCTTTCCAAAAACATGCATGTAAGGCTATTTGGCGACTCCAAATCATCTATAGGTATGAATGTGAGTGTGAATGGTTGTTTGTCTATATGTGCCCTGTGATTGGCTGGAGACCCCTCCTCTTGCCCAAAGACAGCTGCGATAGGTTACAGCATGCCTGTGATAGGCGGTATAGAACATGGACGACGGATTGGATGGATTGAAAAAGCTCTGCTGCTTTCTACCCCTTCGTGGGGAATTGTTAATTGTAACATGAATCATTCATGTAAACTGTATGCATGGTTGAAATAAATTAATGGGGAGAACATGCAAACATCCAAGCAGAGAATTGAACCCAGGTCTTCCCGATCTTCACACTCGTACGGCCTAAAGTGGACCTACAATGCTAATTTTTTGACCATTTGTGTTGAGTTGTGGTCTCCTATAGAGCAGCTACACACAAAAACCCACACAGAAAACTTTAGATTTTGCAGAATCTGCACCTATTCCAATTGTATTTCCTTGGATTTGTGCTTCCTGCTAAAACGGTCTGTTTTAATTTATTCCACCCACAGCACAGAGTGCTTCCTCACTTTGAACAATATGAAGAAGTCCGCCCCTCAGTGTTACCACGCCACAGAGTGTTTTGAGCCATCCCAAACTTCTTTCAAGGCTCACTTCCAAAATGCGCAAACCTCATTATTTGAAACTTTGGCATCGTTTAACACGAAAATACAACATTCTAACTACATTCAAAGGTCAGGAAAGTGGGAAAAGCATAATAGGTCCCCTTTAATGAAAAACAAGTTTGATACTCCTGTTTTCGGGCTTTGAGGGAGGGAAAATATTAGCAAAGCTCTGCAGTGTCCATCGTCTTTGATGCAAGGTTAGAATTTTTTGTTCACTTACACCAATGATTTGTTTGTTCTTTTATTGGCAGAAAAACACAGTGGGAGGAGCCAGCGAGTCGTCGTGAAGTTTTCCTCCTTTTATTTCTTGAATTTGTCAGCTGGAGCTCAGTTTTAGCAAGTCAAGACTTGAATTTTTACATTTTTGCAAACTGAAAAGGTTTTATAGATTTCTTTTATTGATTTCTTTAGCAGGAATGTCTTCACTTTAAACTGTTAAACATTTATTGATTGCAAGTAGTCAACATTTATTGATTGGTAGTAGTAAGTAGTAATTTCTTGATTGGAAGTGATCATCTTAACTTGTATACTTTTAACTTGGAGGTGAATATTTTAATTTACTCCAAAGAAATATCTTTTAATGATAATCTGGAGGAAAATTACAATTCTGGAATATAAGTCAGCATATCATTTAATAACATGAACTACATTGTAAACTGAGGGCTATCTTTGATCATTTTAAACGTATTTCTTGGTGTCTGTTTTAAAGTGCACATAAAACATTTGATGCTGTTTGTTATGTATGAATATTTGCTAATTAAAGAACATTTGTATTTGTTGTTGGTAGCTCATTTGCATAGTAACAGCATGCACTGTTGATGCTAAATCACATTTTGTCTTTTGGTCTCTATTGAGTGCTAATCTGTAGCAGCCAGTAGAGCTACTCCAGGAGTAGTATGTCAGTAAAGCTTCATGGAGGCCTCAAAGAGACTGGTCAAGTCGTCCTCACTGTGCTCTCGAGGAGAAAGTCTGGTCACTCGCTCCTGAAAGCGCATACATAACGACTGTCATCAAGTTGGACTTTCTGATTTTAAACCAAAGCGAACCAAGTACAAGAACCTGGGGGATGGTTCCTTGGACCAGCGCTGGGATGTCATCTTTCTCGTAGCCCACAGCGGCCAGGCCATCCTCCACCTGTAGCTCAAAGAGGAAGTTGCGCAGTGTGTCAGCCAGCACGGCACCGGCGTCTGCCCTCTTCACCTGTCTGATGTCTGTGCCTGAACGCAATACATCATTTTCTGAATGTCTACACTTGAATGCACCACACAGACGTGGTCATGACAGTACCAAGAATGTGTGCAGCTTCCAGGTGACGTTCAGGACACATTGGAGCTGTGAAGGTGAAGACAGCCGGTGCCGTCAGAACCACAGAGAGGCCGTGAGGCTGAGGATGTGCACGCACGTGCAAACAAAAGTCTCCATTAGTGACAGCTGCTTTGATCGACTTCATTCCTTGATGCAATCTAGCGGTCATGGTGGCGCCAGACTCACCACAAGAGGGTGCTCAACACTGTATCCCTTGGCTTTGTGGGTCTTCACATTCCCAGCGATGGGATATGACATCCCATGACTACGGAAAAAACAGGTTTCGTTTCAGACGTCAGCTCATCCCCAGACACACAAGAATTCCTCACCAAAGATGGACGCCAGCGTTTCCGAATCCGATGCCAGCAAACACGCTTGCCAGGTGCATGCTGGAACGTGCTTCCAGATCTTCAGGATCCCGTACCGCACTGCCGCCACACACACAACAACCAAACATCATACACAGAAAGAGGAACTCCACAACTCCACAAGAGCAGATGTTTTACCGTTTCATGTACTTGGCGACCACGTTGAGGGCATGGCGTGACCACACGTCACTGATGGGATTGCTGCCCTGGTAGGCAGGGCGGTTGATGGGGTTGGAAGGACAAGGGGCACGTTGGTTATATGGCAGGGCGGTGTACGACTCCAGTGCGTGACTGCGACAAGCACACGGTAAATGTGTTAAAATGGTCATCGTGAATACAAAACCCTTCTTCACGAACAGTCACTGACCAGAGCACATCAAAGCCGCTGTTGGCTGCAACTCTACTGGGCATGCTCAGTGTGTGTTTGGGATCCACTACCCCCAGAGTGGGTCTGATGGCTCTGCTAGCGATACCTGAGGACAGTCAGCCAATCAGAGACTTGCAGGTAGCTGAGGCTTTATGTGCACTTTACCAGTTTTAGCCCTCAGAGGCTCGTAGTCAAAGATGGCCACACCCGTGGTCTCGCTGCCAGTGCCGGCTGTCGTAGGAACTGAGGGGCAAAAGAAACCAAAGATTGACAGCGTCCCACCGGTCGCCATAGAAACCACCACAATGTAACACTTACCTGCAATGAGAGGCTTCAAAGCACCTGTGATGGGTTTCCCTTTGCCGATGGGAGCGTTGACAAAGTCCAGAAAGTCTGCGTCAGGGTGGCATGAGTACAGATTGGCCGCCTTGCACGTGTCAATCACAGAGCCGCCACCCACCGCCACAAACACGTCGAATGCCTCATTCTTGGCAAACGAGATGGCGTCTTTAAAACTAGAATGCAAATGCACCACATAGTAATGGCCAATCAGAGAGCAGGAAAGCAGCGGTGGTGTCCCTCACCTGCTGTCAGTCGGCTCCACACGCACGCCGTCATAGATTTTGTATTCAACGCCGTTCTTAATGAGAGACTCAAGGACCGCCTTGACTGGTGGGAGGCGGGACAGGTTCTTGTCGGTCATCACACATACATTTCGAGCTCCGAGGTTCTGCAAATCCTGCACAAAAACTGCAGTTATACAAACTTTGGAGACTCTGCTGATGGAGATGTTGTGGTTACCATGCCGATTTCCCTGCTGACTCCGTATCCATAGCGGATGTTGGAACTGGCCATCTGAAACACAAACATACAGTATCCAGTCACTGTGACAATTACTTTGTTCACCATCTAGCTCAAATGGCGTCTGCTACCTCGAAGGCGTAGTCTGTTTTTCGGGTGTTGCAGGTCACAGCTGTAGAAGGAGACCGAAGTGATCAATGTGCTGATGTCTATCAATGGCTGTCAATGAGTTATCGATTGAGCAAGGCGTGCATGTTTACCTTGATGGAATGTGTGGGAGTGAGCAGGACACCTGCACCTGTACACACACACACGCACACACACACACACACACACACACACACACACAATGAACTCCATTATGAAAATTTCCTTTTTTACACTTAAGTCTTATTGTTATTATTTTATAATAAATTGGAAAATGTTGCCTTGACTTCTGCAGCTGCGTTTATTTTCGTAATGTTTAATAGCAAAGTGGATGTGGACATGAACTGTGGAAATAATGAATGCAATGTACATAGTTTGGTTGAAATACAATTTGATATATGAACAGAAATCTTAATTATGTGTAATTATTGTTTACGACACGTTGAACTGAATTGAAGTACAGTTTTTGTTTTGATCTGGTTCTCAATTCTGAATTCTAAATTTTAATTAAAATTTCGAACCAGCAAATCATAGTAATTTGGGGGGGGGGGGGTGTCACAAATGATTTCAGTTAAAGCAAAGCACATCGGACACATTTAAAATGTTACATCTTGTTGCACTAGTAACACATCTCAATAAATTGCAATTTTTTTAATGTATTTATTTTTCATACACACAAAGTGAAATTGTGAAATATGTCAAGAATATATTTCTTAATAATTCTTCTGGTTATTGTTTCCAGCTAATAAAATCCCAAAATTCAGTATCTCATAAACTTTAAAGTATCTAGTAAAGGTGTCCAATAGTTCACATTGTAAACTGATCACACAAAAATGAACAGAAAAAACTTTTGGTATTCATGAACTCAAAATAACTTTGGTACGATACTCTCACGTATTGAGGTACACATGTACTATAATAATGTATTTATGCATATATAAATGCCTATACAATAATATAACCACGCAGATCAATGACGTGACGGAAAGGTCACATTAGATAAGCTACTTACGCCGCATTCTGGAGCAGCGTTAGGAGACGTACAACTCGATCGTGTGCCGCCATCTTGCACTCTTCTTCGCCTACCACTGCTGCCAGCTTTTCAATAAGAAAAGAGGCTATTGGCTATCATAGAAGCCCCTCGAACTCACGGGATGACGTCATTGTATCATTTGCATACACTTGCATGTGACCAGAACATAACCCGGGGTCACTGAGGTTGATTATTACAAATAGAAAGGCAACTTTTAGGCATTGGATAACATTATAAAAACAATTCATATGACGGACAAAGTTATGTGACATGTTTGTATTTTTGTTTTTATTTCAATTATTTTATATCTTTTAAAAAATAAAGTTAAAAAAAATGGATTTTGTTTTTAGTTGTGTTGTCCATGAATAATAATTACATTTGTTTCATGATCTGAAACATTTAACTGTGACTAAGTGTGCAAAAAAAACCCCACTTCACACCACTGTATGTGTATGCTATGTAGGCTATATAGTATATATACATTTATGTATTTTATGTACACTTTATGTCCGATACTAAAATGTGCAACCCTACTGCACATAACCCCATAACATCCACTGACGTTACCGCATTACTCTTCAAATTAAAACCATAGAATGACACCTTGAACAATCTTTCTTCTGATCGCTTTGAGTGAACTTTGAGGAAGTTTGTTACGTGATTCCAACATGGTGTAGCGTTGGTAAAAACACACACGCAGATAAGTACAAAAGGATTGTATTGACATGAAACAAGAAAGAAAAGTGTAATTTTTGTCAACTTGTAAAAAAAAGGAGGAGCAAGAAGAGGAGGAAGTCACTTGTGGTTGAGCCAGCTGAAAGAGAAGACATGTTTCCGTCCATCTTCTGTATCATCCACATTGTTTTGTTGATCAGGTGATCCCTATAGAAGAAGATGAGGAAGATGAGGAAGATGAGGGTGATATATGATGTGATGTCATACCTGTGGGTCGGGGTGAGCACTGGGTAGGGTGAAAGGGGGCGGGGCCTGGCTATCCGGAGGAGGAACTCTGGCCTGTATGGTCATAGGGGCCAGGGCCTTTACAGGTGTAACAACATGTGACTGTGAAAGAGCAGGCTGATGACTAGACGGTTCTGGTGTTCTGCCCACTTTTGACCCTCTGACTTCCGCCGCTTTTTCCTCTTCATCGCCATCATCATCTTTCTCTGCTACGAGACAAATTACTAACACTTGAGTCAATCTGAAGCACACGCTAGCAGGAAAGATGCTTGCCTTTCTTACGTTTGAGGAAGTCCACGCTCATCAGCGCCCTTTTTTGGTGCTCAAAGTTAGCTGTCAAGTGGTCCATCTTCTCGTATCCGGGCTGGACTTTGTCTAAGTGGGACGTGTCAGTTGCCTCCATGATCCTGTACACCCAATGAGACCACTCAGGAATCCATTTCTCACCACATACTGAAGTACACATACGTACTACTTACTTGTGCAGCAGTGGCTTGGCAGCCTGCAGGAACAACAACATCAAATTAATATGATTGACTTATGATAGACTTATTATTTACTTAATATTATTGACTTATTACTAATTGAGCATTATTGATTTAATATTGAAGTTTGATGCCCAGGAATGGCTCTGGAACAAGTCCTCTCGGGAAAGCTGGACTTTATTGCGCTCTTGTTGTGCCTGGCTCAGGGCCTGTACGTTGGAGTTTAACCCGATAAATGGAAGGGTAGTCTGCCTCCGCCTTTGGCTGGGGGGACAGTTTAGGACTATTTCTTGCACTTGTGCGCTAAACAGCAGTTCAGAATATTTGCCCTCTTTGGAGTCTTTAAGGGAGTACTGGAAAATGCTCCCTAAGGGGATTCCCTTGTTCTGCTGAGGGACTTCAACGCTCACTTTGGCAGCAACAGTGACACCTGGAGAGGCATTATTGGGAAGAATGGCCCCCCTGATTTGAACCAGAGCGGTGCTTTGTTATTGGACTTCTGCGCCCAGAACAAGATCATGGTTGGGTCTAAGATGGAACCTTGTGGCACACCTCCAAAACCTCTGAGGTAATGGAGCAACGTTGGAAACCGGGGCAGTAAAGGCTTGCTATGAATGAACAAAATATTGGTTGAGGAGCAATTTCATGGAGGTGGGTAGATGGACAGTGTATTTGGATTGGCAGACTGGGTTTGTGGTTCCCCGCATAACCCCTGGCCTTCCTGGTAATGTCTGTTCAGGGGTTCTGGAGAGGAGGATCTGCTGGATAGTTGAATCTCAGATTCAGGAGGAGCAGTGTGGTTTTTGTCCTGGTTGTGGAACTGTGGACCAGCTCTACACTCTCGGCAGGGTCCTTGAGGATGCGTGGGAGTTTGCCCAACCAGTCCACATGGGTTTTGTGGACTTGAAGAAGGCATTCGACCGTGTTCCTCAAGAAATCCTGTGGGTAGTACTCCAGGCGGTTCGCTCCCTGTATGACCTTTGTCAGCTTGGTCCGCATTGTCCGACTAATTTCCAGGTAGGGTTGTTTTTTTTCTGAACAAGAAATCTTTTTAATCTCGTAAGATCTTGTGACATTCCTACTTAACACTATAGTGTAAGTGTGGTATCGCCCAAGCCAAAAACATCAATGTTGATGACGATAACAAAGGCTGATGACTATCAGGCTCACCTGCAGAAAGACGGCCATCTCAGACTCATTCATGGTCTCAATGGCGTTTTCCAGAAGTTTTGCAGCGTTGTCCAGATGTTCACTGTATTTCCTCTTCAGGCCTCTGATGTAGTCCATCTTCTCCTCCTGCTCAGCACTGATTTGCACGCTCATCTGACTTTTTCGCTCCTCCAGGACGGCAAAGAGATGGTCAAATGATTCGCAAACCTTGGACTTTTGTCTCCGACCGTTGTCCTGGAAACATGACAAAAACGTCCTGTTCGTTGGCAGGATTGGTAACACTGCATGGAAGCAGTCACTTCACTGTTGATAATGAGGATTAAGTCAAGAAAGCATGCTTCCTCTGAGGATCTGCAAACCTCAGTACTGTGAACTGTCTCAGTATGGTGAGTGTGAGCAAAGGAGCGGAAAAATGGCTTTTTGGTGTGGTAAAAACTTGATGATGATGAAGATTAACTCACGTCGACAACTCTGCAGGTCTCCTCGATCTGAGCGGTAACAGCCTGAATCCTCTCATTGGCGCCCACGAGCAGTGCAATACACTCGCTCAGCTCAGCCTATCACAGGAAACATGAAATCACCAAAATCGTTGCTGCGTTGTCAACGCTCACATGGTACTTTCTGGGGACACAGCCAACCTTCTGTTTGTCGAAGACAACGTCGAGCGGTGCCACATCACAGTCTTTATGCGCTCCAAACACCTTGCACAGGGAACACGTGGGGGTGGCACAGCTTATGCAGTAGATGTTGATCTTTTCATTTTCGTGCTGCTCGCACGTGGGATGCTCCACCCTCTCTGTTGCTGGAAGCGTCGCTTTGCTGACAGATATGATAATGGTAATGGTTTTATTTCATTTGAACATGCATCAGATTACAATTGAGTCAGTTCACAGTTCCACATGTCCAAAAGGAGTAGGAAGAAGCAAAGCTTATTAAATCCTACCCCTCCATCTGGTACTTTTACAATCAGTAACTGTTACATTTGTTCACTTCCTGCTTTCCATAATACAGTTTAAGGTTTTTTTTGTTTTTTTTTTTAATAATGCACCTCGTACTTCGGTACGAGGTGACCATATGACCATATGACCATACAATGCCATAATGGGTACCATAGCAAGTGTCAATATAGTGATATGTATAGCACATCATGACTGGTTCAAGACTCTTCATCCTTGTATTTAGCAAACATCAACTGCTTGTATTGTTTCTTGAATTGGCTCATCGTTGTGCAAATTTCCTGCTTTCCTAATATAGTTTAAGTTTTTTTTTTGTCAGGTGATATAGCATGAAAACAAGTCATGAGAATCAGTGTGCAAGTTCTCATGAACTAGTTCAATGTTCAGTATAAATACGAATAGTTCACATTCATAGTTTGCCATTTCAATTTTGAACTACTCCGCCTCCCGCCCAAACGACAACTAGGATAGGCTCCAGCATATCCGTGTGAAAGCAAAAAATTCATTTACATGTGCAGTATTGGGGGCTTTCTAACATAGTCAGTGAATTTTGTCAACAAACAAATGACAGGTTAATTTAGCTCAGAAAACTAATTAGTCACAGCAGCACATAAGAAGAGCAACAACAACTGGCACATCATATAAATTATCTTCAAGATTAAACACTTTTAACGCCCAATGTCATCATCAAACTTACTTATTTGTTCATATCATGCACACAGAACAGTTAACAACTTTATGCTGTCACCTTTTCTCTCAACCTTACTACTGGCTGTTGCTCTACTACTGTTAATCTGTATACTCCTTGGGGTATATGTACCCCACTAATGATTACATGCTAACAGACGACTAGCAACATGTGTGTGTGTGTACCTGCTGGTTCCTTGTTTGTACATGTCAATGATGTTCTCCACCAGAAGGTTTCTTTGCAGTCCATATACTCCATGGCGATCCAGAGTCACCTCATGACGGCAGGATGGGCAGCGAAAGCGACCACTGGATGCCAAGGCGGAGCTACCTCTGGATGACAGATAGGGGTTGGATGCCTGCACAGACAGTGTGAACTTTATCTTATCGTGTTCATCGTGTCATCACGTTCTTCTCGTTCAACGGATGACAGCCAGTGTGACTCTGCAAGAGACTCACTCCCTGATGCTTTAAGAGTTTACAGTCTGGGCTTTCAGCTCAACGGCTAGCACTCTTGGCTCTCATTGTGAGCACCCTTCCTCATGACCGGGAGAAATGCGAGGTTGGTTGGGCTAAGCTGGTTAACACATGTTCTTCACGTTCTTCACGTTCTTCACGTTCTTCACGTTCAGAGTGGTGGGGGTGCAGCTGATTTAAGGTGAGAGGTGTGGTCACCCTGGCCTGATTACCTGTCAATCACGGTGCTATGAACTATGTGAACCACTACACTAGCAAAATGAAAATGTGTTAAGTGCAGCTGTTTACTTATCTTTATTAGTAGACAATACTCTACGTGCTACTCCATACTGTCCCACATGTGTGTCACCCCCCCCCCCCCAACACACACACACACACACACACATTGTCCATGCACCCACTTGTGGCATGCACTGACCTGGAAGACGTCGTTGGCACACTTGCGACAGAGGTTGTGTTGACATGGTAAGATGACCACTGGTTTAGAAAACATCTCCAGACAGATGGGACAGATGAGCTGCTTCTCCAAACTCTCCATGACGCTGGGAGGTTACAGTGGACGCAAGGACGTGGCGGAGACGGCGTCCCAGAGGACAAAAAGTGAAGGAGGCAGCAAAAAAAGAAGAGCAGTGTCACACTTGAATCTGTTTTTAGACACATACGTCAGCTGTTACCATGCCGACATGACCATATCTGTCAAAGGTCAACAGGGACCATGACAGCGCAGTGTGTGGGTGTGGAATTGGTGGGGCTGGGTGGCACTGGAATCAATGTGAGGGCAAGACGGCGCCCCCTGCTGTTGACTCGCTGAGTGCTAGTTTTTTTTTTTTATTGAAGAGCAACAACCACATTGAAGACTATTTATTTCAGAAAAAAAATCGGTGTCAGGCAGTCGTCACGGTAACAGGCGTGCTGACGTCATCATGTGTAGGTGTCGCCATATCTGCGGTGTCCATCAGAGATCAGCTGAGTTTTCTCACTGGCGTTCGCAGGCTGATGAACGACGGCTGCCTCCACATCTGCTAACACAAATGCCCACGTTTAAAAGCTACTTCCTGTTTAGCGCCCCCGGAAGTTTGTAGCAGTACTGCTGAAAGACATCCTTCTCACCGTTGCTGGGTTGGTCACTTGTCTCCTCCTCCAGGTCGTCAGGGGAGACATAGTGCGGCTCCGCCCCGTCGTCAGGAGGCGTGGCTTTAAATTGTCCACAGCAACAGTTACAGCAGCAGCAGAGACAGCAGCAGCAGTAAAACCCCGTCAGGACGCCACAGAGTGCAAACAGTCCCTGAGGCGCAAAACACAGCCACCTTCACTCCCTGTTTACATGTCAACCACATGTGTGCTTGAAGACCAAGCCCCGCCCACCTTGGCCCACCAAGTGGACAGCATGAAGTAGGTGTTGACGTTATCATCTCCAAATTGTTGGGCCACGTAGAGTCCCAAAGAGCCGTAAGAGTCGTAGATGTTCCTCTTAGTGGGGTCGGACAGGACGGCGTGGGCACTGTTCACCTCCTTGAACTTCTCTGCCGCCTCTGGTTGGTCTGGGTTCTTGTCTGGATGATAACGCAATGCCAGCTTCCTGTCGATGCACAACACACACCTGCTACCCTGAACTGCTGGGCACATACAAATAGACGGGGCTTTTACCTGTATGATTTTTTGATGTCGTCATGGCTGCATCCCGGTTCCAGACCCAAGAGCAGGTACAGGGACTCCCCTGAGGCTGACATCGCTCTCTGCCTTCCCTCTGACATCCTGCAACCATCACCTGGACATCCACGGCCACAATAGGAAACAGAGCAGAACACAAAAGAACTGCACAACGAGGTGCTACAGCTTTGTCTGATGGTGGACCTGTGTCCCCATCCAGGAACTGGTGCTGCGTGAGTCCATTAAACATTTAGCTGCTCAGCTCAGGTGACCAAGAGGAGGGGTCATGTTTCCCATTCCCATGGACACGATGTCAGGAGAGGAGGGGCTCACCTAGACGACCAGGTGAGCAGTGTGGAGGTTCATGTGGCTACGTCCACTCCTCCGGAGCACCAGGGGGCGCTGTTGTACTGGTGGATGCCTGCCTGGCATGCCGCCATTGCAGCAAAGAAACACAAACACTAGTGGTTAGAATTGAAGCATTCCTTGGCTGAGACCTACTAAACGTGAGTATCAGATGCAACGCAACTAAGCTCAGTGAACAGTAAATCGACGCTAATGGGATTCAAACGTTCAATGTAAATCAAGCTTTGTGATGTTAGCATTATAATCGCTAAGACGGCAAAGTGGTTTTCATCTGTTAGCAGTGCGACACTGATAGAAATAGAAATATGTACGTCCCAATCCTCGCACAAAACCTTTCACTGTGTGTGTGTTTGTATGGGAGAGCACTGAGGATTTCCCAGATGCGTGCATGTAAATTTAGACCTCAGATTTGTTGAACAATTCCGTTCAATTTGGACACGGCATCTACTAGTATGCTGGTTCGGCCGCCATGATGGTGAGCACAATTCAGAAACATTGCATCGTAAATATGTCCTCGGAACACTGTTCAGCCATTATTTGCTCTAATAGACGTTCCAAACGACCAGATTTTATCTCCACAGGTTTGTTTCTGTCATACTGCTGCTCAGGTTATTACATACACACATATACATACACACACACACTATTGTTCGCCTAGCTCCGCCCACATCTTTTGCTCACATCACTGCAGACTTTCTGCTCCATCACAGACTACACTCTCTCAAGAGGGCTCCAACATTTGCAATCATTATATCACAACCCCTTCCCACTTTGACGAACATGCATGTGCATTAGTTATGTTAGTTGTCAGTTAATAGCAACTTGACAACATTTAGCTACTAACATTAGCTTTCACTGAATGTATAACCCTAGCATAATCACACAATGACTCCACATTGTCGGTCGCCGAGATTGCTTTTGTGCATTCGCACACATTACGAACCACAGTGAGTGACAACTTTTATTTTTTGGGGACTGAACAAAACATTTCTTACAGTTTTTAAGCAGTTTAATTCATAATTGTGTTTTTGTTGTTTCTGGTAACATATGCTAGCCGGTGGCTGCATTCTTATATTTTCTAGTTTTAGTATGTAAGTATGTCATTTGGAGCGAATTGCAACCAATCCCTTTAAGTATGTGCTAATCATTGTAGTGCCAAGTTGAGAAGACAAGAGGAAACAAGAGAAGAGGTGGTCTTTTCTTTGCCATGGCCGACATCAAGAACTTCCTGTATGCTTGGTGCGGCAAGAAAAAGTTGACCCCAAACTATGACATCCGAGCTGCAGGGAACAAAAACAGATTCCTGTGTGAGGTGTGTTGATCTTTCACTAATTAAGAACTGATTATTGAAATAGAAAAACTATTGATACACATTGATCACGAAAGTAGGATTCCAAGTATTGGAATAGTGAGGTCAATGACTTTATTTTTGTTGTAGACTGAAAACATTTGTGTTTGACATCAAAAGATGAATGTCTTGTGCTATGAAAGTAATTTAACGGAATATTCTACTTAATGCATATATGTACATGATTTTCCCTGGTGTACTTCATTTTCTACGGGTATGTAATAAGTGTGTTTGCTGCAGGTGCGAGTGGATGGCTTCAACTACACCGGCATGGGCAACTCCACCAACAAGAAGGATGCTCAGACCAATGCTGCTAGAGACTTTGTCAACTTCTTGGTCCGAGCTGGTGAAATGAATGCGGCCGAAGTGCCAGCTATGGGCGTGAGTCACGGCGGCGTTATACGTACATGCGCACATCTTCAAACCTTGTTTGTTCGGCAGGTGGCCGTGGTCGATCAAGGAGGTGGTCGGGAGCAGTCTGAGGGGGGAGCCAATGTCCCATTTGGAAATCTGCCCAGCGGTGGTCCTCTTCCTCCTCACCTGGTGGTCAAGGCGGAACAGGGTAATTTGGTCACATGAGCAATTAGATGATGTTAGCGTTAGGACTGACCACCAACTTTGGTGAGGTGGTGGGTGATGGAAGAAGAAATGGTCAACATTTTTCTTGTGTGCTGTAGAAGAGTCCAGTGCTGGTGTGGTGCCGGGTGTCACTGGACAGGGCTACTCTGGAGGAGGTGCTCAGTGGGAGCGAGGTGCCAACTTGAAGGAATACTACGCCAAGCGAGATGAACAGGAAGCTCAGGCGGTAGGACGGCACTCAAGTCCTGCATGGACATCTACCACTGACCTGACCTTTTTCATCCCCCAACAGACTCTGGAGTCAGAAGAAGTGGACCTGAATGCTAGTCTCCATGGTAACTGGACCCTGGAGAACGCCAAGGCTCGTCTGAACCAGTTTTTCCAGAAGGAGAAAACCAGCGCTGAGTATAAATACAGCCAAGTTGGGCCAGACCACAACAGGTCTGCACCATGACGTTCTTAAGTCTCTAAGTCCAGAACAGACAAGCAGCAATTAAGTTTATTACTGAATTGAGGGGTGGTGGATGGCCAAGAAAACACCCCGGTTCTGCTCCACAACTTAGCCGATGCTGTCCGTCTGGTTCTGGAGCGCTTTGACCGCTTACTAGCTTCTGTGTGTTTTTCTGCTGGAACACTTATGAGGTCACAGAGGTCTGAAATGCGCAACGTCCGCTTTGACCTTGAGAGATTCAGTGAGGCAGACAGGAAGTGTCTTGTGGGGACGGAGCATCAGAACTCACACAGAAGAAAAACATGAGACGAGCTTTAGATGTGCTAAAGTAGTCTCATGGTTTAGCCCGCTTCCTTTGGAGTCTGCTTGTGAGTTCTGGTGTTGCTGTCCCCCGCAGACCACAAAGTAGCTCGGCGATGAGTTCCCCCCTTCTCCACCTACACTCCACACCGCTCAGATGAACGCTACTTTTTAAAATCTGGCAGAAAAACACACAGAGGTCAGGTGAGTCGACCACCTGAGCTGAGGACAGCTCGCTGACATGTTAGCTGAATCCGTATGTGAGCGTGCTCCTGTGTCTGTGTGTGTGCGCGCAGGAGCTTCATCGCTGAGATGCAGCTGTTTGTCAGACATCTTGGCCGACGTAAGACGTGCATGACTTTAACACACACTCACAGTTTCGATGTCCAGGTTATACAGCTGACCTGTTACTTTGCCGCCTTGCAGGCGTGACCGCTCGAGAGCATGGCTCCAACAAGAAGCTGGCAGCCCAGTCGTGCGCCCTGTCCTTGGTCCGCCAGTTGTACCACTTGGGTGTCATTGAGGCCTTCTCTGGAGTCACCAAGAAGAAAGAAGGAGAAACTGTATGAGAACAGGACCCGTGACCCTTTATGGTCCACCTTGTCTCACCCCGTTTTTTTTTCTGTCCCCAGCTGGATGTCTTTGACGTGTTCGTGTCACCAGAACTTCAGAAACAGCTCTGCGGGGTCGTTCAAGAGCTCGGAGTCCAGATACCCCCGCCTGTGAGTCATCTGATACATCCACCGTGTTTCGGTTTCAATTGAATCCACATAACTAATCCACATCAACTTCCTGTCCAGCCTGTAGACCCAAGTGGCGCTGTGTCTTTGGTTCAAATGAAGATGGGGACATTCGAGCCCTCTCAGCGGCAGACTAGCGCCGGTGTGGTGCCGTGGTCACCGCCGCAGGTGAACTGGAACCCGTGGACCAGCAGCAACATCGATGATGGGCCACTGGCCTTTGTGAGTCCTGCGATTTCTTTTACTTGCTGGGTTCTGAAGGTGCTGATGTTGTTAGTATTGTTCTGATGGATGTTCTACTCTGCTGCCTCGTTGTCTGTTTGGTTAATATGCTAACTCGTTTAGTTGCTAATGACTTTTCTTGTTTGACTCATTCACACCAACTGGACCAGTGCACTCCGGAGCAGATCAGCAAAGACCTTCATGAAGAGCTGATGCATCAACTGCAAAATGACGACAACCTGCAGAAGGTCAGTGTGCCTTTTCGGCTTTTTGACATGTGATTGGGGACGTGTGGACGAGTCTGTGTGTTTTGTGTAGATGCTGATGGATCGCGACCAGCTGCCCGTCAAACAGTTTGAGGATGAGATCATGGCAGCGGTGGACAGGAACCCGGTGGTTATCATCAGAGGAGCGACCGGCTGTGGGAAGACCACGCAGGTCCCTCAGTACATCCTTGACCGCTTCATCAAGACTGGCCGAGCTTCTGAGTGCAACATTGTGGTCACCCAGGTAACGCTTGACCTCGTGGACGAGCTGCTGAATAAGCAGTCATGCCTTTTTGTCATCTTCTTCAGCCCAGACGCATCAGCGCCGTGTCTGTGGCCGAGCGTGTTGCCATGGAGAGAGGGGAAGATCTGGGAAAGAGCTGTGGCTACAGCGTCCGCTTCGAGTCCATCCTCCCTCGGCCCCACGGCAGCATCCTCTTCTGCACCATTGGTATGTTTGGCGACTCAAGCTCAACTTTGATGTCGCCGACACGTTGCTTTCTTCTGCAGGTGTGCTGCTACGAAAACTGGAGGCTGGAATCCGAGGCATCAGTCACGTTATTGTGGATGAGATCCATGAAAGAGACATCAACGTGAGCTTGTCATCACATCCACCCTACACAACCACATGGCTTCACCTGGCTGACCTTTGACACTGTGTGTGTGTGTCTGTCCTCGCAGACGGACTTCTTGATGGTGGTCCTCAGAGACGTTGTTCAGGCTTTCCCAGACGTCCGCATCATCCTCATGTCGGCCACCATTGACACCAGCATGTTCCGAGAGTACTTCTTCAACTGTCCCATCATTGAGGTTTTTGGACGCACCTTCTCTGTCCAAGGTATTGTGGACCACACTATCCCCGCACCCATGTTCCATTCTTTAGACCAGGGGTCACCAATCCGTCGATCACAAGCTGTTGATTGATCTTTGGAACTTTGCTGGTCAATTGCAAGAATATTAGATAAAAATGTTGAGTATTATTGCATCAGTGCACTCCCCTAACGGAGAGCGACCAGTAGGCACATATTTTGGACATTGAACACGCCTGTGTGCCTCACCACCCTCCAGGCACGCAACCCAAATCCCAAAACCTCGCCGGAAGTAGCAGACCATGCACATAGGCCCCCCCCTTCGCACTGCAGCAAGCGCTCAGCGACAAGCGTGGGAGAAATAGCGTGATAGAGCTCAGCGATATGCCTGATTGCAAATTTTGTGCCATATTAAATTAAGGCACAAATATAACTCCGTAGGGGCCGCACGGTAACAGAGTTCTTATCATGTCGGCCACACAGTCAGGAGATCGGGAAAACCTGGCTTTGATTCTCCGTTTTTAAGTTTACATGTTCTCCACGTGCGTGGGTTTTCTCCGGATACTCCGGTTTCCTCTCACAAAAAACATGTATGTTAGGTTAATTGTCCAGTCCAGGGTGTACCCCGCCCCTTAAAGTCAGCTGGGATAGGCATCAGCATACCCGCAACCCCAGTGAGAATAAGCGGCATAGAAAATGGATGGATATAACTCCATAGAGTTTGTGAGGGCTTACTGTTGTAATGCATTGACCAGTCTCACTCCCAACCGCCATCGCTGGCCCATGACAATGAGCCAACAAGCCAAACTCAACACAAAAGATCCACAAACACGGGGGTGACAAAAGTGCGGCTCTGGGCCATCTGCGGCCCGTGACTGATTTGTCATTGCATCACTGCAGAAAATGAATAAATTAATAAAAATGTTACTGAATGAATGTTACTTTGGTGCAGAGTATTTCCTGGAGGATTGCAT
Source organism: Doryrhamphus excisus (assembly GCF_030265055.1). Classification (NCBI taxonomy): domain Eukaryota; kingdom Metazoa; phylum Chordata; class Actinopteri; order Syngnathiformes; family Syngnathidae; genus Doryrhamphus; species Doryrhamphus excisus. The sequence goes on from NC_080468.1 coordinate 2,942,456, forward strand.
CCAGATGACCAACTTCATCCCCCCACCACCTGATCGCAAGAGGAAAGACAAAGACGAGGAGGCGGGAGGGGAGGAAGATGTAAGTATAGTGCCTACAGTCACGTTTCGCTTGTCACTTTGAAGCTAATCTTTTTCTGTACAGACCAACTGTAACTTGATGTGCGGACCCGACTACACCGAGGAGACTAAGCGTTCCATGGCGCAGATGAACGAGAAGGAGATGTCCTTTGAGCTGGTGGAAGCTCTTCTCAAGTACATAGAGACTCTGCAGGTGTCCGGTGCCGTGCTCGTGTTCCTTCCTGGATGGAACCTCATCTACGCCATGCAGCGCCACTTGGAATGCAACCCCCATTTTGGTATGCAACTGTGTAATTGTGCACGCGTGTACAACAAGGATTGAGTTTGTGCTTGGTTTCCAGGAAGTAGCCGGTACCGGATCCTCCCACTTCACTCTCAGATACCCCGAGAAGAACAGAGGCTGGTGTTTGATCCTGTCCCAGATAACATGCGCAAGGTGAGTGTTGCTGTTGTCATGGAAACACTACTTAACATGACAATCCACGGTGACCTCGTTGCAGGTGATCTTGTCCACCAACATCGCGGAGACCAGTATTACCATCAATGACGTGGTCTACGTCATCGACTCCTGCAAGTAGGTTCTGTCACAATTCTGCTCTGTTGTTCTCCATGTTCTCATGGTGTTCTCGCTGTGTAGACAGAAAGTGAAGTTGTTCACATCGCACAACAACATGACCAACTACGCCACAGTGTGGGCCTCAAAGACCAACCTGGAGCAGAGGAAAGGCCGTGCGGGGAGAGTTCGACCTGGATTCTGCTTCCACCTCTGCAGTCGCGGACGATTTGACAGGTATTATCCCCTCAAGCCTGCACACACACACACACACACACACACACACACACACACAGGCGTCTCATAGAATCTCATCTCCTGCTCCCGTGTGCTTGTGTGCGTGTGTGTGTGCACAGACTGGAGACTCACATGACTCCAGAGATTTTTCGGACACCGCTGCATGAAGTTTCTCTGAGTATCAAGCTGCTGAGGCTTGGAGCCATTGGACACTTCCTCTCTAAAGCCATCGAGCCCCCGCCACTGGATGCGGTCATTGAGGCTGAACACACTCTTAGAGGTCTCTCTCTCTCTCAAACACACACGCAGCTCAAGTGATATAATTGGTCCAATCACAACCACTTTGTTTGCACACAGAACTGGACGCACTGGACTCAAATGATGAGCTGACTCCGATGGGTCGCATCCTGGCCCGGCTGCCCATCGAGCCTCGTCTGGGAAAGATGATAATCATGGGCTGCATTTTTCAGTCAGTTTCTTTCACGTCATCTTGGCTAGCTGTTGTCTTTGCCGTTTGGCCTAATATGTGTGTGTCACCCTCTAGTGTTGGAGATGCCATGTGTACCATCGCTGCCGCTTCCTGCTTCCCGGAACCATTCATCAACGAGGGAAAACGTTTGGGCTTTGTCCACAGGAACTTTGCAGGCAGCCGCTTTTCAGACCACGTGGCGCTGTTGTCCGTCTTCCAGGCATGGGACGACGTCAGGTAGGTGTGATGTCACCAGTAGTCACGTTGAGAGCATTGATGATGATATGCAAAGGTCATTTTTGTTCTGATGTGGTTCATTTCAGAATAAACGGCGAGGAAGCTGAGAATCAATTCTGTGAACACAAACGTCTCAACATGGCTACTCTGAGGATGACCTGGGAAGCTAAAGTCCAGTTGAAGGAGATTTTGGTCAACTCTGAATTTCCTGAAGGTGAGTAAAGGTTCGCACCAATTCCCCTTGTGGTGTGAACTGCAGGGTTAACACCACCATGTCTTTCTTGCATCCTGTCAGAGACTCTGATGACCCAGATGTTCAACGTTGTGGGACCAGACAACAATTTGGACGTGGTGGTGTCCCTCCTGACATACGGCTCGTATCCCAACGTATGCTTCCACAAGGAGAAGAGGAAGATCCTGACCACGGAGGGCCGCAACGCCCTCATCCACAAATCGTCTGTCAATTGCCCCTTCAGTAACCACGACTTGACCTACCCTTCGCCATTCTTCGTCTTCAGTGAGAAGGTAAAGCTTCCCAATCAATAGACAGCTGGACTATAGTAACCACCACCATCACTAGGCTAACGATGTTGGCCATTTTAGACTATTTTTTATTTGCACGATAAGGAACACAATGAACGTCAGTCAACACAAGATGTTAGCAAGTGCTGACATGACAGAGAGGCGATTTCGGTGCATGTTTTTCAAAATAAAGCACATTGGGGTTGCTTTTATTTTGTAGTGGCCTGCCCCCACGATCAATTACATCTTGGGGATGTGTTTTCTGTGTCACTTGCAGATTCGGACACGAGCCATCTCAGCCAAAGGGATGACACTCGTCAGTCCGCTGCAGCTGTTGCTCTTCGCCTGCAAGAAGGTTACCTCAAACGGCGACGTGGTCGAGCTGGATGAGTGGTAAGAACGCACTCTGCATAAAGTAGACAACTCGTGGGTCACATGGAATGGTTGTGCACAGGATCAAGCTGAGGGTCCCTCATGAGGCAGCGGGCAACATCCTGGCTCTAAGGGCAGCACTGGAGGCTCTGGTGGTGGAAGTGACCAAAGATCCCAACTACATCTCTCAGCTGGATCAGACCAACCAACGACTCCTCAACCTCATCCGACACATCTCCAAACCATCCGCTGCTGGAATAAACCTGGTGGCTGGAAACCAGAGGTGACCTTGACAAGCTGTTACCATGACATTGCTGTGATCTGACTGTGGTCTCTCTATGCAGAATGGGTGATGGTCCCCGACCGCCCAAAATGGGCCGCTTTGATGGAGGAGGCGGAAGAGGTTTCCAGGGAGGAGGCGGCTACAGAGGTGGTGGTGGCTACCGGGGGGGTGGAGGCGGCTACGGAGGTGGGGGTTATCGAGGTGGGCGTGGAGGATACGGGGGAGGAGGCTATGGAGGGGGCGGACGAGGAGGATATGGGGGAGGATATGGAGGGGGCGGACGAGGAGGATATGGGGGAGGATATGGAGGGGGCGGACGAGGAGGATATGGGGGAGGGGCTGGGTATAGAGGAGGTTGGGGCGGGGCCCGAGGAGGCTACTGAGGTTATTCAGACCAATGATCAATAAAAGTTTTGAAGCATTTTATGTAATCATCAACATACACAAAAATACACTTTTAAAAACACACTTGTCAAGACATTTTTTTTACTCTCATATTTTGTCCAATGACAATAAAGATATTCTGTGTTCAGACAACAAAACGTCAGCCATGCATCATTCATCCTCCCTCCTCTTCCTCACTTCATTCAGCCCCTCCCTGATCTGCTCCATGGCTTCCTGATCTCCAGCTTGCTGGGCCAGACTCAAAGCCTCCCTGTAGAACCGGGTGGCTTCATCCAATCTACCTGCGGACATAGTTCACCATCAACACCCACAAGAACCACAACAGATGAGCAAATGACCACAGACCCTCTAACCTGTGTGCAAGAGGATGCCGGCCATGTTCCCCAGGAGAACATGTAACTCTGGGTGTCCCGAGGAGCGACCCAGATCGACCGCCTGCTGGATCAATGCCAGGGCATTGTCGTGTTGACCCTGCATATCCAAGATGGTGGCGAGGTCACTCATCAGGACCAGAGTCTGGCAAGGACACAGACTGTGTGAGAGTCCGGCCAACATGCTCGGTGCTTTGTTGGATTCACCTGGGGGTGGGACTCCCCCTGCTCCTGGCGGCAGATGCTCATAGCCTTCTCGTAGTCGGCGGCAGCCTGCTTCAGGTGCAGCGTGGACGCTCTGTACCGAGCATGCGAGTCCAAGCACAGACCAAGCAGGAGGCGAGTGTCCTTCCTGAGAGCCTCCAGCTCCTCTGGACACATTTAGGTTCAAGCCGATCATTAACAGCATTTCATTTGCACATTGCACACCTCCCACCTGTCCAATGATCTTTTAATGTCGCTTGAAGCTGTTGCACTTTGACCTCCAGAGTTTCTAGACAGAACCTGAAACCATGCTCTGCAAGCTCCGCCCTCACATAGAGACACAAACACACGCACACAGTAAGACAATGACCTGTGCTTTATGAGCAATGCAAGGTCTTACTTGTTCTGTTCTGCATACATGGTCGCTAGTTTGAGTGACATCTCAATGAAGGCGTTGTCATCCTGGAAAGGGGAAGCTGGTGTACGTGTGCTCTTGAGTGTGAGATGGAAGTGCGGCTATGGTTGGTGGCACTGACCTGCGGCATCCCGCCTGCCAGCATGAAGCTCATGGCCGCCTTGAAAAGTTTCTCAGCCTGTATGCGCCAACAGAGACAGGATGCCATCATCATGGAAACGACAACACTGCCACATGGTGAATGATACTCACGTGGTCCAGCTGACCTTGGATATAAGCCAAGTTGGCCATCTGGGTAAACAATGACAGGTCAGAGGTTGCAGATCAGCTGACGGCGTGAGAGTCTACCTGGCTGTATGCGTACACCACAGCCTGATGGTTGTGCGTTTGGTGAGCCAGTGCGACGGCGGAATGCAGAAAAGCAGACGCAGCCTCCAGCTGACCCCGTACGATGCTGAGCTGCAGGTGCGTTCACATGACAACTGTAGGTCGCGTGACACATAGTATCCATAGGTGATAATGTGGGTCGTACAGTACCTTGGCCTTCTTCAGTAGCAGAATCATCTCGTCTTCTTTCACCTGAGCATCGTCACGCGAACCGAACAACGACAACGCTAAGCAGCAACAGTCTGCCCGTTAAATAAGTCAAATTGTCAATAGACTCGCATGAAACGTCAAGTACCTGCCACCGCCCACGCGGCTCCTCCTCTCCATACAACTTTCGCCCAACCTGCCGGTTGCTTTGCCGTCGAAGGCGTCGCAGCGCTGCTGATCTGAAGCCCAACGCTCCTAAAGATCAATATAACGTTATTTTCGGGACGGCTAATTACATTAGCGTATTTGGTGATGCATTTTCAGTCAGGTCTCACCTGTGCAACCGAGTGAAGGTTACAGAGGACAAAAATCTGTTGACCTGCATGAAGCTGCGGCGTACACAAGATGCCGCCATATTTAATGTTTCGACGGAAGTGACGTGTTGTTTCGCGCCTGACCTTGCAAAGTATTGCTCTCACGTGAGCAGTTTTCTCCACTTTCACTTTATAAGATCAGAATCAGAAAAGGTTTATTGCCATGTATGATCAAACACATACTAGGGATTTGTTTGGTATAGTAGGTGCAGACATCTATTAAAAAAAGTATGAAAAATACAAAATAACAGTATAAATATATGTACACAGTCTGTTTTTTGTTTGTGATTTAGTTTTAATGTATTTCGTTTAAGCAAAATATTTATGACAAGGTGCACAACGGTACATTTATTCACTTAGTCTTTTGTTTAAAACTTTTATTTCTTTTTCTCTACTGTAAAGCGTCTTTGAGTCCTCTGAAAAGCACTATACAAATAAAATGTATTATTAAAACTGTATGGGGGGAAAACAAGACCCACACAAACTTTTCAAATGTAATTTATTTATTTATGAATCTGCTGCATCTATCCAGGGGAGCCGGCTGGAAAGAGGGTTGAAAAGCTTGTGTGACCAGTCCATCACAGCATAAGCTAAAAAGAAGAAATAAAAACAATTAGACAGTTGATCATGCCCTGTCAACATCATATCAACATGTCCACAGGATCAGAAACGCTTCGGTCAGTCTTTGTCACAGCCTCCCTGAGAACAAACTGCTACGGGATGCTACAATTCGGCCTTTTGTTTACATCATCTCCACTCACAATGGCCTGGTCCATGCATCACATCACTCACCAACATGTTTGGAGCCAGTCGGTATGATGTCACGTCCTCAATGTGTCCTGCGGGGTCCAAATGAGACAAAAGTGAGCCTGCAGATCACATACAGTGGACTGTTTAAACATGTGACACTTTTTGGATCAGAACACGCCTCGGTTTAGTGACGTCACTGCCCCCTCCCACACGTGAACAGACTGCCTGGGGTTGGGGTATCAGACGGCCTTTTGTGTCATCACTTCCAGTTCCAACAATGGTGTTGACTTTTACAACGTCATAGCCAAGGTTATACATTTTGTAGTACAGTTGTAGTTGGTCTGTGGGTCGATCACATCTTTAGTCTTGACTCAATGTTAAAGCAATGGGAACCAAAGGCACTATTTCACTCTATGAAATTTGATTGATTAGATATACATCTTTATATTTTTTTCACAAACTGAGTTTAGACAAGACAAATGACTGTTCAAAGTTTTTCACTGTTCACTCCCACTATGCAGCCTCTCCTCCTTCGTATCACCGCGAAGATCTCTGCGTCACAAAGGGGTGCTCAAAGCTAACAGCTACTCCAGAGTGTAGACAATGGAGCATGCGGCAAGCTACAAATAAAATGAACATCCATATCTAAGCACTTGCTTAAGGGGTCGGTGTGGCACCGAAAAACTAAACTAAACAAATCACCATTAAACACCAAGAAACGCCACAGAAGATACTAGCTGCCATAACTAGCTTGCACTCGGGCGGCGCCATCTTGAAACACGAGACCTCCGCAACAAATCCAGTCTACTTATGACCGATATGCTTAAAAGAAACATCGATACATCGCCCAGCCCTTCCTGAATTAATACTAAAAGTGCTAATTGTATTGATATATCAGTGTAGCTTGCCTGGAGGGGGAAAAAACCATGTCTCACATTATCATTCCTTCCCCAACTCATTTCGAAAGTTGGCGCCCTTTAAGCAGAAGGAGGCCCTTTCCTATCGAAGTAACACACTATGTTCAACATGCTGAAACGTTAAAGTGTTGGAAACTTCATCGAGTTCAGATAAGTAATGTGAAATTTTGTAAAAATATTTTGCTTCGTTGAGTCGCTTTTAATTGTTCTCGTTCACAGCTTTTGTCTTGCATCGGAGCGACAACGTATAAGCAACAAGTTATCGTAACTAGTTTACGTAAGTGAGCTGGGAATGAAAATAAAGGTATTTTTTGACGCTTTTTCCGTTTAGATTACAAGCATGATATTACACATCTCATCGTCGTCCAACTGTAACATACCTACTATCTTACCTGTGCGCTAATGGACGTTTCGGTTCGGCCTCCGACTAAAAATACTCTCTCTGAGACAGTATTTAACACCACCTCCGTGGAAACCAGGAACCAAGAAATAGTTGAAAGTGTGTTCTAGTACTCCTTCCACCAGGATACGTGCTTTTATATTCTTCTTCTTCGTCGTCGTCTTCTTCTTCAGATTTTGTTTCATGGCGGTTGGCAAGCAGCCTTTTAGTGCGCATTACCGCCACCTTCTGAACAGGAGTGTAGAACAGAATCGAAACCCTTCTATAGTCTATTAATAAGTCAAGTTGTCAAGTTGTTCTACTCTTTTTTTCAATGGTATAGAGAGGTCCACCTTTTCATTCTCTGTCCCACTCTTCCTGCCATTTCCTTTGTAATTAGAAGCAGCTTTACTGCATTTAATATTTATCCCTTCTATGTTCTTTCCTTGCTGTCTTTGCATATCTATCTGCCAGCTCATGACACTCCACTCTTATATGTGCTGGCACCCATCATAGAGACATTATTACCCCCCACTTTCTTTATCCTACTAATAGTTTGGAGAATCTAAAAAATGACCTGTTGTCTGGATTATGATTATTATTATTATTCATATTTTTAATGTTGGCAAGGGCACTGCTGGAATCTGATGCTGTAATAACTGATATTGAACACTTTCTATACCCGCTGTAGAGCAAGCAAAATGGCCACCAACTCACCAACTGAGGCCCGAGTCGCTATTTGATAAAACCGGAATTGTGCTGCTCACACTGACATGGCAAATATCAGATCCAGGTCTCATATAAGGAGAGAAATCGGAACTGACCTGCAGTGTGAAAGTAGCCATGAGTGATGACATCATCAGTGTTACCTGATGATGCGGTTCTGTGTGACAAAGAGTGATGCTTAATTTCTTGTGTTGTTTAATAAGTACAATGTGTCCATGTAGAAACAAGCGGTAGAGCAGCAAAGAAAATGGAAGCGACTGACAAGCGCCTGGACTTGGTGAGATGTCTGCTTTCAGAAAGTTTGCATGCGGACGAGGACAAATGGCGAGAGTTTATGAGCGTGAAGAACAACCTGCTCCTCTTCAACAGTTTGTTCAACAGCAAAGAGCTGGTGAACCTTTTCATATGGATCGACCAAGAGTCCAGCATTTCCATGACGATGGACTTCCCAGTAATAAACAACAAAGTGGTGTGTTTGACTAAAACGGAGCGGGAGGTCATCACTGTGGACAATGTCTCCAAGGTGTTACTGATTGAAGATGTTCATGGAGAAGACGTACTCAGCTTCATCACTGCGCTGACTCAGGAGGTCAGCGTGCTTATGCTAATGGTACCGTCCCTGAGAGAGCTCACCCTGCAGGATAAACAGACATCTTTGTCCACACAGGTCGTCTGCCCATTGCTTAACAACCAAGCAAATGATGGTGAATGGGCGCCTGGCGCGGCCGAGGAGACGCTGATCCTCATGGAGCGGCTAAAGAACGAAGCTCTGGTGATGAAGGCTCAGCAGGAAGGATGGACTTTTCTTCCGCTTCCCAAAAATCTCCATGACAACAAGGAGAGGTAATGCACCTTAGCAGGCTTGAAAAAAGGTTTTTCTTCTTTTTTCTCAAGCTGCTGTGCCCACACATCGAAACGCTCTGATTTAACACAGCTAAACAGGCCACATTCACAGCGTCTTCTTTCCTCTGACAGGACGTCCAGTGACATCAAGCTACTCCATGCCTGCGAGTCAGTCATCATTGAGTGGGCGGGGCTTGTGTCAGAGTTCCTGCAGCAGAACCCATCTCAGCTGCTGTTGGATGGAATCAAACCGCAACCTTCAGAGGAGTTCAACTTCTGGAACAACAGGTTGACGAACCTGCAGCTTATCCAGCAGCAGGTGCGATGACATCACACTGACACATGTGATGTCATCACCTGACACGTCATTGTTGTTGTTGTTGTTGATCAGATGACAAGCAGCAAAGCCCAGCAGGTGGCGTCCTTCCTTCAGTCAACTGGGGGTCCATACCGCTTCATCTTGAAACAAATTTATGAAGATGTTCAGAAAGGTAAATAAAAAAACACCCAACACAAGCTGATGTCAGCTCAGATAACCTTTAAATAACCTTCAAATCTGCAGGTCTCAGAGAGGCCCACGACGCCACAGAGAAGCTGCAACCTCTGCAGGACAAACTGGATAAAATAGAGCGTCTGCAGTATCGTCAGGTAGCAGCATTGGTCACATGATTTCTGACATCACAGCCAGAAATAAAAAATCACCTGTGTGATTGACAGCTGAGAGACAAAATGGCCGCTGTGATGGAGAAGGTGAACGAGGTGTGGATCAACTCACACTTCCATTGTAAACCCTGCTGGATCGTGGTGCTCCTGCAGGAAATCTGCAATCTCTTCATAGACTGGGTACTGACTTAATGCCAAAATGAATGACTTCATCGCGGTCTTTATGACCCAAACCATCACTTAATCAATGAATCACCTGACATAATGACTTACCTTGTTCTGTTGCAGAGCAGGAAGTTCCTACACGGCCAGGAAGTAATGCAGGGTCTGCTTGCGGACCCCGCTCAGGTTCTTGATGATATTCGAGTAGTGATTTTGACGTTGCAGTGTCTCAAGGACAAGTACAGTCAGTACAGGACTATGTTGGAGAAAAAGGTGCTCATCACATGACCTTGACATGACAACCTTGTTACAATGGCAGCTCATGACTACAAGTCAGTGGGCGGAGTCTAGACTAGAGTCAATGATTGTGTGTGTGTGGACAGAATGGGGGCTCACGCATGTGGGAGTTTCCTTCACACTTGGTCTTCTCAGAGGTGGATGACTTCCTGACACGCCTGCTCAGCATCCAGGTATGTGCACACTCTTTACCCCCCCCATTATATTTAGACCAATTTGTTGCCCACAACAGGAAGTGTACAGCGTCCGTCTGCAGTTTCAATTGGAGCAGGTGGTTCTAGCAGGGGGGCGTGGCAAGATGTGGACCAACGCTGTGGAGGAAGTATACCAGGACTTCCTGAAACAGCTTCACCTTCTGACTGACTGTCGATACGACGCCAGCGAGCCCACAGATCAGGTGATCATCAGCTGACTTCCGAGGGGCTTCCCGATTGGCTCTTAATGATAACTCCTTCCCCTGTCATGTTTCCCGCAGAACTTCCCAATGCAGGCCTCCTCCTTCCAGGACCATGTGCTGGACCTGGAAGCCAGGCTGCTGTCCATTCTCAGAGGAACTATGGAGGACTGCTGTGTGTCCTCGTCTGCAGTCAAGGTGTGGCGCGCACGCACATGCACACAACCACACACACAACTGAGGCACTGGTTAAATTTTTCAGTTACTAAACATGTTCGGCCCAGTACTGGAGCGCCCTCTGATCCAGGAGCAGCTCCGTCCTCAGCTTGTACAGCTGGTGGACATGGTCATGACAGAACTTGACCAGGTAGAATCCCTGGTCAAGAGTAAAAGTTTGACAACAGAAGTGTCGTCCAAGTTCAAGGCCAGTCCGGCCGCCACCCTCAGGTGGACTCAACAACTCCTGCTGAGGGCTCACAGTGTCCTCATGAACTTCCAGACGGTCCAATATCTGTAAGCACTCACACATGCGCAGACATCCACACACATCCACACACTTTGTGTTCATGTCACATGTGTGTATGTTTGTTGAGATGTGGGGAATCAGGTGAGCCGGTCATGCAAAAGTTTCAGAAGATTGTGGCCTCGGTTGTGGAGCTCAGAAACACGGTCAGACAGGACTGGAGCCGTCAACTCGACACCGAATCTGCTTTCATTTTGGAACATCCTCTGATTGAACAGCAGCAGCAAGGCATGATGGAGATTCCCTTCAGACACAAAGTCAGTCAAGATGTCCTGATCTATGCCACATGATGTCACATGACCCTTACATACGTGTGTCTATGTGTACAGCTGGAGGCGATGCTGAGTGAAATTAAGCAAGTGAGCTGGGAGAAGGATCTGGAGCTCCCCCCGGAAGCTGCTCGAGTATTGAAGTTCAGACGTGACATCACAAAGAGCTATCTGTGTCTAAGTCACATGGTGTCATGCTACAACCAGGTCCATGCACGCACACATGTGCACACACACACACACATGTGCACACACACATACATTGTCCTTGTAACACTCACTGTGACTGTCAGTCAGGTGGTGAGCGGAGCTCTTTCAGAGGACCTTCCTCTGATCCAGGATCAGCTGCAGGAGCAGAAGGAAAGTCTGTTAGAGCTACACAACAACACGTGGAGAAGTGAAGGTGATGAGTTACATATCACATCAGACACATCACATGACTAGCAACATGTGACATGTGGATGTGCACATTTTCACTCAGGTGTGCACCAGTTGATTGCGCAGAAGAGAGAAAGCGTCACAGCTTTCTTTGCCTCAGTGAGTGAAGCGCGTGCCAACACAGCCGCCATATCTCGCATCACGCAGGTCAGCTGACTTCAACACGTCAACATGTTCCCAGCACACTTTTGGAGTTAACCTCCAGCTTGACCCTCAGGGGTGGGTGGAGCTTCCCCTGCTGCAGCGTGAAGGTAACTTCCTCGAGAAGGGAGAAGATACAGAGCAGAGCTACAATCGTCTGAGAGAAGACAGCGAGGAAGTTCTCAGGCTGACTCAGGTGAGGAGGATGGGGAAGGGTGCACAGGTGGAGGTGTTGACTCACAGTCAGCTGTTGTCAGGAGAACCACAGACTGTACGCAATACAAGACACCTCCCAGTCCTGGTCTGACTATCTGGACCATGTGGACCAGCTTGTCCAGGACGGACTTTTACAGCTGCTGCTGCGCTCACTGCGATTTCTGACAGACAACATGAAGCCAGAGGTGTGAGCACTCTTGTCAATTACATGCATGATTGGCATGCTTACCGTGTGTGTGTGTGTGTGTGTGTGCACAGAGTCGTGGGGGGGCCTTGTTGCAGGTCTCACTACAGCTGCAGTCAACAGAAAGTGTCTTTGAGCCGTCTCTGGACGGAGACCTGGCTGACCAGTTGAAGTCCTTCATCGATGATGTTTACTTGGCCGCCAGCTTTGCACCAAGGTTCTCAGTTAGTTGCCCTGGCAACCACCAGGTGAGTGATAAGACGGGCGTCTTAAAGGTCAGTGACTGAATGAACACTGTCCTTCAGGAGGCGCTGCGAGAGAACGCCGACCTTATAGTTCTGGAACAGCAAGTGATGCAACGCCTGGTGGAGGTGAGAGGGGAGGCGGCGCTTCTAAGGGCCGACTTGGACAGGTTCTCACCTCTTTGGAAAAGCCACAAGCGGGGGGTGATGCAAGAATTCCTGACCTATGGCAGGAAGCTGGGGCCTGATGAGGAGGAAGTGGAGGAGGCCCCACCCACCCTGGCAGACTTTCAAAGAGAGGTGAGACAAGACGCACTTCCTGTTTGAGGAGCAACTCTTGACACTCTTGCTTTTTGAAGATCCAGTCCCTCCAGAAACAGATGACAAAAGTCAATCACTTGAATGAGAATGTGCTGCTGCACGGCTGGCTCCAGGTTGAACTGCGACCTTTCAAAACTGCACTGCGCCTGTTCATCCACAACTGGATCAGCATGTACACGCAGCACCTGCTTAAACTGGTGCGACACAGGTGAGAGCCTGAACACATCTCTCTCCAGACACATGCTAACTTGAGGACATGTTTGTGTGTACGTTCAGCATGTCTCAACGCAGTGTTGACGAGGAGCAAGATGAATATAGTAAGAAGTCTGCCTCCAGCTTCCCTCTGACAGAAACCATCATGCTGCTGGAAACTGTGGGAGTGGAAGTTCCTGAACTCACCACATTGTTGCAGGTAGGGTGATCTCATTGCTGATTTAACTGACTTAATTGCTGTGTTAACGTGTTATTGTTTTCATTTCAGAGCTGATAACCATGTCAGATGTTCATACAGTGTACACATACTAGTGTGTTCATTAACCAAGTCACATGAACAGTGAAGATAAATAAATGCTTTAATATCATCAAAAGTGGACATACACATCCATGCATCCGTCAGCCACTCTTAAGTCAGTTCAGGAGGCACAATGACCAAAATGTTGATCTGGTCTTTGGCGCCACGCCGACTTTCCACTGGAACAGAAAGTACGTAGAATCCAGTCGGGACACAGAGGCGGACCAATCAGGGAGCATCTACCGGCGATAAACGCCAAAGGCCACCAGGCTAAGAAAGATGGTGATTCCCACCAGCGAGGCAGTGGCAGGCGCTGTGAAGAACTGACGGTACTGGATCTGACAGTACCAAAGCACTGACAGCATGAGGACGAGCAGCGGGACCATCAGGCTGCCCACATTGAGAGCCACCTGCACCTGGTCTGCAGGCCCTGCTCCCGCTGTGGCGCGCGGGGCGTGCTGGGAGATGTGACAGTGCAGCACGCAGTTGTGAGTCAAGTTGAGCGACTCCAGCGTGATGGCGTCGTCCTGCAGCAGCTGCCCCTGATAAATGAGCCGCACCCGTTGCTCCTGACCCGAAAAGTAGGTCCTGCAGAGGTCAGTGGACAATTAGAAAAATGCTAGTCCATATAACCTGAGTGAGTGGGTGGCACAAGCTCTTACCGCTTGATATAGCCGATGGTATCCTGAGGTTTGACCAGCGCCGTTCTCTCTGTGTCGTTCAGGAACTTCAGTCTTACCACCATGTTTCTCTGAGAGACTCCGCCACCATCGCTCCCCCCAAGATCTCCATCTGCTGCCGCCGCCCCCTGTCTACCTCTGTCCTCTTTATCTTCGTTTGGAGAAACAGTGACGGGCTGAGTCTCGGTCACATGGCTCTCACTAGCAGAGGTAGAGGGCGTGTCGTGGTGAGGGGTCCTCTGAGAAAGAGTGGACCTGGTGGAGGAATCCAAAGTGTGGTCCAGTGGTTCTGAGGTGCGGGTGGAGATCCAGGCCAGCAGCAGCACCAGTAAGAAGATCAGCACCCCAAATAACAGCGTCACTTCGTCCCCCACGCCCTCGATCAACGCCATTGTCCACGCCTGGTCAGGCAAACACGGCTCAGGCACCTGTATGCAAGGGGGCGGGGCAACATTACTCCTTACGTAGAATATATTCTAGTATCCATTTGTGACCTTTTAATGTCACCATAGCAACAAAACTACCCCCAGCAGACAACCACCACGGTTTGGAAGTTCCACCCGAGTAGGCTACTGAGTGTCAACCACAGCGGGGCAAAGAGCAACTCGACCATTAAAAGTCTCAACAGTCCACTAAAATGAGCTACAAGCTAACAGGTAACTGCTGCCCAAACGAGCCGGAAGTGAGGCAATGTTTGAGGTAACACCGTCCCTTCACCAATACCAATCAATTATGAAATAGTGTTTGTGTGCAGAGGAACAACTTACTCTTCAGCTTGTACGCGTCATATCAGGAATTAGCCTTCAGGCTAATCAAGCTAATCTGCTGCTCGGTCTTCGTACACTTCCGTCTCAAGTCTTCTTTGGTGGTTGTCTGTCGGCGCCCCCTGCTGGTCACCTCGTTGGAGCCCCTGCAATAAACATGGAGTTTGAATTGACATTTGTTTCCTGTAACACTTAAAATAACATGGTGAGGTTTTAAATAATACAGCTTAAACTTTGGTATTTTTTCCGTCCACCCACAATAAATATATTGTTTAATTCTCCATGCCAGCGGGTGGCGCTAAAGAGGTAACATACCAGAGCGTTAGTATTGTTTAATTGTACAACTCTTGAGGCTTTCTCGCATTTTCAAACTGACGCCAACGCATGGCGGTTCTACCCCAGCTGACCAGTGAGCCGGTACGTGGGGACCGGCGGGAGCCGTCTCTTCAGCGGGTAGATGTCACTGGGATGCGGGCTGTCATATCGGTGGCTCGCACGCCGAGGGGGAGGTACTCATTACGGCCGGCTCTCCGTTGCACTTGTCGGGTCCACCTGGAGCCACCGGCCGGCCTCTCTCCTCACGTCACACCGGCCGCTGGTCGTGGTTCGTTCGCGGGCACAAGTAGTCCTGTCAGGCGGCTGTAGCTGGTCGGCGCGAAGTCGAAGTGGAACGTGTGGTTTCTTGTTGAAATGACAGAATAAAAACTACAAAAGGTGATTGTGACGGCTGCTTGGCTTGTGTCTTATCCGCCGAGCGTGCTGCCTTCCTCCGCCTTTGTGCTCATGTTTGGCCGCGGAGGTCCTCCCCCTGCGGCGCTGGGCGGAGTTTCATACCGGACCAGGCGCTCCTTTTGTCGGATCTCTTTCGACCTGACTCCCCGGGGCTTCGGGGACAAAGAAAATACACTTTTTGTATGAGCACAGCCACCAAACGACCGCAGAGTTTGCAGGAGTGCGTGGACTGTGCATCACATCCACAGGGTGAGTCTGAACTGACTTTTTGCACACATTTGACTGTTTATGGCCTCGTCGCTGCCGCCGTGTTGTCGGGCTTCATGGCGGCCTCGCAGTGGTGGCTTGTGGGCTGCAGCGAGTCACGCGGCCCGCTCGCACACGATCACAATCGAAACCAAAATAAAACCCAGAATTAACGGTGCTTTCAACAACATAACTTGTTTTGCCAGTCATTTGAGGGTAAATCACTTTTATTGCAAATTGAATGAAATCCGCCTTTATTTTGACACAGTCGTCCTCTTTTCTACCACACGTGACTTGTTCAAATATCAAATCAACTTCATTTACTTTTCCTGTTGTCTATTTAATGATTACAAATTAAGAATAAAACAGCCAGGTGTTGTTTTGTGTGCCAGCGGAAGCTGCATGCTGACTCCTGCCGGAGAGCAGGCGCCATTATCGGGCAGCCAACACGTCATGAGGCCGTCTAACCATGCGTTCATTCATGTTTTTGCTACAAGAAAACTTACATATTCTAACATTGTTATATACACGTTTTAACTTGTACGACTGTTATATACACGTTGTACTTGTACCTAATGCTTATATATGATATCTGGACTATCATATTCATGTTATGCATACATGCATATACATTTTTTTATTTGTATATAACACATCTGTCTTTAATGTAACATTTATACAGCGTTTACCACCATGTAATGTATTCTATGCATCCTTTTATATTTACGTATATGTAAAAAAAATCCCATCAATAATAATAATAGTAATAATTATATACAGTACGTGTGTGAGAGAGGACGTGCAGGGGGCGGAGTCATCTCGACCAAAAGCTGCATAATGAATGGCGGTGGCATTTCTACGCCTCAGAGCGGCAGACTCAAGATTGTGACAGGTACTGTACACACGATGACGACGACGATGATGATGATGGGGATGATATTGATGATTATGATGTGTGTAGACGAGTGGCGTCAGGAGGATTGTCTGACGTTGTTAGAGAGGATTCGCAGTCTTCTTCCAGACGGAGACGCAATGAAGTACAAGACGACAGAGTCGCACTTTGACTGGGACAAAGTCGGCTTTGGAAGCTTCACCGGAGAAATGTGTCGCCAGAAGTGGAACAAGGTTTCATCTGAGGTGGGTGGATGGTCCTTAATGTGGAGGTCCTCAGGAGGTGACATTTGAGACTGAAACTGCATTTGTCAGGTACGCAAGTACAGAACCATGACAGAGCTCATCATGGACGCCATTGAGTTTGTGAAATATCCTTACAAGGGCAAAAAGCTGAAGGTGAGTATCTTCTGTGCTCTCTAGCATCACCAGCAGTCTAGGAGACTAAGTTGGAGTAACTTTATCTTCCTGTTCACGTCCAAACAGACACATCCTGATTTTCCCAAGAAGCCGCTGACACCATACTTCAGGTTCTTCATGGAGAAACGAGCCAAATACGCCAAAATCCACCCTGAGATGAGCAACCTGGACTTGACTAAGATCTTATCGAAGAAGTACAAAGAGCTGCCGGATAAGAAGAAGGTGAGGCTCCAAAACAATTCCTGACATGATGGACATCCATAAAACCATCTACCCTTGTTTTGTTGCCGTAGCAAAAATATGTCGCAGAGTTCCAGTGTGAGAAAGAGCAGTTTGAGAAGAACATGGCTCGATTCAAGTAAGACACACCAAGTGAATGTGAAGAGGAAACGTGGCAGTGAATGTTCTGTGGGTCTGGTCTTGCAGACATGACCATCCCGAGCTGATGGAGGAGAGCAAGAAATCAGACCTCCCTGAGAAACCAAAAACTCCTCAGCAGCTTTGGCACAACCATGAGAAGAAGACCTACATGAAGCTTCACCCAGAGGTGGGCGTGTGCACACATGCACACACACTATTAAGATGATGATGATGATGATAATAATGATGATGACTGCAGGTGACTCAGAAGGAGATGAAGGACGTGTTGAGGAGACAGTGGTCTCAGTTGTCTGACAAGAAAAGACTCAAGTGGATCAGCAAAGCTTTGGAGCTCCAGAAGGACTATGAGGTAACAATCACACATCAAACATATCAACTACACCACACACATTACCTGACAATGCATGTGTGTGTCTTCAGGACAACATGCGAGCATATCATGAAGCTCATCCAGACGTCACCTCAGACGATCACGTGCGCTCCGTCCTCACAAAAGCAGAAAGACAGCTGAAGGACAAGTTTGATGGAAGACCTACTAAACCTCCACCGTGAGCGACATGGTTTGAGCTGCGATGGCGTAGCAGGCAGCTAATAATGTTTGAATGCAGGAACGGATACTCTCTGTACTGTGCTGAGCTGATGGTCAACATGAAGGACGTTCCTAGCACGGAGCGCATGGTTCTGTGCAGCAAACGCTGGAAGATGATGACCCAGAAAGAGAAGGACATGTTTCAGAAACGCTGTGAACAGGTTTGTGCTCTTCACATCCCATTGGATTCTGATGGTGGTGCTGTTATTGTTGTTGTTTATGTAGCTGCTTGTGTGCGTCTCCTTAGAAAAAAAAGCAGTACGACGTGGACTTGCAGCGGTTTCTAGACGTAAGTGTCCGGCCTTTTGAAAAGTAACCCTGCCCGCTGCCAATCATGCTGAAGATACCATGATCTTCTAGAGCCTTCCAGAAGAAGAACGAGACCGTGTACTGACTGAGGAGAAGCTGGGTGGAGCCAGGGGGCAGGTGGGCGTAGTCTACAGTCCACACAGAGCCAAGTCACCTCCCATGAAGGTACAAACATCTCAACATTTATCCAGACTTTTGTATCACAACATTGGTGGTGAAGTTACAAAATGAATGCATCTAAATGTGACTGTTTATATTCAAACATGGTGGGCCAGGAGGAGGAGCCACAGCTGTGGGTCTCCCCGGGCGCCAAGGAGCATCGTGACAACAAGAAGACGGCCAAACTTCCTGAGACGCCCAAAACAGCGGAGGAGATGTGGCAGCACAGCGTGACCGGCGACTTCTTGTCCAAATGCAGAGTATGTTTCCAGTCGCATGGCGTCAATATTAGACCTTCACAATAAAACCCTTTGTTTACTTGCACAGAGCGACCGCAGGAAAGCTCAAACGGCCATGGAAGCTGCCTGGAAGTCCATGGAGAAGAAGGAGAAGATTCAGTGGATCAAGAAAGCGGCAGAAGACCAGAAGCGCTATGAGGTTCCCTCACAGTCACCGTGGTTTCCATCACAACAGATGATTTCATCAAGGTGGTGTCTGTCATCCTTGTCCTGCAGAGGGAGCTGTTGGAGAGGAGGATGCTGCCCACGGTACAAAGCCAGAAGAAGCCCAAATTTGATGGCGAGCCAAAGAAGCCTCCAGTGTAAGTGGACTGGCGAGTGACAAAATCAAAGCAGGTCAATGATGCGTACGTAAGAAAAATGCCGTTATCGGGTTTGTCCCTTGCCGCCATGTCTGCAGTAGAGAAATGTAGCCAACGGCGTTGTCATCGTATGCGTCATTACCTGTTTGAAGTGCTAAGCCCCTCTCACTTGCCTTGTCATTCAATAGGAGCGGCTATCAGATGTTCTCACAGGAGCTGTTGACCAATGGCGAGCTCAACCACTTCAGTCTGAAGGAGCGAATGGTGGAGATCGGCAAGCGTTGGCATAAACTGACAGCGGGCCAGAAAGACAAATACAAGAAGCACGTGGACGAGCAGCAGGGCGAGTACAAAGCAGAGTTGGAGGCGTGGCTTAAGGTACTTGTCCTTCTTCTGGCGTATACGAAGTTGACCGCTAAGCCCTGCCCAGCTGATAAGCGTTTCTTCTCGTTAGGCTCTGTCTCCGCAGGATCGGGAAGCCTACAAAGAGTTCTCCTCCTCGGTGAGTCACTTGACTATCACGAATGTTCAGAGGTCCAAAATGGATATCCCCTCATCACGTGTGTCGTCCTTCAGAAACGTCGCAGCACGTCAAAGGTTGGCAGCAGTCGTGGAACAAAAGTACATGTGACAGCGAAGGGTAAGGCGGTGAGCTCCAAGATCCCGCCCCTTGGAGTGGGGGTAGGCAAACGAGCGATGGCGTACCGAGCGAAGGTAACACACCAACCTTGGTTTGTTGTTTTTGGTGCGGCGCTCACTGATTGGTCATCCTCCAGCAAGACTTGTCTGACTCTGACGATGACAAGAGCGAATCGTCTGATTCCGACGACGAAGAGGATGATGAGGAGACATCAGGAAGCAGCGAGAGCGAAGATGACGAGGTGAAGCTCTTAGCATCGTTAAGACTATTGACACATCCAGACAGAATTAAGCACTTACTTACCATGGTTTTCTATTCAGAATGATGAAGATGAGGATGAAGATGACGATCAGACATCTTCAGAGGAATCCAGTGACTCTGACTCGGACTAGCCCCGCCTCCTCTTTGGAGAGGACAGGCTGTGCTGGCCACGCCTCCTTGTGTGACAAGCATTGGGGGTGGAGCTTAAGGGAGCATTTTGTTATTATTTTTTTTTAAATCAGACAGGTAGACAAGGCTTGTCTGAAAACATGAATAAGAAATGCACTTTTTCCTCATCCTGACAAATAAAGTTTATCTACCACATGTTAGAACAGTTTGATTTATTGAATAGAAACAATTCTGCCATCACCTCATAAATAAATACTCTTTTACCCCATCTTCATCACACACGCGAACACACACATGGATGAGCGCACAATGATCCATCAGCCCCCGTCGACATGACTTAATTTTATAAAAACTTGAGCGCTAATAAGAATTACTGCTTTAACTTTCATGTCCATTGCCAAACAGTGACAGCATCCCATCCTAAAATGCTGAAAATGCACACCAACGTTCATCACAGAAATACACTTCATACACACGCACGCACGCACACACAGTGTCATCGCGGGATGTTTTGCAGTTTGGCGTGCAGGTACGTCTTCACCTGCTCGATTCCGTTTAGCTTCTCCAGCTCGTGATAGGGCAGCTGAAACAAATCACATGATACGTTAGCCTAGCTCAGCAGTGTCCATAGCATCATGTTGTGATGATATAACCTGTAGGATGACGTATCCCAGGAGCTTCAGGTGGCGGTCCCTCATGGCACGGGACCCGACCAAGACGTCCGAGTTGTGGCAGTAATGCCACTTGTCGTTCACAGAGACAACGAGCCTGCAGTGAATAACCTGGTGTCAACTGTGACTTGACAGAGCATTCGGGATCAGACAGACCTACCTCCTTATGTGCTTCTCTTCTGCCATGTTGGGTTCGGGAACGCCTGTTGGGCTCAGTCGCGCCAGTGACGGACACCCCTCATCTGCCGTGGATCCGTCGTTTCGCTTCGCCTCCTCGCTTAATTCCTTACCCTGATCATCAGGGGGCCCTGTGTCCGCCTCGTCCTCCAGGATTTTCCCAATAGAGAACTGGAAGATGGAGTTTGGAGCAGCACCATCTGCGGGTCCTGGAGCTGTTGCTGGGGGTGGCCCGTCAGAGGGGGGGCTGCTGAGCGTGGAACTGTCCTGGCTCTCCAGCGAGTGCTCCTTGGCTACGCTCGAGTAGTACTCCACTACAGGCACACTGTAAGAACCATAGTCTGCGGGTGCACTGCCGTCCCCAAGACAACAGGGCCCTGAGGAGACCGTGGCTCCAGCCGTGTTATACATGTGCTGAGACTGAAAGGGTTCTTGAGCGCCATCTGTCGTTTTGCAGATCTCCTCTGGCTTCTGGTCACATTCCTCCGGCAGTGTAGCGGAAGAGAACTTGTGGATGTGGTCCGGAACCTGGGGAACACGCTTGGAACACCCACAGGCCACAGGGGTGGAACCCAGAGCCAAAGGCGGGTTTGACTGGATTGGCAGAACCCTCCCGGAAGAATCCATCCACAACACAAAGTCTGAAGGAAAAAGACTACCTGTGTAGCACCTGTATACTTGTAAGAGTAGTACATGTGAACCGTACGTACCTGTGTAGTATCCAGGAGGCAGTACTTGGTCCTGTTTGTAGTGGTGCTGTCCAAGCAGCTGACGGAGAGCCTCGGCCACCAGACCTTTATAACTGAAAGTCAGCCAAGCAGTCAGGATTGTGCGTGTGAGCGTGCATGTGAGCGTGCGTGTCTTACCTGTACTTGCGATTCACTTCATCTGCAGTAAGGGCGTGGTCAAACATGAGCACCTTGTGAGAGTGGTGTAGTCGTGGTCCGGTGTAGTCGTGGTACTCCAGTTCTATGGCGGCGTCCAATAGAGAGAGGTAGCGGCGGACGATGAGGGCGTAGGGGCTGTCTGAGTGGGCATTGAGGGTGGAAGAAGACATTGTGAGGGTCAGATCACCACCAGGGGGAAATCACGTATTGCGCAATACCGACTGGTCACATTGCTAATGAAGGCGGGGGAGAAGACACGGTGAAGAACCAGGCTTGGGAAGTGTCCCAACTGGAAGAGGGACATGAGGATGTTGACAGTGGCGAGCGGTGAGCTTAGCGCTTTCAACTCCACCACTTCCTCCAATCGAGAGAAGAACTTGTCATCATTGGATGGACGATAACTCATCCTGCTGAACGGGAAGACCAGCTTCTGGATCACCTTCTCAGACAAACACACACACACACACACAACAATATGACATCACATCAAGGTCAGAGGTCCCGCAACCACACACCCCTCCTCACCTTGCTGTCCAGATACTCCGCCCTCTTGACCAGGAAGTCCGCAATGGTGTCTAGCAGCTGCGTCTCTCTCAAGCGGTGCCGTGCAATGTACTTGGCAATCAGTGCCATCGTGTACGCGCTGATGCTCTCCTCCTTTTTTGGCAGCTCCTCTACAAGAAACAACACACATCACATGAACCGGAGCAATGCTACGCTAGGTGACCTTTAGCAATGCTAAGCTAGCTGACCTGCCAAGCTTCGAATGAACCTCTCCTGTCTGTTCTGGTAGAAAAGGTGTGAGCTGAAGATGAACTCCAGACTCTTGTTACTGGCCTCTTTGGCACATGCCGCCAACATCTCATCCAACAGCGCCATTTCCTGGTCACGAACGCCACTGACGCTGGCGAGAGTGTGTTTGACCAGGCGCAGGATTTTTCTGAAAACAGAAAGAGTATTTCAAAATGAAAAGAAGGTGTAAATACGGTATAGATTCAGTTAAGACATGCTAGCAGTATGTTAGCACACACAGACAATGATGTCATCATTGATCGCCAAGCTGCCACCTGTTAGCTAGCAGCTGTTCGGGGTTAGGGGTTGTGTTGTCGTCAGCGGCCGTGGTCCCCTGCCGCTGCAACGAGTGCCACTTGAGGCGGTAGTAGGAGAGGAGCAGGAAGAGGGTCTGCGGGTGGTGCTCTCGCTCTAAGTTCTTCTCCAGGCCGAGCAGGCAGGCCTCGGTGAGAGGGTGCTGGCTGCTGGGATGCAGCTTCATGCTGGAGCTGAACACCATGGATATGTCCTTCTGGTTAAACTGGCCCAGTCTGGACTGAGATTCAGCTTCCAGAACCTGAACCACCTGAGAATCGCCGCGGAGCCCTACGAAAGGTCATACACACACACACAGTTTGACTGCCAATTTTGGACTCAATGTGTGTCATCTGATTGGGATGGTGTCAGGTCTGCCCAGAGCTAAGTACTGGTCCCTTCTGGACTTACCGAGCGCCGCCACAGCATAGAGGCAGTTGACGATGCTGAAGTTGTCAAATTTGGAGCAGTCCTTGATGATGGCGTCGCACAGCAACAAGAAGTCCTGATGCTCCAAGATGTGGCGACCACACTTTGTTGCAGTGGCGTCGTTGTCCACGGGTGGTGGTGGTGGTGGTGGTGGTGGTGGTGCGGTCTGCAGCAGCTGTGCAATCTTGTGTAGCGCGATTGGGTAGTGGTTGTGAGAGATCTTGGCTGGGTTTTGCGTGAGCCAGCGAAGAACCTCGTCGGGCCGCTGTGAGCGCTCAATCAGACGCTTCATAGTGAAAAAAGTGTCGTAGCTCATCTTCTCGTGGATGAAGTTCCATGACTTCTTCTTGCCGCCTGACCTAGAAGATGAAATGCCCCCGCTGAGGAAGTGGCCGTGGTGGTGGCAATGCGACGGCATTGGGGGTGTGGTCAGGGGGGCGGGCTGCGTGTGGTAATGGTGGTGTAAGTGTGCTACCCGGGGGTCGCCGGGTCTGCCCTGGTACAGTGGGTATGCAGTGGGGGGCAGGGGCGCTCGATGCTGGTTCAGGTGTGGGGTAGGCGCCTCAAGCACAGCAAGCCCTCCTCTCTTTCCTGCTTTGACTCCACACCCTCCTCCTGCAGCAGTGTAGAGACGGGTGGCATACATGGCTTGGGATGCGGTGGCGACTGGGCTCAGGAAGCACCACCTGGTGGACCAATACAACATGGTCCAAACGCCAGATTGCCTTGACACAGACTGGCACTCCTATACAGGAAAAACAACACATTTCCTGCTTAGATACATCACAGCATATCATATCATCCCAGGTGCTGACTCAGCAATCAATCAAATCCAGATAAAAGGTTATCTAAATTCTGGCCACAACCAGTTTTGACCTTTTGTTGAGGACGTTGTCTTGTCTGCAGGGTGAACAGTTTGGAAAAGTATAGGTCAGAGGTCAAAGTCATAGGGAAACACTGAAAACTATCTCAAGGATGATTGTTCTTTCTAGCTAGCTGTAGCAACATAACATCACATAACATAGCTTGGCATGGCATAACATAACATCAGGTACTTCAGTAATACGTCACATCTTACGTCAAACGATTACGTCACATCTGCCAACTGCTAGCCATTGACAGCAGCTAACTGCGGCGTGACACTCGAAACTCCACAACACAACAGTTAGCGCTGAAGCTAGCAGCATCTAGAAATGTGAACAATGTGACACAAAATGCGAAAAGTCCTATTCGCAGCTACGAGGCTAAATAGTTGACACGTTAGCATGTTAGCATCAGCCTCCCCCCAGTGCACAGCAACAAGACGAATATGTAGAAATAAGTCTAGTTCATGTCCGGCCTATTTAGCAGGATCAGCATAGAAACGTTACCTCATAGCTTCGATCAAACACCGACTGCCGTTGACAGTCGTTCACAGGAGAGGCAGGCAGCGGTCAGCCGTTCCATTCCTCCACACAAGCCTCGCAGAGCCTCGGCTACCCGGCATGCAATGGCTGCACCCCAGTCAGCTCTGTTGACGACGTCCCCGAGATTCTTTTTAAGGATCAAGTTTGAAATCGTAAAGTTTCTAATCCCCACACTGCAATTACAGACTGGATTCGTTTCTACCGTCTTTATTCAGGCAGCTTAATTTTCTAATTCCGGTCACTTCAGCCTGGATTGTAGTCGGCGTTGCTGAATACAGATGACTTGTGGGAAGTGTAGTTCATAATAGTTTGAGAACAGGGATAAACGACACATTCTGTAAGCGAAAAACGCATGACTGTGTGTGTTTGTTTCCGATAGAGGGCGCTGCGAACAGTTGAGCATTTCTCCCACGAAGAAGACGAATATGTAAACGAAGAAGAAGCCGCCTAGTGTAGTAACATGGGGGGAGTAGAATGACTCCAGAACGTCGCTGTTGAACCTGAGCTGTTTTATAAGTCGCCGTCCTTGTTCCGGCTTCGTCGGTCAGTGTGACAATGGCTCACCGCTACTTGCAGCTGTCGGCGGGCTGCATGAACACTTTGAGACTTTTTATGGCACCTTCTTTCGCCACAAGAAGGCTGGTAGGTGAACGTCTGGCTAGCTGTTAGCCTAGTTTACAACCTCTTAAATGAGCCCGATGTCTGACTCTTCAGTGTTTTAGTCTGTACATTTTACATGGATTACGTGGTCAAATTCAAACAATGCTCAATCTATATTTAAATGTAAACATGTCATTGTGAGCTGTATCGTCAACACGTACAGGATTTGAAATTTTAACTTACTGTGGTTATGTTTAAATTAATGTACCGTTGGGGGCATATCTGCACAGGTGAAACTCAAAACATTGTTTTTTTTCCACATATACTCACCAATACCGTCGAAGCTGGTTCGTTTTGTGGCATTTATGCAACTCGTTACCTGTCCCTGCAGGTGATGTGCCGCTTGCAGTGTGTTTTTTCTGCAGTTTCTATGATTTGCAATATTTACCGAACTCTAGCCAAGACAAGTGTTTGATCCAATGTGATTTAAACTTGCAAACTTTGCTAGCACGGTCGGTAAACAGTAGTGCTAACACTAGATTTCATAATTCTCTCACCTCTTCCTCCTTGGTTCCACTTGGAAAATAGGACTCATTTTTATTTTTCATCGGACACGCCAGTCAGTCAGTCAACGCGTCAGTATCCAACTGATAACAATAACTACGTCAGTTTGTGCGGCCGTGACGTCATCACGCGTAAACACGAGTTTTGTGTTTTGTTGCCTGCCCATTTGAAAAAGGAAATGTTGTCAATTTATAAACAGATGCGCTATGATCCACTTTATGTTGACTTATATTAGGAGCAAAATGTGAACGAAAGGGTTGAAATCCATACTGGCATGGGTGCTCTATTTTTAGGCGCACATGAGTAAAATGTTCCCACTATACAGCCCAGTTGGATAATTGACAATTTGTCAGGCACTGTACACACTATACATATAGTGCATACATTGGTAATGATGGCAGGGACTATGAAAACGGAAAGGTGCTCAATGGTTGTGACTTTTTGTCTGGCAGGTGACAAGACAGGCGGTGAGTGGGCGGAGCCTGCTGAGTGAGCTGCTGGTGGCATGCAGGAGTCTAACCTCCAAACCACCTAAAGGTATTTCTCCTTCTTCTCTGTCGTCACACTCTAAAAACACAACCACTGATGGACCTGTTTGTTTGTGTTTATGTGCAGGATTTGAGAAGTATTTTCCTGACAGTCAAAAAAACTCCAAAGAGAGCCACTCCGAAGGCAAAGGTGACACAAACTGCCAATGTTTTGGCATCATTTCATCCTGATAAGCTAATCTCAAGCTAAGATAAAAATTCCAACTAGTTGCTGGTGGCCCTCTAGCAAGTTTGATGTCAGAATCACGCAAATGATACTTGGAAGTGTTCCAAATGTGCGGCCATGTTAACATTGACTCCATGAGAAAAAAAAAGTATTTAAAATGTTCATTTAAGTAGGAAATCTACAAAGTCATTTGTAGATTTTTGTGTTGACAGACACCAAAGCTGCCGATGCTCCAAGAGCGACGGGAAAGTCCGAAGGAGGAGGGACTGGGGGAGAAGGATCAGGAAGTGGTGGGGGAGGAGGAAAACAAGGAGGTCGAAAGGAATCACACTGGTACAGCCGCTTGCAGAAGGTCAGTGTCAAAGAGAGCCGCCAACTGAACCTTGATTGACAGCACATTACATCATAACCCTGTCAGCCAATTTAGTTAAAACTGAAGAGCTAAAATAACCCTGAAACACTTAGACGTAATAGTATGTTACTGATAGCGTCACATGATCTTGAATGGCACTTCTTTTCTTTGAGTTTTTTTCCCCACAACAAACAACGTACAGGAAGTAATTGTGGTTGATGATAAATTATCAGGATCGGCTGATAATAAAGTAAATAGATGAGAAATGATCATGATCATCCTATAATAAAGTATATGGATGAGGAAAAAATAGTGATAAGTTTTAAAATGGATTTTCCCTGTAGGGAGACATTCCTTGGGATGAGAAGGAGTTCCGGATGTACTTCCTGAGTGGAGTGGCCTTCTGGACTGCCGTCACTTACTACTTCCTTTTCAGAGATGGAGGCAGAGAGGTCACGTGGAAGGACTTTGTCAACAACTTCCTGTCAAAAGGAGTGGTGAGGCCCTAATCAAAGTCTTTTTAGCAACAATAATTTCAACAATGATTTGCAAGTGATGTGTGGCTCCTCCCCCTCCAGGTGGACAGGTTGGAGGTTGTCAACAAGCGTTACGTCAAAGTGCTTTTCGCTCCGGGGAAGGCGCCAGCAGAGGGGGTGAGTGAAATGGGTCAGCTTTTTCTCTTTCCTACTCCAAACCAGCAGAGGGCAGAGTCGCTAATGTTCTTTGGAACCCATTGTCAGCTGTTTCGAAACCTACTGAGACACAATAATGATTGTTGGCAAGTCAGACAGAAAGTAATTCATGCTGTGTGCCTCTGGGTTTTGGTCCTCTAGCAGTACGTGTGGTTCAACATCGGCAGTGTGGACACTTTTGAACGGAACCTGGAGAGCGCCCAGTACGAGCTCGGCATCGAGGGCGAGAGCCGCCTCCCTGTGGTTTATTCCACCGAGAGTGACGGGTGAGGACCCTCTCCGCCTCTGGTCAGTCTTTTTTTTTTTTGTCCCACTTTGCTGTTGACTGATCTTTGTTCCTCAGGACCTTCTTACTGAGCATGCTCCCCACTGCTCTCATAATTGGATTCCTGCTCTTCATGCTGCGGCGCGGTCCGGCAGCAGGAGGCCGTCCAAGCCGAGGCATGGGCGGCCTGTTCAGTGTCAGCGAGACCACTGCCAAAATCCTGAAGGATGAAATTGATGTCAAGTTCAAAGACGTCGCCGGTTGCGAAGAAGCCAAGTTGGAGATTATGGAGTTTGTCAACTTCCTGAAGAACCCCAAACAGTACCAGGACCTGGGTGCTAAAATTCCCAAGGTGAGCTCGGGTCAGATCTGGGATAGGGTCAGTGGGTCACATCTTTGACAACTCTCCTCACCATTCCCAGGGCGCCATCTTGACTGGGCCCCCGGGGACAGGAAAGACTCTTCTGGCCAAGGCAACAGCGGGCGAGGCCAATGTGCCCTTCATCACTGTCAACGGCTCCGAGTTCTTGGAAATGTTTGTGGGTGTGGGCCCCGCCCGGGTGAGGAACACGCCAACACTTATACACTGTACTTACTGTCATGGCAGGAATCCTGAGGTCATTTTCTGAACAGGTCAGAGATCTGTTTGTCATGGCAAGGAAGAATGCGCCTTGCATCCTCTTCATCGATGAAATTGATGCTGTGGGCCGTAAGCGGGGGCGGGGAAACTTTGGGGGTCAGAGTGAGCAGGAGAACACGTTGAACCAGCTTCTAGTCGAGATGGACGGTGGGTTCGCTGGTGGTCTATTTTTCATTGTGCTATACATTTACTCTGCATGCTTTGCCACTTACACACTCACGTAAGTGTCACCGCTCAGGGGAACATCTCTCCAACCTCCACTTTTATTTCCATGTACAAATAGACTCAAAGACTTAAGAACTGAGATACGGGCCTCAAGGCCTACTTATTTCTACATGTAAGTGGGACTTCTAGGATTGTTCATACATTTTGGGTTGAACATTTTTGGTTGTGGTTGAATGTAGGCATAACAAATGAATGTGGTGTGCTGAGGAGCTTTTTTAAAAAAGCTGCTCTGTGTCACCAGGGTTCAACACTGCCACCAACGTGGTGGTCCTGGCAGGAACCAACCGACCGGACATCTTGGACCCAGCACTGCTGAGGCCCGGGCGTTTCGACAGGCAGATATACATCGGTGAGCTGGAAGGCCACTGTCACATGTGAAAATTGGGGCAAGGAGAAGAGGTGCTGAGGGGTTTTAAGGGTTTGTGTTGTTTCAGGTCCTCCTGACATTAAGGGACGAGTGTCCATCTTTAAAGTCCACCTGCGTCCTCTTAAACTGGACCCCGTCATGGATAAAGACGCCCTGGCCCGCAAGATGGCGGCACTCACACCTGGTTTCTCCGGTAAAAAGATTTATGTGCACACGCGGTCACCTTGTGCTGTCAAGGAGTTACCAAAGTGTTTTTGCCAGGCGCCGACATTGCTAACGTTTGTAACGAGGCGGCTCTCATCGCCGCTCGACACCTTTCTGATGCCATCGAGCAGAAGCACTTTGAGCAGGCCATCGAGAGAGTTATCGGAGGTGAGGCGCCGCCAGCATGCTTCAGAACTGTTCCTCTAAGCCCACCTGTTGTGCCACTTGTTCTTTGTGCTGCTTCAGGCCTAGAGAAGAAGACCCAGGTTCTTCAGCCTGAGGAGAAGAAGACTGTGGCCTATCACGAGGCCGGCCACGCCGTCGCTGGCTGGTTCCTGGAGCATGCCGACCCCCTGCTAAAGGTTGGCTGGCGTTGTGTAAACTTTCCGTCGTGTGAGAGAACATCTTTGGAAGGTGTTCAACTCTGTCCAGGTGTCCATCATCCCCAGGGGGCGGGGCTTGGGTTATGCACAGTACCTGCCCAAAGAACAGTTTCTGTACACCAAGGAGCAGCTGATGGACCGGATGTGCATGACGCTGGGAGGACGAGTGTCAGAGGAGATCTTCTTCGGCAGGATCACCACCGGAGCACAGGACGATCTCCGCAAGGTCACCCAGAGCGCCTATGCCCAGGTCAGAGGTTACAAAGTCAAATGAATTGGTCACAGCTAAATGGAAGTATGTGACTACTACGTCAACTTGTACTGCATTAGACACTTCCAAGTGTGTTCACCAAGCTGGGACTTTGTCATCATTCTCTTCATCGTTATCCATTGGCAGATTGTCCAGTTTGGGATGAATCCCAAGGTCGGCCAGGTGTCATTTGATTTGCCCCGGCAGGGAGAGATGGTTCTGGAGAAACCTTACAGTGAGGCCACGGCACGCCTTATCGATACAGAGGTCCGGAGCCTCATCAGTGAGGCCTACAAGAGAACTCAGCAACTTCTGAGTGACAAAAAGGACGAGGTGGAAAAGGTACGCGACCCCTGAGACTCTGGGCCACAATTGGAAAGGTTGCTGCACACACAAAAGTTGCATCAGCAGGGGTGAAAGAGGATTTAAGCAACTTTCACAGCAAACATTATTTGTAGAAAATACTGAAGGTGCACTTTCATCCGCATTCTTTTACCCACGCATGGAGATCACACCAGGTTTTTCAGACACGGGAATCGGTGATAAATACATGAACGATAATACAGATGAACTATAAAACACACAGCACTGTTGATACACTGCTGATCAAAATTTTAAGACCAGTTGAAAAATTTACCACAATTTACATTTTACTAGAATGAACACACTCTCTCTTTGCGCATTCTAAAGATACAAAAACAGCTAAAAAGGGAAACACTATTCTGCCTACAAAGCCTTCTGGAAAAACACCCCATTTACATATGAGCTCCAGAGATTTTGTTAACATACGCCAATCTAAATACATTACTGACATACTGACGTACCTTGCCACACCACACTGGCTTGCTACTAGCCGGCTAATGACTAGCTTCACCACACACCTGCCTACCCTCTCTCATGCCATGCCTCAGGCCATTACCAAAAGGTAATGCTGCATGTTGGAGTTTTGGTAATGCCTACACGGACCAAAATACGGCAAAATAGTGTCAAGTATTAGTCTGTGGCGGGGATGTCCACATTTTTCATTTTATAAAATGACTTAAAAACCCCTATTTACATATTCTTAAAGTCAAAGCTTTGTTATGTTAATTATTAGTATCAACATACCAGCTTTGATCTTTACATTGTCACTTGTTCTATTTTTTTTTTTTGCATTTTTTTAGTGCTTAATTTGATTTCTACAGTACAATGTGTCGCCCCTGGTCTCTGGTTTCCATCTGTTCTACAGCTTCTATGTTTTTGTGTCTCTGAAGGTGGCCTTGCGGCTGCTGGAGAGGGAAGTTCTGGACAAAAACGATATGATAGAGCTGCTGGGGAAACGCCCGTTCACGGAAAAGTCAACGTATGAGGAGATGGTAGCTGGAACGGGAAGCGAGGACGAGGACACCACACTGCCTGCGGGACTCAAGGACTGGAACCGGGAGAGAAAGGACAAGGAGGAGAGCCAGGATGAGCAAGTTGCCCACCAGATCTCTGGAGGAATGCCCTTCTAGAACCACGTCGGGCATGGACTTATCTCCCTCTAAAGGCGAAGAATCCTTTCATCGTCCCAAGGAAGTCTGTTCTAGATCTAAGTTCTGATGTCTTTTGCTAAATGAGTGAACACAAAAGTACACAGGTTGTGATCCAAAGCAGTAACGAGCTCTAGAACCCAAAAGAACCTTTCAAACTGAGCGGTTGCACTGGGAAGGTTCTACTTGATAGTTTTGAAGTGGAAGAGGAGAACATGTTAATTTATTAATTAGCATGATGCTAATGCTGTTTCAGTGAGATTTGCGAACCAAACCTTTTGCAAACAGAGGACTAATCACATGTTCCTGAAACATGCTAACCGATGTTGTAATATACATGATCAATTATTTGTCAATCATTAAACGCTTCAAGAAAGCAAGTTAATTTTAAATGTAAAATGATAATGCTTAGTGTTTTTGGCGGAGATACTGTATGTTAGCTAACATAAAGCAAATTGCTGGGCAAATTACAAAAAATAAGTTAGTCACTAGTCACTTTTCCAAAAAGTATTTCAATACATCCATTCAATTTCTATGCTGTTTATCCTCATAACGGTCGTGGGAGTATGCTGGAGCCTATCCCAGCTGACTTCGGACGAGAGGCGGGGTACAACTTGCTGTGCAGATTTGTAACGTTTTGTGAGTACGCATATATTACTTGTTTCTGGAAACCGATAATGACGTGAGGAACCACCATTATTTTTAACACTGCACAACCTGACGGCATTGACAATTCCAAAAATGTCTGAATGTATGATATTTTGACTCCTTTTGATTATACTCGATACATTAGCAGACATAAAGGAGATATTTGCTGCCAAAGTATTTACAAGCTGGCAACATGACTAGCAAGTAGTCAAAGAGTCAATCTGAGACAATCATTTGATGGATTAAGTCATTTTAAATTTGTATTTTTTGTTTTTTTACATTCAGCTGCTCAAACAAATACACACAATATATAGCCACTGCTCTACCCTGGAAATATAAGTAAAATAGGAGGGATGTTCACATACTCTTAATCAATGTTTTATCATTGAAAGTTTATATTGTATATCATACATCATTTATCAATGTACAGTACATTCCCTGCGTCTAATTCAGTGGGGGGAGAAAAATACCTGTAAAATATTGTTTATAGTGTGATGTTTAAAATGCTTGTGAAAAAAGGGACACAATTACATATATCAAATTTATTGTCAACTCACGAATGGCCCACGAGTTAAATTTGTGCGCGCCTGCATTGCCCCGATTCACGTACCTCTTTACAACCAGGCGGGGGCGCTGTTCTGCCAATAGCTTTTCACAACAGTGCTGTTAAGATTATTTGAATGTAAAACTGCATTATAAGCTATACTACATAGACGATCTGTGGTAGTGTTTTATTGTGGCAGATGGTTCCGAGCAACGTCAAATCGGCTATGTACAATAACTGATCAAAAATGATCATGTTAACAACTAGTACTAGGAAATGTGTTATTCCCCGTCAGTCAATACTGCAATCTGATGTTACTACATTAGAAATGAAATCCTAAACCTATACAATAGGTGGGACAACACGTATGGAAACATGCACTAAAGTTGCTAAAGGCTTTTATTGAGAAACTCCGGACAGCGGAAGTAATTAAGTTGCTTTGGTTGCTGCTCACGCTTGTATACTTTGAAGCTCACACGGCAGCTCCACACGGCTGATTGGACCTAACACATAAAACCGAGTTCGGCTGGAATGAAGGGGGAGTTTACGGCGCCAGCGGTGTGTCCGCTAGGACTATCACGCTGATTCACAATGGACGTTCCTCGGACGGACACATGCTAAGCTAATGCTAACCTCACCGACAGCCTGCCCGTGCCGTGCAGATTGCCTGAAAATCACATTTAAACGTCCAGAACACAAGGATTCCAATAAAGAACTGCTGGTTGACGGACTCATCCTCTGGAAAGAATGCATGGATGTTGCATTGAAGCTAAACTAGCCTGCACGTTGTGGATGACTGTTAGTTGCAGCTCCTCGACAAGATTTAGGTTCTTAGCATGTGAACAGGTGCTGTTCGTATGTTGAGACTTGGTGAGTTGATGAAGTGGAGCTTCTCTCACATGATGGACCGTTAAAAGTGTAAACGGAAGCTGGGGAAAAAAGACATTGTGGCATTGCCATGGAAACTTTGTGTGACTGCGCATGCTCGTAATGGAGAATGGACAGGTCAACACAAGGCTGGGCCTGCCTCCGCTCAAACCCAACCAGCAGGAGGCGCTGCAGAAGGTAATTTTTAAAACAGTATACTGGATTATAATCCAACAAAAGGGATTTAAATGTATAGTGATTCACAATGTGTAATGAAGTAGCAAAACAACATCAACCGGGTGTACAAAGTGTGCTCTGATTGGCTGAGTTCTCTTCATCAGGCAAAGAAGTATGCAATGGAGCAGAGCATCAAGAATGCTCTTGTCAAACAGACACTGGCTCAGCAGCAGCAACTCACCAGCCTGCAGGTACGTACATCCACCTGTACACACTCACCTGTAGCCAGTGGCTGTGAGAAGGCTAACAGTGCTCTGACGTCTCAGATGGTGTCGTCCATGGGTTTAGGAGAACTTTCTCCTCTGCAGTCAGTAAGTTTGATTTTTTTCCCTCAGATTTTTGCTCATATTTGACGTAACAACAACAGCATGACTGTGTTTTCCGTGTGAGGTGGCGGCACAGCGTCAGCGGGCCCTCGCCATCATGTGTCGCGTGTATGTTGGTTCCATTTACTATGAGCTGGGAGAGGACACCATCAGGCAGGCCTTCATTCCCTTTGGACCCATCAGAAGCATTGACATGTCCTGGGACTCTGTCACCATGAAACATAAGGTCAACGCCAATGGTCTAGCAACTAGTATAGTGACAATTAAAGTAAAAAGTAGAACATGAAACAAACAATTCAAGTGAGTCTGACAGAAGTTCTTCATGTTTGCAGGGTTTCGCCTTTGTGGAGTACGAGATGCCAGAGGCAGCTCATCTGGCGCTGCAGCAAATGAATTCTGTGGTCCTTGGAGGACGCAGTATTAAGGTCTGATTTCCATATTTTAACTAGTATTGTTAACAACTTTTTAATATTTGAACTGGTTTCCTTAACAATTTTGTGACCAACTTTTCCTTAACAATAGTTGAGTATTTGTTGTGAAACGGTCCTCTTTGCCGCAGGTGGGCCGGCCTAGTAACATCGGCCAGGCTCAGCCAATCATCGACCAGCTGGCGGAGGAAGCGCGGGCTTTCAACAGGATTTATGTGGCATCCGTGCACCCCAATCTCTCTGAGGCTGACATCAGGAGTGTGTTTGAGGCCTTCGGGAAGATCACGTCATGCTTGTTGGCTCGTGAGCCGACCACAGGACGCCATAAGAGTTACGGCTTCATTGGTGAGATGTGTGTGTGACATCGTCGCTGACAAGGCGGTTGGTTTCATGACATGTTGACAATTTGGTCTATAGAGTACGAGAAACCGCAGTCTGCTCTGGACGCCGTGGCATCCATGAATCTGTTTGACCTTGGCGGTCAGTTCCTGCGTGTGGGGAAGGCTGTCACCCCACCCTTGCCACTGCTCACGCACACCCCACCTGGAGGCCTCCCCAGTGCTGCCACTGCCAAAATCACTGCACAGGTAATGCCTTCAGGTGGTCTTTCAAGAGGGGAGGTGGGGGAGACTACAGGAAGTCCGGTTCTGTCCAGTCCCTGCACTGGTTCTGATTTTAGTTCTTGCTTGTCCTTAATATTTCACACATGGGGCGTTGCTTTCAGGATCCATTGGGAGTGTCAGTATTCGGAGCTCTGGCTGGTATCCCTCAGGCTGTCATGGCAGCTCAGGCTCCTGGTGTCATCACAGGTGGGAACTGATTGCCCCGCCCCCTTAGCTCCCAAGCACATGCAACGCTTCATTCAATGTTTCAGGCGTGACTCCAGTACGACCTGGATTGTCTCACGTGGGTCTGGTGAATCCAGTCTTGGCCGTGCCACAACTGTTTAAGAAAGAAGGTCCAGAGGTGCAGCAAGATGGCACCACAGAAGCCATCGGCCAGCAGGAGCACAGCACCAGGGACGTAGTGATGAGGAAGATAGTCCACAAGCAGGAGGTACTTGTCCATCAGGTCTTTTTAGTCCAGAGGTTGGGGGGCCATTGACAAAGTAGTACTACAGAAGTGGTTGTAGTGCTAGCCTGACGACCAGGCTAAAGGCTAGACTGTGACTCCAGTTACTATATATATATATTATATTATATTATATGGGGTATATAATGGGATTGCATTGGAATCACATGGAGTATACATTGGGAATGGTTGGACCATTGAAACTTGTGTGGTAAATTTGAAGCTGCTGGATAATATAATGTGTGATCCGGTCTCTCCCTTCAGTCCCGTGTCATGGTTCTGAGGAACATGGTCGGGCCGGACGATATGGACGATGACCTAGAGGGTGAGGTCACTGAGGAATGCGGGAAGTTCGGTCAGGTGAAACGGGTCATCATCTATCAGGAGCGTCAGGGTGAGGAGGACGATGCTGATGTCATCATCAAGATCTTCGTGGAATTCTGTGACACAGATGAGATGAAGCAAGCCATTCAGGCTCTGGACCGGCGCTGGTTTGGTGGTCGCAGAGTGGCAGCCGAGGTGTATGACCAGGAACGCTATGAGAACAATGACCTGACTGCGTAGAACAGGAACGAACTGCTACTACGAATGGACATTCGGCATTACAAGAGTCGGCAATCTTTGTTTTCACCCATTAAAACACGACTTGCAGAAGTAGAGGTTTGATCCGTGTAAGGCGCCTCCATTGAGAGTTGCCAGCTTGAGAAAAATAAAAAATAAAAATGACTTGATTTTTACTTCCTGTATTGCGTGGCGCCCCAGTCGTAGAAGAAACCAAAAAACGTCAAAACTATAAGAAAACAAGTGATTTCAATTTGGCATTTTCGTCATCACCAGGACGATCTTGGTAATCTTAAAAAAAAGGAAAAAGGAAAAGGAAAACGGGTCCACAAAATGACATGTCATGCTATGTGACTCAAGAGCCTTGAGACAACGACTAATTGTATTTTTTTCGTCTTAAAAATATGCAGAAATCGTACAATCACGAGCGTTTAACACTGACATACAGTTGTTTTTCTCTCAAACCTGCTGTTATACTATTTGTTATGGGAGCTAAGTTGCCAACAGTTCTTGTAGGTCATGAGTGTGTGATTGCCAAACGACCTACTTCTTATCTAGGCAAGGGGATGTACATTTAATGTTTCCATTTTTGCACGATTTGAAAACCAAGAGATTGTGTGACAATTTGATGACGTCACAACGTTCGGCTGTCAATTCACAGTACGCTAACCTCCGCTCTTATTATGAAAGGATAGCGGACATGGTGTGTGCTTGTGGGGGTGGTGGTGGTGGTAGTGGTAATAATACGGTGGCTGGCAGGGTTCAAACCGCGCATCGACGCCGCTCCTGCTGACGATGGGAGACGTTATTTGCGAAGAGCTCGAAGATTTACTTCATTTCTCAGTGCACGACCTGCCGGCGAGAGGCTATGTCGTCATGGAGGAAATACGACGTCAGGGGAAACTGTGTGACGTCACGCTCAAGGTACAATGTCGAACATTGCTAGGGAAATTAGCCAGCTAGCTTGGAGCTACACGAGCTATTAGTGCTGAGCTCATGCTAACTGGAATTAACAGCGGCTTACTTATT
Source organism: Doryrhamphus excisus (assembly GCF_030265055.1). Taxonomy (NCBI): domain Eukaryota; kingdom Metazoa; phylum Chordata; class Actinopteri; order Syngnathiformes; family Syngnathidae; genus Doryrhamphus; species Doryrhamphus excisus. The sequence goes on from NC_080468.1 coordinate 2,979,422, forward strand.
ACATGGCAGTGGGAAAACATGAGATTATTAATACACCACACTTGTTTATAATACAACTGTATGTACACATATAAATATTACTACATACATGTGACCAGCAGCCCGTGTATTCAAAGTCACCATTTTAAAAATCAGTAAAATTGACGTCATATCATAACGCATGATTTTGACACACTTCCGTATTTGTTAATGAGTTATGTTGAAGTTTTTAACACAACTGTTTGACTTAGCAACCCTGTTTATTGATCTCATAGAGGACACATTGTCATTGTCTGCAGGCAGGTGATCACAAATTCAGTGCTCACCGCATAGTTTTGGCAGCCTCAATCCCTTACTTCCATGCTATGTTCACGAACGACATGGTGGAGTGTAAACAGGATGAGATCCTGATGCAAGGAATGGACCCCAGGTAACTGCAAACAACAGCAGCCGCTCCACTTCTCAACACACAAACCACCAGTTTGTGACCAGTTTACATGCCACAAACCAGACTGAGATGATGTGCCTTCAAATAAACTAGTCTGAGATCGGTTTAGATCCTACAAACCAGACTGAGCGCTTTTTTTAATGTGTGCGCAGTGCTCTGGAGGCTCTGATCAACTTTGCATACAGCGGCCATGTTGCCATTGATCAGCAGAATGTTCAGTCTCTTCTGATTGGCTCAAGCTTCCTGCAGCTGCAGAATGTGAAAGACGCGTGCTGCTCTTTCCTGCAGGAGAGGTGAGTGATTTGAACAATCGTAGACATTTTCTACCCTTATATCTTAATCATCTACATCGCTTGACATTGACAGGGCGTCAAGCTTAGCATGACGGAATATATGTGTTGATTGAGTTGTGCAGGTTGCATCCAAGGAACTGTTTGGGAGTGCGTCAGTTTGCAGAGACCATGATGTGCACCACACTGTACGACTCTGCCAACAACTTCCTGCACCAACACTTTGTGGACGTGTCCTTGTCTGAAGAGTTTCTTACCCTGAAGACTGAGGAGTTGCTGGAGCTCGTTGGATGTGATGAACTTAATGTGAAGACAGAGGAGCAGGTGGGACACCAGGACACACTTTGGCTTGAAGCTGCTGCTCTTGTGTCTTATATGTGCAAATAAATAATGAAAGTATGTATGATTTGTCTTAATATCTGATCAATAGCGGATATTCAAAGGTGCAATATTGGTATCATATCGGAAGTGAAAAAGTTGAAAGTGTCCTATGTGTTCTGTCTTTGGATGTATCGTACACATGCAGGTGTTTGAGGCGGTTCTGGTCTGGGTCCATCATGACCGGGACAAACGTGAGTCTCTCCTGCCAGAGCTGCTTTCAAGGATCAGACTGCCACTTTGTCGTCCTCAGTTCCTCACGGAACGAGTCCAGCAGGAGGAAATTGTGCGCTGCTGCCATAAATGCAGGTGAGACATGTCGGAAGTGTTTTTCTTTTTCATTTCAAGATGGTTGACCTTGCTTCTCTGTGCCAAAGAGACCTAGTGGATGAAGCCAAAGATTTCCACCTGATGTTGGAACGTCAGCCTCACCTTCCGGCCTTCAAGACCCGGCAGAGGTGCTGCACGTCCATCACGGGTCTCATTTACGCCGTGGGAGGACTCAACAGCTCAGGTGTTTGCTCCTCAACTGTTAGCGGGCGGTGCTTACACAAGATTGCCTTCTGATTGGTCCATGGCTAAACAGTCACTTTGTCCTCCAGGCGATTCCTTAAATGTGGTCGAGGTGTTTGATCCAATTGGGAATTTGTGGGAACGTTGCCAACCAATGAGGACGGCCCGCAGCAGAGTGGGCGTCGCTGTTGTTAATGGACTTTTGTACGCCATTGGGGGATATGATGGACAGTCTCGCCTCAGCACTGTTGAAGTTTACAACCCGGAGACGGACAGCTGGACCAGAGTGTCCAGCATGAACAGCCAACGCAGGTAAACAGTCGCTGATCGTTTAGCTGCACAATAATTGCGGTGACAGGATGTCATCAGCTTTTTCACTTCCTATCCAAAACCGATATTACAGCCTTGAATATCAATCCAATATCAGCATGAATCATACATACTTCTATGACTTTTTTGGTAGTGTAGAATCTTAGAAAAGCTTGATGAAGTGGTACCCCTCAGAGAACAATAATCAGCAACAATAGAAACAATATATACGAGGAGAACTGACCCATTTACTTATTTAAGCCCCTGTTTTGTGTACAATATAGAGGCAACCAGACATAATCCTGTGAGGTTTGAGGTGCTCAATTAAGAATTTAATATCGGCCACATCGTCAGGAGCTCGGCAAGACCTGAGATCAATTCTCCCCTTGCATGCTCTGTAGCTTGGGCATCTTTGTGCATGCTCTGTGCGGGTTTTTTTAATGGGTTTAACTCCGGTTTAACTCCCGTTTACTCCCACATTCCTCCCAAAAGACATGCATGTTAAGTTAATTGGCAACTCCAAATTGGCTGTAGGTAAGTGGACGATTGGCTGATGACGAGTCCATGGTGTACCCAGCCTCTCGCCCCAACGACAGCTGGGATAGGCTCGAGCATACTTGCAACCCTAGTGAGGATAAGCAACATAGAAAATGTATGGGATGGGAATATGAAAAAACAACAAAAAAACATGGAAGTAAAATGATTAGACCACCCTTTATTCTTCACTTTCTTGTTAATTTTAATGCCTGGCCCAACGAAAGGTACCTTTTTATTTGTACAAATAATGAGGTCAACAGAAATGTGGGTTACATTTTTTTGGCAGTATAATGCCATAACTATTGATGTCAGAACTTAAGTGATTTAGATTATTCTAAAAAAAAAAACATGGAAATGGCTAGATATAAACTCTTTGAGCTATTTCTGATCATTGAGCCATCATTGTAGTTGTCGAACAAACATATCTTTAGTTGTACCAGGCATTCAAATGAACAAATGAGCTGAAGAAACAAGGCTGGTCTAATCATTTTTTCCATAACTGTGTAATAACTTCTGTTATCAACATAACTTTATAGTCAAAATGCGTGCTTGTTGGTCACTCTCCGGGAGGGGAAGGCATGGATATAATACTTTTTTTTTCTTTCTAATATTCTCACAATGGACCGGCGCAGTCCCAAAGATCGACTTTTGGCTCACGATTGATGGGTTTGATGACCCCTGCGTATAGACTATATTATATATACTATATTATTTACTATACTATGCACTCGGGTAGAGACTTAACTATATAGTATACAGAAGAGTGTATAAGGACATTGTTGTTGTCCTCAGCGCCATGGGAACAGTGGTGATTGATGGACACATCTACGTGTGTGGTGGATATGATGGGAAATCTTCTCTCAACTCTGTTGAACGTTACTCCCCTGAGACGGACAGGTGAGCATTACACAGGTGTCACTGTGATGGACAGAACAACAGGCTGTTGCTTCATTAGATCACTTCCTGTTGCCTGCAGGTGGGCTGTTGTGACAGAGATGAGCGCAAGTCGAAGCGCGGCCGGTGTGACAGTGTTTGATGGACGCATCTTTGTCTCTGGCGGCCATGATGGTTTACAGATCTTCAACACGGTCAGTAACATTGTCATAATCACAGAAGAACGCCATCACAGACAGCGTTCACTGTTGGTGTTGGTGTGTGTGTTGAAGGTGGAGTATTACAACCACCACACAAATCGCTGGCACACGTCGTCAGCCATGTCGAACAAGAGGTGTCGTCACGGCGCTGCGGCGCTGGGCAGTCACATGTACGTGGTGGGCGGTTACGATGGCTCAGGTTTCCTCAGTGGCGCCGAGGTGTTCAGCTCAACCTCGGGCCAGTGGACCCACCTGGTGGCAATGAACACACGACGCAGCAGGGTGTCTCTGATGGCGACGTCGGGCCGCCTCTACGCTGTGGGCGGGTACGACGGACAGTCCAATCTGTGCTCTGTGGAGATGTTTAATCCCGATACCGGACGTTGGACCTTCATGGCGCCCATGGCGTGCCACGAGGGAGGGGTGGGCGTTGGTTGCATCCCCTTGCAACCCGCCTAATCCTCCAATCACAGCTCCGGGATCCACATCACTGACATGCTGTGTGGTGAGGAGGTCACGCCCCCCTCCCCCCAGTCGTGCGAGGCCAGTCGCAGCACTCACACCAGCGGTGTGCACGCCAGAGCCCCCCCAGGGTACAAACTGTAGCGTTAGCCTGTGGTGGCTAACTGTTAGCACTGTGCCCTGAGCAAGCAGGCTGGTGACTGTTACCACCAGTAGGAGGCGCTGTGATCGCTTCTTGTTCTTGACAGGAAGTGGCACTGAGGGAATTTCCTGCCATCTACATTGTGTATATTGTCTTCAAAATAAAAGCACCATGTTTTGATGTAGTTTACTAATGAGGCTTTTATTCTGGAAACAACAGGAAGTATACCCATGTTCTCATTTGTCCCAAAGTCAAAACATTTTTGATAAGTTGTTGGAAGCGGAAAAAGAAATAAAGTTACATATTAAATGTTGTGGAGTGAAAAGTATTATGTGGGTGGGCAGGGCCGTGTCCAATGAGAGAAAGGCTTCACTTTGAAACAAAGACTTTTATTGTCTCCTCCAGGAAGTAAAAATATAATCACATGACTCCACAGCATGCAGTTATTGGTTCAGCTGGCACCAGGTTGACTGCTGGCCCCAATTGGAGGTCCTGAAGCAGGGACGCTGGTGTGAGAACCTGCGGAACTCCTGGAAGATTGGTGAGGGTCCTTCAACAGATCAGAGCTGGAAAGAAACGTTCATTGAATCGAGTCGATTAGATCCTGATTGATCTTACATGAGTTTCATTTTGACAGTCTGTGTCACATGACCCAGCCCGTAAGCTCATGTCAGCGACTCACGGCGGATCAGTGGGCTGGAAGCGGCGCTCCTCTCCATCCAGAATTCCATGATAGAGTCGGATCTCATGCTCCAAACGCTGCTTGTTACTCAGCAGGGCGTCGTAGTCTTTGCGCTGCTGCTCCATGTCGCCGCGCACATCTGCAAGCTCCGCCTCCAGTTTGGACACCACAGAACCCAGGTTCTGAAGCTCCATGTCATGCCAGTGGTGGGCATCGCCCAGTGAGTTCTCCAGGCCACGCTTCTGCAGGAGGAAATTCATGAACAATATAACTTAAGTTCTGAGTGGGGGTGGGTTTCGGTAACGGAACCACTTAGGATCACCAGAGCTCGAATGGATTCCGTCTCTGCCTGTAGACTTTGGATCTTGCAGCCAGCATCAGAGCATTCAACCTTCAGTGCTTCCAGCTTCTCCTCTTCTGGACTCAGCTGGCTCACACACTTGGCATCCTACTGACACACACACACGTCAAGACCGGTCCGCACCGCCGCTCAATGGGGGTTCTGACCTTGCATTCCAGGTAGCTGTCGGTCTCAGCTCGGTTCCTCTCTGTCGCCTTCTCCCAGTGGTTGCGAATATAGTCCAGGATCTGATCCAGACTAGTTTCAATGGGGGCATCGGGTTGATCCACTTCACGTCCACACATCTGACTGTAGAGAAGACGAACGTCCTGCAGTCACACAAACGTTTTGGATTTTATGAGTCATTGAACTCCATTCCTGAACCGTTAAATCTTCTTGAGTCGGTGTCGGTCACCTGCTCATGATTTCTCTCCAAGTGCCCAAGTTCTGCTCGCATGTCGTCCATCTGCTGCTCAAGCTCCGCCCTCGTTAGGTTGGCATCTTCAATGACCTTGTAGAGTGAGCCGATCTCCTCCTCCACTGCCTTCCTGAAGGGCTGCTCATTGTCATACCTGTGGGCCGCACACCTGACGGTGACCTCACGACCGATAAAAAGTCTTAAAGTCACATCTTACCTTTCTTTGAAGTCCTCGGCGTTGGCCTGGACGTTCTCAGTCTGCAGCATCAGCCGAGCATTGTCCAAGATGGCCTCACTTACCTGCACACACACACATATGCTGACGCTGCTGTCCATCAGTCGTCAATGTTCAGTGACTACTGCTATGTATTGTGTGCATGTGACATCATTCAATGGGCGCCATTTTCAGACTTGAGGAGAATTTTGAAAGAGTCAACAACTAGAACATTTTCATCATGGTGTCTCATGATAGGCCTGTGGTCTCTGGGTCCAAAGTTCTTCTCACCTGTCTGTAGATGTCCTCCCAGTCCTGCCTGAGTGGACCCCAAGCACCAGCGCTGGACGCCTTGCGGTCCAGGCTTAGTCTGATCTGCTCCTCCAGCTGTTGGTTGAGCTGCTCCAGTGCTCGCACTTTGTCACGGTACTCCATCAGGCAGGTATTCAGGCCCGGCCCCGGCCCTGGCCCCCCTACTCCCACGGCACCCTGTCCGCTCCGCTCTCCTGCCCGGGGAACGATTGGCACTGCGGTGCTCCTCATCCCCTGCAGGAAGACGCTGCTGATTCCCAGAGCCCTGCGGGACACCCGCGTCCCCAGGCTGGACGCTCCACCCATGGGGGGCGCGGAGCCTACAAAGACGCCCCGGGATGTGGTGCCGCCCGGAGCGACCCTGCTGCAGGCGCCGCTCGGACGCTCGGACGATGTTTGTCCTAAAATGGAGGAGCGACGGCGCGGCAGAGGCATGACGGACAAAACCTCTAAGGGCAGCACGCCACCTGGATATATGGGAGGACGAGCTTCTGGAAAGATGGCCGCCTTTGTCCATCTGGGACCTGTGACCTTTGTTGTCACACTGTGTGTATCTTTGCGTGTGTTTGTGTGTGCAGCCGTGTCAGCAAATAGGAAGCATATTGAAACACAGAGGTCAGCTGACCCACACACACACACACTGTGACTCAGCTGTTTGTTTGTTTGTTCCGCTGAAAAGAAAAGTTCTGGCGTCAAGTGGTCATGTCACTTCCTGTTTGAAAGATCAAGTGACCTAAAAGTCAACAGGAAGTGGTCAAGGACAAACTATGAAGAAGTTTCTCCAGACATCAAAGGTTACTTGGGGTCAAACTTTCTTTTATTTTGTTGCTTGAGAGGAATCCCTGGGACCGCTTTGACCAGCATCACTCATCACTTCCTGTCACCTTAGCGTTTGTCCTATCATCAAAACAACTTTGTCCTCCCATGTGGAGAATGGCTGACATGTTTGTTATCGCTTGTCTCTGTATATTTTTCAATAAAGATCACGAGAAAGCTTGTCGGAATGCAGGTGAAAACAGGAAGTGAGGGAAGGAAGTTAAGAAAATCAGCATGACAGTCAACTTCCTGCTGCTTGTTTGTCTGTTAGCACTTCCTGTTTTGACAAAATGTCTTTTACGTGACAAGCGCATTATCGCAGCCACCACGCCACCAACAGAAAGTCCCGCCTATAGCGACAGGGCCTGTGACGTGTCGCTGTCAGATGCTCTCACTGAACCCAGATGACTTTTGCCGGAGCGGCTCGACTGCTCTGATGGCGGCGTCCGGCGGAAACATCTCAGCAGCCTCAGGAGGTCACGGCGGAAGCGCACGCCAACAAAGGCGTAGAGGAAAGGGTTGAGGCAGGCGTGCAGGTAGGCTACGGCTTTCAACACCTGGCCAACCTTCAGGAAGCGTTTGAGCTCCCTGCAATCTGTCATGGTCATGTTGCCCGCCTGTACCGCCTCCGTCACCAAAACGGCGTTGTGAGGCAGCTGCGACAGCAAGAAGACCGCCACCACCACCAGGATGACGCGCATGGCTTTGTGCTTTTGGAAATTGCGTGTCTTGAGTAGCGTGGCCACAATGGCGCTGTAGCACGTCGCCATGACCAGGAAGGGCAAGCAGAAGCCCATTACCACCTGCACCGACAGCACCGCCGTTTTGGTGCGCTGCCCCATGTGCGGTGGGAACACCATCCTGCAGAACTCCTCGGGTCTGCCGTCTGACGGCGCAGTCTTGGCAAACACCAGCTCGGGTGTGGAAAGCAGCAGGGCGGCGAACCACACCCCTGCACACACCAGCCGGCCGCAGCGGCGCCGCTCCGCTTGCGAGTTGTGTGCTTTGGCGGTCTGCACGATGACAATGTAGCGGTCCACGCTGATACACGTCAGGAGGAGTGTGCTACTGAACAGGTTGACCTTGTACAGGCCCGAGGTGATCCTGCAAAGGGTGGACCCAAAGCTCCAGCCGTGAGACGCCTCGGCCGCCCACAGTGGCAGCGTGACCAGGAACAAAAGGTCGGCCATCGCCAGGTTGAGCAGGAAGACATCTGTCATGGTTTTCAGGCGCCGCCGAAAGTTCAGATAGATCCACACCACCACCAGGTTCCCGGCTCCACCCACCAGCGCGATCATCCAGAAGAGTGCTGGCTCGCACACGCGCCGAAAATGGCGCACGGACTCCAGGTCGCACAGAAGGTCAGGGTAGTCATAGTCGTCGGTGGCTGTGGGCCCACCATAGAATGGATCCTGGGGGGGAGAGAGAGAGAGAGAACGTCCATGAAGACACCACCACCATGTGTCACTTCAGTGTGCGTGGTTTAGTACCTCAGTCACCAAGTCTGTCATGATGTCATCCATGGAGGTCATGTGATCCTTGACCAACTAAAACACACACATTGTAACATATTTTGTCCCAAAATAAATGCTTTGAAGGCACCCAAATTCAGAGCAGTGACACACACACACACGCACGCACGGAGGACTCACAGCGTGTCTTCTTGTCTTCTTGTTCTTGGCGTCCGTTAAATGTTGATGAGTCAAAGCAGAAGTGGCACAAAGGGGCGGAGCTAAAGATGCCTTCCCTCCATTTTCTGGACCAATTATCGCGTGGGGGCAGAACCTATGCGAGAACTATTGGGCGATAGGTGGAGTCAATTGGCAACATAAACATTGAAGAGTACAGTCCAGTTGGGATCTATTCAATGTCCTGAGAATATGTGTCATCAACCAATCACCATTCACCTAATTATTCTATATACATATACATATATACTATATATATACACAGTACAATACTCTGTTTTATCTTCTTTATATACACTTCACATGCACATAATTATGCAAAATGTTTACTTTAATTCATAATTTATTCATGAAAAAATATACATATACGTATAATTTATTGTTTAAATTTTTTTAAACAGATAACAAATATAGTGGGTGTATATAATATAAATACAAATCTAGTAAAATTACTTTCATCCAAAAGAAGAACATATTTATTATTGGGGTTTTTTTTACACAAAAAATGTTTAACTATTGTTATTGTTTTGTACAACTGTTTAATCAAGTGACCAGTCCAGGGTGTACCCCGCCTCTGGCTCGAAGACAGCTAGGATAGGCTCCAGCATACCCGCGACCCTCATGAGGATAAGTGGCATAGAAAATGGATGGATGGATGGTTTAATCAGATACATGTTGCCAGGGGAGACAAATAATGCCAAAATCCATGAAACTGTATAATTTTTACATCATTGTTAACATTCTCTTAGATAAGAATTGCAGAATTTGCACATTTCCTGATCAAATATTGGACAGAAACCAAAGATGAGGCTGCCATGAGTGTCTCTTCTTGGCTCTGTTTACACGGGAATGCTCCTGAGGTTCTGCTGGATTAGTATCCAGATGGAACAGACAACTGAGTGACAGCTATGGACGCTATGGACACGCAGAACCACGTGGCACACCAAACCAAATCAAAAGAACAAAATGCATGCGTATAAGTGTGTCATTTTCCACTTTTCCACTGACGTCTTCGTTTTTGTGTCGGTTACATGAAAATGGCAATCCGGCGTTTTCAGATTTTCCCACTCTAGAAGCCTTTCCTTGTGGATAGCTCCTGAATTGGACCATGGGACCTGTTTGTTTGTTTGTCAACATATTATAATGTTGCACAAACATTTATCATACATCATGACTTTCTACAGGCTGTGTAATGTGTTTGATGTAAGTGCTAATTGGACAGTAAAACACAGGGAAATGTCATTTAGAGGCACTATGACTTGGGGGCGTGCATGATTTGGAAGGTGCTTCTGCCTGCTTGCCACTTACCCATCGAGATCCATGTTTTGACAGCAGCACCAGTTGTAGCGCAGCATGTCAAATTCTATTTTTTTACACTCTGCTGAATGAATGAATGAATTTGAAGGTCAAGATGGAGGATATATACTCAGGCTTACCGTGTGATCAGACTTGCACAACAAAGTATCAGAACATATACTACTAGACAAACAACCATTCACACCTATGGATAATTGGAGTCGCCAATTAACCTAGCATGTTTTTGGAATGTGGGAGTAAATCGGAGTACCCGGAGAAAACCCACCCACGCACGGGGAGAACATGCAAACTCCACACAGAGATGCCCAAGCGGAGATTCAAACCTGAATCTTCCTGATCTCGTGCTAAGCACTTGGACAATTTGGAACCACTTCCAGGAGTTTGATTTCAAAATGTTGAATCTCATCTCAGACATGACAGTTGTTTTGTTGCGTGACTCAAAAATGGACTGCACAGTTGGTTTGTGTAAGACAGGAAGTGAGAGTATAAGTTTGCACGCAATGTTTGTCTTCTCACTTTCAGTGTGGTTTGTAACCGCATCTGCAACTACAAGTACAAAAAAAGGGAGATTTATGTTCTAAATAATTAGATAAATACTATAAATACTGTTATAGTCAACAAGAGGTTGTGTGAAGACAGTCCGAAGATGGTCCTGCAACCAGAAAGCAGCTGCATGGTTGGGTGGATTGGTGCAGGTCTATACAATAACTAAAAACAGGATGACATGCATGACAAAGAAAGCTGACGCAAGAGAGGTTTTCTTGATTGGTTGTCTGGCTGTCTAGCAGCATACAGTCACGTATTGTGAGAACAGCACACTCCTCTCTGATTAAAACCTTGCAGTCCTTACAATATAGACCCATTTTACACATATTACTATCCTTGTTGTCACTTAATTCATTAATAGCTAATAATTCTACCCTAAAATGAAGTGCCATGTGCTTTGGCTTTTATCATCAGACCAGCATCCCACCCTGGTGATCAGGCAACTATTACAGTTTCACGGGTTAGTGACCAGCATCCAAACAGTATACAATATGTTGGTCTTGCTGGTCTTATCGGCATACTATGTCGACCCTTGTCTTATTAGCATCGCATGCTGGTAGGCTGCTCCACCACACCAGCAGAGACCAAACGGTAGTGGGAGCACCGTGCTGGAAAAACAGCATAGACCAGCATACGTTTTGTTTTCGTCCTGATTTTCATCCTGACCAGACCAGCAAAATTGGCAAAGAGTACATTTGGAGTACAGGAAGTGAACAAATGTAGTATTGCAAAATAAGTATTGCAATTGATATGAAATGGATGGGGGCTCTGCTTCTTCCTACTCCTTTTTGGGCATGTCATAAATGTCAATATATGTCATGTATTCCAATGTAACGTGTATGCATGTTCAAATGTTTGTTCTTTTTGTAATGGGAATATTGAGACAACTTTGAATCTATGTATAAATGAGTGTACGATAATACACAGTATTGGATTTTCCAATACTTGGGACTGTTTTAGGAAAAAAAACATGGAAGTGTCTTAAATGCAATCATTATTTTGGGTAAATTTGTCATTGACAAATGTTTTCTGAAAAACAAACTGTTCTTCCCCACCTTTTCAAAAACGTATTCCTTTTTAAAGTATCTATATTTTATTTATTTACCTTTTCAGTTTTCTACAAAAAATTAACAATCAACATTGTTGTACATTGTATTCAATATACCCTTTAAGTCTTGTCGAATGTTTTGTTTATTTACAACAGCCAGTGTTATACAGCTGTAACATTTTTATGACACACACCTGTATTTGTTTTGGGGAAAAACTTGAATAATGACAAATCTGGTATTTTGGAACGTCTAATTTTAGAGCAATTAATGTCTGAGAGACACGTTTAAAATGTAATGTTTCTGACTTTGTGCTCACCATCATGGCGGCCAATTACTACGGAAGTGGCTACAGAGTCGATTTAAGCCTGGTATCCTTGATGGAAACGATGTCGAGTTCCAGGTCTGGCTGTTGGGGGCAGTAGCAACGAGCAGACGTTGACTCGCACTTGGAAGGATTCGGACGAAGAACAAGCAACTGAAGAATGATGACGAAAAACAACGACGGAATACCTATTCCACAAAAGTTATGAAAACGCGAAATGTTTTGTAGTCAACAGATGAAATTTATTTAATGTAACTTCAGTTTCCGCTAGCATGTTAGCATCAGTACAGCAAAGTCACCTCTCTTGTTAGCATGCTAATATTAGCACCGTTGCTGCTTGGTCACTTTTGTTGACACCACGTGACAGTTTCAACTTTTTAAATCAAGCACTGGATTTGACCTCCATCTTGAATCCGTTTATCTAGTCGAGTTTTCATAAATTACGTCAGACAGAAGGATGTCACCCTACAGGGTGAAAGCTCACGACGTCCAGCCAACATCACAGACGGCACCCTCCGTGGAAGATGATGACGTCACCACTTTGAGCTGGAAGCAACGGTACCGTGACATCAGCCCCGTGACGCTGCAGCTGGGAGGCGGGGCTGTGAGTGCCAGTCTGTACTGTGACGTCATTGATGGACTCCGCGGCCTGGCGGAATCCTTCCTGGTGGAGATTTACCGCTGTAAGCTTTGCCAGTTCACCTGTGAAATGAAGACCGCCATCAGCAGCCACCTGCTGCTCAGGCACCACCCCCCATCCCTCACCTCGCTCTCCTGCATGGACGGGGCTGAGGAGGCGAGGCTTCAGCAAGCATCTTTGGCCTATCCGCTGGACCTGGCAGAGTCCAAACAGAGTGAGGAGGATGAGGACTTCCTGTTGTACAACATGCTGGACAACATGAGTCCGCCCACCTGTGATGTAAACAGCACTGAGGGGGAGCTGCAGGTTGCTCACAACTGTGAGGTGACAAGCACACACACACACACACACAGACACAGACACACACACACATGTTGTGTGATAGTAGCTAAGTGGACATGTCCTCCTGCAGGTTAGCCCTCTCTTTGAAGAGGACGAATCCATCTTCCCTCTTAAGAGGACGCCTGTAGAACTCCCTCGTTCCACTGATCCCCCAGCCACTCAGGAAGAAATAGCGCAGTCCGCCCACCTCATGACGCTCGGACTGTGTCGAATCACCGCCACACGGACGCCTTTGCCTCCGGTTTCCATCCAACAGCGTCCAGCTGATGACTTGGACCGACTGCCATTGAAGGATACCCGGAAAGACGTGAAGAGACGCCGTCTGTCGTGTTCTCTCTGTCTGGTGAAGCTGCCGTCCAGGCGGCTGTTGGACGCACATGTCAAGTGTCACCAGTCATCAAGCAGCGTCACGCGCCGTAGAAAGACAGCCGATAGGTGGATGGAGCTGAAGCCTGATTGGAGGAAGCACCACAGGAGGAGGGAGGAGGAGAAAAAAGAGGATTCAAATGTGAAAGCAGTCCAACTTCCTGAAGATGTATACACAGGTAAAATAAAAACTTTTGAAAAAGTAATTGATCAGTGATCTATAAATACTGATATATACACGTCTTCTGTAGATGAAAAGAAATGTTTGATTGGACCATCTGACAGCAGGGAGAAGAAGGGGACATACCTGGACAGGTGATGATTGACAGTTCAGTGACATCATCAGAGCGACGAACTGACTTGTTTTGACTTGTCATTCTAGTGACTTATCTGCAACTTCAAAAGAAGAAGAGTCATCAGGTTTCATCTGTTCACTCTGTCACAGGTTACTTCAATACCCGCAATCGCTCACCTGGCGTCTAATGTGGACCAATCAGAAACTTTGTTTCCTTCACAGAAAGTTCTCAAGCAAAGTGACACTGCAGCGCCACCTAGGGGTCCACAGTGGAGACAAACCTTTCTCATGTCCTCAGTGTTCTTACAGGAGCAGACTTAAGGACTCTCTGCTGCAACACATGAGGACACATACAGGTCACACGCATGAAGGCACACACACACACACAGACACACACATGCACACCAAGTTGACATGAGCTGTTGACACTGATTCAGTGTGTGTGTGCACGTAGGTGAGAAACCCTACAAGTGTGACGAGTGTCCGTATGCCTCAATTGATCGCAGTTCTTTGCTGCGACACTCGAGAACTCACAGCCAAGAGAAACCTTACAAGTGTCAACACTGTGACTACTGCAGGTAACACACATACACAAACACACACACACACACACACACACACACACTCATTGTATCCCAACAGTTTTGTTTTTTATAATTGTCAGTATCCAGAAGAAAAGTTTGGATCTTCACGCTCGGCGCCATCACACCGGGGAGACGTTTCCATGCCAACAGTGTGAGTACTCCAGTCCTGACCGCCAGCTGTTACTGCAACATACACGCAGACGCCATGCCCCCTCCAAGAGAACCCCCTCGAAACCTACAACTCAGCCCCGTTGGACAACAAAGATGGAATCATCTCATAGAAAATATAAGAAGTCATAATAGTAACACTTTAAATGTGTTCCAGTGTGTTCTATAAAGATTTGTGCTTGACTTGAATTCATTCAATCCTGAAGTGATGTAGGACGAGGAAGGAAATATTTTTGGACTATTGTCATGTGACAGTCTTTCTTCTATTTACCATTTTAATGCATTGTAATAACTTTTTATAAACATGCATTTTCTAATTCCAGCGTTTCATTTTCTTGAAAGAATGGAAGAAGACAATTTTCGCATTGTAGATCTGCAGAATGTTTCACACAATATAAATTATGCACAATGTCATCATCAAATGTACTTATTTGTTCATCTAACACACACAGAACAATGCTAGCATGTTAGCAACTTCATGATGTCACTTTTCTTTTCAGCTGTGGCTGTGGCCATTTTTTTTAATTCACATACCACTTACAGCAATCTGCTACCCGTAGGGGTCAAACTACATGTTTTGGATGCAGCAAAATGCATTTGGTGCGCAATGAGATGTTTATGCTTTGGAAATCACAGCAGCTGAAACGTAAGTTCCACCATTTTGTAGTTATTTCATCGTATTTGTGACACTTTTTAATGTCACAAAATGGCAATGTTCAAACGGGCTGAAAGTGATCATGTTTTATGCACAACAGGCATGAAGAAAATCCATCCATCCATCTTTAATGCCGCTTATCCTGCCTATGGTCGCGGGTATGCTGGAGCCTATCCCAGCTGACTTTGGGCAAGAGGCTGGGACATTGACCAAAATGCAAATGCAAGTATGCCATATTTATTAGTACGCAGGGCTCACAGCGAGGAGACCGGAGTTCAATTCCACCCTCGGCCATCTCTGTGTGGAGTTTGCATGTTTGCCCCGTGGGTTTTCTCCGGGTACTCCGGTTTCCTAGCATATTTCAAAAACATGCTAGGTTAATTGGTACTCCAAATTGTCCATAGGTATGAATGTGAGTGTGAATGGTTGTTTGTCTATATGTGCCCTGTGATTGGCTGGCGACCGGTCCAGGGTGTACCCCGCCTCTCGCCCGAAGACAGCTGGGATAGGCTCCAGCACCCCCGCGACACTCGTGAGGATAAGCGGTAGCCCCGATACTAATGTTAATAATTTTCATACCAATATCTGTCATCCCTGATTGAAACACTTTTGTAAACTAAATGTTTTCAAACACTTTTAACTTGAAGGAAGACACTTTGGACTTTCGTAGCGTTATTTGTGTTTTGTCAATAAAGTTGAAGACCTTTGAAGACAATGTGATAATCTTGGATTACAAGCGTGCAGATTACTTGCACGCTCTTAATCTGCTCAACATGTGCGACCGGAGGAAGTCACTGGTGGTCTCAGGTATTTTTGACTGCTTTGTCGTAGAAAGAGGGGAAAAAATAAAATAATTATTTTTTTTACATTTCTAAGAGATGAATTGTGTTCCTGGTGTTTGTTGTGTGGTAGCGGTGCTGCTGTGTGCGTTCTTCACCTCTGCGTGGGCCTTTGTTGAGGAGCTTGGTGACTCGTAAGTACAATTTAGTTCTACTCACCTGTCAGTGTTCAGTGTATTTGGATCATGCTTCAGAAAGTTACATCACTCAACAGTTTATTTATCCCTAACCTAGCTAACTAATCAACAAGCAAACACTTTTTTGTATTATTACATTTTGTATACATTGCATTGGATTTGTTATTACATTCTGTATATCCATGTATTGGTTTTGTTTGCGTTCATGACTTTTTATGTCCCAACAGTTTCGTGGATATGCGTGAAGACAACGACGTTTGGCTCATTAAAGTACGTTGATCAGTAGTGAACTTTTTACCACCTATGGTTCTCTCGATACCACATTTTATGTGGGGGGGGGGCTGTCCATTGCTGATTTACATAAACCCACTAAAGAAATTGAATGGCACTCTTCTTTAACTTTTCTTTTTGTTGTCTTTAATTCTCAAGACAAGGTGTCACAGAATTTTCTCCATGTACATAAATATATTGGTAATTTTTTTGGCACCCCCTGGAGGCCACAGTGCCCATAGCATTTCCTTACATTGCTTAATGCAGTGATTTTCAACCACTCTGCCGTGAGGAATTATCCTATATAATTAAAAAAAACATTTATTAATCATTTTCTGCAAATATTATATCATTGTCGAGTGTTCGTGGTGTAAAGACTGGCAGAGTAAAGGAATATTCGTCCGTGTGGCAACACGTAGCTCATTGCCTCGTTCCTCCAATAGACTTAGTGATGCACGTGAGAGGTCGTGGTGACATTTTGTAACATTTTGGTTAGTGGTGTGCCGTGAGGAATTGTCCTATATCATTAAAAAAAAACATTATTAATCATTTTCTGCAAATGTTATATCATTGTCGAGTGTCTGTGGTGTAAAGACTGGCAGAGTAAAGGAATATTCGTCCGTGTGGCAACACGTAGCTGATTGCCTCGTTCCTCCAATAGACTTAGTGATGCACGTGAGAGGTCGTGGTGACATTTTGGAACATATTTAGTTAGTGGTGTGCCGCAAGATTTTTCCAACAAAAAACGTTCCGTGGTTTAAAAAGGGTTGAAAAACACTGTCTTAATGGGCCAGCCGCCTCCGTGTGGTGCTGAACAATGTTTGATGTATGATGTGACCACAAAGTGGCACTGTAGTGTACCGAGGAGCTGATATGATCATTGTGTCCATGCAGTTTTACGCCCCCTGGTGTTCCTTCTGCAAACAGCTGGATCCCGTGTGGCATCAGGTTGGTTCCGAGTTGAAGAGCGTCGGATCTCTGGTCAACGTTGGCAAATGTGATGCGACTGCTAACAGCGGTGAGATTACCTTCCTACTTTAACAAAGAAACTACATCTCCATGTTAACACATCTCTTTCACATCTCACAAAGCTTTAGCCAAAGAGTTCAAAGTGCGAGGTTATCCAGCCATCTTCATGTGAGTGCAGTACACCAGCCAATCAGCATCCAAGACAATGCAATGATGTCATCATGTCATCATCTGCCTTTTCAGGTGGAAGAAAAATGTCAAATATACTTATTTAGGACCCAGAACCAAAGATGGAATCATGGACTTTGCTGAACGTGTTAGTGGGTAAGTCATCACCCTCCGCCACATTAACATGTCAGTGTGTCATCGTGTCAAATGTGGAAGTAATTGTGTGATCATGTTGTCATGTATCAGTCCGCTGATTCGACCTTTGACCAGTGTGCAGCTCTTCCAACATGCTTTGAGCCGTCATGATGTCGTGTTTGTTTATATTGGGGCATCTTCGCCACTCAAGGTACACAAACACACACACATAAACTAACACGCACACACACACTAACCACATTGACGTGTGTGTTTACAGGGTGTGTACTCGGCTGCTGCTCAAGATCTCATTACTTCTACATTCTTCTTCTCTGCCAGCAGAGACATCGTGCCCAAGGTTCAATCACAAAAAAACTATACATTCAAAGACACTAAGTGATTTAAGTCGAATTCATGTTTTGAGTGTAGATGTACATAT
The DNA here is from genome assembly GCF_030265055.1 of Doryrhamphus excisus. Lineage (NCBI taxonomy): Eukaryota > Metazoa > Chordata > Actinopteri > Syngnathiformes > Syngnathidae > Doryrhamphus > Doryrhamphus excisus. The sequence goes on from NC_080468.1 coordinate 2,997,285, forward strand.
TTTCTGGGATTTCAGAGCATACTTAAATGCATCAACTTGTATTTCCGCAGTAATGTTAGTGAGTGATAACATCCATATGAATCCTCACAAGGATTGTGGGTATGATGGAGTCTATCCCAGCTGTCTTTGAGCGAGAGGCAGGGTACACCCTGGACTGGTGGCCAGCCAATCACGGGGCACATATAGACAAACAACCATTCACACTCACATTCATACCTATGGACAATTTGGAGTCTCCAATCCACACACTGGATATATCTGGTATGAAATCTTTTGATATGACTGATATCTTCCAGAGCGTGTCGCTGCCTTCCCTTCCTGCTGTGGTCGTATTTAAAGATGGAACCTACTTCACCTTCAATGGTAAGACTCCACATCTCACCTTTAACCTTTGCCCCCTATCTCATCTTGTTTGTGTTTCAGAGGTCAGTGACGGTGAGCTGAAGGCGTGGATCAACAAAGAGCGCTTCCCGAACTACATGCAAGTGGACAGCTACACGCTGTACGCCATGGGAGAGTCAGGTGACCTGATGACACAACAACATCACTCAGATACACACAAACAAAACACAACATTGACATCTTTGCGCTAACTCTTCCTGCAGATAAACTGGTCCTGTTGGCCCTGCTGGAGGAGGCCAATGTGGGCCAACAAAGTCTCAGGTTTGACCTCTGCCAAGGACTTCCTGTCTCTATGACCTCTGTGTGATCTCACTTTATGTCTTTGTCACATGTTCAGGTACAAAAGTCTTGTACAGAAAGTGGCAGAGGAATACAAAGAAATCTACAGCAGGTCAGGAAGTCAACAGGCAGAATACAAATTCTAAAATGCGCTTTGCCCCTTAGTGTGTGTGTGTGTGTGTGTGTGTGTGTGTGTGTGTGTGTGTGTGTGTGTGTGTGTGTGTGTGAGAATTAAACCATGTCATGTTTTTGTTCTCATTCTTACAGAAATGTTCACTTTGGCTTCATGGAGGGGAATGAATACATCAATGGACTCATCATGGGGTGATCATGCACACAAACACAAGTGACAATTTATTTCCTGCGTTGTTGATGAGGATGGTTACTCATTTGTGTATGTGTGTTGTTAGCGAGCTGCATCTTCCCACTATCGTCATGTTGAACCTATCCACTGACAGCTACTTCCTGCCGCTGACGTCAGTAGACACAGAACGCCACCTAGTGGACTTTGTGGACCAGGTTCTGGATGGCAGCATTCAGGTGAGACCTGAAATGAAAAAAAAACTGAGTTGGTTGTGAGACTCTTTCTTTTTGTTTTTTTAGAGTCAGGGAGGAAACGGAGTCACTCAGCGAGTCAGACGCTTCATTTACGAAACCAAAGTCACACTCATGGTACTCCCCGTCACCTCTTTCTGTTTGAGTCTCACTGTCCTCATGGTTGTCTTCTCTGTTTGTCCGGTTGAAGCCACTCCTCATTGAGGCTCCGCTGCTCGGCTGCTTCCTGCTCGGCTTCCCGCTCGGGCTGATTGGATTCTTGTGCATGCTCTGCTGGAAGATTCGGTCCAGTCGAGGAGATGATGATGACGATGATGACAGCCAGGAGCTTGTGGCGCAGTCACGTAGAAAAATATCCAACAAGAAATCTGACTGACTGATCTGCATCAGCAGAACCTCAGAAGAACTTGAGAATTGACTCCAGGTGTCTTGCCATCTCATTTTATGTGGCTCATGAAAGCCTGGAAATAATGTGTTTTTCCGTCTAAATGAGTCCTTTAAATTCTCTAAGTTCTTTCATTTTAACTGAAAATATATTATACTGCATGCAGTTCTTCTAAACCTTAATATTACCTGATAATTCAACAAGATAGTCCTAGCATTTTTTGTTATTAAAAATAAGTACTTCATCATCAGCTTCTCATCTTGACTTCCCTTTTCAAAGCAAGTTATCCATCTTTTTTCTAAGGAAAACTATAATTGTGTAAAAATATGATGTGGCAATTATACATTAATATTATTATCTTTTTATTTTTTATGGTTAATTGTTTCCAAACCTGACTGCGAAGTGAATTGTGCAGGATTCAATATACAAAATATTTCCGTAGTTCTGTAGTAGTATTTGTTTACACCCCTCTAGATATGATTTTTACCATTATGAAAGGCCTCTAGACATGAAATAACACCACTATAGTTACATGTGCACTCATATTAGCCAATATAGTACTTATATCAAAATTTAAAAGCCATTTAAGAGATAAGACTTGCGCTTGGGTGTGTTTCAATCAATGTCTTCCAGACATGTGGACAGGATTCAGTGTTAAGCTTTAGTTGGAGTACAACCACAACAGTGCCCTGTGTTGTTATTATGATGATGATGACTATTATGTTAATATTGTGCCTGTTGTGAGGTAAATAATTCAAAAATAATAAAAGCCTATCTGGGTGAGTCAATGATGTCAATGATGATGTTTTTTTTTAATCAATTTACTGGAATGGTAATTAATGCATTAGTAAAATGGTAACAAAATGTCGTCCAACACACTATATTGTTATTGTTTAATTATATACATACTGAATAATATACAGTAATAATAATAATGTTGCTCTAATTCATCAATTTCAACGAGTGAATACGTTGCATGTCAACAGTTTTACTATGCATGCGTACCTTCTTGGTTTCATAATAATCTTTTTTATTGTCCTAGCAAAAGTAACAAACTTTTGTTATAAATTTGATGATGTTGCCGTTAGGACACTTTTTGGCTTCCCTTCCTCGTCATCCTGTCAAGGAGGAGGGGCCTAATCAAGGTGAGTCAACACGCATCGACCGTCAATCACTGGTTGTTAGTTACTTTCATTGCGTCAATATTTACTTCTTCGCATGGTATGTTTAGTTACATTCACACATATACTTACACTTGAACTTAAAACGTAAAATAGTGTTGAAACGTCTCTTTCCTTTAACGCTGTGCTTTTATTGTGAAGATCAGTCAGCGCGGAAGTTCCCCGCAGGCTCAAGTCAAACAGCTAATGGCTAGCAGCTAGCTCAATCCGTGAAATAAAGCAATAATCGAGAATCGAACGGAACCGCCGCCTTTCTTTCATGATTCCGACCAACTGAAGACGTTCGAGGAAGTTGTTGGCTCTCTCGAGCCGTCTCCATGGCGACGGAAGACTTGTACGAGGTGACGCTAACATGCTAACATGCTAATGTTCAAGTTATACTAAAGTTTACAAAGGTTTTATCAGCGTTTTTCCATGGAGTGACGTCATACAACACTTTATCAAAACCATCTCTAAAATTAATTTTACCTTCGACTTGGAGACACTAATTTGATTCAAAAGTCTCCACATAGTTAGCCCGAAGCTAATGAAGATCAGATGATCTTTAGTTTAAGTAAGGATAGGTGATATTTGTGTCACTGTTTTTGTCAATATTTATTACGTATATGTGTTGTAACGAGAATATGTAAATGAGCTGAGTTCTGCCACAGGTGGAGAGGATCGTGGATAAGAGAAAGAACAGGAAGGGGAGGGTTGAGTACCTTGTCAGGTGGCGAGGTTATGGCTCAGAGGGTGACACGTGGGAGCCCGAGAGTCACCTGTCCACGTGCATGGTGTACGTGCATGAATTTAATCGCCAGCAGGTACAGTGCCAGAGAGACGGCACCTTGCTGCGCTCCACCCGCAGCTACCTGTGTAGTTCGGCCCGCAGACCTCCCTGCGGCCCGCCGCCAGACCTCACCCAACTTCTGAACACTGGCCTAGATCAAAGCCTGGAGGGTCGGCCCGCCACAGTACTAAACAACCTGTCGCAGTCATCGGCGAGTCCGATGTCAGCAGCCCCGGTTGGTCCGGCCCGCCGCAGCCTGGACTTAGCCAAAAGTGGGATTAAGATCCTGGTCCCCAAAAGCCCCATGAACAGCCACTTTGACTCAGAGGAGTCCCCCAGTGAGGCGGCTCATAGTCTGGACGCCGGAGCACGAGATGCCCACACCGTCCCCCCAGAGGTTGCCCTTGAGCAACCGGCAGGGGTTCAACTGGGCCCGGGGGAGGAACGTGCCCGCATGGGGATCAGGTCACGCTGCCATAACACTCTGCCCCCGCCGCGCCTGCCCATCACGCCTGCCGGCATGCGCTCCCTTAGCGGGACAGGTAGGATTCAAAAGTCAAAAATGAAGACTGCCTCTCTGCTACGTTTTTGGATGTAAGCCCTTCCCGCATGACTTTGTGTCCTCAGGCACTTCCGGAATGATGGAGGCCGTTGCCGTCAGCAGGATGTCTGGGCTGCAGAGCGCGGTCACTGTGGCAAAGCGCCGTCTGGAGGAACGTGCTTTTGACAAGCGTTTGCGTTTCAGCGTGCGGCAGACAGAGAGCGCTTACCGCTACCGCGACATTGTGGTCAAGAAACAAGATGGCTTCACGCACATCCTGTTGTCCACCAAGAGCTCGGAGAACAATGCCCTCAATCCTGAGGTGTGTAGACCCTGTCCCCCATGAACAAAGCATGTTTTGTTTTTTTTTCATTTTCTCCCTATGATCCAGGTGATGAAAGAAATCCAGAGCGCAATGGCGACGGCGGCATCAGATGACAGTAAGCTGGTGTTACTGGGCGCCATTGGCAGCATCTTCTGCTGCGGCCTGGACTTCTTGCACTTTATTAAATGCCTGACAGAGGACAGGAAGAAGGAGAGCATTAAAATGGCTGAAACTATAAGGTAAGTGGTTATTGAATTCATGGATGGTACACTACTTCCTGTTACCAGCAGAGGCGCTGCTGATTGAAAAAGTGGCATGCAAACAAACATGAGTTGAGAATATTCAGACAGGATTATATGAAAAGAGTCAATAAATGAATTGATGAAATGGCGCCGGCTGTGAGCAATAGCAGCGAGTGCTCCGCTTACGTTATCTCTTTTTCCTCAGGACATTCGTCAACACTTTCATCCAGTTCAGGAAGCCCATTGTGGCCGCTATCAATGGGCCGGCGGTTGGCCTCGGTGCTGCAATCTTGCCGCTTTGTGATGTAGTATGGGCCAACGAGAAGGCGTGGTTCCAGACGCCGTACACGTCTTACGGACAGACCCCTGACGCCTGCTCTTCATTCACCTTCCCCCGCATCATGGGCCCACTCTCGGTCAGTCCACTTACACTAGGCTAACTTCCATGCTCATGTTCCAGGCTAATAAGTGGAACGTTCAATCCTTTTGCAGGCTAATGAGCTGCTCCTGAGCGGCAGGAAGTTGACAGCTCAGGAGGCTTGTTCTAAAGGATTGGTATCGCAGGTTCTCTGGCCGGGAACCTTCACGCAGGAAGTGATGCTGAGAATCAAAGAGCTGGTGACAGTCGACTCTCTTGTGAGTCTTACATGGACATGCAAGTGTGAAAGTAGTGTTTCTACAAATCCTCTACTTCCTGTTTGCAGGTTCTGCGAGAGTCCAAAGCCTTGATGAGGAACACCAGCCGCAGTGCTCTGGAGCAAACCAATGAGCGTGAGTGCGAGGCCTTGAAGAGAATTTGGGGCTCATCACAGGGAACTGACGCCATCTTGCAGCACCTGCAAAGAAAGTCTGAGCTCTTCTAGGACCTGGATTTCATTGTACCAGTACACTATGTGATGTCGGTGGCTGTGGACCCATAAACTGCAGAAATGATTTGCTAAAAAAACTAGCTCATTAGCATACCTGAGGTTTCCTCCAGCCAATCATCTGTGGACAAACTCGACATGAACATTCCTAGAGGGACATTCTAGACACTTGGACCAATTTCTCTCCTGGGATTTTGATGCCATATCATTGTGCCTTGTAATGTGGGTCAACTTTAACTGTTTGCCCGCTCCCTGTTTTCTCTAAGTCAACAGGAATTGATGTTTCATCTTTTCTAAAAGTCATAAAACAAAATGAAGTATAGTCGCCCTATACTGGTCAACCTGGTCTTTTTAGGCCACTAATAATCCTGAAAATTTGAATAACCAAATCAAATATGTTGAAAGGTCAGACATTATTCAAACTTTTGAAACTGTTGAGGGGGGTAAATGTCAGAAGCAGAAGTCATCAAACAGCATGTTTATTGAAAATAAACTATCACATGATAAACTTAAATGAACAGTCATAACATGACTAAAAAAATCTCACTGAAATCTCAAACTACAGTGCTTCATTGTTGTTTCATTGGTGTGTTGACGGGGTGGAAGTGGCCATATGTAAGCAGTAGGTTTGGTCTTGGAAGAGAAGTAGAGTGTAGAAGGGTCCGCCCTGTGCGTACAGACTGTCGAAGCCGTGAACAGTCATGGCTACCCAGGATATCGAACAGGGCCCTTCCAGGTAACGCCTGCGAGACAGGTGAAGACATTGATTGACTGCCAAAAAGGTGACTGCCGTGACGTCAGAAATTACCTGAGTTCTTGGATGAGTAACAAAATGTTATGGGGAAGCAGCAGCCCGCTCACAGAAAGGCTCGTGCTCTGAGCGACCGTGTTGGTCAGCTCTGGATACGCCAATGAGGACAGGAAGTTATCAGGTGTGTTGTCGCTGTGTGTCAAAATAAAGTCAAGTCACGTGACAATAGGGAGCATGTCGGCTGCTCCGACCGCCTTCTCACCAGCTCACGTCGGCAGCCACTGCGCCGAGCCATTCCAGGAAGCTGAATGCATCATATGACTGCAGGTCAGAGGTCATCATGGCGGGACAAGGCAAGTGAGTCAGAGTGCGACTTATGACCTCTGGTGTGTGCACAGACCATTCATATTGCGAGAGGAGTGGCTGCAGTGCATCTACGTCCCCTGCATACAATAAAAAAAATGTATAAATCACATTGTAAATTAATTTCTGAGATGAGAAAGCACAATGCATTTTTATGTCAAAATTATTCTAAAATATGTTCCTTAGTAACATACATTGTATCGTGTTTGTACACACTGATACTGAGGCCATTGACTTTATATATTTGCAATATTTCCTCACCTGAATGACTGGACAACAGGAAGTCCATCCTTAAGGGAAGTCGTGACTTCAGACCTGTGAGTAGACGTTGGTAACCCCGCCCACCAGGAGTCACATCCATACTGATGACTACAAGTACACAGAAGCGACATGTTAGCATGGAAGGCATGCTTAATATCTCTAATCCAAATATCTACATCGCATCCTGAGTAGCCATGGTGTTCTGGTGCTTTGCAGAGGAAGCAATCCAGACCGTGTCTGCTGACTTTTGTCAGCTTTGATCTCCAAGCTTTTCCTTCAACTCCCAACAGCTCGTATGAGTCTTTATCCAGAGAGAGACAGAGGTGTCCTGTACACACATTAGTGAGACATCTTTAGCGTAACGCTAGTGCACATCTGCCAATAATAAAATAATTACATGTGGGTTTTTACCATTTGGCATTAAAAAGACACAGTTGTCTTCTTCAATGCGAGTTTTGTAGGACAGGCCACACACTCCTGAAACAAAGAGTATTGTTCATGTGGCAGCCCTGGTTGGATGTCATTTGACAAGCGCGTACCTTGGCACACAGCAGTCTTCACAAAGTGTTCTTCGAGAAGTTCATAGAGCGGAAGCTTCCGGATCAGGTAGAAACTTTGGAAACTCTTCAATGCCACGTCCAGGTGAGAGGGGGCGGAGTCACGCTCAGGCAGCAGCACAGTCACCTGTGGAATAAAAACATCTAAAACAAGATTAGATTAACCTTTATATAACATTACACCTGCGGACTTGAGAACACAATATAAATATGTATAAATGTGAATATTTGCATGTATATACATATATAAGAAATATAAAGCGGAGGAAAATGATGATCACATTGCTGGTTTCCATGTTGACTGTCTCTGCCCACGTGACGAAGTAGCGGCTAATGCTAATGCTAATACTACAGCACTTGCCTTGCAGTTAAAGTGCTGCTGCTCCACCTGCGCACCAAGCCGGTTCTTGTCATCTAACAAACTGGACCTTTCACAGACCAGTAGTGAACGAGGTGTGCGCTCCAGTTCCGTGCTCATCGGAACAGCGACGTTCTAACAAACTTGACACAAACACACTACTGAGCAGTCCCAGCCGGAAGTGAAGCGCCACACTTGTTCCTGTTACGCCAAGCGTGCTTTTGTTTCTACGTCATTTTCCTTTATTTACGACGTTACACTCATTTCGTATACATTTTTATTTACGTTCTGGTTTTAATATAATACTACAGACAACTTGGTTTTATAACTTACATTTTAAAAAATATTTTAAATATATACATATATATATATTATGTATATTCTTATTATTATTAGTAGTAGTAGTACTAGTATTATTATTAGAATTATTATTAATGCAACTACCATTTGCGACATTTCTTTACTGTAACTAAATGAGACAGTTCTTCCAGCAGGAGGCAGCCTTGAGCAAAATTTAGCAGTGACGTATTCCTCTTTTCTCATTCGCTTGTTCAGACCCGGAAGTCAAACTAGCACGTTGCGCCGTTCGCAGCGACGTTATCGTTACTGGGGGAAATACATAACTGTTCTAAAATAAATAACAGTTCGGCAGGACAAGGCGACATGGCGCTGGTGGTCGACTTTCAAGATGGACAGTTTGATGACGCAGAAGATGACAGGTTTGTGTGTTTTGTTTTTTTTAGGAGTATTATGTATCGAGTTTTTGAGGCGTGAGTGCTTTGTTGACTTCTGAAATTACTACTGTTTCCATCTAAGTAGGGAAAGTTTAATGATAGAATGTAAAAGATCCGTTTTCTAGACTATATGTAATTATATTCTGCCGAGTCCTGTCTGTTTTTTTTTTTTGTTTTTTCCACTCACATGCCTACGTCATTCATGAACGTCAACTCTATCATGTCTGCAACAGCTGCCAATCACAAGTGTCGACTGCTGAGCATCACGTGAACCAAGTCAGTCCGCAGTATGATGGAGATGATGGTGATGATGATTATGATTATGATGATGACGACGACGACGAGTGGGCGTGGTCTTCAGGAGGAAGTGATCTGACAAAACGATACAATAGGACCACTTTAAATCAAGTAATATTATTTGACAATAATTGATTGATTGATTGATAACCGTGATGATTAACAGCTCACAATCAGGTGATGTTTGGTTTGTCTTCCAGGCTAACAAACAGAATTCATCCAATCACACACTTGTGTCGTCCAAGCAGACCGACAGATCTCTGAGGCGGTTCGAACACAAGATCAACCTGGGTAACAACAACAACACACCCACATAGAAGCACACACTGCACGGGAAGTCGTCCATTCATTGGGGTTTGTGTTTGTTTGTAGATGAACTGAATTTTGCAGACTCTGTGATCAATAAAGTGACGACAATGCAGAAGCAGAAGGACGCTGACACGTACGTGAATGCTGGCTAGTTTGAATTCTTGCCATTCCCTCTTGAAGTAGAAGTGTTTGAGTGTTTTTCCCTTTCTTAAATTTTTACTCTCACAGGTATAGAGTGAAGGACAAATCCGATCGAGCCACAGTGGAACAGGTGTTTATTCATAAGAAGATGCTTTTATTGTGAAAAGAGCTGATAGAATACACGAGTCATCGAAAAACTGTTGTGCAGGTTTTAGATCCTCGGACTCGAATGATTCTCTTTAAGATGTTGAGCAGAGGAATCATCTCAGAAATCAATGGGTGCATCAGCACAGGGAAGGAGGTGAGCTCATCACAGATCAATACTTCCTGTCTGCGGTGGAAGATTTTTCCTCAGGAACTTAATGTGCACTGCAGGCTAATGTTTATCATGCTAGCACGGCCAGTGGAGACAACAGAGCCATCAAAATCTACAAGACGTCTATACTGCACTTCAAGGATCGTGACAAATACGTCAGTGGAGAGTTCAGGTGATTCGCACAAAACTCTGTTCCTGGAGGTTTTGGTGTATAGTGCTCTGTAGTGTCTACCTGAGGGGAGGAGTTTGAACAGTTTGTGTTCGGGGTGTGAGGTGTCTGCAGTGATGTTCCCTGCCTGCATCCTAGACCTGAACCAGTACATAAACGAGTGTTGTGTTAATGTGCAGATTCCGTCACGGTTACTGTAAAGGGAACCCCAGGAAGATGGTGAGAACCTGGGCCGAAAAGGAGATGAGAAACCTGATCAGGTCAGTACCAAATCCAGTAAACAGTCATGTGACAAATTCCAAAAGTTAAAAAAATGTGTTTCAGGTTGCAGACTGCTGGGATTCTGAGTCCAGAACCGCTTCTTCTTCGGAGCCACGTCCTGCTGATGAGCTTCATCGGAAAAGACAATACGTGAGGTCCAATCAGAGTCGCTCGTAACCGGCATGTCTTTTCATCAGCTGACCTTCTTGAGCAGGCCTGCCCCGCTGCTGAAGAACGCTGTTCTGTCAGAGTCCAAGGCCCGGGAGCTGTACCTGCAGGTTGTCCACCACATGAGGAAAATGTTCCAGGATGCCAGACTTGTCCACGCCGACCTGAGCGAGTTCAACATGCTGTAAGTACACGCCCACGCGGTACCAGGCAATGGACGTTCAATGAGCAAGCTTGTGTCTGGTCTAGATATCACCACGGAGACGCTTATATCATCGACGTGTCGCAGTCGGTGGAACACGACCATCCGCAGGCGCTTGACTTCCTCAGGAAGGACTGCAGTAATGTCAACGGTGAGTCGTCCTTAAGAACCTTTTCAGGAGTGACAGAGTTCTCATCCTTTTATTGCAATTTCAAGAGTTTTTTGTGAAGCACGGCGTTGCGGTGATGACAGTCCGGGAGCTTTTTGACTTCATCACCGACCTGTCAATCACCTGTCACAACATGGATCAGTACCTGGAGAAGGTGAGTAGCTGATGCCCGATGCGTGATGTTTATTTCCTGTTTGGCTCATCCTGCTTTACCATTGGTTGTCCAGATGATGGCCATCGCGTCTGATCGGACATCGGCTCAGCGGTCGGATCAGGACCGGGTTGACGAGGAGGTGAAGACCAAACGAGACCATGTTCACATATATGGTTTTGTCTACATGTCTTTAATGTTTGACCCCTGCCATCCATGTAGGTCTTCAAGAAGGCGTACATCCCGCGTACGTTGACTGAGGTCAGTCACTACGAGCGAGACTTCGATTTGGTCAGGATGAAGGAGGACGAGTCGGCCATTAGCGGACGTGACGATACTGTAAGCAGGAAGGAATTGGCGTCACACTTGTCACTTCATCAGAAATCATCCAAAACAAACAAACACATTATTCCTCTGAGGTTTTCTCCTTGAAGAAAAACATTTGGAGAAATCTCGTGTTGCCGTGGACACCTCTGATGCTCAGCTTAGTGTTTGTCTTTGGTTCAGATTCTGTATCAGACGCTAACAGGACTGAAGAAGGACCTGTCTGGAGTTCAAATGGTATGATGACATCACACTGGCTTATTTTAGACATGTTTCACATGTGGCATTCAGTGATTAGATCATGATTAGACTGTCTTCGCGTTCTGGTGTAGGTTCCGGCGTTGCTGGAGGACGACAGGTCTTCGTCCTCGTCCTCGCTGGAGGAGGAAGAGGAGGAGGATGAAGACGATGAGGTGGGCCAGCTGCAACCTGCCGACGAGCCCACAATGGACAAAAAGGTGTTGTCAATGTTGTCAGACCAACGCAACACTAATTATTAGTAAATTGGAATAATACTAATATATAGTAATATGTTTTAAATGTGGGCGCGCAGACCTCACAGCTAGGAGACCAGGGTTCAATTCCACCCTCGGCCATCTCTGTGTGGAGTTTGCATGTTCTCCCCGTGCATGCGTGGGTTTTCTCCGGGTACTCCGGTTTCCTCCCACATTCCAAAAACATGCTAGGTTAATTGGCGACTCCAAATTGTCCGTAGGTATGAATGTGAGTGTGAATGGTTGTTTGTCTATATGTGCCCTGTGATTGGCTGGCGACCAGTCCAGTCTTTTCCTCGTGAGGAAAAGCGGGAGAAAATGAATGAATGAATGTTTTAAATGTAACAATACTAATATAATAATAATAGTAATATCCACGTAACAAGGTTATTTGTGATTACAGGAGAAGAAGAAGCTTGTCAAAGAAGCTCAGAGGGAAAAGAGGAAGTCCAAAGTACCAAAACACGTGAAAAAGAGGAAAGAGAAAGTGGCCAAGACGAAGAAAGGCAGATGAGGAGGGCAGCGTCAAGACATCACCACATCATTTGAATGTAAAAGTGGCTCACAGTCCAGATGCTGTACCCAATCACAGCTTAGATGTGTTGTGCTCCCAGATGAGTTCTGTCTAAAAATGAACAAAATAATCACAAATAATGATGAATAATGACATCAATGTTCATTTTCACTGCAACTACACTAACTAAAGGAGCTGCTTTCAACAGTGGATGAAGACTTTTCTTTTCTAATGTGAGTCTATGTGTGTGAAAGAGATATGAACAAGACATAGAAGATAGTAACCAAATTATTAATAAACCAGACCGAGGATTCTATGGACGAAACGTTCCTGTCTTTCGTAATATTCTGAACATACAGTAGCTGTAACAAATGTTTGTTCAAAATGATAAAGTTGTTAAAGAAAAAATGTGTGACAGCAGATAACAATGTGCACGTACACGACAATAGAAAGCAAACAGAGTGATGACATGAGTGCATGCACTGAAAGGTCGCCTGTTGAAAGTATGTTCAAGGTCAGAGTGTTTGAGGTGTCAGTGATGACTTGGGGGGGGTGAATGCATAATGGGGAGGAGTTAATGAGTGATGAAGACATGATGGGGAGGAGCTAATGAACGGTAGCGATGTTGGAGAGGAACCAATGAGTCCATTCTGCGGTTCCATTGGTTTATTGCATTACTTTAGCTGCAAGCTGAGCTCTGATTGGCTGTTTATCAGGTAAAAAAAAGCATGCAAGAGATGCACAGTCACAGGTCTGCACGGGAGAAGACAGGTGAGAACTTCTTTTATCTTTCACTTTTCTTTGCCTCATCATGTAATGTTATTCGTCAACTTCTCTCACAGATCATCATGGCTGACTGGAGCCCCTGTTTGACCTTTGGCCTTTCCGTGGCCAAACAGGCCAGTCAGGTACAACAACCTTTGAGATGCAAATCACTGTAGTATCCTGCTGTCATCATGTCATGGTGATGTCAGATCATCTTGACTAATAATAATGAATCGGGTCATCTTTGCTAATAATAATAATCATAATGGTATGTTCCAATCAGCTTGTGTTGGCGGCGTTTGAGCAGCAAAAAGAGGTCAAGTGTAAAAGTTCTGCAGCTGATTTGGTGACACAGTGTGACATGAAGGTGGAGAACTTCCTCAAGTCAGCCATCGCTAACAAATATCCTAACCACAGGTTCTACCAAATTCTTCTAGTTTCATTATGGATATCACACAAATCTAAGTCTGCCTTCGACCCCAGGTTCATCGGGGAGGAGTCTGTGGGTACGGGGGAGGATGTGGAGCTGACAGACCATCCCACCTGGCTTATTGATCCCATTGATGGAACTGTCAATTTTGTCCACAGGTCAGAAGCTTTGCAACCTTACTGTAATGGACAGTCCATCTGGTGACTGCAGTGATGACACATGATGATGTCATCATTTGACCTCATAAAACCTTGACCTCAATTAGGCTTGTTGCTTATTCTGATGTTTGTGCATCTCCTGTTAGGTTCCCGTTTGTGGCCGTCTCCATCGCCTTCTGTGTCAACAAGCAGGTACAGTCACGTGCCAGTGAAAGGTCAGAGGTCAGAAGCAGACTTGTGTGCCTGTGTTCAGACAGAGTTCGGTATCGTGTATAGCTGCGTGGACGACAAAGTGTATCACGCTCAGCGAGGAAGAGGAGCCTTTCTGAACGGGCAACAGCTGCACGTCTCTGGACAGCAAGGTACCTCAGACATGACAACAGCACATACTGCATGTATGACATCATAGCACATACTAATGTCATCAGACATACATGACATCTTAGCGTATACTTATGACAGAATAGCACATATACATATGGCGTCATAGCACATATGATGTACCAAAGATTATGGCTGTCTTCTGTCTTGTCCAATCAGATGTGACCAAATGTGTGGTGGTGACGGAGATTGGGGCGGAGCGTGACGACCTGGCTCTGTCCACGATGACCTCCAACATCTTCAGACTGCTAAAGCTCCCTGTGCATGGGTGAGAAGAGACAAAACACCCGGTGGATGTAGTTCTGATTGTGATCATGTTATGGTGTTGCGTGTTGCAGATTGCGAGCGTTGGGCACGGCGGCAGTCGATATGTGTCAAGTGGCGACAGGTGGAGCTGACGTCTACTATCACATTGGGATGCACTGCTGGGATATTGCTGCCTCTGCCATCATTGTCCAGGAAGCTGGGGGTGTTGTCATGGATACCAATGGTCTGTGGGTGGCTCGTATGTCAGATGCTTGAGTCTGTGTTTGCGTCTTTGACATGGTCGTGTCTCTTCAGGTTCAGAATTTGACATGATGTCAAGACGAGTCATCGCAGCGAGCTCGTCTGCTGTGGCCAATCACATTGCTCGGGTGATTCGCGTATTTCCCTGTCGCCGTGATGATGCCAAGCCAAGTGAATGATGTCCGTTTCAGTGGCACCGATGCCTGGCTGTCAGTCACGTTTGTGGTCAACCACCAACCACAGCCGCTTGGAGGTGGAGCTTATCCAAATCACCAATGTTTGGAATAACAGTGTTAAAAATAATGTGGAAACTAATTACATTTTAAAAAGAGTAATAATGAAATTACTCTACGGGAAACGTACTTTGCAACACTGCAAATCGCAACCTCAATTTGTTGTGACAATAAAAACCTTCCGAAATCATCAATGCCAAATCTATGTAAAAAAAAATCTTAAATAAGCTAGCCTCCTTCATCAGTTTGACATTTTATGACAACATTACTGGAACAAATGAACATGTCAGGTTATATGTTGTTATATAAATTCAATGATCATTAAAATATTCAACCATAAAAGCAATCTAGTTCACAAAAAGTCATTTCATTGTACTTTATTGACCAACGAGAGAAATAATGCATTCATTTATGTTATGTTTCTTATGATCAGACACGGTGAATGACCTGTGACGTCACCGGTGTTTGTTCGTCGAAAAGTCTTAACATTTTAACGTTCAGATTGATTGACCAATGTGTCAAGCTCACAGTGACCAGCAGGGGGAAGCAGCGCGCGCTGAGCGAAGAACAAAGAAGAACAAAAACCCGGAAGAAAGGAGAATTGGTGATCCCTAACACCAAGTAAGACAAATCCAGTCTTCACACCTTGACAGCAAGTGTCGGTGAGTTACGTTTAAGGTATGTTATACTTTTACATTGTTATGTCACACATTGTTTTTCTCCATTTTTACGTCACACCTTAGCCTTAAATTAGTAAGTGTACGGTTTTCGATTTACTCTGTTTCGACAATTTATGTTGGCTGACACCTCATTATCACTTTCGAGACGTTGGGATTTACAATGTTGTTGATACAAAATAATATAATTATTAAAAAAAAAACAAACAAACCACGTATGCCTCCCGGTGTTGATATGTAGTCACTGCAGCCAGGGGCGCTGCCAGAAGTTCTGTGCCCCTTAAAAAAAAAATTCACCCCAGCCCCGGAATTGTACTAACTCCACCCCCTTGCTGTGTGTCCACAAGCTGCCCATCCAACATGGACGATGTTTGGCAGAACGCCATGGACCATGCCGTTGCTGTGGCGCGAAAAGCTGGTCAGGTGTGCCTCACACTCCACTGTGATTTGCTGTGCTGTTTTGGATAAAGACGCGTGAATGAATGTCATTGAAGAGTGAGTGGATGTCATTGACATACCTGACGACACGCCTATATTTTGCCCTTCTTTCGTATGTTTACTTTAAACTAAAAAAAAAAGTATTCAGGTACTGCAGATGACAGTCGAGCGCATAGGCAGTGGGCAGTCTGGTTTTATTTTATTTCATACAAATGTTGACAGGTAAGGCCAGTGAGGCGTGAGTGAATTGATGAATGACTGAATGTCATTTATGAATGCTGATGAGTAAATAAATGTCATTAAAAAAAAACTCTGAACAAGTGTTGCGAGTTAGCACATGTGCTAAAACTCAAATAATGTACAACAAATTAATAATGTAATTTATCAGGTGGTGCGTGAAGCCCTGCACAGCACGCAAATGGACGCAGTGATGGTGAAAAGTTCGTCAGTTGATTTAGTGACACAGACTGACCAGAAGGTGGAACAACTCATCATCCAATCAGTGAAGGAGAAATTCCCAACACACTGGTAGGAAGGTTAAACTGTAAAAGCCATCATTGCTGTCATGTATTATGTTTAATGTCTATATTCTGTCAGCTTCATTGGGGAGGAGTCTGTTGCTGCTGGAGAAGCCTGCGTTCTGACTGACAATCCCACCTGGATCATTGACCCTATTGATGGCACCACCAACTTTGTTCACACGTGAACTAAAACTGTGCATCACAAGATGTTTCCACTCACAACTCTCACACATGAACTTCATGCTGTCTGTCATCTCTTCTGCAGCTATCCTTTTGTTGCTGTTGCCATCGGATTCTCCGTCAACAAACAGGTCTGTTTGATCATAATTCACCCTGTTGAAGTATGAGCAGGTGACTTTAAGAAACATCCAGATCAGGGATGGCCAACTAAATAACACATCAATCCTAGGGGCTTTACCGCTAGATCCCAAAAATATTAGGAAAAATAAATACTTTATCACATTAGTGAGGCCAGTAACCCCACGACATCCTAAGCCCAGTCCCTGAAATCCACAGGTGCCAGTACAGGCCACACCAGCTTGCCCCGCAAGCAACAAGCGTGATGCATAACGTCCATAAAAAAAAAAAATCCTCTAGCTGTAGCAACGTGGATTGTAAAGGCTGACTCTTGTAATTCATCTACCAGCTCCAGCTGCCACAACACTCCCCCATCCTATCAACCACCATCACTCGCAGGCACTTGAAGCCATCAATCCAAGGGTATGCTGAAACCAGATGAAGAAAATCAGGGGTGTCCAAATTGTGGCCCATTTGCCAGTAATAATAATGGATTTGATTTGACAGTGTTTTTCAAGGTACCCAAAATACTTCATAATGAAATGAACTACTACTCAGTCACACACATTGGTGGCTGCTAGCTGTAGCTGCCCGCGTTTCCACCACCAAGCATTTATTCGTATTCATACACCAGTGTGGGCAGCACTGGAGTGTGTCTTGCCCAAGGACTCTATGGCGGTGACCGGGTGGAGGGGTTGAGGATCAAACTGCCAACCTTCTGATTTCTGGACGATCTGCTCTAGCTCCTGAGCTACTGGCACCTGACCTGAGGCAAACTGCAGAAACAAAAAAGCACAAAAAATTGTAAAACCAAACTAAAAAGCACATTGACATATATACGTATATATCAGAATAAGAAGAAAAATGTTTGTGTGTGTATATAATATGACTGTGTCTGCGTCTTACAGATAGAGTTTGGCGTGGTGTACAGTTGTCTTCAAGATCAAATGTTCACTGCACGCCGAGGGAGGGGAGCCTTCTGTAACGGAGAACCTCTGCAAGTTTCTCCGCAGCGAGGTCTTCCACGCATCCATCTCTCTCGTTATTTAAAGAGTTGTGAGCGGGAAGACTCAGATGTCATGTGGCTTCCCCTCAGACATCCACAAGGCCATCATCGCTGTAGAGTTTGGGTCCAACAGAGAAGCGCAAACAGTGGACAAGATCTTCTCCAGTCTCAAGAGAATTGTCAGCATCCCCGTCCATGGGTACTAGAACCACACCCATTGGCAAGTAGAACATCCTCTGGCCTGCTCGAGTCATCAAAACCATAAAAGTGTGCATGTTTGATTCCAGGGTGCGTGGTGCAGGAAGTGCAGCCATTAACATGTGCCTGGTGGCGTCTGGCTGCGTCGAGGCATACTATGAAATTGGCATTCATGTGTGGGACATGGCGGCGAGCTCGCTCATTGTCTCTGAAGCCGGCGGCGTCTTGATGGATGTGGAGGGTAGGAGGCTGGCCTACTGGTTCACATGACACTTCTTTGTAGTGCATCATCCTGCTCACACATTTTATTTTATTTTATTTTTTTTAGGAGGCCCGTTGGATTTGATGTCCCGCCGAGTTTTGGCCGCCAACAATGAAAGCATCGCAGAGAGACTTGTCAAAGAAATCGATTCTTTCTCTCCACTCAGAGACGACGCGCCGCTTGCACAGTGAGGTGTCAGGACTTCAGCAAACCACAGAGAAGCGTCCTAAAATATTCACTAGGAGACTTCAAATGAACATCAAGGTAGACTTTGTTTATTTCCATGTAATATGTGTACCTTTCAAATTAAAAGCTAGCTGGCATCAAGAGATAATGCGTTTAAAAAGTTGTAATGGAACTCATTCCTCATATTGTGGTTGAGCGCTTGTACTTACTGCAGATAGTATTAGTTGTGAAGTATTGTCTTGTAGCTTCTAAATTATGGGTGTGCATCGTAACCATGAAACAAATAATTGACTGCCATCGTGTGACATCACTTCCCAATGGCGCCTGGCAAAACCATTATATTAGGAAAGTCAACTTTTCTTGGAATAATGAGAAAGCTCCAGTAAGGAAAGAGACAGAGGTTAAGTTTCCAGATGCTTTATTCAACTCAGATACCCAATCTGTCAAACTTTGAACATAATGAACTTTGTTAACTCAAACCCCCATCAGCCCCCACGCTGACGGGTGTAGCCCTCCACTCCTTGCCCTCAGTCAGTGCTCGCGGTTGGTGGATGAACACACTGAATCGTACGCCCTGATTGGCCGCTGCCCTGACAAAGCGACTGTTTGCCGTCATGGTGACCGCTTGTATTGAGTCACCAGTGCCAAAAATCAAGAGGGAGCGGCGGTTCACTTTGGCACTCGGCGTGAGGCCCAGAGCCCGCTCTGAAGGGCTGTCGTCCACCAAGTGGAGGCGGGCCAGCAGCTGACTAGCGCGCTCCTTCTCGCCGGGCCCGCCCAGTGTGTCCAGGATGAGCTGGAAGTCCTGAACAGCGGCGCGGCAAGCGTACAACTCCTTTCCTGCCATAAAGGCATCAAGGTGTGGTAAAACCTGCTGGCGGCGCTCCTGAGCCGCCTGCTCGGTCAAAACGTGCTCCCTGAAGGTAAAGTGACAGCGGCCATGACTCAGAGAAGAAACATAAGCGATGAGTGTGGTTATGTCCAGGTTGACGCGGGGACACTCCTCGATGTGGACCTGCGTAGGGAATGCCAGGCTGGCCACCACGGTGCCGCGATCCACTCTGGTTAGCTCGGACTCATCCTCTTCCTCCTCACTGTGTTGCTCATTGTCCTCACCCCCACACTCGTCCTCTGTCGGGACTGTGTTTACGGCTACAATGTCCCCGCGGACAGACACGCCCATGTCCTTTAGGCGTTCGGCCATGGGGCTGGAGACACCATTGTAAAAGGCGAAGACGACATGGGGGTGGAGGTATTGGACAGGCTGTTGGTGGCTTGCCTCCACAAAGTCCTCCGCCTGCCGGATGATGCTCTTGATGCCATACTGGCCCCGTCCCTGCCAGATGTTGTGTAGGGCCTCGGCCTTTCTGCCCACCGCCTTGACCCAGGTGTGCCCACCATTGGCTACCACGTCCACCACCAGAGTCTGCTTGCGGCCAGCAGCGTCCTGGTAGGAGAAGACGTGCAACACAGCAACTACGTCCTCAAGGCTCTCGGCAGACTCCACGATGGCGGTCAGGTGGGTCAGGTTGGTGCTGTGCAAATGTGACTCTTTAACGAACAGCTCGCCGCTTTCCACTCGCCTCAGGAAACGCAGCTCGGCTCGCAGTTTGCTGCACAACTTGCCTCGACCTTCCACGGTGGGACTCAGCTGCTCGGCCCTTTGACACAAGGCTTTGGCCACGCCGATTCTCTCCTGCAGCATGTCCTTAAGCGACATGGTGGACGCATCCTACCTGAGAAGTACAGGAAGACCATACGGTGACATCAACCCTCTAGATCTTCGAGTATAAGCACCAAACTGGCCTTATTCCATCACGTGTGCAAGTGACACAGCCGCCATTCAATCAATCGTCAATCAAGAAGGAATGACAATGGTGAGTGTGTTGACAGTTTGCTTTCCAAGGCAGAAACAGCATTATTAAAAAGGTATTTAAAATGATTACTTTCAACCTAAATAAACGGGATTCAAGAATGAACGTCAGCAGCTAACATAATTTATCTATTTGATATTATTCGCGCGGACACCATTTTAATCTGTAGATGAATTACTTGCTTATTGTGTTCCTAGAGTTTAGCTGTTACTATTAAATCACAAGAAACACAAAAAGGGTGAACGAATCAACATGACGCAGACTTACTGTATCAGTGACGTGTAAGGTTTGACTCGGCTAATGCTAACTGCTGCCTTTTTCCGCTTCCGACAGAATCGTCAACAAACACACTTCCGGTAGAGGCTACTAATATTACTTTTTTTTTTCTGATTGACTGCTTTATTTGTTTTTAGATCGTAAATAGTAGTGAAACCTGTAGCATGGCGTCTCTAGCAGTCCCGAAAATGCCGGTTTTGCATGTTCATTTCTAGCCGGGATATTAAGATGTGACACCCGAAGGAAGAATACTGTTATTCAATGGTTTTCACATCTCTCGAAGTATTTTGAAGCAGTCAATCAAACGTGTCATGACGTATCAGTGACATTTTAAGCTGAAGATGTCAGTCATGTGGTACACGCTTCCAAAAGAGTGCAATAACATCCAAAGATTTCAGAATAAATATCTTTTATTAGTTGAAATGATGATACTGACATGCTGAAAAGATAAGGCACATAAAGCAATGAGGTCAGAGTCATGTGACAAGCAACAACACAATCTTCCAAACTGGAGCCACTTGATGAAAGGTAGTCACACGTCACAGTGGGGGCGGAGTTTGGCTTCATCAACTCTGAGCTTGTTTCCTTTTCTGGACAAGTTCTGCCAACATCTTGTAACGAACAATGCAGTCCTCCTAAATGTGACACAGAAGGTCATCACGTCATCCTGCAAACATTGCTTTTATCTGTCTACGACTAGTTAGTTATGTCACACCAGTTTTAGACAAAACCTGTAGCTCACCTTGGTTTTCCCTGGGACCACTTTGGCGATACGGTCCCAGCGCTCAGCAGTTCCTCTGGGGAACTGTTGCAGGGCGAGTTCCAGAAGCTTCTGCTGGTTCTGAGTCCACACCATCATGTCCGCTTTGTTCTCCTGGGTCTCTGCTTTCTCCTCTTCCACCTCATCAGGGTGGAAGTCTTTCTGTCTCCGAGCCCTGATCCGGACCTCCCCTCCATCTGCTGCTACCAAGGTTTTCCTGTTTCTTTTTTTGGCTGCCAGAACCGATTCCTCCTGATGCTCCTCACTGGCCCCACCCACACTTTGTGTCATTAAAGTGTCAGAAACAGGAAGCGACCTTATCGGAAGAGTGGTCCCCTTCAACTCGGACAGCTTCACAAGACCTGCATCACCAGAAAAAGACAATAGCTGAAAGTAACGCTTCAAGACGGCAGAAAGGAGAACAAACAGATAAATCAGGTGCGTTTACCTGTGCTGACGTTGTCTTTGACCTGTTTGACTTTGGTGGTCACCTGGTAAAGGAAACAAGTTGAATTCAATTGTTCACCAAGTTTCTTGTACTCGTGGTTCTACAATGTTTTCATCCAGTAATAGTAGGGCTGTCAAAGTTAAAATGTGAAAATGATAATGCTGTAAATAGCATTGGCAGAACTAGCATTAACAGTGTACTAGAAAGTGATCTACTTTATCATATTAATTATTATCATGATGTAAAACCATGACAACATGCACTAAATGAACACAGGCCCACCATCCACCAGTACAAGCCTGGAGTTTGTTTTTCAAATATGCTATATGCATTCCCATATAGTTTTAGCATTAGCATACAGCAGGGGTCGGGAACCTTTTTGGCTAAGAGAGCCATGAAGGCCAGATATTTTAAAATGTGTATCTGTGAGAGCCATATACATTTTTTTAAATATTGAATGCAATAAAATGTGTGCATTTTTATGTAAGACCAACAGTTTTAGATATAATGGGCTCTAATTACGTAGACCAGGCACACTACCCCACGCCAATGGGGTGTGGCCAGCACACTTTCGTGAGCAGCGCAGTGTCCAATAATAAATCAAATACTTGCTGCCATTAATGCAACTTCTGCTGCTGCATAGTTTTGAACCGTATTCAGTACACGTATTTCATTCTTTTGGCCATCTTCGTCAAAAGGCTTGGTTCTGCAGCTTTAGCTAGGTGACTATTTGACTAAAGGAGGAAAGTTTACATTTACATGTTTTTTTTGACATCTCAATGACCGAGGTAGACTACCGCATTACCCAGTAATAATCAAGTTTTGGTGTTTGACCTGGAAAATATCATCAAGAAAGATGGATATGGTCGGCCATATTGCAGTAGAAAATAGATGGACGAATTAAAATGCATAAGAAAGTTTTGATTTTTAATATTATTTTTAACAGTGATTTCTGTGATGTTTACTTTAAAATGTTAGCAAACATACATTTTTATTGTGGTAAATGCTTGAGAGCCAGATACAGTCATCAAAAGAGCCCTACCTGGCTCCCGAGCCATAGGTTCCCTACCTCTGGCATACAGTATAGTTTTATATCAGTGCAGTGTGGGAGAAAGTTAGAAGGTGCGTTCAAGGACTGTCGAACAAAGTGGGACAAGTAGCTGCTCATATTAAACGTGATAAAAATGGGGTGTTTCTAACTGTATATTATTTTATTAATACCATATTTCCAAAATTGATATCCCTTTACTTAAAATTTGATGTAGTAATTTATGAATTATTAGGTGTTTTTAAATCAATGCACCTTAATGTTTCCCGCGGCCTGGTGGTTATAATGTGCTCTTTTGAATGTGCTGTAAGGATGCCATGGCTTCTTTATTTTATAATGTAAGATTTATGTCTACATCAACAAATGTAACCATTGACTCGTGTTGTTTCTACATTGTATTGAATCATATCAAATAGTTCAGTTTTTAAAATATCTTTTTGAATTGTATCTCAACCCATGTATCGAATCGTTTACCACAAAGAGATTTACATTCCTACTTATTATACATTAAAAACTTGATTAATTCTGAGTTAACTATGGACAAAATGTGATTAATTGCAATTAAATGTTAATTGATTGAAAGCCCTGTTAAGAACACAAGCAAGTAATGTTGCCTTGATGTAGCTTTAAAACAGCTTACATCAGACACAGATCTTCCCATCTCATGCGCAATTTTCTCCCAGCGACCCGGTGTTCCTCCTGGAAATTTGCCCATCAATCTGCTGAGGAGGCTGACGTCTTCCTCGGTCCACTCTGAAGCCTAACAACAACAAAAACGTATGACACCTTATTTTAGCCATCAGCTTGGGTGTGCATAAAGAAAATTGGGTAATGATCAAATATGACCTTCTTCCTGGCAGGCCTCTGATCCTGCAACCACTCATCCAACTGGTCTTCTACTTCCTCAATGGATCCCGTCTGCTGATAACTTTGGGAGTTCAGCTCATCCGCTGATGGGACATAAACAGGAAAATCCATCTTTGGTTTCTTCCACTTTGGCTTCTTCTCTCCTGGAAGGATAAACACACAGTGAAAGGTCATGTGAGTTTAAACATGGAAGGAATCATAAAAAAACATTTACTTGTCATGACTTCCAGTTGAGCTTCTTCCTCTTCTTCTTCTTCCCTCTGCTGCTTCTTCATCTGCTGGTAGTCTTTGTAGTATTGTTGGACCTCCTGAACATACAAACCAAAACCTTTAAAAAAAAAAAGTCACCTCAACGCCATGAATAGGTCCACATAGATCGGCAGTGTACCTGCAGGGTTTGTGGTGCGTGTTTGATTGACAGGTAAATCCACATGCTGACTTTCAGAGGAAGAATATCCTGCCAGTGGGGACGTTCCTGAGCCCTGCAAAGACCAAGTTCAATAAGACAAGAGGTCTATAAACTGTAGTAGTGATGTCATATGAATACCTGTCAGGACGGTCCGGTGTGGTCCACTTCAGTTCCTCTGCTGGTTTGGAGTTGATCTTCTTTTTCTTTTCCTTCTTCTTTTTACTCAACAGTTCATCCTGCAAACATGATGTCACATAACTAAACTTCTTGATTGTGCACTTGGTTCTGACTGGCCAACTTACCAGCTGCTTTTCCAGGTAAATTGACCAAATGACGGCATAGTGCCCCACAGTGAGGATGAGGAACAGGAGGAAAGCCAACTCGCTGTTACCCATCTTCCTCACACGTCTGTAGTAGAAGACGGGCTGCCGCCAATCAGGAAGTCCATTCAAAAGGATGTCGTCATACCTGCACGGTAAAAGGAGAGGTGAGGCTTCATGGCGATATATATGTGTACGCATGCACTGTGATTGGCCTACAGCTCACCTGCGCCGTCGCTCTTCGTCTTTCAGGACTTCATAAATGGCCACCAGCTTCAAAGTGAACACAAGTGTCATTTTCATATGGTTTCGGATTTTGTGAGGTCATGTCTTCACCTGACGAAACTGGCTTTCTGCATTTGGGTCTTTGTTCTTGTCAGGATGCAAAATGAGACTCAAGCGACGATACGCTTTCTTGATTTCTGCTGCTGACGCGTCCTAAACACAAAGTGTGTACATACATTATGTCCATAGTCTATATAGTAGGATTACTGGGTGTGTTTTTAAAATGGTAAATTAAAATAATTGTGAAAAAGGAGCGCAAATGCGTGATCTAGCTGTTAATTTTCCATCAGAACTAGGCACCACTGATTTGTTACCATGGAGACTAGTAGTACGAACCTGCTCCACCATCAGAAAGTGATAGAAGGTCTGCGGGATCTCCTCTACTAGGTCGAGAAGCTCCAAATCTGTGTCCCAAGCGACCAAGGGAGGACACGCTGATAGCAGCAGCAGCAAGGAGACCAACTCAAAGCCACCCGAGCACACCCAGGCCGTCATCGTGTGTAGAAGACACGGTGCGGAACAGCCAGCTCAACGGGCCACAGCACGGAAATTCTCCACCGGTCACATCCGGGTCAAACGCACTATCAAAATAAAATATTTTGTTATACTTTTTAAAGATTGGACCAAAGGATAATGATAGCTGTGGTTTGGGTTACACTTTACATTAAGTTGCACAAAATTACCTTCGTTAATGGGGAACGAAAATACCTAACACTAACCACTACTTATTAGGTCTTCGCTAATTCAGTCACTACATTTATGTGCCTTAGTTCCTCAGTAACTTCTCTACTCATTAGTTTCTCATTAACTACTATAAGACAGTTAGATGCTCAGTAACTACTGTATTTTCTGTACCTTATTGTAAAGTGAGACGGTGATTCGAAACGTAAGAGGAGTCGAATCAACTATTTACGCTCCACTTGAGGCAACCGAGTTTAAGGGCAACACCAAATTCGCTACAACTACCGTACACACGTAACCCCGGAACCGGAAGTGACGTCATCAAGTATTGAACGTCCAATCTAAATTGTGGTTCACCACAACGTCATAAATAAAAAAACATTCAACTCTGTCATATACAAAAGTCAATGTTTATTTTCACACAAACATTTTACAAAATATACAACGCATTTTTTTATTGTAAGTGTAAAGTAAGTTGTTTACAAACTCTTCTCCGATTTTGCATCATGTTGGTTGTGGTGAAATTTGGCTAGAGGTGAGTTGCAGGAATATAATTCATGAATTATTTAATGTGTATATGTTTAACTGTATCTGAAATGAACAATCTATACTGCTGGTTCCAAATCTTCAAAGAGTCTATTAGGGAATCGGGGAAGGGGTAAACCTACACACAAGAGCTTTTTCCGGTTGTGTCACGTGTTATGTTGAATTGTAGTGAGTCGTGCCTGCAGCGCCTCCCAGGGGTCATCCAACATTGATGCACTCAAATATTTCTCCACAGCGTCGTTTGACTGAAAACAACAAACAACTGTATCACACAATGTCTTTTTAGGATAATTTGCGTCAAAGTAAGACTGTGGTTCAGGGAGAAGTACAAAGAGATGGACAACATTGAATGAAAGGGATGAAACAAGACAGCATGAAAAAGAACCCCAGACTACTTTGAGAACAGAAAGAACAGAAGATACTTTTTCACTTTCGATGTATCCTAACAACCACGTGGCTTATTTTGAGAAACACACGGGAATTTTTAACGTTTTTAAACCAAATACAACTGTATAATACAATACATACAAAAACAAGGCGATGTTTACCTGCATTGTGGGACTGAAGCCCCGAGGCCGCCTGAAAGTGTCCCCCCAGCGTCGCTGCTCCCCGACCGGAGAAACTGCGAAGAATCTTCCTCTACCAATGGGCCCCATTGGGGGAGAGCACCGATGTCCTAGATTCGAACCGGGGGAATATGCCGGAGAACACGGTGAGAATGTCGGGAACCTCCGGGGAGAAGGACTGCGATGTACGGAACCTCCGTAGTGGATTCGAGGCCAGTCGGAGGACGGTGAGTGGAACCCCTTGTTCCGGTTAATTCTGGTTGGTGTTCGATCCATGTGGGAAGTCCGTATGCACACGAGACACGTATCTCACGAAAGTCGCTTTGTTTTTGTATGAAATTCAACAAGCGGAGGGCGACCAGCTAAAAAATAAAAACAACGAGAAGCAACCAGAAGTGAAAGTGAAATCTCGGTGGAAAGAGTTCTGTTCTATAACTCGCAGCGCCGCCCAGCGGCACTCATTTACATTTGCCCCGCCCTCTTCTGGTATCGGTTAGCATAGATCAGAGGTATGGCGTAACTCAGGGATTTTCAACCACTGTACCGCAATACACTTGTGTACCGTGAGGAATTATCCAATATTACTTAAAATACTATACAATATTACTTAAAATATTTGTCCGCGTGGCAATACGTAACCTCAGATAGACTAGTGATGCTCGTGAGAGGTCGTGATGATATTTTTGGTTAGTTGTGTGCCGGAAGATTTTTCCAATGTAAAAAAACGTCCATGGCCATAGACCACCTTTTGACTACTCTCTCAATGTTGGGGCAAAAGCTACAGTATTTTATATCAACGGGCCGCACTGTGAGATCAGGGAGACCTGGGTTCAATTCTCCGCATGGGCATCTTTGTGTGGAGTTTGCATGTTCTCCCCGTGTGTGGGTTTTCTCTGGTTACTCCGGTTTCCCTCCTACATTCCAAAAACATGCATGTTAGGTTCAATGGTCATTTTAAATTGTCCATGTGAATGATTGTTTGTCTATATGTGCCCTGCGATTGGCTGGTGACAAGTCCATGGTGTACCCCAACTGGCATACAAAATGGATGGATGGACAAAAACATCACAGTCCATGAGACTTATAACCTGGAAGTGTTTGTAACTGTGGAATGGGCAGCATGTTTTTAATGAGTCTATGTTTTTATTAATGAAGCGATTTTACCCTTATTTTCTGTAAAGGACAATTAATTGCCTTCTATACGGATGGCGCTCTATAAATAAAGCTGTCTTGCCATTTCACAGCATGTAGTTAAAGCAATCACTTTGTGATAGATAATGTGTTGCTTTTTTGTACTTTGATAAGGTCTGTGAGGTGGGCCAACAACAACAACCCTGTTAACTGTAAACATGTTACTTTAGCACATATTTACATAACAAGTGCTGGAAGCACCCACTATTATCAATGGTAGTGATGCCATCTCCCACCTTATTGTAATTAGTTGCTCAAAGTACGTGTTTAGTGTTAATATATGTGTTCATATAGGGAAGGATCTAATTAGTTAGATTTACCTGGTGTTATACTAAAAAGGTTAAGGTTGTACTTTACTTATATACACTTTTTGTAATCATAAAAAGGTGAAGGATCTCCTTAACTCATTTCTGCACTTAATGTAATAAGTGAAGGATCTATTTTAGTTAGATCTACAAGTAATAGTGCAGAGCCGGAGGGATATGTCAGGTTTGGCCTGATTGCATCAACACCACCGCCTCCAGCAGATGAGAGCAGCTAATTGAAGAGTGTTTGACAAGAACATGGATCTCAGTGATGAGTGTGAAGCAGCTAATAAAGACATCTTGGCTTCACTTGCACATGAACACACCATCACACAAGCTGTGTGTTTGTTTGCTGTGCAATTAAGGAGATGCTCGTCAGCATCCTGAGTGATGGAGTTTGTATTTCTACCGAAGCATACATTGTGTACAAACTGCAAGCAGAAGAAGTAGGTGTAATTGGGGAACTGCTGGTCCAACACTGTGACCACCAGGGGAGCTCCACAGGGAACTGTACACAGGTTCACAGACTACACAGCCATCGTGGGATGTATCAGAAGGGGACAGAAGGATGAGTACAGAAAACTGATCCAGGACGACAAAAAAGTAGTTTCAGTGGCAGATTACTATCACTGTCCTGCTCCCCTGAAAGGCTGAGCAGGCGCCATGAGGCTTTGCAACACAACAGAGGGGGCTTCAACACAAGAATTGACTTATTTTTATCTTTTAGCATGTATTATTGCACTACGAATTTCAGGTGATCTGTTTCCGTATTGATTCCCATCCATCCATTTTCTATACCGCTTATCCGTACTAGGGTCGCAGGTGTATGAACTGCTGACTTCAGGTAGGACTGGCGGGACTGGTCGCCAGCCAATCACAGGGCACATATAGACAAACAACCATTCACACTCACATTCATACCTATGGACAATTTGGAGTCACCAATTAACCTAGCATGTTTTTGGAATGTGGGAGGAAACCGGAGTACCCGGAGAAAACCCAGGAGTGCATGGGGAGAACTCCACACAGAGATGCCCATTGTGATCATTCAAACCCATGTCTTCCCAATCTCCTGACTCTGTGGCCTACATGCTAACCACTCGCACACCGTGCGACCCTATAGTGGGTATATGAGTTGATGATGAATGAAGTTTTTGGAGATCAAATTCAAGTGTTAAGAAGCTACTGGCAGCTCATGATTTACCGGCTGCAGACCCCTGACTTACCGTGTATGAACTCAATGTAGCAGAGCTGGTGCGGTGGAATTCAAGTTCAAGAGAAGCCGGACATGTGGCAACCTCGCCTGCCTGAGCGATAGCGCTCATTGTCGGACACACTTTGTCAAAGGCCGGATGTGATTGCGCCACATGGACGCACAGCGTGTCCAAAATTAACACACCTTTCCCGCCGAGAGCAGGCTGCTTAGGGCTCCAGCAACAATTTGGCACATATTTCACGTTCATGTTCACAAAAACAGTCCCATGTGAAATGGTGTTGACAGATGAAAATATTTTTCTGTTGGTGGGAATCACCAAATACAATAACTTTTGCCGGTGCATGTTTTGTAAACAGAGAAGCAGAGGCTTACAGACACGCCCATATAAAGAAGTCTGCCCTCTGTGACATCACAAAAGGGGCAGTTTAACACGCCTTCTGAAACCGAGCATTCAGAGCCATGCCAAACTTTTTTCAGGGCTCTCTTTCAAATGCACAAACCTCATTATCTGAAATGTTGGCATCGTTTAACATGAGAATACAATATTCTAACTACATTTATAGGTCAGAAAAGTGGAACAAGCATAATAGGCCCGGCCCCCTTTAAGTTTATTATGCCATTTTTGCAGAGTGGCTGGAAATGTGAATTTCTCTTAGAAATTAATAAACTATCTATATGTTTTGCGCAAATGAACATGCCAGGCGCGTATGCATGTTCGCAAACAAAATCTTTGAGAACGAAAGGATTCAAATATGGATGCTATGGTGGCTGCTACAGTATAGTCCTGTTGAACTGGTGAGTGTACTCGTGTGCTTTTCCAAACACTGCATTTGGAACATAATGTTCTCCTTTTGTTGTGTGCGTGTGGGCCGTGTGAGAAGTAGCTTACATGGTCAGACGAGGAAGAGGGTGGGATGCTTGCAGCTTGAACGTGAATGCCCTCTCAACAGCTGCATACAGTAGATGTAAAAAATATAATTTGGGTTGAATTTTTTCTTGCAAAATCATAATTTAATAATTAGTAAAAACTTTGTTTGTATTTGTTTTATTATGTAATATTTCTAATTAATTTTCAGCAGACATGTTAGTCAAGACATTTTCTGTCCAAAACATTTTCCTCTACTTTTTGGAGCGACATGCTCCAGTACCCACAATGCATTGTTGCCATCTTTGTGTTTCTTAAATCAACACGTCGACTCATCCATGAGTTTGTAGGTCAGTGAACAAACACATCGTTGCCATGGTAACCAATTTGGGGTGGCCACCTTCTTCTCAGCCTGCAAAAGCTTTAACTGACCAACGCATCACAAGGCACACATGAATAAAGAAATCATCTTTAATTATTTACAATTACCAATGAAAACCTCTTCAAAGTCCCTCACTAGCCAACTGTTAGCTTCTTCTGAACTGCAGCATCACAGTCAAGTTTCAGGCTCAATATAGTCGATCATCTTGTGTCCATTGACCATCTGACAAAGACACTTTGACACAAAGTAGAAATAAAATGCCATAATGTCATCATTGCCATCAGGCATCACTCTCCTACTTTGATTGTGTGCTTCTTGTTTCTTTCCAATGTGGAAAAGAGTCAAATTAAAGACTTTTGTCCAGCCAACATAAATATTTGATCAAATTGTACATTTGACCCGCCTAGTGCTGACGAGGCATCTATTCATGAGCATCCACATTGCTCCACGATCATATTGTGTACGTCTTTTTTGACGATCTTCTGCTCGGCGTCGTAATACAGCATCGACATCGCCCGCAGTTGCGTGGGCACGCAGCATGACTTGATGTTCTGGAGTGGGCCATAGCCCCTCATGCGGTACTGGTTGATGATGGTGGAGTGGAAGGAGCCGCCAATGCTTGCCATGTGGTTCGGACAGTCTCCCTCACAGTAGTTGGCATGGTAACCAGATGGCGCGATAATCCAGTCGCTCCAACCGATGTCTTTAAAACTTACATAAAACTGTCGTTTGCAGCACATTCCAATTTTGTCATCACACTCCAAACTTCGAGTGCCGCGACGCCGAGCGACTTCCTCTCTGGCTCGTAGCGCTACCATGAGGAAGGGCCGGTGGGATTGTTCTTTGGCTTGCTCGCTGGCAGGAGGGAGCAGAACAGGTGTGGCGCCAACCTCGGCGCACAGAGGACAGGACAGCCGAAGACGAAGTCCACTGTCACCTCGATCCAGTGTGGACTGAACTGAACGCGGAATGGCGAGCGTGTGCCAGCCGCTGCGACGCGTGTCCACCATTTTCTCTGAAATGCACATGTCTCCATCCGCATGATGAAGCTGCAGCTTCACTTTGCCTTTGGCCCGATTTCCCTTGGACAACTTCAGGAAGATCCAAACGTTTGCTTGCTCCACCACCGTTTCTCTGCTTCCTTCCTTGGAAAGCTCGAAGTTTAAGGTGTCCAACGAGTCTCCTGGTGCAAAAAACACAGTGAAAAGCAGCATGTTAGCATCATTTGCTGTAAATAATTCAGGGACACAAACAATACAAACACAGAGATGCTAAGTCTGAATGAGATAATGCTTCACGGCCTGAGACCACTTGGTATGATCGCCACTCTTTTCATAGAGAGCATTATTAGCATGTTCTACACCACGCCACTGCACAAGAAAGCAATATTAAAGTGGTCTGTATCACAGTATCTGTCAGTTGTGCGAACACTGTACTAGTAAAGGTGGAATCATGACACAGTCTGCTGGTAGAATTGTGTAAGAACACAAATTGTCATGAACACTTCCGATAATTATAATAGGATTGTCAGTGGGAATGGCCCTTCAGTTCTTCAGTCCAATCAAAACCTTTACACTAGTGTAACAGTTTGAACACAATGCTGTCATCAAAGGCATCATGAACATTGTCATGAAGTTCACTTTTTACATATGCCCCTGACTCGTACCGGGTACACATTTTGCCAGTTTCAGTTTTGTGTACAGGTAGTCAAACCTGGATAACGTGTCTGTGTTAAAACGCCACTGCACTGGAGCTCTCCCTACAAACCCTAAGAACATTATTTCTCTTGTGCACATCACCAGTTCAAGGGTGTAGTACAGCTCAATTTTGTACTTTCTTACTCTTATTTGATCTTTCTGTTTCATATCATATACACTTATGATACATACAATCATATACACTTACCCGGTTCTGCGAAGGTGATGACCTCGGCTGGCACTGAGGCCTCGGGATCCCTACCCTCGCCTTGGATGTCCACGCTGCCGTCGCTGGCCACACGGCCAACATGTAGCTTCTTGATGGCATTGAGAAGAGCGGCCCGAGGAACAGGCTGGGTCAGGTTGGGTCGTGCGCTAAGGTGCAGCATGTTGAGAATGTGACGTTTCACCGCGTCCACCATGTCGCTTGACCCGCCAAATGATGACGAGTTCTTTCTCACTTGGGCTAGGGTGCAAGACGGACAGTCAGAGGACATCGCCCCCCGATGGAGGCCCTGAGGTACTTCTGACTGTGGGACCAGTGATCCGGCTGGAGAAGACTCCACCATGACGGTCAGGGTGAAAAGCGCAGTGAGAAGAGAAGCTGGAGACATGATGATCCGCTACAGTCCAACAGGTCCTCCGAAATAGTCCTTTCTATGTAAGTCTACGGTCTTGAGGTGTTTGATTAACTGCTCCCATCCAGGTCACGTCCGTCTGTGTGGGGATGCTTCGGCTCTGAGCCTCAAGCTGTGGTTTTATGTCAATCCCGGTTCTTGTCTCCTCTTAGGGTCTTGTGTGCCTCTCCACTCAGATACGCTAATTATACTCGTGTGTCCGTTTGATCCCGCCCTCCATCCGCTGAGGAATTTCCCTGTGAGTCAGTGACATCACACACACTTTCTCCTCAATGAATGTCACGACAGAGGAGGAGGACCACGATGTGTCCCTGATTCATTCATGCCACTCACTCAAAACACACACATACACACGCATACACACATGAACACACGAACACAGTCATGAGTCAGAGCGTCATCATCAACACCTCACGTGGAGGAGATACTCCGTTGGTGTGAAATGAATTTTTAGAAAGAAAAGTTGTAGCAGATGGATCACACAAACACACACAAGTACACACAAGTACACACACACACACACCCTCTACTGGTGGGATTCAAGTGTTACATCACAGCACTTCACCTCATCTTCATGTGTGACTCAAGAGTTGGACTAAAACGCATTGCTGCTGGCAAACGAAATTAAGATCAAGATTTAATTATTCATCGCACTCAAATGATTGATCAACAGGAACAACACAATATTTTCAGTCTCCCTGTAACTCAAAATATTAGAAACAGTCACTCAACACATTGCGTTGTGAATGTCTAATGTTGCGGCAGAGTGTGGGTAGATCTTTATCACACCAACTGGGGTCGCTCCTCTGTGGTGACATCTGATGGTGTGCCTAAACGTCCAAGCCAGGCTGAAAGAAATGCAAGGACCACATCCGCCGAGGTAGTGGAAAAGAAGGGGATAGGTTTGATCCACCATTGTGAAAAGATCTGTAAAACCCTGTAAAGGAGAAACTAGATCCATGTGCACATGATCAAATTGTCTGGCCTTAATGGGAACCACACATGCAGCTGCCCACTCAATGACATACTTCCGGAGACCAGGCTTGGCCAGTGCCTAAACAGCTGGATGAGAGAGGGAGTGGATCGAGTCAAAAACCCTGTAGGACGCTGGTACATTAGCGCCCTTGTAGATGGATCTTGCTTTTCGTTCCATCAGGGTGTCCAGCCACCCTCCACACCAATCACCAGACGGGGATAGTGGGGGAGACGGTTTAGTCGCCGTCAACCCGACCCTGAAACAGGTAGTACTGGATTACAGGTTACCAGTAGCAGGAAACTTGCAGGCCTCCCAACCAGGCCTCCCGACCAGCAAGCCTCCTGACCTGACATTTAAGCCAAGGAATGCCAGAGGAGATGACACAAAACATCCACACTGAGGTGTACTGGACACAAAAGTGCACATGACAGAATACCACTGGGCCGAACGAACCATGGCTCCATCACCGTTCATGGCAATCGTTACTGGCTTATGATCTACATACGCCGTGAAACAGCAGCCTTCCAGCAGATAACAAAAATGTCAGGTCAGAAGATACAGTGCGAACAACCGTTTGTTACCCCTGAAGAATGCAAGAAGCTGCCATGGATTATAGCCACCCACTCTTGGACCACCACACCCACAGCAACATCAGACACACCAGTTGTCAAAGCCACCGACACCGTGGAGTTGCAGTTTTCTGCAGTATATTGGATTTTTACATATTTATACATCTTTTCATTCGGTTCAGAAAATAACATTAATTCATTTCATCAAAGGGTAGACACTGTGCATAATTTTCATTTTACACTCAGCCCAGAGCGAGTGAAGACATTGTACACTATTGTACACCTAGCAAAGGCGTGTCAAACCCAATCGCATAGGAGGCCAAAACTCAAAGCCTACTTTGAGTTTTGGCCATGAAAACTCATTTCGATAAAGTGATTTTTGACGGACCACTTATTCGTCATTGTTTCATTCAATGTCTGTGCAAAAGCTATAGTAATTTATAACAACACAAAAACATCACAATCCCAAATTTGTAGCTGTGCAATGGGCAGATGATGCATTTCCCAGCATGCTTTGCTGTCATTAAAATGATGACTTTTGACTGTCTAAGGTGTTATTTTGTACAGACAAGGTGTCATAGTTAAAGTACTGCATCGTGTAAAGTTACATTATTTTGGTCTGAATCTGGCACCCTTATTATGAATGGTTGTGAATTTCATGCTACATACAATACCATTTTCACTTATTAATTTCCTAATTAAAACATAGCTTATACCTGTAGAGTTGCTTAATTACTTAATTAATCTCTGTAAGGTCCGTAAGGTGGGCAAACTTGATATTTTCGGTTGTCAGTTCCATGGGCCCAGGGTTCGGTCCCCGCCCTCGGCCATCTCTGTGTGGAGTTTGCATGTTCTCCCCGTGCATGCGTGGGTTTTCTCCAGGTTTTCCGGTTTCCTCCCACATTCCAAAAACATGCTAGGTTAATTGGCGACTCCAAATTGTCCATAGGTATGAATGTGAGTGTGAATGGTTGTTTGTCTATATGTGCCCTGTGATTGGCTGGACACCAGTCCAGGGTGTACCCCTGCCTCTCACCTGAAGACAGGTGGGATAGACTCCAGCACCCCCGCGACCCTTGTGAGGATAAGCGGTAGAAAATGAATGAATGAATGAAATATTCCACAGGCTGGATTTGTCCCACAGGCCTGAGTTGGACACATGTGGCCGAGCCCCTCCCAGCTGTCTTGCATACCATAATGGCGGACATTCTGCTCCACTGCTTAAGTACACTCTGTACATGCATTTGAAGCCGAGTCTTCCATCCAGTGTCTTTGAAAAAAAACAGACAATTGAATGGGCTATGGAGCTCTATTGCTCCCTGCTGGACGGAGGCCAAAATTGCAACAATTACATTCAAGAAAGAGCAAGAAAACAAAATATTTTGTCATTATTATGTGGGTATTTGTTATTGCAGGCAAGTTTTCTGATACAAAAAATCGAATCATAGTTCAAATACTTATTTAATTATATTCTTACTTATTATATACTTATTATATTCTTACCACCCTTGTGGCATGTGACTAGTTCCGTTTAATACCTGCAAAAACAACAAAAGTATATGCATTAGGCTCCGCCCCTTACATGCGCACGTTCGCTCTGTCCCGAGCGTACACGCGCACCCTCCCCCCCTCGTCGCTGTGTCGGTGTTAATCCGCGTCTGTCAGAGCGGCGTCATGGCGGATATCAAAACGGGAATCTTTGCTAAAAATGTGCAGAAGAGACTGAACAGAGCGCAAGAAAAGGTAAGGAGGAGGAGTAGGAGGTGATAAATGGAGGAGGAGGGGGTGATGAAGGAGAGAATCTGATGAGGAGGCGATGACGATGACGTCCTTGCAGGCCGCTGCAGCTTTCAAACGTCAGATGTTTTTTTCAGGCACAGACGTTGATCTGTATGACGTCATTTTCGGCGAAAAACGACACGTCTGCCACAAAAAAAAGATAATTTATCTATCATTTATGGATGATGTGTTTAATGTGCTGCTCAGGTACGCAGATTACGTCAGCTGTGCCTGTGATGTCACGCAACATCCCGCATTTTTCTGTTTTCTGGAGAGCCTACGTCATTCACTAGAGCAGCCACTTACATATAAAATACTGAATATAATCTGCATGCAGCTATGAACAATGTTCAAGCATCCAAAAAGGGAGTCAATGAATTATACTACTAATAATGACTAATAAATAGAGATGTATTGATATTGGCTTTTTTGGGGTATCTGATATATCGATATTGTCCAGCACTTCATTACCGATTGCCGGTCAAAAGTTATCTCACATTTTCCATTATGAAATCATTTAGTTAAATCGGAAGGAAATGGTTTGGATGGTAAAAGTACTTGGTTCCCCCCAGAAGGTCCCGGGTTCAAGTCCCATGTACACATTTATTACAATCATTCATTAATTAATTTTCTACCGCTTATCGTGCGACAAGCATCGGGTGCAGAAACACGTGCTGGAGCCTATCCCAGCTGTCTTCGGGCGAGAGGCGGGGTACACCCTGGACTGGTCGCCAGCCAATCACAGGGCACATATAGACAAACTGCTAACTACTCCACCATTTCGTAACCAATTCAAACAAATTCAACATCAAAATGTTTAGCTCACTCAGGACAAGTGTGCTACCAATTCAGACTTTTCTAAATATCAATGTAGTATAATTTAATATTTTGAGTGATTTAAATGCACATCGGTTGATTCCAGAGTCGAGTTCAAACTAATCTTGCTTTCATTCTACATTTTAGCATATTTCCACAGCATTTCAGCCAAGCTTCAGCTTCTGAATGGCTCCTGTTTTCATTCTCAATTTTCATTTTTGAAACTTTTCAAAGCATTTCATTCATTATACTAATTGTGTCCAGCCTGACTGTGTGGCCAACATGCTAACCATTATCGAGAGATAAATATTTTAAATTGAAAAAACTCCAATTAAAATAGTAAATTAACATTTATTACCACATAAACACAAAAGATGTTGTTGAATGTCGGTACCAATCCCCAGGTAAAGGATATTGGTGCTGTATACAGTAGGTTCAAATGTGAAACGTAGTCATCCCTAGATGCAACACACACTTTTTTGAGCTATTAGCATCCTGTCTGCATGCAAGACACATCTCATCCTATGTACTCTGATACCTCTGGCTGGATGTCTGTCAACATGACAACATAAAACACTTCTTCCTTTTTTCAGGTTCTGCAGAAGCTGGGAAAAGCGGACGAGACCAAAGATGAACAATTTGAACAAGTTGTCATCAACTTCAGGAGACAGGAGGTGAGGAAGTCTTAAAAGTCATGCCCTGTAAAGTCATTCTAGAATGGGGCACTAGAAGCAAAACCGTCCATAGCTGCAACGCCACGTTTTTGTTGGAAGGCTTGAACGTCTTGCACTTTGTGTTTTCTGTTAGCCACCGAGTTACACAAACACTAGACTTTATGTGTGTGAATTATTAATAAGTCTTTTGTGTGTTAGTGTGAAGGTTCGCGGCTGCAGAGGGAGATGAAGGCGTACATGTCTGCCATCAAAGGTGAAATGCTCACGTATATTTATGCTCCCAGTGTACAGTACTGTTTATCTGTCATTAACGGTATGTAAGGCTAATGACGCTTTACAATGACAAGAAGAGTTGAGGCTCATGACTGTTCACAGTGAGAAGACGGGGTTAAGGTTAATGAAGACTTAACGTGAATGGAGATGGTTTAAGGGGTTACATTTAAGGGAGTAAAAGGGTTAAGGCCAAAGGAGGAAATTTCATGAACACATTGTTGTGCTCTGTTGAACGTATGTGCTGACTGATTATGTTGTTGTGCAGGGATGCAACAGGCCTCCATCAACCTGACCCAGTCTCTCCATGAGGTCTATGAACCAGACTGGCATGGGAAAGATGATGTCATGACCATCGGGAAGGTACATGTGCATTTCCGAATGACCACATACTTGATGTTGTTGGACAGAATAGTTAAAAGGTTGTATATATTTTAAATGTGTGTTCCTGTAGGATTGTGATGCATTGTGGGAAAATTTCCACAATAAGCTGGTGGACTCTACACTACTGAATCTGGATGAATACCTGCTACAGTTTCCTGACCTGAAGGTACTTAACTTTGGACGCACAAATGTACTTTGACATTAGACTGACAGTTTTGTGTCTTTCAGACCCGTGTGGCTAAAAGAAGTCGAAAGCTCATCGACTTCGACAGTGCTCGGCATCATGTTGAAACGCTGCAGGCATCTGGAATGAAAAATGACCGCAAGATGATGAAGGTCTGTGCACTTTTGTGTTCTCTAAACTGTATGGTTTATTAATAATGGCGAACATTATTGATCATAAAATAGATTTTCTGCAGGTTGATTTGGAGCATCTTTGTGGCTGTGTCATCATGCTATGACACCTACAGTGTTATGCTGCTCCTGCCAGGCCATATACTCCTCAGGATTAAAGTTATCTCATGGCCCTTTTACACAGGGAACAGGCTTAGAACCACGTTCCTTATACAGCAATCCCTCTTTTATAGCGTTAAATGGGTTCCAGACCTGACCGCAATTAGAATTAGAAAGTTTCCGCACTATTAATAAACTGAATATTTTTAGTATAGTATAGTATAGTATACTTTATAGCTTTCGATTTTTGCCATGATTAGAGCCCTCCAGACTTGAAATAACACCCCTACAGTCACTTTTACACTCATATTACCTAATATAGTAGATATAATTAGAGGAAACAAGCCAAGTGGAGACTACAGTTCATCAATGTCTTGTATTGCCTTAACCTGTGTTTGTATTTTAGTTGATTTAAAACATTCTTATGCTTGAAAATGCTGAATTTTGGCCAAGAATATATAACATTTCCTTAAGTATGCATTTTTTGGATAATAATAGGCCATAGTTAACCACGAAACAGCGATCATTTATTAATGAATTCGTTTTAGAAAAACTGCAATATTCAAATCGTGAGGGAGCGAAGGAGGACTGTACATTTAAAAAAAACAATTCATCCTCACATCACATCCCCACACCACTTTTTTTTAATTTTAATTTTAATTTTAATTTTAATTTTAATTTTAATTTTAATTTTAATTTTAATTTTAATTTTAATTTTAATTTTAATTTTAATTTTAATTTTAATTTTAATTTTAATTTTAATTTTAATTTTAATTTTAATTTTAATTTTAATTTTAATTTTAATTTTAATTTTAATTTTAATTTTAATTTTAATTTTAATTTTAATTTTAATTTTAATTTTAATTTTTCAGGCAGATGAGGAGCTGAGAAAGGCCCAGAGAGTGTTTGATGAGCTCAATGTTGGTCTGCAGGATGAACTGCCAACTCTTTGGGACAGGTCAGACTCATCTAATGCTTTTCTACATCACCTCAACTTTGCAAAATAAAAATCCTGATATCATCATAATGACAAGCAAAATCAGTGTTTGGGACAAAATAATAATACATAATAATAATACATTCTGATGACTTTTCAAGGGAAAATCCATGATTTTCCTAAATAAGACAAACATGTAGCCACAATCAAATGTAATTAGAGATTGTTCAAATTGTGACTTCAATCTTTTTTTCTGTTTAGCCGAGTTGGATTCTACATCAGCACGTTCAAAAGCGTGACAAGCCTTGAGGCCAGATTTCATCGTGAGATTTCCCTGGTGAGGGTGAAGCTGTAGAAGCGTCATTTATATAAAAAAAAATTCATAATGTTGTTTTCTCTGGTCATGTGATCATCCTAACGCTACCATTCATCTGCAGGTGTGTAAGCAACTGTATGAAGTGATGATGCAACTTAGTGAACAACACGCTGACAAAATGTTCACCATCCAAGGAGCACCAAGGTCACAACAAACCCATAGATCTTAATTTACTTTGTACACAGATGAATGATGTGCCATAATACCGTACATACCGTAATTAATTATGCCTCATGTCACTTGTGATCTGATCTGAATTGACGCTAGAACTGTTCTGGACGGATCTGTATCATCACTGTTGATTCTGTAAGAATTTAGAAAAATAATCACATGATATCACTGGTAACTTTTCCATAGGTGACGTGCTAATGGGTTTCTTTGGTAGTCTCTTGTTGTTAAGGTTGGATGTGTTTTAATGATCGTCTTCCAGTGATTCTGGACCACTGCGACTCGCTCGGACACCCTCGCCACCGGAAGAAGAGAGTCCTCCTGAGAGTCCAGAAGCCAGTTCCAATCATATGCTTCGACCTGTTTCTCCTGGACCTCCACGGCCCAGATCTCCAGTACAGGTAAATCAATCAACTGGATCTACGTGGGAATCCACATAAAAAGTCAAAATGTGCTCCAATCCCAAGCAAAGAAAAATAATGAGAGCTCATAAAGACTTTAATCATGAGAAAGTAATGAGAACTCATAAAGGTAATGTAAAGTAACATACGTTGAGTTGGTTAAGGACTAACACATTTTGAACTACTATTGGCATGCTAGCATGGCTCTGATTCTAAATGTTTTACTTGTATAACTTTCTTCTCTGCTGCACACTCATCTGTTGGATGGTGAGTGAAAATATCCCGTTTGTGTTTGTACAATGATTGGTACAATGAACTTTGAAGGCCTGCGAGTCTTCAGCGTCATTAACATGTTTGTCAAAAACATTTGGACAAATATGTATGGCAATATGCTGCTTCTAGAACTCTGGTTCCCATTTCCCCCCGCCACTTAGCCAGCAGCTTGTTGAGGCAGAAGGTAAAGATAAGTTGCCAATGGTGATTAATCATGATGAATTAATTGAAGATTATCTGATTGATTAAAATGGTAATAATTTGATAGCCTTAAGCACGATATATTCTCTGGCTTATACATTTTAATACAGTCCTCCCTTGTTTATTGTGTGATAATTGAATTTAT
The DNA here is from genome assembly GCF_030265055.1 of Doryrhamphus excisus. Lineage (NCBI taxonomy): Eukaryota > Metazoa > Chordata > Actinopteri > Syngnathiformes > Syngnathidae > Doryrhamphus > Doryrhamphus excisus. The sequence continues at coordinate 3,038,224 of NC_080468.1, forward strand.
AATTGGATTAAATATTATTAAATTGAATATTATATAGTAGTTGCTTAGAGAACCTGTTTACAATCTTCAAAATATGGTATTTAACGTTATTAGAGCCCTCAGGACATGAAATAACACTTGTATAGTCACCTTTACATTTGCCTTACACAATGTAGTAAATATAGAGTAATCAGAGACAATAAGCCGTATTATAAAGTATATAAATAAGATAACATGGACTCACACATTATTTATTAAGCCATTAATATGCTTGAAAATGCTTAATTTAGACCTAGAATAAGTACAATTTACTTTCACCAGTCCAAATATCCTTCACCTCTTATGCGAAGTTGGGTAGTGGGAGCCACAGCCTAAGGAGAGAAGGTCAGGCTTCCCTCTCCTTGGCTACTCTGTCCAGCTCTTCCTGGCTCTTCTTGAGGTGTTCCCAGATCAGTTGAGAGACATAGTCTCTCCAACGTGTTCTGGGTTTACCCCAAGGCCTTCTACCAGTCGTATGTGTCCTGAACACCTCCCCAGGAAAGCATCCGGGAGGCTTCCGGACCGGATGTCAACCTCACGGTCCATCCTTTCCTCACTTGTAAAAAGTGCTGATTCTCATTCTCATCCCAGCCACTTCACACTAGGCTGCAAAGCGATCCAGTTAGAGCTGAAGATCACGGCCTGATGAAGCCAGCAGGACCACATCTTCTGCAAAAAGCAGAGAACCAATCCTGCAGCCACCAGGCCGGATCCCCTCATTCTTTCCATCATACGTATACCGTTTAAATCACTAGATCACATCTTTTTTTTCAAAATTTCAACAATCCACCACTCACTAGTTTGACCAAGATAAAATGAGTGACGGTAATAAACCCAACCGAGATAAATAACGGCAATAACGGATGTCTTGTTTATCAAATCACACATCTTCTTTTCATGTTGACCTAAAAACCTAAAAAGCTGTTATTTGATAAGTCAAAGTGGCAAAGGATCCTTTGCTCAGGTTAATAATCTCTGCATATAATCTAAGAAGTCTCAAGTTGTAATAACAGAATGGATGTTTGCTTCATCTGTATCGTGTAAAACATGAGCTGCTTTCATTGTTTATGGTTATTCAATCAGCTTTACAGATGTGCTTCAATCATTCATTGTTTGGGAACCATTGTTGTAGAACAAATGTGTGTTGTTGTCCTGTTTACATCCTACTCGTGTGTGTCGACGATAGCAAACCTTTTTGTTACATTGCTGAACCTTTAGTCCCTCTTCCTCGTAGAGCTCTGATTGGTTGCTACCTTTTTTTTTGTAACCTGTTAACTTGTTTGGAAGCTGAATCAGGCAGTATTAGTTGTATGTTTATTTGCTATAACAGATCAGGTGAGTGTGGTACACTCCAGTCTGAAGAAAATAGCAACCATCACATGAGCATTCACTGAGCTTGGGTATGGGTAGGTACGGGGTCTGGGGGGGTAAAATGCAGCAACTCGTGCAGTTTGATCGGAGAACCTGGCTGTAGAATGTGAAGATGGACCTGAAGAGAGAAGAGGCTCTAGCAAACTGACGGGCATCGTGGAGGAGCATCTGTTGGAACAGCCTCATTGTCTGCTAGTGCTTAGAAGCAACTCAAAGCAATAGAATAGAAATAGAAACAATGACATTTTTGTCATTATTGTCAGCAACACAAATTGAAGTTGCAGTATCTTTTTTTGCCAAAGCGCGGAATTAATAGAATCAGAAAATGTGAAAAAATGTCTTTAAATCACATTTTGTCCTTATTGATTGACAGATGAAAAAGGGCCCCCCGGTGCCTCCTCCCCCTAAAGTCACACCTTCCAAGGAGGTGGTGGAGGAGCAGATCATTGACCTGTTTGGAGGAGAGTTCTTACCTGCACCGTCACCATCACAGGTCTCTTTTAGTCCAGAAAAACTATGATTATAGCCAAATGAACAACTGCTGGTTAACTGTTTATCATGTTTTGTCCGCAGCCCAATGAGAGGCCTGGAGAATCTCTTCTTGATCTGGACTTTGACGCCTTCCAGCCAGATGAAAGTGTATCACCAATACCGCAGGTTGCATACACTTTGTTAAAAACGCTTTGTGCATGTGATGAGAGTCGGTGTTGGAGTGGCCTTTTATTGTTGCCAACCTAAGGCGCTCCTGTGCATTCAGGATGTTATATCAGTGCTTTCAAATCAAGAATAAGGAGAAGTGCTGACAAAGAGATTTAGACAAGATTTGTGAACAATATTGATTTTTATTTATTTACTTATTTTAACAGTATTGATGTGTTAACATGACTTGTGTGTACCTTCAGACCGCTGTGCCTTGGGATACGTGGTCGGTGAGTACATTTTTATTTATGAATTTGAAGTTTATCTGCCAATGGAAATGTAATAAGTTAATATTAAATATCAATGACATATACTGTCTCTTACTATTCTCTCTTATTTTTTGTTTCCAAGGCGCAGCCATCCAAGACGGTGAGTACACATCTCTTTCAATGTGTACTTTTTTGTTGTACTCACACAACATTCATTTTTGACTAATTTAAGAGGTTCAAATATTTCCAGAAAAAGTGAAAGACTGAAGAAATGTACAAATTTAAGTTTGTCACCCAGAATTTATTTAAGTGACTAGACCCCAAACACAATTTCAAATGTAACCAGACTATCCAGCACCACACTTTAAATTTCGTTCTGGGCTTCTTCAAATGTTAACCCCTCGTTCCGTGCATCTTTGTCAGGCTGAAGAAAGCGGATTTGTTGCGGACTGGTCAGCTGACTTTGGTCCAGCCAATGGAGAGGCTGCTCCAGGAGTGGAGGACACTGCTGTTCCTGAAGGGGCAGAGAGTGGAGATCAAGCTGCAGATACGCATTGGGCCCAAGAAGACGGTCCACAGCCGGCTGGAGATAGAACCATATCTTCTCCTCCCATTTCTCCACCACAGGACAGTGAAGCAGCACAGGATGAGGTTAGCAGCTGGGATGGCCCTTCTCAAACAAACACCAAACGTCTCTTTGGTACTGGTGATGAAACTGAAACGGGGCAGACAGATTCAAAGGGAAATAAATCAGGTGGGGGAGACCGCAGAAAGTCCACCCCTGGGCTCATTTTTACTAATGAGTATGGTGAACAAGTTGAGGACTGTTCCACACAAACAAGAGAAAAGTGGTCTAGGTCTCCTGATGGCTCGGGATCTGAATATGAAACCGCTGAAGAATGGGGAGATGGGCTTCAGGGTGGGGGCTGGGCAAGTGCAGATGATGAACCTTCACCGGAAGACCACCTTGCTGGTGGACATGCAGAAGCAGAGCATGAGGGTGCCATGGGAAGTGGAAGCAGTGGTGAAACAAGTTCACATCAGAAACCTGCAGATGAAAATGAACCAAAACAAGCTGATTTCATGTTAGGAGATGTTGGAAGTCAGGGAGGGGGGGTGATTGATTCTGATCCTTTTGCTGAAACGGATGGAGTGGGGGCGTTTGATTCTGATCCTTTTGCTGAAACGGATGGAGTGGGGGCCTTTGATTCTGATCCTTTTGCTGAAACGGATGGAGTGGGGGCGTTTGATTCTGATCCTTTTGCTGAAACGGATGGAGGGGGGGCGTTTGATTCTGATCCTTTTGCTGAAACGGATGGAGTGGGGGCCTTTGATTCTGATCCTTTTGCTGAAACGGATGGAGTGGGGGCGTTTGATTCTGATCCTTTTGCTGAAACGGATGGAGGGGGGGCGTTTGATTCTGATCCTTTTGCTGAAACACAGGAACGGGGGACATTTGATTCTGCTCCTTTGGCTGAAACCGAGGGAGGGGGGGCGTTTGATTCTGATCCTTTTGCCGAAACCCAGGGAGTGGGGGCATTTGATTCTGATCCTTTTGCTGAAACACAGAGAGGGGAGGTGTTTGATTCTGATCCTTTGGCTGAAACACAGAGAGGGGAGGTGTTTGATTCTGATCCTTTGGCTGAAACAGAGGGAGGGGGGGCGTTTGATTCTGATCCTTTTGCTGAAACTAAGGGAGTGGGGGTGTTTGATTCTGATCCTTTTGCCGAAACCAAGGCAGTTGGGGCGTTTGATTCTGATCCTTTTGCTGAAACTAAGGGAGTGGGGGTGTTTGATTCTGATCCTTTTGCCGAAACCAAGGGAGTTGGGGCGTTTGATTCTGATCCTTTTGCCGAAACCAAGGCAGTTGGGGTATTTGATTCTGATCCTTTTGCCGAAACCCAGACCGGCGACAAAGCAGGTAGTTCAAAGTTAGAGGACAGTTCTGGAGATGGAGGAAGCGGGTGGGATCCTTTCGCCAACAGTCTCCCTGCAGCATCTGTGGTTGATGCCGACATATCCGGGACGCAAGTTAGCAAGAGCAGCAGCTTTGATCCTCCGATCAAAGACCGAGCGTCAACCACAGACTTCCAAGATGTAAATGTTCCTAAAATTCGCAAGGAACCAGAAAGTTCCGACATGTCCGAAGACGAGGCTGCAAACCTGAGACTTGGAAAGTTGTACCAAGATCTAGCTAAAGAAAAGGAAGAGGTACTGGTCCTGTTTTCAGTGTGGTAGATTGGCAGCGAGTAGATGTCAGAAACCTCTTTGACCCACCCAATGACTCCGAACCTGATTCCACTTCAATCCGTTATTGTGCTTCCTTTCTTCTGACAGTGCTACTCCATCACCTTCTCCTGTTAAGACTTCCCGTTTCTGGCATTTGATTTAGGTTGGCTCACTGGCATTTGATAGATTCTTGTTTTTTTTTTTGTTTTTTTTACAGGTGATCTATTGAGCATGTTCCTCCTTTCCCTCTGTCTTCCCAATTGCATTTCCTGTGGTCCTTGACAGACATGCACGTGCATTACTTAGTTTTTATGAAAATTTGAGATTCTTCTGGTCTCATTTTAAACATGCACTCTGAAGGATGCTACTGGTCCATCATTCTTTGCGGCTTTTGATCAAATGGTGAGTAGTCAGTTTGAAGGCGCTGCGTACCATTACATGTAAAATGAATGCAGAGTCACTGTATAAACATTTGAGATTCATCTACATCTTTCTCTCACATTTTGAACAAGAATGAAGTCAAAGTTGGATCAACGGAAGGTTCTGAGATATCAGCTCCAGCGCCCCCTGCTCTTGAGGAAGATACAGTAGAATGTCCTGCCCCTCTGGAGGAAGAGGAACCGACGGTGAGTTGAAGAAAACATTTCATTTTAAATTCATCATTTCATTTATTTAAAAAATGTAGTTCAAGGAGAAGGGCGGCACGGCGGTCGAGTGGTTAGCGCGCAGCGACCACACAGCTGACGAGGGTTCAATCCCACCCTCGGGCATCTGTGTGGAGTTTGCATGTTCTCCCCGTGCATGCGTGGGTTTTCTCCGGGTACTCCGGTTTCCTTCCACATTCCAAAAACATGCTAGGTTAAATGGTGACTCCAAATTGTCCATAGGTATGAATGTGAGTGTGAATGGTTGTTTGTCTATATGTGCCCTGTGATTGGCTGGCGACCAGTCCAGGGTGTACCCCGCCTCTCGCCCGAAGACAGCTGGGATAGGCTCCAGCACCCCCGCGACCCTTGTGAGGAAAAAGCGTTAGAAAATGAATGAATGAATGAGTTCAAGGAGAACTGACTAAAATTGCATTGTTATTAAAATTTTGCCCTTTAACCACAATTAGACAATTAAAAGATTTTCATATATTTTTTGTGTTTTTAGAAGTCTGCTTCAAATTTGGAAGAAAAGAAAGAAAGTCCTGTGGATGAAACTTCGGTAAAATCTCCAAACACAGTAGGACGATCCATCCATCCATTTCCATCCATCCTGATTGTCCTCACTAGCATCATTCATATCCCAGCCATGGTGTAACAACTGCAGTGAAATGATTGACAGCTGATCACCCTTTACAGGAAACAATGCCCATCCCATCTGTGGTGATTGAGCCTGCCTCCAGCAATGAAGGTGATGATGACCGTGACGCTGACATAATCTCACCTTCGGCTATCAGTGACAATGGCGTGGCAGCTGATAAACCATCAATCAAGCCCACAAGTTCGTCTGCGGGAGTAGCAGAGCTCCCTGATGACTTTTTGTACAAGGTCAGACTTTTATTTTTCTTATTTTCTTATTTTTCAAAATAAATGAAATGTTAATGTGTTGTTTTAATGCAGGTGGAGACCATGCACGACTTTGAGGCTGCCAACTGTGATGAGCTCGACCTGAAGCAAGGTGACGTGGTCTTGGTGGTTCCCACTGCCTCAGTAGAAGACCAGGTGAGGCGCTGCATATCACATATTTACTGTTTGATTCCAAGTATGTAATGGATTTGTTTTCTGCTGTCATTGCAGGAAGCTGGCTGGCTGACTGGATTCAAAGAAAGCGACTGGACGAGGCTCGGAACTGCAGCTCAGAAGGGACTTTTCCCAGAAAACTTCATACAGCGTTTGGAGTGAGAAGGTTCTTCAAGATGATGGGGGAAACTAAGCAAGAAGCAATCTGGTCAGCATGTACCAATGCCTTTTAACTGAAACACTGCTGAACTGTCCCAAGCATTAACGTTGATGTGATTCCCCTCCATTTAAAGAAAACAAGACACATAACTGTTTGCTGTCATTAGTTTTGTTTTTGCATGTTTCTATCGAAAAAATATTTTCGGAAGGAATACAAGAAGTACCATATGCTGTATTGTACACCAACTGTTAACACTGTGTTTAGTACTTTTAATGTAATTGATCTATTTTTTTTCTTGAAGATTTTGTTACCATAGATATGATGTGGTTTTTCACAATGTATGGGGCTTTGGTCATATGTTTTTCTGACATAAATATCTGTGAATGAACACTGTTACTGTAGTGGGGCAAAAACGTGAACTTTCTTCCAGTAATTATTATTTTTGAAATGTAATCAAACATGTCAACAATCCTAGTGTAATTGCAACATGGGGAATTACTATGATGATTACTTTAAATGGAGTAAAAATATATGAGTTCGGGAAATAATAGAGAATTCAGAGAATAACAAAGTCAATATGCAATATACAGTATGTAGTTGGATATAGTATATGTATATATATATAGTTGGTTTGACTCACATTTATGTTTGTGACTAGATGTTGAAGTCATATCATTGTCACCTATCTGTCACAATAAAAATGTTTCAATAAGGTCTCATTAGTCACAGGTACTATATGTTTGCAACATGTTTGTTGTTCTTATTTAAGGATTATTATGTGTTGCAAATATAATACTCTGCCTTCTTAAAGTTCATTGTTGTATAAACTGGCAATTTATTTTACATTTTATATTTTACAGTGCAACACATCAAAACAAATGTCTTCCTCTACGATCCCAATATTCTTGCTACTTGTTGCATACATGATTATAGGTAGTGTATATAAGTCAGTAATTTGTTAAACTAAGCAGGCCAAGGCAGTCGAATCTTCTAGAAAAAGAATATTCCCGATGAAGTCGACGTCTTCGCGTCCGTTGTCATGGCAACGTATGTGCTTGGGGAAGACAAACGTTTCAGCAGTCGCTTCGTTTTAATATCGTGAAAGAGGTGCCAAGGCAACATTGAAAGCGTATTGGTCGAGCGTGAGCAAACTAGGCTGTGATTGGTCACTTTAAACCAATCAGCACGATCGTGTACTTGCCTTTTACACACCATAGAGCCGTCTAACACTGTTACAGACCGGGTTTGGTATCAAGCTATTAGCACAGAAAGCTAACATGTCAGGGGTTAAAAAGGAGTTTGAACAAACTTTCACTTTTCGCCTTCTTCCCGCCAGGAAGTTCTCTTTTCTGGAAGAAAAGGAGACAGTGGACCTGTTGATGAAATGGTGAGGTTAAAAGAAAGTTACATACACAACAGATGTGTCGCCATCTTCTGGGTGGTAATCAACACTATTTGTCATTTTTCGTCCAGGTCCATGCTTGGGAGACTCTCAGCACAAACGTTCAGCTTTGACCAGAAGTTCACCCCGTACGCTGGTGAGAGGTTCGCACTGGTAAGCCGTGGTGTTATTGTACAATATAATTGGACTGATCGATCCCAATACAATATCTACATTGGGAATCGATCGATACTGTCGTAATGAAATGTACATTTTGCAGTATTCGTGTAGTTCTCAAGTATACATCAATGAATCAGCATGGTATGCTTATTGTTTTCCAATACTTAACGAGATTACTACATTTAGTTATCTAATGAGGTTTTAAAGAGGACCTATTATGCTGTTTCCACATCTAAATGTAGTTAGAATGTTGTATTCCCGTGTTAAACAATGCCAAATGTTCAGATAATGAGGTTTGCGCATTTTAAAGTGAGCCCTGACAGAAGTTTGGGATGGCTCAAAACGCTCTGTTTCACAGTGTTTCACTGTGACGTCACAGTGAGCCAGACTTCCTCATATGGGCGTCCTGGGTACAATCTTTTTCGGCTTGCCCTCCCCCTCCTCTGCTGTTTGTTGACGATATCGTGGTAGCTCCTCTATTGGAGTCTATAATTCAATACAAAGGTCAGAAAATGAGCATAATAGGTCCCCTTTAAATATTTAACCTTGAGACGTGCAAGTCCAAGTCATGTCTCACAGATTGAGACAAGTCTAAAGTAATATGATATATAATATGACAGACAAAGAAGACTGATAACTAGTCCAGCTGCTCATAAAGTGACAATGACAGCGATTTAGCAAGATTTGGCAGAGCCAATTGATGTGTTTGTGGGCAACCCAATAGTATTGATGGCCAATCCACCACTGGTTGTCTTATATTGTTAAATTGTTGACAAATATTACACAAGTATAGGTAGTATAATGTCAGTATACCTATCGGCGATACTGGCCCTGTATTTACTTAGAAATTGATCGAAACTCATAGACCATGAAAGACTGTGATAACACATTTGTGAAGTTGAGTGAAATATCGTTTGTGTTGTTGATGACTTTTGTGGTGTTCTGTTACCATCGCTCTCCACGCAGTGCTTCTTCAGAGATGCCAAGGTGTTATCCAGTCTGAGAATGATGGCAGCCTGGGAGCCTCTTAGTATGTCCTTTCATCTTTTTATACTTTAAAGTCATCTGATGGTTCACACTAGCTTTTGGGCGAATTAATTAATATGTCATTAGTACCGATATCCAGGGTTGTATTAGGAACAGAGAGAGTGATATTTTGCTCTATCAATATGTTTTGTTGTTGTGTTGTTCATAATGTTACATGCTGTTGTATGTATATATTATTTACATACAAAAAGCGGGCTGCATGGCGGTCTAGTGGTTAGCGCGCAGACCTCACAGCTAGGAGAACCGACACCCTCGGCCATCTCTGTGTGGAGTTTGCATGTTCTCCCCGTGCATGCGTGGGTTTTCTCCGGGTACTCTGGTTTCCTCTCACATTCCAAAAACATGCTAGGTTAATTGGCGACTCCAAATTGTCCATAGGTATGAATGTGAGTGTGAATGGTTGTTTGTCTATATGTGCCCTGTGATTGGCTGGCGACCAGTCCAGGGTGTACCCCGCTTCTCGCCCAAAGACAGCTGGGATAGGCTCCAGCACCCCCCGCGACCCTCGTGAGGATAAGCGGTAGAAAATGAATGAATGAACATACAAAAAGCAATCTGAGGAAATGAGAGCCAATCACAGTTTTTTGTCTTGTTTAGGTATTTTGCAAGATTGACGTTGTTTTGATCAAACAATTGTATACAATCAAAGGTAATAGGGTAAAATATGTGGTCCTGTTACAATGTTTCATGGTTACGTACAAGTTCACATTAAGTAATTAAAAATATAATTTTGGTCCGTAAACAGGAGATTCGCTCACTGTGTGCGGCTGACATGCAGCGACACTATTCTCAACATTGGACTGTTGCAACCATCATTAAGGATAAACATTGTATTGTAACTATACCCTGATGTTGTCACACCCACACACAGTCAGGACTCATGTCACGTTCACGGACAGTTTGAAATCACAAAACTCTTTACTTCAACTCACAACTTCCAAAGCAGTTGTGAACAAATTAAAAGCAAAGCACAAAAAGAGTCCAGCATCTTCAACAATTTCAAATATCTTTATCTGCAATACTGGCCCTGTATTTACTTATCCAGCCACACACACACGTTTAACTCTTTGTTATTCGCAGACAAACCTGTCGTGTCTGTTGATGTGGAGGTGGTACCATGCACAAAAATCTCAATGGACCTATTTGACCCCATCTACACTTGTGGCATTGTGGGCACCTCAGGACGCATCGCCGTATGCTTCCACGAGGTCTACCCTGACTACGACAAACTGCGAGAGGTGGACCTTTCTTTTTTATTTTACAGCTTGGTGTTTGTTTGTTCTCTCCCTTCTCACCACCGTCCTTTCTCTGTGCCTGTAGATGCTGCAGGATGAGGACTCAGAGCACTACTACGTGGTCGGAAGAGCCGAGCGAGGGGAGTTTCTGTTTCACCTCTTCAAGCATCTCTGCCTCGGAGGAGAGCTGAATCAATATGAAGACACCGTTGAGCCTTATGTCAGCACCACCAAGAAAATATACAAAGATCTCATTAGGTGGGCATAATCCATGTCTCAGTGGTTTTCAAATTGGGGATGTATATACACTTTTGTATGTATATATATATATATATATATATGTATACAAAACAATGTTAATATTAATTCAATAAAGTTTATAATTTCATTTTACACCATCTTTATAATCTTAATATAGGGCACTTTAAGTTGATTATTATTTTATGTGCACAAAGCTCTATTTGTAATGAAGTCAATTACCGTATAATTGACCGTATCATTAACTGTACAGGCAGTGTTGCAAGTCATATTTATACCACTATAACTGTCTACAGTGTTCAAAAGGATCCAGAAAGTAAAAAGATCAGTGTTGTCTCAACGGTGCTCAAAGTCTACGTCTTTGTAAGTCTGCTTTTCATTTAATGACAAGGTTCACATTATGAATGAAAATTTTGCTTGATGTTTTATAATTGTTTATAATTGCGCGTTTTATCATGCAGGATGAATCCGGTCGACGTTACCCTGGGACACAAGAGGAAGAGCAGACATTTGCCTACATGATAGTGGACCCCTTCAAACGCCATGTAACTCTACTCTGCCACTGTTTTGGTATTGGAAACATGTCCCTATAAGATCATTAAGAGGCCTTCTGAATTCATGAATTGCACAATTAAATTTTACAATATGTAAGGTAAATGCTGTGCTCGCAGAAATGGTCATAAGGATGAATATTTTTTTGGTCTATTTTTCCCTTTTCTTTTTTCTTTTGCCCTTCTTCACAATAGTGGAAGGAGTTTATCCTGATTTAGAAGGATAAGACCTTCCCCTTTTCTTTTAAAGGGGAAGGCATTCTAACTCCTGACATATGATATTGTTCTTAGTTGTTAATGCAGTTATATTTTATAGTAATACATATATATTTCTATGAATATTTATATATTTATATTAGTATATAGCGACGATATATTTCCCCTCAAAATAACATGTTTTTTAAAATGAAACAAAAACGTGTTACGATTATATACATTCAGACATAAACAATTGAGAACTGCCTGTCAAAACAGCTGCGTTTATTTCCGGCTTTTGTTGACTCATGGGAAATGAAGTCTTTCTTGCACATGGATCATACCAAACTTTGTGTCCATCGGAAATACTAGTAAACATGATTGTCGCCTTTTGTTTGAAATAATAGCATGGTGTTGTTTTGTTAAGTGTCGTAAAACACAATTAGAGTCATTTAAGTGCAGTATAACACGACATTTTGGACAAAAAGATTAAACGTGACCCCCTTGTACGGTTGATGAATATAGGGCGTCCGCTTCACGCTAGCCCTCTTTCGGTCGGATTACAGCTGAGGCAGCACGCAAAAGGGACTGCTTAAAACGTCGAATAAAACACAAAGTAAGTGTTCATAAAAGTTTAGTATGTTTGTCCTGAAACTTTCACAAATAGTCTGAGTCTGGAATGCGAATATATGAATTTTACAGTGGCTACGCGCCACGTGTTCAGTGGCCGTGCAAGTTTGCGAAGCTGTCAAACAAACTTGCTTGAACTTGCCTCACGAGTCACTGACAACATGTATATTTACACATTTTCTGAAATTATGTCTATCAGTTGTCGAATATGGTTGACTATTAAACTATGAGCGTTACTAGTTTGTCACTGCCCAGTTCTTTCATAACATTCCATAACATTAGATACATCTGGAAATGCAAAACCTTCAGTTCTACTTCCTATGTTTTTCAGTTACCAGAGGTGAGTGTTTTAAAAATATATGCTCTTAAACATGCTTCTTGTTGAATTAATTGAGAGAAATTGTTTGCCAATTGATTTGCACATCTTGCATGTAAATGATCAGTGTTTATTGCAACAGCATTGAGACTCCTAATTGTGTCATTGTGCAAGTGTAATTGGTATGATGATAATGAAGTATTTTCATGCATTTGTTATAATGGAAGCTTGATTGTACTAACAGTGACTTGTGCGCATTTTAAAAATAATTTATGGGAGACTTGTGCAAGTTTTTTTTTTTTTTGCCATTGTATGCTTTTGTTTTATTGGGCTTGAACTTGAATTTTGGCCTTGATTTGTGTTTTAATTTACGGGAGCATACTGTATCATTATCATTTCAATTGGCTCATATAATCTTTTTGTGCTTTTATTTGAATTTTGGAATAATGCTTTTCATTGGCTCTCTTCATTAAACGCTTGTATGGTTTAATTTATTTGTGCTTGTAAAATATTGGAATCATTGAAAAGAAATTGCAGTAGAACCTCTGGTAGTCACCCGTTTTTCCCAGTGTTATAATACGCTTTACTGTCATACAAGCGTAGTGTATTAATTAAATTAGAAAATTACAATTTTGCCCTGTGAAAGTTTCTTTTTCTGATATGTGGTTATCACCACCTTTCATATTTACCACTGCTCCTCAAACGTGGCATGACAAGAAAGCCGAAGAAAAAACAAAACGCACTTTAATCACATAGAAATATAAAAGTTGAATTTGAAATTTGTGGCAAATTCCAAAATTAACCAATTTGAATATTGGAGGTTCCACTGTAATTTGTTTGAGATTGTTTGATAGAGCAGAGGAAATGCTGCAAAAATATAACTTAAAGGTGTAATGTGAGCTTGATCCATTAGCTTTAATTGCCTGACTTGTGCACCCAACTGATGGTTTGAATCAAAACACTTTTGTGGTATAAAACACGAGAAACTCTCTAACAGCGTCCTGAAATTGAAATGGCTTTTTGATTATCACCCCTGAATGAGAATGTGTTAAAAGTTCTCCTGTGATGTGTCCCAGAAAGCTAGGTGCCACCTGTTGCTTCTCTTCTCTCATAACGCAACTCAAAAGTGTCAAGAACCTTTTTCAAAGAACCATGGATCTGTTTGGGGCAAACGGCTCAGAACAGGGAGCAACTCCTCAGGACGGGAACACCATCAGCGGAGCCGGCCTCCAGTTTGGGAAGATGCGGCGCCATGCACGCTTGTCCCAGTCAGAGAACCAGAGCTCTGGGCCTGAAGAGTGCTTGAGCTCCTCCGTGGAGATGGGCAGCTCATATGGCCGAAGCCCTGCCCTTCAGAGCACGCATGGAGGGCATGCAAGGAGCCCCAACACCAGGGGCCCATGGAATGCCCACACAACACGCCCCCAGCAGGATGGCACCCAGGTCCCCATAGTGAAGTCTTCCGGCACCCCTCACCGCCGCTACAGCAGAGGCCGCAATCGCACCTCGTCTGAGACAGAGAAGGGCGGCAGAGGCAGCAGGGAGCCCAAGGCCAGGAAGAGGGGCATCTCTGGGAGTGAGAAGTACGACACACGAGGAAATGGCACAGATGTTCGACTACTTTTGTCTGTCTTGCATTATTGTTTGGCCTTTTACTTTTTTATTTTAAAGCTGAACAGATGGAGGTGGAAGTGAAACTGCTAAATGTGGCTGATTTGATTAGTAGTTCAAAAAGAGCTCATCTCAGAGTTAAAGGCCTTTTGTGTGGTAATCCTGCTGACCAGACATGGCTGCCAGGGGAATGTGTTGATGGGGACACAAGCAGGCCGTTTGTCGCGTTGTGGCATGGGACTATTTTCTTTTTTTGACTCAGTTATTTTGACTGGACACTTCATTATATACAAGAGTAGCCTTTACAAAGCTCAGTTCTGAAAGTAAAACTATATTGTGGTGTGTTTTGTATTGGATATCATCAGATTGTGCGGGTGTACCTAATGAAGTGTCTCACTGTAGATCTCAGCGTAGTAATGTCATCATAACATAGCTGAGCATCTCACGTTATGTCTGTCGGTCTCTTAATGTCTCACTGTTTGTTCCGCAGCACCAAAATGAGTGGACTGCAGTGCCTGGCCTCGGAGAATGTCTGGTTTGACAAGCACCGCTACGATGAGTCCGAGAAGAAATTCTACGAGGGCTTGAACGGACCCGCCCCCAAGCAACAACAGGTCGGTGACTTGCTTGTGCTGTTGGTTGAACATGTGTACAGTACACTGCAACCCCTGAAAGGTCTTGCTGGCCTCTGTTGGTTTAAAGCACTTTTACATCATGGCCAGAAGCAACTGTATGTGTGCGCTCGATTTAGAAGCCTTTTCGCCCGTGAGGTCAGGTGGTTTGGCAACTGTCTCAACTGCTACGGAGCTAAATAAAGCCCATAATATCTTGACTTCAACTATTTCAAAGGCGGCTAGTTTTCATTTCCACAGTGAGAACATGTCAGCTGCACCCCCATGCGAGGTATTTGGGTCATTGTTGTGTACTTTTACTGCCACCCTGAATCAGCTTGACATGGTTAGATAAGAGCAAGTGCTGACTGTCAGCCTGCTGCTGCTCCCTAAAATCCCTAAAAATGTACAAGTCTTAAGCTAATGTGCTATCCAGGTCGGTCGGCAGTGTTCATGCTGTTTAAAACCTTAACTGTTTAACCTTTTAAAATAGCTTTTGTGTTGCCATTCATGTTAGCATATGCTGTCTCACAGTCAAACTGCAGCTTGGGTAGCAGCTACTGTAGCTAGTAGCCCACCCTCCACAAAGAGGCTGAATGAGATGAGCGGCCACTCTCCCTGTTCATTCCACTTATAGAACCAATGTGCACAGACAGATGCAGAGTGACCCCTCTTGTCATCCAGCCTGTGTGACACACAGGCGAGCAGACACGCATACATACATGCATATCAATTTATCGAGAACATCATAATTATCAACCAGGGCAAGAAGGTGCATGGACTATATTGAATTGTAGTGAAGCTTTGCTTCGCTTCAACCCACCTGCTTCTATATGGTCTTAAATGTAGGGATATGAACGATGTTTCTTTGTCTGTTTTCTTTGTTTAACCTTCTCTTCGTCCTCCCATCACTTGCGCTTTAAATGCTGCAGGTGAAAAGCTCCCTGCAGCAGGCCAAAGGGCGCCCGCAAAAACGTCAGCACAGAAATGTAAGTCCGCTCTGTTGGAGCGTGTGTGTGCGTAACAACGCATGGCCGTGATGGACGATGTATATCCTTAGTTGCACGCAGTGTGTCTTAATTGTTTTGGCATTGTTTTTGATCATCATCATCATTGTCTTTGTATCATCATCATGCTCAGAATCACAATCAAAAAGGGCTAATTTGTTCTGAATTACTGCTTAATTATGTACATCCATTTGTGGCTTAATTGCATCCCACTGGGTTACATTACTTTCCTGTGTGTAGAACATGTCATTTGTTTTCATACTGTACTTGATAAATCTCAACATGGGCCAAAATGGTGGCTCCTTTTCCTGTAATATTGACAAAATAGAATATCAATACATGTAATACATTATGTCACCACCAGGTAGAGCACTGCACTTTTCTACAACCATGAATTTGTTTTTACTAAGCATGGCGCTGATTCATTAGCGGAATCGGGAATCTGACGAGCCTTGTATATCCTTATGAATTTGGAACCTTTGCATGGGAATATGTACTATGCCTACGTTCACACAGCAGGGTGATACCAAATTAGATGATTGTTTTTCCATAAAATCAGATAATTTTAATAATTAATTGCCAAAAAATGTGACATGTGAACACAATGCATTGGGGAAGCGGACGTGCATGCGTGCAAGTGTGTTTACAGAAGTAAACATCCAAAATTTGTGTTCTCAGTCCTGGGGCATCGGTGTCAATTTCAATGATTTGTGCAATCAGAGACGTTTCCTTACCCAAATTATTCTGCGTAGGAGATAAAGAACAAAGACGGCAAAACATTAGCATGAGACGTCACCGACAGATGTTTGAAATAACGTTTGGATGACTAGAAGAACTTTTGTCGACATCTGTGTCTAACTCCCACGCATGTCTTTTGACGATGTATTTGTTGGATTTACATGAACCAAACGTTCCGACTGCAGTTGCATCGGGTACATACCATACATATCTAATTTATATCTGCATATGAAAGACTCCTGGGTTGCATTTGGAAAAACTGTGGATTCTACCATTCCCACTGAAAAATGTGTGGAAAAAAAAATCTGAATTGACCTGGTATGAACCTACACAATGAGTTGTGTAGGTTCCTCCGTGACGTGCACAAAAAAATGAATTAAAGTGCTCAAACACATCTGAACCACTCTGGTTGACATCAAGATGCTAATCAATAGGATCCAAATACAGTCTGTAAGATGTTGTGTGCATGTATTAGAAAAGTAATACAAAGGATAATCATACTGTAACATGGAGGTTCTCCCAGTAGGCTACAATCATGAAATCATAACATGCTTGCCAACATGAAATTGCTACAGGGTGAAGGTGTGAATCATAGCATGGCTTTAATTACTTTTCTGTGCTTACCTTCATTCAATGTCTATCTGTTCTTCTCCCTTCCCTCGCCTTCCACAGTCTTCCTCACATTCAGCTGGAGACCAGGAGCTGATTGCATGCATGAAGAGCCTGGAATTGGAGAACCAGTCTTTGCACAAAGGTTAGCACAATTAATGCACAAGGCTTAAGGCTTATGCTTATTTTTCTGCCCTTTTATATTAAGTTGTGGACTCCGATAGAGCAGGTACACACAATAACGTGCACAGAAAGCTTTAGAGATCTTCCAGAATCTGCGCCTATTTCAGTGCATTTCCTTGGCTTTCCAAGTTTTCATTTATTCCACCGATGGCCACCTCCGGGCACGCCCACTCGGCTGTGATTGGTCACACTTCTGTGCTAACGTGGTGAAATCTTCACAGTGCAGCAGAGCAGGTCGTATTTGGGAACGCCCATATAAGGAAGTCCATCTCACTATGACATCACAGGGAGCCGGTGTTAGAAACCGAGCATACAGTGCCATCCCACTCTTCTCACTCAAATTTGTAAACCTCATCTGAAATTGTGGCATCGTTTAACGTGAAAATACACCTTTCTAACATTTATAGGTCAGAAAATGATAATACTGTAGGTCCCCTTTAAACTTAGCTGATCTTAGCATGACTGCAGCTTTTGTTTTGTTTCAGTGGTGGGGGACATGAGGGCCGCCCTGCAGAAACTGGAGTTAAGAGTGGCTCAGCTGGAGAAGAACCCTGCATCAGCCCCCGTACCCGCAGTCAAGGTAGAAGAAGGCAAGAGACATGTCTTTTTACGTTTATCGCCTCTTTAATCCTGTTTTTCAACCAGGCCACGCCCATCCAGGTTGCCCCAGCCGGAAAGGTTGTGGTGGAAGAGAATGACGACAGCGACAACGATGTCGACTTGTTCGGTAGTGACGACGACGAAGATGAGGAGGCGGCTCGTCTCAAGCAGGAACGTGTGGAGGCGTATGCCGCCAAGAAGGCCAATAAACCCGTCTTGATCGCCAAGTCATCAATCTTATTGGACGTGAAGCCCGTAAGCAACACTGCTCTCCTGTTTTAGTAGCTAATGTTTAGGAGCCAACTCAACTTTTTTTGTCCGGTTTAGTGGGATGACGAGACAGACATGACCAAGCTGGAGGAGTGCGTCCGCTCGGTGCAGATGGACGGGCTCCTGTGGGGGGCATCCAAGCTGGTGCCAGTGGGCTACGGCATCAAGAAGCTGCAGATCAACTGTGTGGTAGAGGATGATAAAGTGGGCACAGACATCTTGGAAGAGGAGCTTACCAAGTTTGAGGACTATGTGAGTACAAAAACACTTGGTTTTTAGTGCAAAAATCTTTATTTGAAGTGTAAAATCTAGCAAACATGAGTTTTGCTCACTCTTACAGGTCCAAAGTGTCGACGTTGCTGCCTTCAATAAGATCTGAACAAAATGCTGCTCGATGGTACATGAAATTAAAATGTAAAAAATCCCTGAGCAACTTGTGCCTTATTTGGCCTCTTTATATTAGCACTGGCCACAATATTAGGCACACCTGCACAGTCTGGGGTCAAGTCGGAGACAAGCACCTCGAGGCATCTTGTGACTGTGCAAGTGTCACTAATACTGTGGCCGAAGTCTTTACAGGGAGCACAACTTCAAAGTAGAACCTAATCCAACCCAAAATCCTGGATACACAGGCTGGCTGAACGTAGTCTGTACACTGTGAAGGTGAACCATGCCATCAGACACGTTGTAGAAGGACAAAACCCCACCCCTAAAGTTCAGATACACTCCTATCCTGTTGCCGCATGGTGTGGCCAAGCTGACGCCATGCTTAGCGTGCCGAAACACGCACCCGCCGTGCGAGCAGTCCAGGCTCCAGGATTTGGAATTGTGGCCCAGTTTGCTGTCGCTGCCGCCACCGCTCCTGCTCATGCTCCTGTAGCAAATGCCCACAGAAGCCCCGCCCTTACCAGTCCACTCCACCTCCCAGTAGCAGCGGCCTGCCATACCGGCCCGACACAGTACCTGAGCCCAGCTGGTGAAGCGGTCAGGGTGCGGAGGGTACGGCTGGGGCTCGGAGCGCGTGGTCACCGCTCTGTGGTCCTCGGACAAGCTCAGGTATGGGTTGGCCGTGTTGAGGTCCAGTGTTAAATCTTGGTTGTCTGTGCATACCAATTACATTTAAAAAAATAGACGACAATAGGCTTTAAAAATGAAAAATCATACTCACAGTGTAAAAATTCTTCTCTGGTCCTTGGTTCTGAGTCATACGGTATGTGAGAATCTACAGTTACTAGAAGGATGATATGAAGAAAGATGAGTTAATGACCAAAATCAACAAAAACCAACTTGTTTGCATATACCTTTGGTCTTTTCCAAGGGACTTGGATTTCTGGTTTCCTTTAGCGAAAACACTGAAAATGAAGACAAATGGACCTAAGTGTTCATCCCCGAAACAACTTGTCATAAAGAGTATCATGTGCTGTAGACTTGCCTTTATCTGAGATTCTGTTGTACTCCATCTGGAGGCTTTCATCCAGACTGTTCCTCAGCTCTGCCAGGCCACCTCTGATGCTTTTATACATCAAGTATGGAAATGTGTCAGTGTTGGGAATCTGCACCCTCTTGGATGGGAAATGAAGGGATCTGCACTTCTGCAGAGATGAGCAAATCACATTACATTAAAAAAAATACCTCTATTGAACACTTCTGCCTCACCTGAAGGAATTGGAGATGGTCGTCCATGCGAGAGAGATTCTCCAGCTCCTCCTCGCCCCTCCTCAACTCTGTCGTATCCCGCTCCACCTTCTCCAGAAGCTGGTTGGTCTGATTGAGGGCCACCCGCTCTCGGCCTCGGATCATGTCCTTCACGTCGCTCCTATGCTTCTCAATGACGCGGATAAGCTTGGTGAAGATCCTCTCGCTTTCCTCCACCGCCGCCTCAGTGGTGTGCTGCTTGAGATCAACAATCATTGGCAATTTTTGTATTGAGGAAAAAAGATCACGATAACAAAACGCAGCCCCATGTTGCTTTTTTTGTGTGTTCAAACCATTGTGTCCCACAAATTCCGCCTAGCAACAAGCATTCTAGTCCAACCAATGGAGTGATACTTGTGAGCTAACATGTTACTGATGGTTTTCAATGATTCATGTTGACTATCCAGATTTTTAGTTGAAGGAAAGTGTAAGTGTGTGTGTGTGTTGGGGGAGGGGAGGTACATAAAAAAACAATTTTTTAGCATGGAATAATTTCAGCTACAAACATATCTAATAGTCTAAAAATATATAATATTTAATATTTAGTACATACAGTAACTTTAGGCTTGATGGTAATCTTTTTTAACAGCAACAATCATACGTGATCTTGCTGTTTCACACATACTGCTTTAGTACATTATTGGAGGTGACCCCCCAAAAAAGTTGGTTATTTCCCCCTAGAATTATTTCATATAAAAACAAATGTTATTAAACCTCAAAAGTTAGTGTTCTCACTTTAATGTATCTGACCACATATCGTAGCTCCTTCTCCACGTCCTTTAGGTTCTGCTCGCACTTCAAAGATGCTTCTTGGAGTTTTCTCTACAAAAGATCACAAACAGACTTAATTTAGTCCCCCCTCAAATGATGACAACCAATGAAATATTTTCTACAATGTGAGCTTATGGACAGAAAAGGGTGTCAAATCATAATTGCCCGCTATGCTCATAGCCAATACATTGCAATGATTTGCAGTAATCAGCATTTAAGTTTGTTTTTCGTTACTGTTGCAGTTATTTTATACTCTGCGATTACTTACCTGTTGTTCTGTACGCTCGTCCACCAGTTGCACGACCTCATGACCCTTGTGTTTACTTTTCACACACCGTGAGCATGCGCCCTCATGGTCCACTCGGCAGTAGCTCCTCACTACTTTATGGTGATAAGGACATAACTTCTCTTCAGAACGTTTAGTTGTCTGTGGAAAACACAATCACAGACCCAGAACATCACTTCAGTGTTAAGTGTGGACATGTGCAGGACTTCATATACGTACAACCACAACAAACGGTCTCATACATTAATGTCCTAGGTTCCCAAAGTGGGGTAGGTGAATAAAAATGTAAACACAATTACGAGTGTGCCTGAACGCCTCACAGTCCTGTGTACATCATTTGTGCGCATAAAGTTTGATTATTTTGTGCATTAAGAGTATTTAACCAGTGAAATGTATTCTTTATTTCAAGTTAAGATAAAAGGGTTTATGTTTTAAGTGTCCAGAAGGCGTAATAGATGGTACGCATGCGCATCACAACTTCAACCCAAAAACAAATATGGCAGCCGTGATTGTGCAGTGATATCGTGCTGGTCAATTTAAAAATAAATGAAATTTTATTTTACTGTAATATTGTTGGTGATGAATTGCTCGCATAAATCTACATCTAAATTCATACATCTACAACAACCGCAACAATGGCGGACAAAAGTTCCCTGATGAACTCACACGACCGCCGACAAAAATGTACTATACAGTGAATATAATCCATAACTGGACGAAATGCCCAGTGGAATATACGTCCAGCGTTTAACATAACATCACCCACTCATGGTCTGGCATTCGTATTTTCAGTATTAAAAGAATATTTTTGAAAACAATAAATGGCTGTGCTGTAAACATACCGTTTGTCCCAAAGCGGCTGGAACCAGGCTGTGGCCACGCCCCCGGAAGCGTTCGTCGTGAGCCCTCAGGTGAGCCGCACAGTAAGACTCCGAGCACGTGACGCATGACGTCACTGCCTTGCTTTTCTTGCCAGTACAAACTCCACATTTCACCTCTTCCGTAGAAACTGGAGGACCCGGTGGCTCTTGAAGTCCACTCTTCACTAGTTTCTCCACCAGTTCGCCCAGTACAGTGTTCCTGTTGAGCTGAGGTTTCGGGCTGAACAACTGCCTGCATTGAGGGCAGCTGTACTGGCCCTTCTGCTTGGTTCTGTTCCAGTAGTCTTCAATGCAGTTCAGGCAGTAGCTGTGTCCGCAGGGGATCGTCACCGGGTCTCTCAGGACCTCCAGACACACAGAACAGCTGAACTGATCCTGTTCTACAGAGATTGTCGTTGCTGCCATTTTCTACCATGGACACGGCGACTCTGCTGAGGGACGAAAGGGGGCGTTCCCAACAGGTGTACAAACAAGGTTGGTGGATCGATCCAAATACCGATACCAATGACAGTATCAGTGTTATGCTAGCGTGATACTATTGATATTTTTCATAGCTCTTAATTTGTGTTCACATACAGTATACTCACTAATGAGATGATTACATTGTTTACCTAAAATCAGGCGTTTTAACTAGCATGATTGATTATTAAACTTTTCAAGTAAAACTTATCGGTATTGGCAAAGTGTCTTATTTACTTAGTAGCGGAATGATACCAAATTTGAAGCACTGTGATCAGGTTACAGCTGCTGGAGGCATCCAATCAGGAGACAGGAGAATTCCACTTACAAAGTCAACTGTATGTGCAGGGTGTGTATACATGACACATAATCTTAAATGTATGAAAACATTATGTACATATTTTTTTTAATGATACAAACCCAAATAATATATTACATGTGTATTATTAATCCTTTACAATTTTTCATAAAATATACAGCCCTGGTGAGTCTGGCTTCTAGTGCTGCACTGTCCTGCAATGAATATCAATGTCAAAAGTACTGCCAAAGTAATAGTAACTGGTGTGTGTATGTGTAACACTAACAGGCTCACAGGCTTGTAAGGTAATAAAAGTGTGGTTCAGATGTGGCGTAATAAAAAGTAAAGTTGAGGAAGAGAAGAAGTGGTATGTAACATGATTATAATCAATGTCCACATTCAAATATTATTTCTTTCTGGGGTGACTGCGGCGCTGATTCCTCTGCCTGGACCTTGAAGGCGTCAGTTTGGAGCCTGTAGAGACAAACAGCACAGTATTGTTGATTACTGATATATGCTTGACTGAACATATTATTATCGTTGTGTAGTCTCTTCATTTTGCAATAGAACTGACAAAAAACATCAATTAATAAAAAAAATGGATGATCAAAAAATACATATCACACAGTCATATGCTTTTATTTCTGTGTTGATGCTTTGAAAAGTGAGTGAAATGTGTATGCATTGCTTAAGGAATATTGAGCTGCTCCTTTGATTCTTTGCTACAGTGTTATGAAACAAAAATAAATTTCTAGCATAACAGGGGCTCTTAACATGCAGAATAGTCATTATCAAATGTATACCAGGTGTATCACAAATAGGGCTGTCAATCGATTAAAACGTTTAATCAGGATTAATCACATTTGCCCATAGTTAACATGGAATCGCAGATAGAAATACGTTTGTTATCTATAATGAGTAGTGGTAAACAATTCAATGATAATTACATTACATTTTATATAAAGGGATATCAATTTCGGAAATATGGGCCATTATTATTAACAAAATAATACACAGTCAGAAGCACATTTTTTATCACTATTTTTCTTTATTATTAGAATATTAGCTCTTAAACTCGCCCACAAAGGTTCATCAAATACAAAATATGAGCGAGTAAGACCTCTCACATTGACACAAACATCTTTTTTTGACTACAGCATTCGCTCAAAGTAAGATTTGTTTGTTTAGGTTATTGCTTTTAAATTCTAAATGTTTGTGAGTAGAAAAGCCAATTTACAAACATTCAGAAACAATTATTATTACACATTAACAATGCATATAATATATAAACAAGGCATCTCATGAAATGTACAAATGAAAATCCCTAAAACACATTTTATCTTTGAGCAATTGAACAATAGTCATAAAACATTTAGTCAAAATTGCAAACTCAATGTCATTTCATTTTTTGTTTAAAACCCAGTCATTAAAATACATAGATATTAATGTAATATTACAGTAAACATTTGATTTGAACTATTATTTCAAAATTCCCCTAATTTGTACTATTTTGTTTGACACTTCTTGAACACACCATCCACTGTTCACCAATGCACAAATGGACTATACTATGCTGTATTTCCATTTATTATATTTATCATATCTATCATACTATGCTGTAAAACCATTTCATTTATTTTATTTTTAGATTAGTCATTGAGTATTTATTATATTTTCATTGTATTTTTTGTTATTAAAAACAAGTTCTACATTTAAAATTATTTATAAAATATTTTGATTAATGTAATCCATTATTTTTTTATTATTTTACCAACACGGCGGTGCATTATTACCAAAAGGTGAGAAGACAAAAGTGGGCACTGCAGGTCGAGGAGCGGAGTTGAAAGAGCTCAGAGGACTTTGGTCCAGGTCCGGTGACGGGTTCACTGCAGATACTGACACACACACACACACACACACACACACACACACACACACACACACACACACACACACACACACACACACACACACACACACACACACAACACAGGAATCAAGCGTGTGGCGTCAGTACATGTGTGCCGACTCAGCAAGCTGAAGCATAAACAAACATGCTGAGTAAGCAGCTGGTGTAGTTGTGATGAAAAATAAGATAATATGAATTCTATTTCATGTATTGACAGAACACATTTTATGACAACATGCAATTTTTTTGGTTCGCTTTGATAGGTGTGCAATACACACTTTGGCCACTAAAGGCCGCTGTTTACACGCATGGTCAGGCTGCCGTTGATGAGGTTATAATGTTGACTCACCTGTTGCTTCCATTTGAGCAGGATAATGGACATTTCCCATTGGCGTTACTTCTGCCTGGGCAGGGACGGCGGGAGAATCCATAATGACCACATCTCGCACTACATGGGAACGGTAATGCACACAATCAATATCACAATTTAATTTGTGTCAGTAAGTAAAAAAAATGACTCAAACATATCAATTTTTGGCACTCTTGTTGCAGTACGTAAAGCGGCGGGGCTGATCAGAGTGGAATGCATTAATTGGTTGACAGAACAGTCACTTCCCTATGTACTGTATCCATCTATCCATTTATATACCTCTTGTCCTCATGAGGATCACAAATTAGTATGCTGGAGCCTATCCCAACTGTGGTGGGGTAAAAGCGGCCAATGACAGGACATGTGTTATAGATATGATAAATTAAATATTATGTTTTCATTTAACGATGTTTATTCATATGTAAAGGGGTAAACCTTACAAAATCAGCAAGTGTTTATGGTGGTAAGATTTATCAGTCTGGGAAAGGTTATAAAGCCATTTCTAAAGCTTTGGGACTCCAGCAAACCACAGTGAGAGCCATCATCCACAAATGGCAAAAACATGGATCAGTGGTGAAACTTCCCAGAAGTGGCTGGACAACCAAAATGACCCCAAGATGGTCCCCACGACCTTTGGAAAAATACTGTGGTCTGACGAGACAAAAGTTGAACTTTTTGTAAGGGGTGTGTCCCATTACATGTGATGTAAAAGTGTAAAAGTAACGCCACATTTCAGAAGAAAAATACCATACCAACAGCAAAATATGGTGGTGGTAGTGTGATGGCCTGGGGATGTTTTACTGTTTCAGGACCTGGAAGACTTGCTGTGATAAAAGGAACCATTAATTCTACTGTCTACGAAAACATCCTTTAGTAGAATGGTGGGCCATCTGTGACCTTTAGCTGAAAAGTGGGTTCATGTTTGAAAAGCCTCCAATGTGGCTGAATTGCAACAATTCAGCAAAGATGAGTGGACCAGAATTGCATGTAAGAGTCTCATTGATGTTGTTGCTGCTAAGATTAAGATATGCCTTTATTCGTCCCTCAGTGGGGAAATTTGTAAAGGGTGGCCCAATTAGTTATTAGGGCAATCACTTTTCCACATAAGGTCATGTAAAATTTGTTTTGTCCTTCAATAATATTAAGTTTCATTTAAAAACTGCATTTTGTTTTCTGTTGTGTTGTCACTGACTAATATTGACATTTTTGGATGATCTTAAACATTTAAGTGTGACAGAAATCAGGAAGGAGGCAAACACTGTTTCAAACCACTGTTATGTTCTTATGTATGTATGTTGCTTTTGTTATAAAATAAATAAAATATTTGGGACTTCAATGGTGGCTGATGTTATGTTGGAAGGACAAAATAAGTGAATACATAAACAAACACAAACCTTTCTCATAAATGCTGACAAATCCTCCCTGGCCGACTTCCTGCAGCAACTCTTTGTAGTCACACACTGCTTTTGTGGCCGGGTCAAAGGTCAGGTTGTGGTTGATGGCAATGGTAGGTAAAGCTGGCGACGCAGGCATGGCTTGGAGGGACTGACAACTCTGTCGTGAGAGAAGAATCACGTTAATGTGATTGAGTGTAATGTTAGCACTGAAGCTAAGCTAATGTTGCTAATGTTTGTATCATCCTACCACTCCTTAATGTTACATTGCTGTGTATGCTGTGTAAAAAGTAGATAAAAGACCACAGTAGTGCTTCCTTTTGAAGACAGACGTGGACACGGTTCATTAGCATTAAAGCTACAGACACACAAAACACCATGTTACCAAAAGCACTTTTAAACTATCTACATTCCAACATTAAGGCTCCGAACCTGGAGAAAGTACAGGTGGTCCTCAGTGAGCGCCAGCTTGTCCAGCTCAGCTTCCCTCCTCTTCAGTTCTGTGATCTCCTTCTGGATCTTCTCCAGCAGTTGGTCGGCCTGATTGACCACCAGCTTCTCCTGGGCTTTGATCAGCTCGCGCACTTCGAAACGCTTCAGATCAATGGAGCGGATCAGATCGGTGAAGACACAGTGGCTGGTCTCCGTCGCCAGCCGGGCTGATCGCTACAGGAGAGGCCAGACGTTTGTGACGTGTGTGTGACTGAAACAAAAAATCGTGTGAAGAGTCCTCGACTTACGTTGATAGAGAAGATGGCTTGTCTCAACTCCTGAGCCTCCTTCTCTCTTTGTTGGATGTTCTGCTGAGAGATGAGCTTCAGCTCACCAAGCTGTCTCTACAGACGATGAAATAGAAAAATTAAAGACAATGTCGCCTGAAGTTAGACACCACCGATACCCTGAGATTTGCTAGGGCTGTAGGCAACCTCCTGAATTCCACATGATGGCAGTTGTAGCCTTTGAAGTATCATGAGTGGTCAACACCCTGCAGCTTTAGCTACCTCTACATGCACTTTAAAATGTCACAATATTAGGGACTCACAACATTACGTGTAGGAAAATATATTACATATATTGTTTTTGTAACCAAATGTTAGGAACAATACTCTTTGCAATGCAGGAAACTACAACCACAACAATACACTCATTGCCAAAACATATTTGTACAGGCACAATGTTTTGATTACCAACATGATTACAATGGGGGTTGGTGTGTAAAAAAAATAAAATAAACAAAACCTGTTGTTGTTGTATTTCCACCTCTGCCAGCACTGTGTCATGGCCCTTGTGTTGGTCTGTCAGACACATGGAGCAGATGCACTGCTTATCCGTACGGCAGTAGACCTCCAGCAACTTGTCGTGTCGACCACAGACGCTCTCCTGGAGCCTTTTGGAGGCCGAGACCAGCTTGTGCTTTTTGAACACCGCCGACTCGTAGTGCGGCCGGACATGAAGGTCGCAGTAGGAGGCCAGACACACCAGGCACGAACTGACCGCCTTGTTCTTCCTCACGGGGCACACGTCGCACTCCACGTCGTCCGCCTCCGCCAGGCTTTGGCCCGCCGCCGAGGTTTCCTGGAAACCGCTTCGCTTGAATCTCTCTACCACGTCGGCCAGCAAGGTGCTCCGAGCGAGCGCCGGCCTCGGGTTGAAGCTCTGCCTGCATTGAGGGCACATAAAGACCCCCAGTTGGTCATCTTGGTCCCAGTAGTTGCGGATGCAGTCTGAGCAATAACTATGGCCGCACGGGATGGTCACCGGCTCCCTCAGGACGTCCAGACATACCGAGCAGGTCAACTGGTCCTTGTCCAGGACCACCCCGGCATGGGCCATCCTTTGGGGAAGAAAGACAGGAAAGGAAATAAGAATAACACGGAGCTTGCCTTCTTGCCAGTACACAAATGCTTTGTTTACAGGAAGTGGCGTCAAGGGGTGTGGCCAAGTGGCGGAAGTAAATGTTTTTCCCTTTAAAATGCAATACTACTTTGATGTAGTGTAACATACTTTTAAAGCTAAACAATGACAAATAAACATATAGCCTATAGCATGAAACGGATGCAGAAGAAATAGAAAAAAGAACTTACGCGTTTAACAGTCAGTGGTGTCAAGGGGTTCAGCCAGGTGGCGAAAGTGAAAAAGATATGATGGTATGCTTTTATTAGCCTCACAATGGGAATTTCACAACACTATAACGCAACACCTACACTAAGCCACGTCTACATGAGGAGTTCTTTCCGAACTGACTTTTCCGAAAACAATGCCAATCTCTGGTCTACATGCGCCGCTATAATCAAACAGAATAGTCAATGGGGCATGCGCAGTAAAACGTAAACATCAACATCACGTGATACCGGCTTCCCCAAATTTTTCTTTCACTTGTTGGAATAACTCCGTATTGTGAGTTTTTGTCCGCCCAGTCTTGAAATATTGTTTGGATCAAAAACAAACTTTCCACAGCAGTCCAGTCCTGATTGCTCGCCTCCATTTTAAAAACTGAACCTCGTCTCGAGCTGCGTATTACGTCATATCTGCGCATGCGCTGAAAGAACGAACCGGGATACATTTAAACAGGAAAATGTAAAATTAAATCTTAATCCTAATATTTTATTTTATTTATATTTTATTATTGGTTGTTTTTTGGTTGTTGCGAGAACGATGACAGTACTGACAATGTTCTTGTTTAGGCTGTATAGCCTTGTGGTCTCCATCATTGTTTCTTGTTCAAGCTACTTTTACAAAGTGAAAATGGCCAAGAGCTACTCTTGTTTTGTGATATTTAGTTTCCTAGCTTATTTTTATGGAATCATTCTCAAAATGTTTGTATCCATAAGCCACATTTTGTATTTCAGCATGCATGTCTTTATAGTGTTGAAAACCTGAATGAAAAGCAGGCTTGCGGGCACCTCATGTTGGGACCACATGCTGCCTGCGGGCACTGTGTTGGTGACCCCTGCTATAAACCATATGAAAAATGTCTCAACACTTCAATGTTTTAAATAGACTAAATACTTAAGTCTCTTCTGAGACTGGTCTTTATCTTTTTATGACATTATTTAATTTTTTTTAAGGCTGACCTTACCCTTTGTTAATAGGAAGTGACACAGGGCCTCTAACTGGCGGAAATGGACTTTAATGTGTTCAGACTGTAAATATAAACGGTCAAATAATTACAATTGAAACTTTAGAATGGTGTGACCAGTCCAGGGTGTACCCCGCGACAGCACCCCCCGCGACCCTCATGAGGATAAGTGGTAGATAATGAATGAATGGTGAATAAAGAGCGTAGCTGAACGTGCTTTTATTCTGAATGAGTGTCCCAGGATGTTATTACCACTGCCAGCAAATAAATGGAACTTTACAAGTTGAAAACAAGCTTTAATGTAGAAGGTAACCCAAGTGGTAACTTATACGTCATCAAGTGCTGATGTACACATAAAATATCCAGTGTTCAAAGTTATAAAGAGTGAGATATTCCAGCTTTGAAGTCCATTTTTAATCTAAACGTCTTTTAAATACAATGAACATGTTGTACTGACTGTCCAGAAATAATTTACAAAGAACATAAAAAGGCCATATTGTTAAACTTAGGAACAAACAAGACTCACCCCCCACCCACATCCCCCAATTGGTGCATTCAATACCATAAAGAACATTTGAATTTCCACTTGCAGCTTTCAACTTTTAACATTTGTCCCCGCAATACAGTACATGGATTTGGTCACAAACTAAACTGGTAATGTATTAATGTGAGGGAAATGTTTCAAAGTGTTAAAAGCCTAAAGCTTATTGTCCACGCTATTATTAATATTTATAATTAATATTCATAATGTATTGCACAATTTAATAAGCTTCTTCCCTTTCTTCATGCAATTCCAATCAAAGCAGCCCAACCTTTGAATACAGTACATGAACAAAAAACGATGCACAATAAAAGATCCCTTTGAAACGCTTTAGAAAACGCTGAAAAGGAAGATTTTAAAAGGTTGGTTCAAGTATTTCACTTTTCTTCTGTTCACTGAAATATACAATTAATCAGGCAGAACAGATGCAAACATCCCCCCAGCCCCCGTTTCAAACCATGCACAGATCTCAACAGAAGATCAAGTTTCTGCACTGCATGCTTGTCTGAAGATAATTAAGATGCCTAAAGTCAACTACTAAACTAAGATGTGAGGTTCGTGTCACTTTGGAGTCAGAACAACTTCCATGATACTCCATGATGATGTTTTTTTTTTTTTTTTAACAAGAAATTATTTTTTGTTTTATTACTTCATATTGCCTATCTAGTATTTCATTCACAGCAAATAAATACACAGAAACAGTGTGTCATTAGACTAGTAATAACCCTCTACTATTGTATATATTACTATATGTGTGTATGTTTATGTCGTACTGTAAATGTGTCAGAGTGCTGTTTCATTCATTTGTTCTTCTGCTCCAGTCCACTCTCGGCCCTCAGGGCTTGACTGTTGGCTGAAATGAAGCTGATCCAGTGCTTCAGGTCCTCTGGAAGCGGAGGACATTGAATCTAGCAGAGGAAACAAAGTGAGCATCACCATTTTAAAGCTAATAAGTCCTTAAATCATCATCTTCAGGAAAAAAAAGTCAAAAGTAAAACAAATGGTGCTACTTTATTGTGGTAATTACCTTTACTACTACCATACACAGCAATAATAATTTACAGCGGAGTTTCAATAGAATGTGCCGATTTCACATGATTTTACTCTGTCTCAGTAGGGAAGCCCAGACTTCCCGGTCCCCGGCCACCTCCTCCAGCTCCCCCGGGAGGACACCAAGGCGCTCCCAGGCCAGCTGTCGGACGTAATCCCTCCAGCGTGTCCTGGGTCTGCCCCGGGGCCTTTTCCCGGCTGGGCATACCCAGAACACCTCACCAGGGAGGCGTCCGGGAGGCATCTGGACTAGATGCCCGAGCCACCTCAACTGACTCCTCTCGATGTGAAGGAGAAGCGGCTCTACTCTGAGCCCCTCCCGGATGGCTGAGCTCCTCACCCTATCTCTTAGGGTGAGTCCAGCTACCCTATGGAGGAAATTCATTTCAGCCGTCTGTATCCGCGATCTCATTCTTTCAGTCACGACCCAAAGCTCATGACCATAGGTGAGGGTGGGAACATAGATCGACCGGTAAATTGAGAGCTTTGCCCTCCGGCTCAGCTCTCTTTTCACCACGACGGTTCAGTAGAGCAATCACATTAATGCAGAGGCTGCGCCGATACATGACGGGAGGTGACGGGACAGACCAAGAGTGATTCAGAACACCCTTACTCGGTACAAAAAAATATTAATTAAATGGAATGGCTGCCTATTTATTATAAAAGGTCATTATCATTAGGGAAAATTCCCCACGAAAAATATCTGCAGAGTTTAACAAGAAAGTTTGTGATAAATTATATTCATCACAATTAATGTGGCACAATATTATATTTGTTGAGGTCGGAAAAGTATTTGCATTCAAATAAAATTTAAAATAGCCCCCCGCCCCCAAGCCTGGGAAAAAAAATAAATAATTGCAATAATAATAATTTAGAATAAATTGAATAATGTTTTTTTTTCATGAACCCACCAATGACTGAACTAAAAACTAATACACTATTGTAACGTTGGGTATATGGTGTTGTTCCAAGCTGCTGTTTCATGTGTAACCTATAGAGGGCAGTCAGGTTCAGCATGCTGGTTAGAGCAAGCGTTTGGAGGAAAAAGGGTAGAATAAGAGATTGAGCAAGTGTTGGGGAGTGATCATGCTGTGATGAGAGTCAGCGTGCAAGACAGTAAGTGCTGTATGTTGCTGTTACAAATAAATGGCCAACTGATTACAGCCATCCCGAAGCCGCCAATACAACATCATTGTAAACATGAACATATGACACAGACTGCTCTGTGTCTCTCTGTCCCCGCCCCCTACTGCTGAACTAGTGATCTGGGCATGCACTGTGGTCTCACGAAGAAATGCAGCTTATTTGTAAAAAAGTCATTTGTGCCATTCCGAATACCGTATTCAGGTTCGGCTCCACCCCCAATATACACAGTATAAACACACAAAAATTAATTTGATTAATTGGGTAAATTAACCACATAAGAAATTTAGTCAGTGTCAATTTTCATTTACAACAGCACACATTATAATGTCACAATACATTTTTAATGATTATTACTTATATTTGTGGAACTAAAATGTAGAAAAATAAATCATTTATTGCCCGGGAATCTCTGTAGATGAGTAAATAAAAGAGCCAAAGTCATTGAGGAAATTAGTTATTTAAATTTGTGTATAAAATAGACAAGCCTACTTTAAGGTTAACACAATGTACATGCCAACTGTTTTCAACCCAAGACCCCTGGTTTTGGTCATGAACCTAAGATATTTTTTAATCGATTTTTATTTTGGAATGGCCACATATTCACAGACATCAGCTCTGTGAGCAAACCATATGCTTGATGGCTTTTGGTCGCAGGCAAGCGAGAGTTTTGTTGCTGCTGGAGATAGTCGATGCAGCTTACTGCAGTGCACAAGACACCTCAGGGATTTGGGTACTGGGCTGTGGATGGTCAAACTGCGTGCCTGTTGGCAGATCTATCGGTCACTCTTTGAGAAGGGAGTGTACTGGGCATTTACTTTTCCTACTATTTTCAGGATCGAACAGCAAAGTCCTAAATATTGACTGGTCGATCACGATCAACAAATTGGCGTAGTGTTGCTTATATTTTTAAATGACTTTTTTTGTTTCATAGCAGTTGTATCATTGCTTTTTCTCTGCTACTTATGCTTTGTGCGGTGTCGTTCAGTGCTCGAAAAGGCGTATTATCATTGTTTCCAGTCATGATGCTTTGTAAGGTGTCCTTTAGTGCCCAAAAAGGCACATTATTGCTGCTTCTCCCATTATTTACACTTTGTACAGTGTCCTTGAGTGCCCAAAACACCTATGAGTGAGAAGTACTGTTATAAAAACAAAATGTTCCAGATCAAAATGATCAAATTTTGTTCACTTCAGGTGGACACAAATATAAATCCAGTGCATCTGTGGGACAATAAATGTTTGACAGCATTATTCCCCGTGAACGTGTTTGTCATCACTCACCTTCTCTTTGCAGACAAACTCTATAATACGCTCAGGGCTGCTGTTCACCACACTCTGCTTGCAGAGCAACACCGCAGACACAAACGCATCCTTCTTGGATACAAATCGCTGCTCAAAGTAAAATGCTTTGTCGTCCCATCCCACCACTCTGGTCCGGATCTCGAATGCCTCACCAAACGCCAGGGAACGCCGGTAGCGGATGGTCGAGGCCCCCACCACCATTTTGGCCCCCATTTTGAACAAGGCCATGAAGAGACCCGTGCGCATATAGTGTTGGAGGCGGGCAAAGTCACACTCCCTAAGGTAGCGGGAGTTGTTCATGTGGCCCTTGTAGTCTACATCATGGGGAAGAACTATTCCATGCACGGTTTGCTCCACTAGGATTTGCTTTTGTCGTGGTTGGAAGATGGTTGTGATGAAGACCTGGGCCCCTCGCAGGAAGTACCACACATCCACAATGCAGAAGAGCAGCAGGAGGGCTCCCAGCACCAAGAGCAACATATCTCTGGAACAAGAAACGATATTGCAATATTACAATAATACAATACTACTACTCACTTTCTCTTTGAATTGTAGTTTCTCCGCATAACAAAGGCTAAATAAACGTGCCACAGTTCGCTTAATACGAGTTCAAATAAAAATTTACAGCATCACCAGGGAAGCTTCTCTTCAACCTTCAGAGGGCGAGCAAGCTAGCAGCCTAGAAAGCTGCCTTCTGTGCTAACTTTTCTCAGTCCCTTTTTTACGGCATCAAAACACGCACCAACGTTCGCATGACGTATTCGTAAAGGACGATAATAACAAACGGTAAATCAATGTTTTTTTTCATGGCTTTTGCAACATAACTTACCGTTCTTTCGGAAGGGAGAGCTAACATTGGATGCGATGCGGTCTGAAGAAGCCGGCAGACTGGCTCAACGTCGAGCATGACTTCCGCATTTGCGACGACACGTGATCAGGTAAGAAGCTTAATGTTAAAAAAACTACTTTGTTCCAGTTATACATCATATCCCCATTAATATATACTTACATAATACATAAACAAGACATGACAAGAGATTTCCAACGTCATGTTATGTTTGTATTGTAGCACGAATGACACTTCCGGGTTTGTGATGACGCAGCATCGTTAGAATTTTATCAAATTGTGTGGTTCATCACCAAAACATGTTATGAGTTTTTCCTTAGTGTTACACTTAACTCTTTAAATAGTTTATTGCTGTTATTAAAATAAACATGTCAGTCTCTAGTTACCCTTAATACGCCCAATAACTTTAAACAAGCAAGTGCTCTCCCTCATATAACACCTTCTGTGTTGCTGTTAAGGTGAAGTTAGTTTCGTGTTGGACGTTGGATATTCGGTTCCGTAGCTACAGCGATGGTTCCTCCTCACGGTGCCCGGACTACTCTGTCATGGTGCGGGGAGCTCGCACGAAAAGTGCCGCTCTAACCACTGGTTGTTTGTACTAGGGACCGTCCATAACCTATTATTGCGTTGAAGACAGTTTGTTAAAAAAAAGTAATATATTCTAAATCTAACCACCAAAGGACCTATAACAATGTCAAATAATAATTCCTACAGTAAAAGTATTTTAGACGCTTACTTTTTGTAATTTTATATTTTACCGGATTTTATATGAATTTTTAACATTAAAAAGTAAGTGTTGTGTTTCAGGCTTCCAGGTCATGTGACATAGGCACTCCAAATCACTTAATATCAGTAGTGCTATCAGTAATATCATGCACACCTCTGTTTCAAACTTTAAATTTGATATGATTTCCTATTCATTAATATGAAAAATCAAGGATTTTGGAAACCACTTTATATTGGTAGTACTAGTCAAAATTGAAACCAGCAAAATGCAACAAAATGGGAGAGCTGTGAAGCACACAAGCATATTCAAGAGTCAAAATTGTATGCTGAGTATGACAAATTAATACATATTGGCAGGTTTGCCAATATATATATTCTCTCACCGCAGCCTCCTCCAGGGGGACCTGCCCCACTATGTGAGAAGAAAAGGTTTGGCAGAACAAAGATTTCCGTAGCTTTGGTGTATTCGTTCCTCCCACTTTGGCGTGATCCGGCCCAAGGTCTAAGGAAAAAGTATCCTGTCCCTAAGATCTTTTTAACCCCATGAGTTCCTCTTTATCGCTGGGAGAGGTTGGGAGAGTCAAGCTATCAGCGATCAGATACTTCAATGTGTTCTTCAACTAGATCTTGAAGTTCCTCTTGAAGTACTTCTCTCGAGAGTGTCAGAAGTCAAGATATTAGATACTGCTCTGTGATTGGCTGGCGACTAGTCCAAGGCGTAGCCCTCCTCTCACCCAAAGTCTGATGAGATAGGCTCCAGCATACCCCCACGACCCTTGTGAAGTTTTTACAATTACTTGGTTTGGACACCCACTGCCTGAGACAAGTGCTCAAGACCTGTCCACTTGCTGCCCTCTGGTAGGAACTATTTACTTTACTCTTTACTTTGCCCACTAGCATCACATGTCCCACCACTACACTTCATCCTCCTGATCTCATGTCCTGCCCTTAAAAAGGTCAAAGTTTAGGGCTGGTAGAGCCGCTCCTTCTCTGCCTCCGAGTAATGTGTTGCTTGCGACCAAACTGGTTCTTTGACTTGAATGACAAGAGCTGTCTGTTGAAGTAAATGAGTTGCTGTTTTCTGTTGAAACTGCACGATTTGTCAAAATGTGTCATGTGTGTATTAACACAGCAGATTGGGGGAGGGATGGGTTGCACAAACAAGCACACAAACAGCAGGGAGGGACAGGAGAGAGTTTGAGACGACACGCGGTGGGAAAGTGAGGGACATGAGAAATGTCAACAAAAGCTGACACACTGTGGTTTTGAATGCCAATCATTGCTAGCAATAACTGCGACCGGGATGCTGCTTTTTTCTTTTAGTTTATCATCATTTTTATTTCTTTGTATACAAATTTGATGGGTTCAATTTCATTATAAATAATTCATCCATCAATTGAAGCAGTTTTAACAGCAATTTTAAAAGTCCTTAAAATTCATATAAAAGGTGTGCATAATACTAGTAGGCTGGGACTACTAATAAAGTGGTTTGGAGTCCCTAAGGCACATGACTTGAAAGGTATTTCCTAATTGTTCTTATTAAACATTCTCACACAATCCGATAAAAACTAAATTATGACACAAAGAAGTGTGCATGATACTACCAATCTTGGACTATTAATATAAAGTGGTTTGCAGTTCCCGGATCACATGACCTTGAAGCTATTGAAGATAATGTGATTTTCTTTATGTTAGAAATAAAATCCTCTAAAACCTAAATTGCAAAACAAAGAGGCGTGCATTACACTACTACAGTATACTGTGATACTCCTTCAACTGTCACAAAAAGTAGAAAAGTGTTTCAAATTAGCAGAATAATGTATTATAGTTAACTAACACATTGATTTGTACATATATTTTATTAATAACTATATGTTTATCATAAAATTATTACGGTTACTAAATAAATTAGCATTTCTTTTCTGGCGTGAGCACCTGCCCCCCAAAATGTCTGTGCACGTGCTTGGTTTTGAAGGATTTTGGCACATTTCAGTTTGCTTAGAAAGAAAAGATGTTGAAGAAAATCCTGATGTGTGATATTAAAAAATCATATAAAATTCCATTAAAAGTTGACAAAATGTGTGCATGATACTAATATACTAATACTGCTAATATAAAGTAGTTATGCACCTAGATCACATGACAAAGCTTTTCTCCATTGGTTTGGCTTATTACATTCTCAAAAGTTTAAAACCAGTTGGCTAAAAAGTGTATACAGCAATGAGCGCATTAAGGTTTAACAGCAGCAAAGTAGTCAGTATTGGCACAGAGTAAAAATTTTGCAAAAATATTCATATTCATTGCAAGCAGTGGAATTGCAAATCAATCTGAAACTGATGAGTTTTCGATGTAGGGAAATACAGTTAGTGAGCAACAAATAATAAAGTGGCAGCATGGCCATACCCGGTACCTTGAGAATGACATTTTTTGTTTTTAACTATGGCTTTACCTCATCTGGTGATGAACTTATTTCGGCACTTGCATCAACCTTTGTTATCTCCGAAGAAAATTGTCAATCCCAGCACTGAAGTGCAGAACAAAAGTACAACTTGAATGTAATGGCTTGTAAGTTATTATCTCTATTTCAAAGATGCACTTGGTTGTAATGTCCATGCTTATTTGTCTTTCTCCTGAAGGTCGCTCTCCGCTCGGAGTGTCTGACTGCTGGCTGAGATGAAGTTGACCCAATGCTGAAGGTCCTCTGGGAACTCAGGACATTCCACCTGATAGGGTTTGAAAAAAACACAAACGCTAAAGTCTTCTCAGACCTGGCAATGTTTTTCTTGGTCTTACCTTGCGTTTACAGAGATACTGCATGATCTTGCCAGGGCTGCTGCGTATGACACTCTGTTTGCAGTACATGACGGCACACACCAGACCGTCTTTGCAGGACACAAACCTCTGCTCCAGAAAAAAGGCTTTATCATCCCAAGTGACCACCCGACTCCTCAGTTCGTAGACCTCACCGATGCACAGAGCCCTGCGATAACGAATGGTGGTGGCCCCGACCACCATGGAAGCCTCCAGGGCCCGTAATGCCATGAAGATACCATTACGTATATACAGAGAGAAGCGGGCAAAGTCACACTCGCGTAGGTAGCGAGCATTGTTCATGTGACACATGTCGATGTCGCGGGGGGCAACCCGGCCCGTGAGAACCTGCTCTGCTGTCACATCCCGTACGGGAGGCTGGAACCAGGCCCGTAGAACCACCGTGGCCGCACGCAGGAAGTAAAACACATCCAGGGTGCAGAAGAGAGCCAGCAAGGCGCCGAGCAGCAGCAGCAGCCACATTTCTAGGGAGGTCAGACACAAGGAAAACATAGGATGGAAAATGTATGGAGTGACTTAAAGGAAGGAGCGGGGCTGCGCATGAGGGATGCCATTACAGCCTTAATACTCTTGGAGCACTCTTAACTTAATCAGTTTTTAACTCGGTGTCCAATAATATAAACCCTGTTTGGCCACATGACAAACGTTTGACTTATCTGAACTCACTCAAGTAGTAGATTTTTTTTTTTTTTATCAGTCAGTTGTAAGTGAATAGTTGAGAGATGACTTACAGACCAAAAAAAAACAGGCCTTTCAAGATGAACAAGCTGTGTGGCCATTACGCATTGTTAGGACAGTGAGATAACCACATCTCAATGTGCCAAACACAGACAATACGTGTATCTGAATTATTTTAAATGCTGTACACTGTTACTATTATGATTTATGATGACACCTTCACTGGCTGTGTGACAGACGTCCGTAACCTGCTAAACAACCTGTTTAGAAAACCTGCACATGGAACCTTTTGCGACAATTTTAGAGATTTGCACTGTAGTTCGTTATAAAATGTAAATGGTAATGCATAGCTGTGCGGCGCTTTGAAAACTTTTAACGGGTAGTTCAGTCGCTAGCTTTGCGGCTAGCAGTCCGCGCAACAACCAGTGTCAAGAACAACCTTTTTAACTTGTGACGAAACGCTGAAACTCACCCAGGTGTTTTTTGTTGCTGTAACCACCAAAAGAAACCGCAAAGGTTAAACCAAGCAAGCCATTTTTGCAGGGGAAATTTAACACTACCACTTCCGGTTAATGCCGGACAGAATAAGCGTTTACGCCGGTCACCATACAAATAAACAGCGGAATGATAAACCATCAAAGAAACTGGGATTTGTGTTTAAGGAGTTCACTTGAAATATTTATTTGTCGGTTGGAGACATATCTATCACACTTAAAGCTGTGTAGTTTATATTCCCGAAACCGGATGTGACGCAACAACAGGGACGAACATGATTGACACGAGTCAATATAAACACAAATAAATGACATCGTAAAATTGTCAAAGTAAAGCAGTAAGTTCATGCATTGAAGGGTTTAATTTTATTTTGACATACATACGTTTTGCCCTGGTATACATCACATATTACAATTGACAATTCCACATGTACAGAAGGAGCAGGAAGAAGCAGATCTTATTCAAGTCTACCCAAGTCTTCCTCAACCTTCAATAGCTAACACATTTATCCATGCATCCATTTTCTATGCCGCTTATCCTCACTATTCACTTCCTATTTCATTTCCTATACTTGTGCCCCTCGCCAGTTCCAAAGCAACATAAGAAAATGATAAAACAATACAACAATGTACAATAAATTGTATAACTTTGTATATACAAATTGTATATAAAAAGTATATATCATAATAAACCGAGACGACACATACATTGTTGGATGATCAGTGAGTACAGACAATGTAATATTTCAGATAGTCCTACAAGAAAATGAAGAATAAGGAGTAAGCACAGTTGTCATATGACATATACTGTATGTACAGGTATTTATACTGCATGTACAGGTATTTATTTCCCTGTTCAGGATTCTGCTTCCTTTGTAAGCATCAACAGCTTGTACTGATCTGTGAACTTCCTCATTTTCATGCATTGAGTTCTCTACTCAATCCGTTCCATCATTTCATTCCACACACCTACATGCTGAAGGTGTTTACTATTGTTTGTGCGTATAAATGTTTGAAGTTTAATTTTTTCCGAATGTCATCTATCTTGATGTGAATAATTGTACTACATTTTTACGTAGCAGCTTCATTTTTTGCTTCATGCATAATTGTAGCAGTTTGTTTACAAAATACATATTGTTAATTAAAAATATTACCATTGTCAAATCGAGCTTCAGAAATGCATGTGTATAGCAGAAATTAAAAAAATAGAAAACTAAAAACTATAAAAACTATTAAAAACTATAAATACAAAAAATGTCTATCATTTATACTTTAAATAGAAAACCAAACTATATGCAAATCGATCACACTGTCAAATACTATGATATTTACGTATTGATCCAATCACTTCCACATTGTAGTAGAAATCTTATCAGTTCAGTAGCTGACTTGTTGAAGTGACCAGTTATAAACATTTGTTGAGACAGTCCAGTCCTGTCCTGTCCTGGATTACATGTGTCCTGCCACTGAGTACTTCACCTCTTTTCCTCAGGCTTTGCTACTTGATCACTTCCCGTCCATTGGAAAGCCTTTTCCATCTCTTCCAGCTTCCACCTCTGGCAGGAAAAAGGTGAGCAGGAAAAGAGTGAAGCGACAATTTAGTTTGTTCTTGCTGTCTTTCGTCCACAAATCAGCCTTCCTACCCAGGCTGGAGATATTGTGAGGGGATGAAGGGCGAGCTACTCGAGCAGGTGAGAAACCGCCAATGGAGATCAGACTCATCTTCCTCAGAGTGCACCTGGTCACCTGCGGGAGTTTTAAGGCAAACTTTCCTGTGTCGGGACGTCCTAGTACAGACGTCGGCTTGACTTTTGTGCTGCAGAGAAGTCCTCGAGATAGCGTCCAAAGAATTTATTGGCTTGAGGGAGCCGCAAAAGTTCAAGTGAGAAAGTCTGGGTGGAGCGGAGGGAGGATGTGGTCTTCGGATGGTCGAAGCAGTTTGTGAGGTCTTTTCAGCACTCTTTTGTTCCGATGGAAGTCTGGAGGAGATGGATGGGAAGAAAAAAAGCATATATCTAAATCTATGCAGGTATCGGCCAACTGTGGGACATGTGGACAAACATAATGAGGCTGTTGAATGTTTAAAAATGTAAATCAATAAGAGCATTTTTAATGTAAATATTCAGACTTCAGTAAACAGTGTGCTTCTGCTATGAAATATACCAAAATGTGATATTTTCTTGCAATTTTTTCTTCATAAAATGAAACCGAACTGGTGATAGTTTATTTTAATATGCAAATAGGTTAGAAAATAACTAATTATTGCTTGCCATGTGACACTTTGGTGCCCATTTCAGGAGAATGACTCATATTTAAACATATGTAAAAAAAATAAAATAAAATGATTTAATAACACCAGCAATACTACCACTAATAATAATACTGTTTCTATTATTTTTTTAAAATAATTAATTAAAAATAATTAATTTCCAGAGTTGTAGTCCTTTTTATTTAACATTACATTAAATTTAATGAATACAATGACTGTTTACCTTCTGTATTAATTGTACTCACCTGAATGACCTTTTCACTACTTTATCTGGGATATTGGAGGGAGGTGATGGATAGAGCTCATAGTCTTTTTGAATAGCACCTCGAAGCTCTTTCAAGTCTAAAAAGACAGTCATATAAAATGTAATTATTATTTTTTTTACTCTTCAATGCTTATTTGCAGTGACATATTGAGTAGTGAGTCAGAGGAGTCAGAGCCTATACCTTCCTTTGAACTATATTATAAATGTACTGTATTGTATGCATGATTCCTTAAATCTAATAAAAGTAAAAATGAATTTGGACATTTCCTGATCAAGCACAGGGAAGAAACCAGACATGAGGCTCTTCAGGCATCTCTTCTTGGCTTAGTGTGCAAGGCCTGCCAACCATCTGTGTGGACTCACTGTTTGCACCGAGTTGGATCATGGTACCTGCCAGTTTCTGTTTGTCAGTACGGTGCCAATAATACAGTCAAAGTAAAAAGCATGTGAACCTTTTGGAATTTCTTGCTTTTCTGCATAAACTGGTCATAGAATGTAGTCTGATCTTCATCTAAATCACAAGAATAAACGGAGTCTGCTTAGTGTAACGTTACATAAACTATTATTCATTAATTCATTCATTCATTTTCTACCGCTTATCCTTACTAGGGTTGTGGGGGGTGCTGGAGCCTATCCCAACTGTCTTTGGGCAAGAGGCAGAGTACACCCCGGACTGGTCGCCAGGCAATCACAGGGCACATATAGACAAACAACCATTCACACTCACATTCATACCTATGGACAATTTGGAGTCACCAATTAACCTAGCATGTTTTTAGAATGTGGGAGGAAACCGGAGTACCCGGAGAAAACCCACGCATGCACGGGGAGAACATGCAAACTCCACACAGAGATGGCCGAGGGTGGACTGAACCTTATTTTGCATTAAATTGCAACAGACAAGCTCATATGAATATGAAATGTAATGAAACCCTAAACTGCATTTAAAACAGGATCACATTCATGTTATTGTTATAGTTGACATTGGGATTTGTCTGAATTTGTCACATAATTTCTATTTACCTTGGAGTAAGATCACTGCAGCTGTAGCACACCTTCACAATGATCCCATCAGTGAAAGATATTTTTTTTTGCTCCAAAATCCACACAATCATGCATTTGCATGCACAGAAATGAATGTGCTATGACTCTGGTAGCAGCAGCTAGCTAGAGTAGATTAGAC
Source organism: Doryrhamphus excisus (assembly GCF_030265055.1). Taxonomy (NCBI): domain Eukaryota; kingdom Metazoa; phylum Chordata; class Actinopteri; order Syngnathiformes; family Syngnathidae; genus Doryrhamphus; species Doryrhamphus excisus. Next base: position 3,080,528 of record NC_080468.1, read on the forward strand.
ATCAGACATGGGTGGATACTTCCCCTCGAATGATGTCTGTTTTGTCACATTTGCACTTTTGACCAGCGCTACTGTTTCAGAGCATTATTGTTGGTCACGAGTCCATGAAGGGCCATCATTCAGTCCGGATCCAGACCAGACCAAGGTCCACCATTTGGTGATGGTGGTTATACACCATTGCTTTCACCAGCCTGTGTAATGACACACGTGGAGGTGCCTGCAGTACTTGCTTCATCTTGTTTGCTGGAAGGGCGTGAGCTAGAAGGTGTCACTGCTATCCTTCCATAGAAAGGAATAGTTTTTTTTGACAGCTGAAGAACAGCCATGTCAAATGCAAGACAGTGTTATGCTCTGCTCAATTATTGAATAAATGAATTTGACTGCCAAGATGGAGAATTATATATCCGGAATGTGAGCCCTCCATAAAAAGACAAAACAAAAGAACACTACACTCAATTATTTATAATATTTATACAACAAAATAATCTACTCGTACACTCAGTCAAGATGCTCAAATTCAGGAATGAAAACGAATGGCCGCTAGATGGCAGCATTTGCCACCAGTTCTTACAGCATTTACCTGCAAGGGTTGGTTCTGGTTCCTTATCCTCACCATATCTCCTACAATCCTTTTTGATCATTTCCTGCAAGAAATACAAATCACACAGCCCCCAGAAGGGACTGATGTTATGCAGTGTATATGGCAGTGTTATGGGACAGCTAAACTAGCACTAAACTGTCCCGAGTGGAAAAGTACAAAGTTAATGTATTCTTTGGAAAGAGCCAAGGAAGCACATTGGATAAAAATAACAACCTGAGAAAGACGGAAAGGAATTTGTGTGACCGCTAAACGCTTAAGCAGAAGTGTTCCATCATTATTTAGCCTCAAAAATTCATATCTACATTGAATGAGACCCACTGTGTGCGTTATATTGTTTTTTCATGTGTATTAGCTATTTGTCTAAGTATGGAAAAGGCCACATCAAACAAACCAGTTAATCAAAAAATATCTTTTTTGGCCTATTCCCCAGTGGGTCTAGCGCTGGGCCAAATCATGTTTGAGTTTTTTTGTCCAAAACAACAATAACATCTGTCTTCAGTCCAACCCACTCAGAGTGCTGCTTATCACAGCTGATAACTTCTACACATCCTAGCAGACATCTGGCCTCAATACCTTATATAACGACACATATAACAATGTTACACATGTGTGGTGCTTTTACCCAGCGGGTATCGGAACACGTATGAGTGTTGTGGGATGAAGGATTGAAGGAAAATACACAATTCTTGCATGTGTAACATAGACGCGTATAATTACCGTACTATGCAATAATATTACATGGTTTGTGAAATCCACATTATTGCAAGTATCTGGTGACCCACACATAGTATAAAGGTTCAGGGATTAAAGCAAACAGGATTAATGATTAATTCAGAATTCAGTGCCTTACCTGTATATACTTTACGTATGATTTCAAAACTGCACATTCTTCTACCAGGATGCACCTGTGAATGATAAGACAAGTAGGTAAGGATCTCACAGTATCTCACAAGTGAGTATTTTGGTTACAGTATATTATCCCCCCTCAGGGGCGATACTATAGAAAGTAAACTTAGATGTACTCTATAGTAGTCAGTGTACTTGTACAGCAGAATAGATTTACTATCCATTGAAAATGACGCAACCCACAGCTATTACTTTCCAAATGGCAAGTGAGCAGCAAAATAATTGTGTCTGGTGGTGGAAGCATCCGTCTGGGGCTCCACGAGTGCTGCTAACACAAGGGAGCTGTGGTTTATTGAGGGGAAACATGAATTCAAAAAATGTACATGGCAGTTTTCCAATATGATAAGCAGCCCAAAATGACTAATGCCTTGCAGAATGTCTCCTTCAGATCAAAGCCAACCTGTGGAACATCCACAGGTTGGAGAGCAAGGTGTCTAACCTAAGAAGACTTGATCATCATAGAGGCGTGGAGGTGGATTCTAGTTACAACCTGTGCAGCTCTGGTGAACTCCATGTCCAAGAGGATTACGGCGGTGCAAGACAACAATGTTGCTCACACCAAGGACACAATTTGGACATGTTCACTCTGACATGTTCTCACTGAAGATGAGCTCCATACCGACTTGTACACTATACACTGACTTGTGAACAAGTGTTTGTTCCCTTCCTGATTTCTTATTTTTTTACGTTTGTCACACTTAAACGTCATGACAACACAACTGAACACAAAATGCAGTTGTTAAATTATCCATTCATCCATCCATCCATTTTCTATACCACTTATCCTCATGAGGCATGCTGGAGCCTATCCCAGCTTTACAAAGCATGTTTTTGGAATGTGGGGGGAAACCGGAGTACCCAGAGAAAACACACGCATGCATGAGGAGAACATGCAAACTCCACACAGAGATGCAGATAGGGGAATCAAACCCAGGTCTCCTTGCAGTGTGGCCTGCACGCTGTTTTTAAATTATTAAGGAATAAAAAAATTCATTTTCAGCTGTGTTGTCATTGACTAATATTTACATTTGTTTGATGATCTCAAAAATTTAAGTATGACACATGTAAAAAATAAGCAATCAGGAAGGAGGCAAATACTTTTTCACACTACTGTATATCCATCTTTACTTTCTATAGTGTACTGTGAGATACTGTAGGTGTAGTTATGTAGTTATAGTTAGTTGAAAAAGTGAAAGAGAGGTGTCTTCATGGACAAAGGCATCAACAACCAGAATCTCTGTCATGCAGTAAACCCAGTTGTTGTACACTAACATACAGTAACTGTGTCTCCATGAATAAGTTGCAAAGCTCAACAAAGCAAGGACGAAGAAGTAATTTTCCCGAGGAAGCCTGTTCGTCCCTCTCCGGTTACATAACCACAATCAAAACTTCTGGCGACTTGGGATGCACTCTCTCACAATGGACCCTTTTGTGCTGATCAAGTCAGGAAGTGGATGTGAGGCCAGAACCAGAGAGAGGGGAACAGGCTCCCGTCCAAGGTAGCCCCAATGGCTGCAATGCTACACAGACCATGAAGAGAGAGGGATGGAGGAGGAAAGAGGAAGGATGGAGTGGAGGAGGCGGAAGGCAAAGTAAAAAGCTACTCAGGACAGCTGCAGGGAACTTAGAAGAGAAAACGGGTTGAAACTCGACTCACAGTGATTTACAGCCAATTAGGTCCATACAGCACATAACGTGTGGATGACTGAAAGTATTGGAGCCATGTCCTTTGTGCTACTTACTTGATATGCTCCACCACTTTGTTGATGTCAATGATATTCAGCTTGTCCTTCACAGCTTCTATCTCCTCTTCCACATGGGAGTGGATGGAACAGCGAGAGCTCAGTCTTCAGGAGACCGGAGGAGGAAGAAGAGGACAAAACTGAGAAAACAGTCACATTATGAGCGCTTTGGAATGGTGGCATGGACCATACCTGATTTCATTTTTGGGTTCGGTGCTGATGTCAAGGCGACCCAGGGCAAAGTTCACAGTCTTTGCGTTGTAGCGACTTAAAAACTCCTTGTCGTGCCTGTAATGACAAGACAACATTCAAGTACCATGGATGTTTCAACACAATATAACAAATGAGCTGAGCCAATATGAGGAGCCCAATAAACACAAGATCTTACAATGGAAAGGTTAAGTCGCTGCATCACATACTCTAAAACTCCCTAAAGAAGGAGAAACAAGTAACTGTATCAGGCAGCTGAAGGTGAACCTATTTGTCCTTGCATTCGAGAAAATAAGCCTTTTCCACTCAGAGAACTCACACAGATAATGATACAGGAGTGTGTGTGTGTGTGTATGGATGGATGGATAGCTAACTGCGGCATCAGGACCACACAAGAAGAGTCCAATAAGCTAAATCACTTTTACAAGGCACCCCCTCACACAGCTCAAATCACAATAAGCACCCCCAGGCCCCTTGCTACTGTTGGTGCCATTTGACCTTTGCCCCTCAAGTGCTACTGAGAAGCATTGTTGGTAATTAGGTTTAAAGTACACCAAGAATAAGAACAAGTGAGAGATTGCTTTATCAACCGACCGAACAGGAAACACTATGTTGTAGGTCAGTTTTCTGAACATTACTTACTTTATACAATTATACACACATGCACACACACATACACAATTGTACAAAAAAATCAATGAAGAGACAAGATCAGTGCTGGCACAGCCTGTGGAGGCACCAATAAATTATGGCAATGTTCAGGCAGTAAATAACAATGGACGTACATTTCCCCTCCAGTCAATGGGACTTTATGTGGTGAAAGAAGGTTTCAGTTTGTAATGTTACTGAAACTAAATCTCCTAATTCTTTGCATTTCTCAAGAGAGACTAAATAGACTCACTTTTTTCCGTATTGACACTCTTTTTCTAAGCCTGCTTTTTCTTTTTTCCTTTGTGTTTCTTAGATTAGATACCTTAACACTGCATGAAGTCAGCTATGGCCTGTCCGACATGATCGGTTGAAAAAAAGGTTCTCCTCCTATTCTGTGTGGAAGTGGTGAGGTAAATAAATTTGAGGCTAATTGGCTTGTTAGCTCGCTAGCTTTTTAGCTCACTAGCTAGCAGTTGTCTGGAGTCCCTCCAGCATAAGAGTTGAGCAATGCCTTGTAAACAAATAATAACAGGAGAGTAAACGTGACTATATGGATATTATTTCATATCGACAGTGCTCTAATAATGCTAAAAACTAGGGATGTCTGATAATTATCGGAAATGTGATATCAGTTGATATCGGTATCTGATTTTTCCCTGATCATGAAAACTGATGTTGTATATATAAAAATGAAAATAAAATTTTAAAACATATATAAAATGTTGTGTATAACACATATGTGTTCATCCCACCACAGGTGATATGTCATGTTACACATATCGGCATTGGTATCGGCTGATATCGGCATCGGAAATTGAGAGTTGAAAAAAGCCAATATTGAACATCCCTACTAAAAACTGTATCTATAAAGTCATAAACAGGTTTTCTATGCTCTAACTACAAAAATATTCCATTTATTAACATTGAATCAGAGATCGTGGAAATTATTTTATTGCATTTAATGGCTATAAAAAAAGGGATTACAGTAATATATTTCTAATTATTTGATGGTCAAAGCTTGTTTTTTTTCTCTCTGTAAGGTTGAAGACATGGTGAGACTAAATAGTGAAGCAGTCATTCAGCAGTCATGATGCAGGATGTCAAACAGTTCACAGCAGCTAAGACGAGATTTGCCACCAAGGTTAGAATGTCATTATTAGGAATGCAGCAAGGACAGTGTATGTGAGTATATCTGTTGGGAGGGCAAATGGAAGCTTACTGAGAAGACAGTGAAAATTCCACACATCTAAGAATAATCCTTGAATATTAATCAAAAAGAAATTCAATGTTACTTGTAACTTGTGAGTTATCCTTCTTCCCACATCTTTCCAGGAATGTAAAAATTAATGCAGTTAACATTTTCCTCACTGGTTCTGTTGCTATTGATTCTAATTTGGTGGATTGATGGTTAAGTCTTATCGGTATAAGACATAATGGCAATTTTATTTTGTATTATTTTAAAAGACGCATTGATAACATGAAGAGGAAAACAGAATAAAATATGACATGGAAGTTGGGTTTAAAAAAGTAATTCCCTTATGAGTTTATTTCTCATAATATGATTATTTTAATGTTATTTTTTTCCGTGTTTAGTTTTTTACTAGGAACACATTTGCCTTTAGGAGCACAAGAAGAAAATGCAGGTGCGCACACCAACCAGGGGTGAGGCGGATAACTCCAACTAGCTGCTGCCAGAGAGACAGACGGAAGTGAGAACAACAGGCTTTTATTGCAGGTTTGAATTACAACAGGAACAATAATCACTAATAAAAATCCCTAATAAAAATAAAGGTTAGTGTTGCTGCAGTAACCCACACCAAGCTAAAACTCAACTCTGAACCCCCGATGTCACTCCCTGTCTGTAGGCCACTCAGCTACCCTAGAATACATTTGTAGCGACACACAAGTCTTGAGCACAAGTCTTATTTATGTCTTAAACGGCTTACTTTATTTTATGATGACTACAATCAGGAATATGAGTGTAAAATTGACTATGGGGTGCTAGTTCACGTCTATTTAGATGTAGGTTTTCTATGGTCTGAATATAAAAATATTCTATTTATAAAAAAAGAATCCCACTTTGCATAAATTCACTTATCGCGGTCAGGTCTGGAAACAATGAACTGTGATAAACAAGGGATTACTGTATGTATATAATGTGTAGTATTAGTACATCTTTGCAGTGTTTTCAGTCGTTTTGATAATGCTGCTGTTTGTGACACTTTTTAAATATGCAAAGTAAAACCATGTGTGAAAAGCACAGCATGAATGGACACACAAAAAAATAAAGTAACAATAGGGAAGTAGTCAAGCAAATTGCCAGGCAATAAAATGTCACAAGAAAAGAAAACAGAGAACATTATGTGGTGCTATTCTTGTAGGTTACACGGGGCAAAATTCCTGGCAGCAACAACTTAGTTGCCCGGAGAAGTACAAGCTCATATGGAGACAGAAACTCTAATAGACACACATAGCTAGCCGCTTTACAACTCTTCTTTGTTTTCCAATAAAAGTCATTTGATTGTAAAGTACCAGTTGCCCATCAATGGCCTAACATGAGAGGGAAAAATTTTAAAGCAAACAGCAATTAGGCTGTTTTATAACCACAGCTTGGATTTTTACAACCCTGATAACTTTCTTTCATAAAAAAACAAAATAATGATCAGAGTGGCAAGCACTCCAAGAGCTATACTCAATATTTCTTCACATATCACAATGGGTTACCGTTTTAAGATGTGTATTTAGCCAGCCAGTGAGCGTACCCACATATATTCTATCCAACAATACTGCACCTCTAAAATAGAGCACAGATGTCTTGCGGAAAAATGGAAAAATGTCTTGTTCGTTCTCAGAGCACATTGCAACAACCCTACTCCCTGTTCCTTCTTTTCTGTCTTATTTGTAAGTGACGAGAGAGCCAGCCAATATAGCGTTTTATGGATGTCTTTGTCAGTTTCTCCCAGCTGTTGGGAGAAACAACAAAAAACAGCAAAAGTAAAGATGATGGCTATCCATCACTTTCCATGCAATTTTCTTTCAGACTAACAACTGCTATTTGACAGTCATCTTAAGGTTCAACTAATGCGAGAAAAATTGCAAATCGTGTGTGGCAGTATAAGCTTGTTAAGCGTGTCAAATGGGAAGCTGCAGTCTGCGAGTGTTGTGACATAATGATGTTAATTCAAACTACAGCTACATTATTTTTTCAATTATATGGTGTGCCTATCCATTACAAAATCCACATCAAAAGTGTAGTTACAAAGTTGCAGACAAACAAACCCATTTGGCTGAGTTAATAAAATTGAGTTTTGTTGCAAAGGGAGCTTGTGTGTGACAACATGCACCAACCTTCCCTCCCGAAGGAATTTCTCTTGGAGATTCTCCAACAACATCTTGACCTCGGCCCTCACCAGCTCCTTGATCACTGGCGGGTCGGCCAGGGGGCCCCTCGGACGAGCGAGAGGGCCCCCTGCTTTGTCGCCGAAGAGTCCGCCCTGCTTTCTATCCTGCCATATCTTGTACCACATGACTGCCTGCAAACGAAAGAAGTCACGGTTAAGACAGCAGTTTTGTGCATGAAGAGTTTTCTAAGAGCGTTGACCTGAACGCAACGTAATTGTAAATAATGAACTTGAATGTGAACTTGTGAACGGATTATGTCAGCTATTTGCACTTGTGCTGCAACAGCGATTATTGTCACTGCCCATATTTTACTAGTGGCGCTCGACTTGCTTCACACTGCATTACACACGAAGCATTGCGCACACTAGTGTAACAATCAAGCAATTCTTAAAGAGGACCTATTATGCTGATTTTTGCCGCTTTGTATTGAGTTGTGGACTCCTAGAGAACAGCTACACACAATAACGCGAACAGAAAGCTTTCTTGATCTTCCAGATTCTGCAAATCTTTCAGTAGTAATTCCATGGAATTTCTGCTTCCCACCCCAACGGTCTGTTTAATTTACTCCACCCCCGGGCCTTCCTCTAGGTCCGCCCACTCAGCTGTGATTGGTCAAACTCCATAGTGCTCCCGAGGACCTCCGGATATGTAGCTCTGCGTTTACTAATTGATTTCAGTGCATGAAACAACACTACAATTTGTTGCTGCTTTTATTTGCAGGGTGTGAAGAAATAAACATGCATACGCTAAAAATAATAAATCACGCATAAAATCACTTTATATTCAATATTGTTCTACAGTTCCACTACGACAATACATAAATGGAGACAGTGAACAGTGTTAGGTGGTGATGGGTGACTTTTAGTTTTCTTTTAAAAGCAAGGTTAGTCTTTCATTCTTACTTTCACGCAAAAAATTTAAATGAACTAAACTTTGAACAACTTCAAAATTGATATTGTGAACTATGAATGTGAACTATTCATATTTATACTATGTTAACTGGACTTTGAACTAGCTCATGAGAACTATGAACTTGCACAACACTGGAAGACGGTAACCGGGGTTACATTTTGTAAAGGACGAGCTGTAGTTCTTTGAGCTGGAAGAATTTTTGAAAAACATTTTCTGTTTATTCATGCAAACCACAGAGGACGAGATGTTAATTGGAAGCAGATGTTAATTGGAAGGAGGCTGAATTGTGAAAACTCATATCTAACATTGATTTTTTCATTTTAATAATAATTAGAATTAATAATTTGGAGTGTGGAAAGGAAAATATAGTTCTCCTTGACCACATGATCATTTATTAACAAGTATATTGCACAAAACGCTTAGAACTGGTGCAGACCAGGGGAATCCGACTGTTTAATTAATTAATTAAAACAGCAGTAAGAGAACCAATGTGTGACAGTGGTAAGGAGCAATTTGCTCATCCAGTATTAATGTCTGGAACACAGGTCGTCCCACATTTCCACTGCCGATGTTGCGCCCTCGCGTCCCGGTTCTCCTAAGCTTCATGGCACCAGTGGTGCTTCTGACAAAGTGTATTCGACACTGAGTGCTCCTGCTTGAGGAAGAGGCAGCGTCCTCGTGTCCAGCTTCCCCTGAGCATCACCACACTAGCGGTGCTCAAGGATTCTAAGGGTTCCAAACAGTATCTCATGAGCTACCAGTAGCTCCTAACCACTTTTCAGGTAGCGCTCCAAAAGGTTAATTCAATTATTATCAACTCCTATACCGACAAAATTAGCAAGTGGGGTTTGGCACTAGTCCGGAAGTAGTCAGGAGTAATCACAACAACATGAGCGTGCCGTGGGTGGAATAAATTAAAACCGACCATTTTGGAAATCCAAGAAAATACAGCTGGAATAGGTGCAGATTCTGAAACATCTAGAAAAACCTTCTGTGCGGCGGATCGTATTTAGCTGCTCTTTAAGTCCACATCTCACTACAAAGGGCCAAAAATGAGCATAATAGATCCCCTTTAAAGGGCTTCATGGCTCACAGCCCCCCACTCCCTCCTTATACAGTAAATTGTGTGAATATATTGACAGTTTATGCCTATTCAGTTAAAAAGTGGCCGTCTAACCTGGCTGCCATTGACAATGCAGCCTTGATGGAGGGTGGAGTGGCGGTGTTGAGGGATGGAGGAGAACCCTAAAACCTTTCATATTGGTGCATGAATGGAAGTCATTACAGAGCCACAAAAGAAACAGTCAGGGATAGACCAAACAAAAAAAAAATGAGAGTAGTGAGGAAATGAGGACTTGATCCACCCTCCAGAGAATGCAATCACAAATTAAATAAAGAGAAGCCTCTAAAAGTCGAGCATTCTGAAGAAAATATGCCTCTGAATTCGGTTATGTGAGACAATAGCACAGATTGTGTCAAACTTTTTCTTTTGCTTTTTTGCAACACTTATTCCAAACAGTGGACCGCAACCGAGCATGACGTCAGGCTAGATAGCATACAATACAGTATACAATAGTTACTTTAATTCCAGTGTTAACTGTGATTATACTTGATTGTACTTTAATTTGTACAACTTCGTAAAACGTCGTAAAACTAAGTTGCATAAACATCTTGTCACATTCTTTCAGTGCGTGGGATAGTTTACACACTTACACACGCACAAACACGCATACGCACCTTGTCACGCAGTAGGTGAACCAGGCAGGAATACTGACAGTCACACGTGCAAACAGGCATGGAAATAACCAATAACAACAACAAGTAATGTCCTTGCACACACAACTTCTCCCCACAAGTTAAAGAATGTACGAGCAAATAGTCTTATCGGCAGTCAAGGATTAGCTTCTTTAACGCTGTTATGCCTCTTGTGGGCCTCTTTTGTGAGATGTATGCATGTGAGATTATGATTTACATATGAAGTGAATCGCACTGTATCTTCTAATTTGATTTCTTTTGTACAGCCTTTAACTGTCACCACTTATCATTTTTTTCTTTTGCATGTGAAAAAAAGACATTAAACTAGATTACATAATTGACGACAATATGTCCGAGCCCTTTGGGTATGTGTGCACATTCTATTATGCCTCCACATGGATTAAAAGCGGCTTCTGGATATTACAATTACAATTACAACATAAGATGAGAGCTGTACGGTCCGAGTTTTCATGTAGTAACTTATTGTGTTGGTAGCTTTTTGGGCCAGTACAAAGGTAGAAAAACAAAATACTGCGTATTTGTCTAGGCATCAATGTTTTTTTTTTTTTTGCCATTTGCTGGTGGTCCCAGAGAGAAACCCCTGTGAAAAAACGGAAATGGAATGAAGAAGTCCGGAAAATCCTCCAGCATACATGAAAGTTAGCACGGTCAGTAGTTTAGCATCAAAAACAAATAAAGAGGCCATCCTCTTTTTATTTTTTCCGACATATCAAGACTTCTCATCAGCACTGCAGATGTGTCTTGAGTGAGGTCAACATGCTAGAGCTGATGGCTCAAGAGTGGGCCTTGTGTAAATATTGATGTCTGGCTGGCTGGCTTACACTTGGACGGCACTGCGATGCCACTTCTTTCTTTTTAGACAACTTTGGCTTTTATTAGGCCGTCTGGGAGCTGTAATTGCTGACTTTATGCAGCTCAGATGTAAGCTACTTGTAAAAAAAAAAAAGTTATTTTTTTACTGGCAGGACTGCTGAGCTGGGTAAAAATCCGATTCACTCTGAGCATGACAGGAAATTCTTGTAGGTGGTGGGGAGGGATTTGACTAGAAACAGACACACTTTTGAAAAGGACACGTCAAGAATAAACACTCACAAGCCGCATCATTAGGTATACTTGCACATTATAACAACATACAATTAAAGCATGATAAGAGATGTTGTGTCCTAATGAAACAGTAGGTGCCTCATTTTCATCATTAAATAAATGCTACACCTCAAATAGCAAAGGCAAAAACAAACGTTACGTTGCATGTTACCGTCTACTGGGCTGAAGTGTGGAGCAGACGTTTGTCAGCAAGAAAAAATCTTAAATAATAATAATTATAATAATAACAAACTGGTAGGGTTGTCAACATCTGGAAAAGTAAACTAAGGAAGCACTCTGAGAGAACTCCGCTAAGCACCAGAGTTGCCCAATATTTTTTGGATCAATCTTGGATATTTTGTAGAACCTGTTGGTAGTTTGTAGTTTGTTTACAAGTGCTCTGACCATTTTTGTGGAGTTATATGCACAAATGCTACCTACCTGCCACCAGAAAGACAGAACAAAAATGATAGAAGAGTGTATCGAATGCAATGACCAGTGAATAATACTACATATCATTCAGAATGTGTTTGATCCCTACTTTTATCTAGTCACACATGCGCAAAAAGATGAAAATTGATATATTTTAGTTGCAAAACACAACCATTTAGTCTCAGTCTGGAGCCTTGAATATTTTTTTGTAATATAATATATACGACATATAGATGCATTGGTAAAAAAAAGGACCCCGGTCCAAAATAATCACCTATATATTCATTCATTAATTTTCTACCGCTTATCCTCATGAGGGTCAGGGGGGGTGGTAGAGCCTATCTCAGCTGCCTTCTGAGCTGAGAGGCGGGGTACACCCTGGACTGGTTGCCAGCCAATCACAGGGCACATATAGACAAACAACCATTCACACTCACATTCATACCTATGGACAATTTGGAGTCGCCATGGAGTCGCCACGGAATGTGGGAGGAAACCGGAGTACCCGGAGAAAACCCACACATGCACGGGGAGCACCTATATATGGTAATCGAATAATATTTGTGGAAATAAATGTAACATAAAATAAATTAAACAAAGACCTCCCACTTAAGATATGGCTTACCCCTCATATATGCCTGATACTCTCTTCCGTTGGGTAAATTAACACTATTTAAAAATACTGTATTTCAACTGTATCATGTAATCAAATAAGATACCACTAAAGGTAAATGTAAAAAAAAAAATCCAACAAAATTCCTTCGTACCTCAGCGTGTAGCTCCGTGTACGTGTCGACCAGCGAGTGGCCCAGGGTGGTGTGAATTTTTGGCATCTCAGAGCGTGGAACATGCTCAACAATCAGGCTCCACAGAGACTGACCCGGACACCCAAACGGGTTCCCGCAGGTAGACTGCATATGGGTGGCAGTCTGCTGGTAAAGACATAGAAAGACAGTAATAAAAACACTTTTATTGAAGCAACTAATTATATTATTTGCTCAAAAGTGAAACTTTATGGAAAAGTGAGCATTGCCTTCAGGTGTGCTGATGGGCCCCTGAAAGGCCAGTGAAAAATAACATTGTTTAAATGTACAATGTATGGAAAAACTATATGTCTAAAACACCTATGTGGGTAAGTGCAGTCAGTGTGTGCATTCCACGGGCCTAGTGACCACCTTAACCTGGCTCTGGAAATTTACATTTAACAAAATAATGCCCATTCATTTAATTAGCATTGTTGGTCCTAAGTAACTGAAAGAGTGTTATATTGTTTTTAGCTTGTTATTATAACGTTAGCTAGCTAATGTTAGCTCACTGGCAAACACAAACCAAATATGACGTTTGTGACGTATTCATTGGCATATTTAACATAATAACATAACTGGAAATAAAATTTTGATTTCTGATAGAACACTAAAGAAAAAGAGAAAGGGAATCTCACCTTCAGTCTGCACTTAGCACGACTCTGGTATCCACGGCTAACATCTCAGTTGCTAAGGGGAGAGCCATCGCGAGACTTCGCGTGGCTTACAGTTCAGGTCATTTAACTTGAATATTTTTGGACTTTTGACTACTTTTGACTCACGTCACCTTCTCGCGTCACTTTAATATGTCGTAATAAAATAAATAAAAATATGTGAATGAGAGTGTGACAGACGAGAGTGCACAAACGTATTTGTTCAAGTATGCAAGTCAGAAATTGTCTACTTTAGAAATGTTAAAAGTGGGGGAGGGACGTAGGTGTACATATATTTATGTACCAGTGCCTCCACCCCCTTCCTTGCGTTTGATCGCTGAAGTCCCAGACAGTCACAAGAGCTTGGAGCAAAGTCAAGACATTTTTTAGCTACAATGTGACAAATATCCCTGCCAACTTTCTGCACTAGTTTCTCTTCACTGAGTTGTGTTCAAAACCCCCAACGGCATGGCGATGTTGCTCCTCTTCTTATCGCTGGTCCTTTGCACTAAGGAGGCCGCCTTCGGCTTCTCGGTGGCCGGTCAGCAGCAACAGGAGAACACCTGTGAGGCCAACGGCAGCATCTACTACGTGGGGGAGTGGTACTTCCTGGACTCGGACCAGTGCACCCAGTGCGAGTGCACCCCCGAGGGCTCAGCGTGTGCCCGCACCGACTGCACCTCACTGCCGGCGGCGTGCATCCATGTGAGCCACTACCCCACCGACTGCTGCCCCCGCTGCGAGAGGATCGGCTGCGAGTACCGGGGGGTGGTCTACGAGCTGGGGGAGAACTTTCGGGTGAGACGCAATGAAACAAGTATTAATAGCGACTTTTCCCCCCCAAAATACAATAGTTTATCTTTAAAGAGTTTTACTCACACTCACTAGACAGTTCATTAGGTACACCTGCACTTCAACATATTTTTTTAAGAAGAAGAAATGCATAGTGCTAAGACAACCACTAATCATCTCCTTTGGTATCCTACAAGCTTTTTGTCACGTATTTCCATTTATGCATGTGAACAATTATTTAGGCGTGTTGTAGCGCCCCTTTGTGGTGGGTAAGAATAAACATTAACGGGACACTTCATTAGGTACACCTGCACCTCATTAAACATTCATTCAGTCATTCATTCATTTTCTACCGCTTATCCTCACGAGGGTCGCCGGGAGTGCTGGAGCCTATCCCAGCTGTCTTCGGGCAAAAGGCGGGGTACACCCTGCACTGATCGCCAGCCAGCCAATCACAGGGCACATATAGACAAACAACCATTCACACTCACATTCATACCTATGGACAATTTGGAGTCGCCAATTAACCTAGCATGTTTTTGGAATGTGGGAGGAAATCGGAGTACCCGGAGAAAACCCACGCATGCACGGGGAGAACATGCAAACTCCACACAGAGATGGCCGAGGGTGGAATTGAACCCTGGTCTCCTTGCTGTGAGGTCTGTGCGCTAACCACTCGCTCACCGTGCAGCTTCTCATTAAACATACTGTATCAAAATGATCTTTTTATTAAAAAATATACGCAACTAATATTTTTGCGGGCTGCACGGCGATCAAGTGGTTAGCGCGGCAGACCTCACAGCTAGGAGACCAAGGTTCAATTCCACCCTCGGCCATCTCTGTGTGGAGTTTGCATGTTCTCCCCGTGCATACGTCGGTTTTCTCCGGGTACTCCGGTTTCCTCCCACATAGGCTCCAGCACCCCCGCCACCCTCGTGAGGAAAAGCGGTAGAAAATGAATGAATGAACGAATGAATATTTTTGCAGCAGATCATTAAAAAGTCCATTATAATTATCATTATGTCATAAAGGAAGTCATGTTCCCCTTACTCCTACACACTAAAAAAAATGTAAACCACACAATGGAAAAAAACAACTTTAATATATTATTAGATTATTATTATTATGACATTGTATTAAACAATCATCCTATTTTTCAACTGCACACAGGCTACTAATTTAAAACACATTTGTCTTATTTTATATGTAAACATGTCATACCATTTGCTGTATGTTCTTGTGTTCCTTTCTTCAGGAGCACTTTAAACATCAGACCACATCAAATAACAAAATAAGGTTTTACAAGCTACAGGTTTGGCATCATGGGTGAGCTAGTTCTCTGGATGGCTGCCGGTCAAAAGCTACTTAAACCATGAAAAGGTTGTCTCGGATTGAGTCTGATGACTTGCAAGTCGTTTTGCCAGCTTGTATGGTAAAAGTTTCGGTATTCAGTGAACAACATTTGTTACTTTGAAGAAGTCAAATATGACACTGACATAATTTATTCATATGAGTTTTCTCCCTAGCCTACTGAATGCGAGCAGTGCACGTGTGACAGTGATGGCATCGCCCGGTGTTTGGTTGCAGACTGTGCCCCTCCCTCCTGTGTCAACCCTGTGTACCAGCCAGGAAAGTGCTGCCCTGAGTGCAAGGAGGGTGAGTTGAATAAAAACATATACAACCGTGATGTAGCACATGAGGGAACGTCACTCACTTCTTGCCCTCTAGGTCCAAACTGCTACGTGGACTCATCTCACAGCCAGGTGATTCCTGCCGGGGAGCCCGTCTGGGTGGACTCCTGCACCAAGTGTCGTTGCCATGACGGCCAGGATGCCGGCTACTGGGAGGGAAACCGTTTGGCCACCTGCACCCGCCTGAAAAACTGCACTCCTGAAACACAAAACTGATTGTGGTGTCTGCAGAGGAGCAGCTGGGGTGTTTGTTACATGACGCAGTCCTTCCTGTTGGATCCGCCCCACACCATCCATCTTCACTAATAAGCTCAGTGCACCAGAATCCATGTGTTATTAACATTTTGGGCGATAGAACATGAACACAAGACAAAGACGCTATTTTGCTACTGCTCAATGTAGCATCCACTGACTTCAACGATTTGATACCCCATGGAGGCCCAAAAACTATAGATAAGATGTAATTGACCTGTCCCAGGCTTATGCAGCACAGCTCTGATGCAATTTAGATTAGCAAATTGTTTAGCAAAGCAATAAAGCCATCTTTATGGCGATTCATGTTTTTGTGCTTTTGTAGGTGTTGCATGTACAATGAAAAACTCAATCGGGACTCGTTTCAGTCATGATCGGAAGTCTGTAGAAGTAAGTTTGTGCAACAAATTGATAAAAGCATAGACATGAATGATTCCTTTGATAGAATGTGTGCAAAATGATATTTTTTTGTAATATGTCATACTGGATGTGTTGTCAAATATATTATATTTTGAAAGCACACAATATCTAAACTAAATGTCTTTGTAGCTTCTAATTTGGGTTTTGTGCACCGTGTACATTTTTTTTTCATTAAAGATGTTAACAAAGGTGGGGAAAAAATAGCAGAAATTTACTGAGAAAATAAGGAACTTAAAAAAAATAATGTTAACAAAAGCAGGAAAAAATACTAGAAATTTAAAAAAATAGAAAAAATAATAGAAATAAAAAAAACACACGTTAAAAAAACATGTTAAAAGTCACACAAAAATCACTATAAATTAATGCACATAATAATCAAACTTGATAGTTTTGGTCAATTCTGGATAAAGCACAAAAAAAGACTTAACATCAAAACAATCTTTAACCAGCAGATTTATTGATTGTATAGAAAAATTAGTTTTGATATGACATAATGCATTCGATATAAGATACAATTTTTAACATTCAATGTACAAAAGAACTTGGATTTACAGTATATTGATGTTCTTTTTGATGTTCTTTGTTTATAAACAAAGACCACACAGGCAAGAAAGCCCGCCCACTGTGCGCACGGGCAGGAAGTGTGTATCCTGTATGGAGGAAGTAAACACCGGATGTGTGCTTGACGACCGTGGCTTCAACAACAGCGCCCTCCATTTTGGAGTCCATTAGGAGACATCAAGCACTGTTCACGGCGTCTCCTCACTTCAAGGAGATAAGTACAGTTCCTGTGTAAAGTACACACCGGGGGCTGTGTTTCTATTCTAAACTCTAAACATGTCAGACCTTTTTGATGAAATTAGGCCTGACTGTGATATGCGGTAAGCTTGATGAGGCAGGCTTTAGTACGATTTTGTACAAAATGCGTGGCAATTTTGTAGACGGCACAATATTTTTGTTTCATGAATAGTCATGAAATAATGAAACTGTACTCCTAATAACCCAACATGTTGTGAGTTTATGGCAGATGTGTCTGACACATCCATTTGTTTTTGGTTGTTTTGGGTCAGTAATTTACAAAATATACCCTTTTGTACAATTTCCCACTAAATTCCTGTGAGACAATGTTGATTGATGAAGCATTGAATGAATAAAAAGGCAAAAAAAAAATATGTATTGGACATTAAGGGCATCGTCGCTGGACAGGAATTTGGATTTGTCACATAATGAAAAAACATAATTAACTTTTTTGCAAAAGCCTTGCAAGTCCACTTTATGATGATTTAAAGAGTGATTTAACATAACAAGGGTCCGGTGTTCTCCCGTCTGTGCTGTTAAAAACATCTAAAGCAAACGACGAAACATTTTGAACAAGTATTTCCATTGGCCTCCAGAACTGTCTTCCAAAAATGGAAAAATACCTACAAAAAAACTCTCTTGATTATCAGTGTCGGTGACACTCATCTTAATTTACATTTTTCCCCTGGGAAAATTTAGTAGGTCCAGTTCAAGATGATTTGATGACTTTTTAACAGAAAAAACACCTTACAATATTCATAGAATAAGCATTTTTTTCCCCTGCAAATTGACGCCATCTGGTGAAAACCATCTCAATCCCAGTTTACGATTTGATGGCTTTTTAAGATAACATTTTCATATTCATGAATTCATGAATTCATGTATTCTTAAAGGTATTTAGCTAAACAACCAATGATAACATGTTTTAATAATAATGCCACCTTTTAACAAATATCTCCACTGGTTATCAGAATTCATTCATTCATTCATTCATTCATTTTCTACCGCTTATCCTTACGAGGGTCGCGGGGGTGCTGGAGCCTATCCCAGCTGTCTTCGGGCGAGAGGCGGGGTACACCCTGGACTGGTCGCCAGCCAATCACAGGGCACATATAGACAAACAACCATTCACACTCACATTCATACCTATGGATAATTTGGAGTCGCCAATTAACCTAGCATGTTTTTGGAATGTGGGAGGAAACCGGAGTACCCGGAGAAAACCCACGCATGCACAGAGAGAACATGCAAACTCCACACAGACCTGGCCGAGGGTGGAATTGAACTCAGGTCTCCTAGCTGTGTGGCCAGCGCGCTAACCACTCGGTCGCCGTACACTGTACAGTAATCCTACTTTTTTAATCAGAGTTCAACAGTTCAGAGTTCTTATGCTGTCGTAATTCTACACTTGATCAAATCCACTTTAGATTTGTCAGATCAAAACATTGATCCTTGTGCAAAATGTCAAAACGGGACATTAGCATTCACTTTGCTACTCCAATTCATTACTTCCTGAATCAGCACTCTAAGCATCATGGGAACAGTAGGTCTTTAAGCCATAAATGAACCACATCATTGTTTAAGCCGCGTGTTTCATGTGAAAAAAGTAGCGGTTTACAGTCCTACATTTACATTAATTTCCAAAATAATCATTAAAATTTGCTTCAATATTTATATTATTAGGCTCCAGTACCCCCCACGAACCTTGTGAGGATAAGCGGTAGAAAATGAATGAATGAATTCATATTATTTTTTACTAATAATAAACCATATTGAAACACAAAACAATATGATTTATTAGTATGTTTTTGAAAAACCATCATAAAGTAAAACCATAAGATTCCAAGTGGGGAGTGATAACTGTACGTACGTTTTAACAACAACGTGTGTTTACCCAGTTGACATGTCCATTGACCAGCTATCAAAAAAACATACTTCCATTTCAGACGACTATGTTGAATTACCGTATGTTGATCTGAATGTCAAATATTGACATTGCGTTTTTCTGTAAAACAGAAATATGACAGGCATGGTTATCATCAGACAGCGTCCATCTACCACTTTTAGCATAGCTACATATTTTGCTCAGCTTCCAGGCATCCGAAGCTTACATGTGGCAGCCGTAAGGGTTACCACACATTGTTGTGGATAAATTCAAAAGCTTTATTACTTGACAGCATTTATATCGCCTCATAAACAAATTAAAATATAGACTAGAGACGGGAGTTGATTGCGACACTAAACCCTGCAGCGGGACGACGGCAAGGGGCAGGGAGGAAAGGTCAATTGGACTCTGAAAAGGCAATTAAAGGTGATAAAATGCAAAAAATAACAATAAAGAGGGAAGACATAATGAGTGTGTGCGCTTCAGAGAGGCCAAGATAAGAGTGACGATGAGCTGGAGACAGTTTCCCTCAGAGGAAGCTGTCAATACACAACTTTTCAGAGAATAAAAGCCCACAAATAAGAAAAAAATATCTTAAACGTGAGTTTTGGTTTTTGTCATTGAACTAATAGAAATACTGAAACTACTGAAGGCATCGGCTCGGCATATAGGCGACAACAGTAACGGTGCCAGAACAGCAACAAAGGACAAGGTAGATGAATGATTCAAATATATGATAATGAAAAGTACCTTGTTTCTGCAAAAAAAAAAAAAAAAAAAAGAACAATAAATGTCAACCAAAACAAAAACATGTCAGAAAGAATAGTGTATGATTGATAAGGCTCATTGTTTCTCATATTGTGATGAAATCGACTCCCATATTAAAAGTGACAGCTGATGAAAATAAAACGTGAATCACAGTTTCATTTCCTATAAGCTGATATTTTTCATGAAGCCAGACAAGTAATAGAATTTGGCTGTATTATTTTGTCTGTAGAAGTAAAACATAAAATTATATGAAAACAAAAATGCAACGTGCCACTAAGTCAGATATAGATATATAGCACAAAATAAAATCAATAAAAAAATCAATTTAAAAAGGTTAAAATGTCATTTTGTGTATCTTATTTTGTCTGTAAAAGTAAAAGGCATTAAAATAAAATTTAGGAGTATTAATATGTCTGTGGAGCCACTTTGTTAAGCCCTTTGTGCCTCAAATAAAATGAAATAATATTAAATACATGAGCCCAATGAGTCCACAGAAGATTAGCTTAAAAAAAACCCCAGAATGATAAAGTAATTAAAAACAAGATAGCGTCTTCTGTGCAACAACAACAGGCTTTAAAAATAAATGATATGAATATTATATCGGGAGTATAAAGTATTATGACCCCGTTGTGCCTCACATCATGTCAAATAATAAGATTATTATAATACAAGCTCAGTAACTGCACCTTTACCACTCACATTATCAGAACAAATGTGGAATCAATAAAGTTAATCTCAAATGATTCGCTTCCAAAACAAACAGCACCGTTTTTTCCCCACAGCTTCAACGTGTATATTCATATATTCATGTTGCAAAACCAGTAGTTCCATTATGTCACCAGTGTGGGCTCGTGTGGGAGATGCAGGCACCATACATTCATTCGTTCGTTAACGCCAACGGCGTCAATTTTGGAGTATTTCGGTAGCGAAAAAGGTGACTCCTGCAGGAAAATGTACTGATGTGAGTGGGATTAAGAGTCAACTGATATGCACACCATCGCTATTGTATGCTAATGATTCCATTAGCCGCCATTGGCTGCCTTCTTGATATTTCACTGAATAGCATCCCAGCTTCAATGAAGTCTTCTGGGAGATCCCTCATCATGATGTTCATGGTTTTTGGATATATAACAAAAAAAAAAACCACGTGAACTTGAGGTTTTTGATCCCCTACTGCCATTTTATTTACTCCGGAATTGTTGCGGTCCTCATTCAGTGAATCCCCATGGTTCAGCTCCATGCCTGTGGACCAGTGGGTATCTTCCGTTTGAAATTGCTGGTTTGATTCCAACTGTGGCCTAACGTCTTCAAATTCAGAAGGTACGCGACCTGTCCGCAGTCCTGACAATAGTGTGCTTGAGAATTCCTTACTTCCTTCATCCGTCTCCGCTCATCCAGCGCTCCTATCCCCGGAAAGGCCTAGGGGGTGGTTTACCGATCTCCACTGAGATGTTGGTGTACAGCGGGTACCTCTTGGTCTGGACCAGTCTATAGGTGAGAGAACTGATGCCGTCCTTTTTCATGGTGTTCTTGGTGTTCTGGATTTTATTGAACCTGGAGACAAAACAAGAAGAAAGGTTTACAAAAAAGCCAAACCTTTGTTGCCATATGTCGCAGTTTTCAAATGATTCAATTTTTGTCAAAAATGTTCACAACATTTGGCACAATATTTCACTTCCTGTTTGTATTATTCTGCTAAATCAGGTGTCCAAACAAAGCACTCTACATGTTGCTGAATCACTGTCCATGTATTTTTAGTTGAGTTGGACTGCTAAATCACCCACCATGGGGCCAAAAAAAAGTTGCAAGTACCAGGAATAAAGAAAACAAGCAATTTGGATTCAGTACTTCTAACTGCCACTGTACTACATCAATACGTACATGTATATGCTGTACAGCATCTCTTTGCACAACAGCACGAGATGGAGGTTTTTACATTATATTTTGCTTGCTTTGCTATTATATTTTTGTGCTACTGTATTTGCTATTTGTACCTTATTTTATTTTACTGTACTACTTTACATATTACTATTCCCTTATTTTCTGTAGATTCAGTCTCAACTAGCTTGCTGCCAATAGAAGCACATCAGCAACTAAGGGAGCTACACACCAGATATGGCACAAAACTGTCCTGAAAACAGGAGTTCAGAACATTCAAAGAGAGATGGTCCCAACCAATGAACCCTCAAAACATTCTGATTCTCAATATCACTCAGTTTTACGGCTTTTTATGACACTTAACTCAGATTTACTTATGATTAGTATTTGTATTTAAGTAGATTTGCATATACAGTATATACAGTATGCCTACTATCTTTGTTTTTTCGAGGCTGATTTGGTCCCATTGACCCCCACATATATAACCACATTTTACAAATTAATTTTTTTCCCCATTAAAAAAGTCACTGATTCTTATAAAAAATAAGTCATTAAAATCAGATACTATTGAGCACATCATCTGTGGTGTGGTTTGAAGTTGTTGAAAAGGTGAAAGTGGGAAAAAATATTGACATGTAACATTTTAATCACACATTTCAGGACTGTTTCAGGACCTGAGGGTAAAAAGTGCCTCAAATGTTAATCATTTTAAGAAGCAAATGAATCATTGATCTCATTTCCCCAACATGAATCCATTTGCAGCAAACATGCGGTATGCAAATAACAATCATAAGTCCCCACCATGAGATGGCGCTAAGGCTATAAAGCATTACAACCCAGTGGACAGACAGCAAAGGTCCATCCCAAGTTGGTCAATTTATGTTGGATGTCTTCTGGCTATGCTTCAACAGTTGCATCAGATGTCCTCCTAACATGGGAAATGGCTTGTATTATAAAACTGAAGGAGGGGAATAAGCGGTACAATGCATCAGCCTGCTGCACACAGCTGCTGCAGCTGATGCAACCTCATCCAGTCGCAGTAGAAATGAGGCCGCTGTGCTGGTTTTTGCTTTTTTTTTTTTTTTTTGGGACGGCGAGATAATCACCCCGGGAACAATCCATTACATTTTGGACATGATCTGTTGTGTATTCAGCATCCCCTTGTGCAGACAAATGATACGATTGTTGAGTCACTAACAATGGTACAAATACACCCATATTTTGTGGACTGCTAGAGAATTAACTAAAGTACAATCCATTGCATTTTGAAGAATGTCTTTGGGTTTGTTTGTTTATTTGTTTTTTTTCCAGGATTACGCAAAAAAAACTACTTCATCGATGTTCGATTTTTTTTTCCTCTCTGGTTTTTGCTTGAATAAATACTAAAAAGACTTGTTTTAGCTATTTTTAGTGTGTTTTTTTTATAATAAAACTACATAGATAATATAAAAAACAACAACATAATCTTCTACAAAACTTTTTCTCATCAGCATATTTTTACATGGAGTAAAAATGCTTGCATACAGGGAGCGGCGTTGGTAATAGCCGTTTCCCATCACAGTTAGCGGCCACATTCGGTTACCCATGCTGTAATGCTAAAGCTAAAATGCTAAAGCTACTTACCATTGAGAGACAACTTAAAGTAATCTCTTCTCTTGAAAAAACTTTGCACTTTACAGTCTCTACTTCCGGATCGGATTCGGGATCCAACACATGGCTATGTTAAAAGCGGAAATTTTAGATAAATAAAGAGATAAATCGACGTATTATGAAGTTTATTATGTTAGCTAGGGCCACAAACTGCAACTGTGTGGAGGCGGGCCGTGGGTGGAATACATTAGAACAGACCGTTTTCACAGGAAGCACAAAATCTAAAGAAATACAGCTGGAATAGGTGCAGATTCTGGAAGAACTAAAAAGCTTTGTGTACTGGTTATTGTGTGTAGCTGCTCTATAGGAGTCCACAAAAAAAGTCACAAAAAGTGAGCATAATCGGTCCCCTTTATTGTTACCTTGTCTTCATTTTGTTTTATTTAGTTAGTGGTATTACTGAAAAATAACGTATTCCATGTTCCACTAAACTTGATATCATCACCATTTTGGTTAAACACTATGTAACCAAATTTCCATTCATATTTTCTCATTGCTATGTTTGACGGGTATCAGTATCACACAAAAATGACGGCCTCAATTTTGCCATCATCTTTGTTAGCTACCACAAAGACGCAAAAACTACTTGTTTTCATCGCCACTTTTTCTGTTGGTTGTTAGTTTTTCACTAAAACAATTTCCATAGTTTTTGTTGGCTAGTTATCAGGATTAATAATGTCAGTCAGATCAAAATCAAAGTCAAAGTCAACTTTATTGTCAAATATGCTATACATGCTCGACGTACATGAAATTTCAGTCCTTTCGGACCCCCGGTGCTGCAAATAATAAATAAAATTACAACAACTAAAGTAAATAATTAACAATGTAAACAATATAAACAGACGTGAGGTATGTAACAGTAGTGCAAATGAGCGAGGGTAAAGTGAGGTGTGCAGTCCTGAGATAAGTGTGTGCGTGGGCAGAGTCAAGGGCCCAGAGCCAATGGTGGGGGCCAGCGGGGGGAAGTGGTGCCAAAGCAGGGAGGGAGTTAAGCATCCTGACTGCCTGGTAGAAGAAACTGTCTTTGAGCCTGCTGGGTTTGGCCTGGAGACTCTGTAGTCTCCTCCCAGATGGCAGCAGGCTGAAGGGACTGTGGGATGGGTGGGTGGGGTCACCTGCAATCCTGGTGGCTTTGCGGGTGAGGCGGGCGTGGTCCAGTAATGTCCAGTAAGGGGTGGGAGAGAGACACCAATGATCTTCTCAGCTTCTCAGGAGATGGTGCAGGCACCGTACCACACGGTGATGCAGCTGGTCAGAATGCTCTTGATGGTGCCTCTATAATACATAAGAGTACATAATGGGAGTCTTCTCAGTTTCCACAGGAAGTAGACTCGCTGTTGTGCTTTCTTGGTCAGATATGTGGTGTTGATGTTCCAGGTCAGGTCTTGGGAGATGTGTACACCCAGGAACTTGGCGCTGCAGCACCGTTGATGGTTAGTGGAGAATGCTGGACGTGCTCTCTCCTGATGTCCACTACAATCTCCTTTGTTTTCTCCACATTCAGGTGGAGATTGTTGTCCTTACACCACGTGGCCAGGAGGCTCACCTCAGTCCTGTAGATTGTCTCGTCGTTGATGAGACCCACCACAGTTGTATCGTCTGCGAACTTGATGAAGAGCTTTGAGCTGGATGAGGATGTGCAGTCGCGGGTCAGCAGAGTAAAGAGGAGGGGGCTCAGCACACATCCAAGGGGGGCCCCTGAGTTTAGCATAATGGTGCTGCTACCGACCCGGACTGCCTGTGGTCTCCCTGTCAGAAAGTCCATCTGATATGTGGGTCTTTGGTCTTCAGGTGAGTGAGGGCTTAGTCGAGGGTAGTGGCGATAGCATCTTCGGTTGAGCGGTTGGACCAATATGCAAACTGGTAGGGGTCCAGTGCAGGGGGGAGGGTAGATTTGATGTGGTGCATGACTCGCCGCTCAAAGCACTTCATAATGATGGGAGTGAGTGCGACCGGGTGGTCATCATTGTAGCAGGAGGGAGACGGCTTCTTCTGGACCGGGATGATGGTGGTGCTTCATCCCTAATCCCAATCCCATAATTACCAAACTAATTTCCGTTCGGTGTTGAAGATGACACTCTAGGATTTTCGCTTTTAACATGGGACAGTGTGGACCACTGAGTCCGGTTATGAAAAGAAAGCACGCTGTCAGCCATTTTTTTCCTTCAACAGTCGTGACACATTTGAGATAAAAATAGAATTATTTGAAAGGATTGACACTTCCATCAGGAAAGGGAGGGGAAGGAAAACAGGAGGGGACAAGAGGAGAGGGAGTGGACAATGTAAATGACAGAACAGAAAAATGGAGGATGGGCGAACCCGCAGATAAAATTATATTCCAGGAGCAAAATTGAGAAAAAAAAGAATGACAGATGGAGCGAAGAAGATATGCTGATATAAAAAAAGTGGAGGATCTTCAGATAAGCCTGCCATGGAGCGTAGATTAAAAAGCCATAGACTAATCCCAGCGTACATATAGACAATATTAGATGCACTCAATTTGCATGCCATCAAGTCATTCTTATAGAAGCTTAGTTTTATTTGATGTGCTTCCATGACCTGTATAGACACGCTCACTGGACACTTCATTAGGAACATGTCCGCTATTATAGACACGCTCACTAGACGCTTCATTAGGAACACTTGCGCTCTCAGAGAGGCTGAGTGGATATCAAAAGGTCCGCATGCACGACCATAGAAACAGCCGCTCCACACTTCATAAGGCATCTTAGACACATCCACCGGACATTTCATTAGGAACACCTTCACTATCCTGACACATCATTAGGCACATCTAATGATCTCCAATACAAGATAAAGACAATGAATGGTCAGTCCTGAGTTCATTCATTCATTTTCTACCGCTTTTTCCTCACGAGCCTATCCCAGCTGTCTTTGGGCGAGAGGCGGGTCGCCAGCCAATCACAGGGCACATATAGACAAACAACCATTCACACTCACATTCATACCTATGGACAATTTGGAGTGGCCAATTAACCTAGCATGTTTTTGGAATGTGGGAGGAAACCGGAGTACCCGGAGAAAACCCACGCATGCACGGGGAGAACATGCAAACTCCACACAGAGATGGCCGAGGGTGGAATTGAACCCTGGTCTCCTAGCTGTGTGGTCTGCGCGCTAACCGCTAGACCGCC